>NC_092165.1:41213223-41922389 GCF_045791955.1 Oncorhynchus clarkii lewisi
CATAACACCAACGACTCTCCATAACACCAACGACTCTCCATAACACCAACGACTCTCCATAACACCAACGACTCCCTCTAACACCAACGACTCTCCATAACACCAACGACTCCTCCTAACACCATTAATATTTTATTTTTTATTTTTTATCATTAAACATTTGATGGTTCAAGTCGAATTCTGCACAAATCTCATCATGATTGGTTGAGAGTGTCTTATAATTAGAATTAATTATTTTATTTTTTTTTCCAAATCTGTAATTTGAGAGGTAGCTTTTCATTGCTCAAAGTAAATGATGGGTGTTTTGTTCACATGTAGCCATATATGCAGTATTTCTCGACAGTATATATGTTCCAAGCCATAGATGATTTGTTTCCATACCCGAGACTGATGGAAAGGACAAAAGAAAAGGGGGAACAAATTGAAGCTTTTCGAACTGATAATGAGATGGTCTTTTGCGTATTATGTTTGAAGGATAGTTATTTTAAGTGTTGCTTGCCAACCTTTGAAATTAGGGAATTAGGGAACTTGTTTTCTCAAGATGCACACATTAGCCTACTCCCACTTTCCAGACCATATTCTTGCCTAAATAAATCTGTCTGAAATATAATGTCCTTCCTAAACGGTATATCGTCTGATATATGAAAAAGTTCAACCAAAAGAATATAGCAATAATTGTCATTGTCAGCACAATAAGTGGACGCGGTTGTCATAAATGTAAACTTATTATCTTGGTCCTCATTCCTAAATCGTTATCAACTGATAACGGTTGACTTGACTTCTAATAAACTACCAATAGCCCTATACATAGTACGCTATAATTAATTATATTAATAATACACATTTACTTTTGGATATTGTCGTTTTAATTTTTTTAATGAATTCATGTCCAATAATAGTTGATCCTGTCTAGAAGAAGGTGCTCATCAGCTGTTTCTTTGTTGAAGCGTCAGTCGATGGCCTCGTAGCCTGTAATCAGAGATCGTGTTCACCTACTTTGAGGTAATAATCTGGGAATGCGTTTTAGGGCTTGTAAACATTTTCCCAACATCATGCGGGCCACTCACGCGTCTTGCGCAGGTTGCATCCGGGCGTCTCCAGTGAGCACTTAGTGTGGGCCTTCCCGACGTTGGTTATGGTGATGCGTTGCATGGCTGGCAGGACCAGGAGTGCTGTAGGCTAAATGCAGCCTATTGTTGTGATGTTAACAAAAGATCGGAGGGATTAATGCAGCGTCTGCGGGTCCCATATGCTCTTCAGTGCGGTTTGCTTTTGATTGAAGGTCCGAGTCTGACTGTAGGTATGGGGTCTTCAATACGGAGTATGCGCACCTGGTGTCTAATCTCACCGTCACTTGTGCACGCTTAAAATATCACATTCAAAAGTTATAACCCTCAGTGAGCCTGTTGTGTCTCTCAGAATGTCACTGCACTTATCAACAAGACCTGATTATTAG
Organism: Oncorhynchus clarkii lewisi; assembly: GCF_045791955.1. Classification (NCBI taxonomy): domain Eukaryota; kingdom Metazoa; phylum Chordata; class Actinopteri; order Salmoniformes; family Salmonidae; genus Oncorhynchus; species Oncorhynchus clarkii. Next base: position 41,214,680 of record NC_092165.1, read on the forward strand.
TGCATTGTTTAGGTGAATGATTTATCCTGCGTCTTCCTTAGATCTCGATGATTAAACACATTAGGAAGGCAAATAAATCACATCCTTCATATAGAGGAACACATATGGATAGTTAGTGGCTAATTTATTTTAATGATAGGTCTACAAATGCAATGGGTGTTTTGCACAAGCATGTGACATAGCAAGATTGAATCATGTATTTTAAACCTAATCCAGAAATTAGTATTGCACCAAAAATGAAAGCAATTGTCTAAGGGTGGTGTTGGACCATCTGACTGAAAAATAAAAGGGGACCGTTGGATGAAGAAGCTTTAGATGGTGGTGATGGTTGTGATTTTGACTTCTTAGTATTATTAATTAGTATTATTATTCTCATTGGGTCTATTATTTTTATTGTTATCATCAGTTATCACCATGTTGTGCATGTGCGTAAAGTTGTGCGTAAAGTTGTGCGTAAAGTTTCCCTGCTTAAAGTTGCTCCCCATCTGAATATGTCAACCCTACTGTACTACACTGTCTGACCAGCCAGCCAGCTACAGCCCAGCCCAGCCACAGCCCAACCACAGCCAGCCTGGTCTGACAGTTATTTAGCAGCCTATTTGACCTCTAAATTAATATTTGTTGAGTATGAGCATTCATAGATAGTATACATGTTGTTATTTAACTTATGTTAACCCTAATTACAAAGGGGTTTTATTGCATTTTATGAGTTAGTTGATTTTTGTTATATTTCCATCCTAGGTTTAGATAAAGGTGCAATTTTTTTTTAATTCACAAAAGCTCTGACGAAGGCCGTGAGGCCGATACGTCAGTTTATTAAATATCAGTGATACTATCAAGAGCAGTGTGCGGTTTCCTTTTCCCTTCTTCTTGTTCAATTCTTGCCATGCACCTGCAAATTAGATTGCTCAGATGTGCGAGTGCCTTTTGAATGTTGTTATATTTCCATTAGAATCTCTCATGAATAGTTTATGTGCTGTGAATCAATCAAATGTATTTATAAAGCCATTTTTACATCAGCAGTTGTCACAAAGTGATTATACAGAAACACAGGCTAAAACCCCAAAGAGCAAACAGTGACGAAACCTAGAGCGGAACCAGGCTCTGTGCGCTAGGGCCCAATCCGAATCCTTAGTTCCCGCGCCTAAAATTAATTCCACACTTTACACACATGTCCAAATGACGTGCGCTTATATTTGGGATTTCCCCTTATGAACACTGATCATTTATGGTCAAACCAAATGCTTATAGCAGACCGAAAGTTGTCCGTTGTTATAAAAATCTTCCTGCAAGTGACCTTCAATTTCAAACATGGAAACACATTGTATAGTCTGGAGGGCAGAGGCCAGTTGTTGTTGACACTGCACGAGGAGACGCAATCTCTTTAACATGCATGCCACAGACAACTGCATCTATTGTTTACATTTGAATTATTATTGTTTCATTGTTTGTTACATATACGTTTTTTGTTGTTGTTAGTTTTTTTTATATATATATATTTATTTTTACAATTACTAGGCTTCTTGCACTCAACTAGACCTTTAGGTTGATAAAACTGAACTTTCACTTACATCTAAACTAACCATCTATTTTAGCTGATAATAATGACGATTTACATTACACACACGAACACACAAACACGCGCGCGAGCACACACGCACACACGGTTCAGTCACCACTTTTTCTGAACTAAGGGATAAAATGGAATAAAAAGAAGGAAATCCAAATCTTTAGCCCTCTTTTTAATGGTTCAATTATTTCTAACCCGGGTTTTAATTAGTGTGTTTCCTTTACTGAGGACTCGAATGAAAGAGAGATTATTGGCAATGTCAAGGATGCTAATTGAATGTTCGACTTCTAACAATTACTGCATAGGCATGGAGTAATTAAAGATTCGATTGCCTGTCTGACTTTGCCTCAGTCAACTCACAATAACGTTAAATGCTCAGAGTCGGACTTTCAGAAATACCCCGGAGCCGACGGTAAAACCCTTTCCCCGCCCACTTTCTTTGCCTTCGCCAGATTTAGTTTTGTAGAAGTTCTCCATTGAGCTCCAGAGGACTCCGGGGTGCCAATTGTTCTCAAACAGTGCACCCCCTTAATCAGATTATATAAAAAAAAAACGTTTTACTATCAAGGCAAGCTTGAAACTTTGTGCAATGACGAGTCGTAGTGGAACTTTCCAGAGAGCTGCGTTTCAATATATTTGATAAACTTAACTAATCAGACATCTTTTGTTGCCTTTTAATTGATTTCGGAAAACGTTTGCAGAATATGGGCAGCTTCAGTTTAGCAATCTGCAATTCTTAAAATACATCCATATTATTACTAAGTGGCATGAATCGTTGCTATAACCTCATTATTTTTTGTAGAGATCGAGTCAATCCATGAGTTGAACAAAAACTCAGTCAAAGTGTGTTTGTAGGGAGGCTGCTTATAACGAACTGGTACGGTAGGCCAGCTTTTGGAATGCAGGGTTGGGCAGAAGCATGCGGCGGTCTTTGAATGACTGTGCCCTAAAGAAACCCCGCTAGTAAAATATTGGGATTAGTTTCTCTTTGAGGCCAGGATTAACACTACTTTCCCAAGAAGCACATTCCTGTCGCTGAGACTATCTGAAATGAGGGACCGGAAACTAAGAAAAAGCTAAATATAAAACATTTGCTATACCCTGGCTGTTGCAGAAATACATAGGCCCTAAACTCTTATTTTGTATAGCAAAAATAAACGACGCAGGGCTGTTCACTGTCATCGTAGCCTATTTGTGTCAAATCCATGTTTTGTGTCTGTGGGTTTGACAAAGAAAAGAGCAACAACTATATTGTATGACTTGAAATAGGCCTACTCTGGTATTATTTATCCAATGTATGACTGAAACTTCAGCAAAATGTTTTATTTATTAAAACAATGGTCAATGTAGACAATAGGCTGCGTGCTTACCGTTTGAGGCTGATTGGAGAACATTGAACGGCCAAGTGTGGCTAATGATTGCTCACTAAGATAGTAATTACAGACCTAATTAACACACCTCAATTAAATTCGTTCATTAATTTCGTTTAGAAAATATTGTAATCTGTGTTAAAATAATATCATGGCATAGGCCTCCTGCAATATATCTTGACTACCAAGATTTTGCTTGACTTTTTGCTTGAAAGGCTGAAGTCAAGTCAGTATTTTGTAATAAACATATCCAACGTGCATTCTCTGTCAATTCATCCAATAAATGGTATTATGGCTCTTCCTATGAATATTTATTTGTTCAATTCAAGGTGAGGGAACATACATATAAACCTACTTCAACAGCGTTTCATCCATATCTGATGTCCACGGATGACGTTGTAAAATACATAAATATGTATAAACACACACACACACACATACACACAGTCAATAGTGAATCCATATTTAGCTCATTGATAAATGAGGGGGTCTGATCTCAGGACCTTTATTTATGTCTGTTCAGCGGTGGGGTCACACCATTTTTGGAGCCATGTTAGGGATCCACAATCAACGTGAGTGATCAATGGATAGGGACGCGCTAGGCTAAGTCCAGAGAGGTCTCAGCAATCGAATTTATTTTCCAGTAACCCCTCAGATGTTCTACCATGTGTTTGGACAGTCAGGTTGTCTCTTGCAATAATCATTATTTAACCATTATCCATTATTTTCTTGTTGTTCAAAAAGTTACAAATCTATTAAAATCACAGCAGAGAGTCATCGCTAATGCGAGGGAGCTCACAAATTGCATACAATACAACAGATCACAGTTTCGAAGGCTAGCACAGATTTAAAAAACAAACACATATGTACCATTTATATAAGACACACACTGATTGTCTCTTAGAAACTACATTTTGATTCCTTATAAACACTTTTTCTTAAATAAAATCCGTGTCGCCTCGGGGGAGCGCAGTCCACACAACATTCCTGGTCAAAGTGTTCCTCCGCCAATAGGTCGGCAAGTTGTAAGAGGCTTAAATGAAGCCTGTCCATCCCAAGCACTTAACCAAAAGATTGGCTCCTCTAGCAATGTTGTTCTTGAATAAGGATTTGTTCGTGGCTGTGATGTACCATAAATTACTACGAGTCGACTTCAAGTTTTCCTTCAATTAACCAACAGGTGCTGTACTGTAAGCATAGAGGTACACACTGACAGACAGATGAGATGGCTTCAACCTGTGAGGTTTATGAAAAGAAAATATCTTTACCAGTGCTAAAATAAATTATAACTTCTCCTCTGCTGGACGGGACAAACTTCATGCCATCAACACCGGCCGCTACCGAAATTCCCTTCCCCCCCTCTTTCTCTCTCGAAGTTCCTTACCGGCGACACGAATAATCAGTCTTTACGGATATATCTTATTGAAGGATGGCAGGGCTAGATGTTTGATTTATCATCATTATCTTCGTTTGAATAGTTTACATAGCCATATTGTTCTTTTCACAGGACTTGGAATTTCCACGATGAAGTCTGGTCTTTATAATCCAAGCAATCGGCATTGAAGTTCAGCTTCCAGGATGCCGCTTGGTCTTTATAATCCAAGCAGTCCGCCGTGGAGTTGAAGCCTAGCCCCGAGGCTCCGTAGCCCTGAGTGGAGAGGGATGCAGGGGACTGGTTCAGATGGCTTGTGACGGCGTTGGTGCTCATAGGACTGACTGTCGTCCCTGGGCCAGACAACTGGTGGTGCATGGGTGTAAGGTAAGAACCGCAGTCCATTCCGCCGAAGTATGACGTTGATCCGGCATAGCCTTGGCTGTATCCCGAGGCCTGTGTGTAGGTCATTGGGTAGGATCTTTGCATGCAGGAGGAGGATGTAGAAAGAGGGTCAGCCAGTGGAGAGATGGAAGCTGGACTCCAAATAGATACCGGTGCGGTGCTGGTTGATATGGAAGGGACTGAAGTAGTACTTGAGGGCGGTGTGAACTGGCCACTCGCCCCGCTCTCAGAGCTCGCTTCTCTGGCTGGAGAACTCTTCTTTTTGGCTGGTCGCACTTTGTTCTGCCCCCCGTTCTGCTGCTGCTGTTGTTGCTGGCGGCACTTTGCCCTTCGGTTCTTAAACCAAACCTAAAATAAACACAAAATAGCAAACACAATTAATCACCCAAACAGTAAGGAAAGGTTCACACGTAAAAGCAAAATGTGACGCAAATAGGCTTTTACGTGTGAACCAGATAATTTTGAAAAAGTGTGTTGTGTTGATCACAGACTTCGGAGATGTGTTATTATACTGAAGTTGAAATGCACTGCTTGACACAGTAAACGTAGTCTGAGTAGTAGTCTATTTTGTTTATGACTGCCATGCCAATTACTGTTATGGCCATCTGTCTCCTCTCGTTTGAGTTGCCACAAACAGCGGATATGTATTATTCAGTGATAGGGAGTATTTGTGCCTGTGTCAACACTCACCTGTACACGAGACTCTGGCAGATTGATTTTCAGTGCTACCTCCTCCCGCATGAATATATCAGGATATCGAGTTTTGCCGAACAGTGCCTCTAAAACGTCAAGTTGTGCGCGTGTGAAAGTCGTCCTTTCTCGTCTCTGCTTGCGGGGCGTCGCTGTTGAAAATAAACATATGCACATAACTAAAAATGTTAATTCTACCCACATAAGATTATCAGAATACAAAGTAGGGATATTGTGACACAACTGTGAATGTATTCACTTTTAAGTGTAACTTATAACAACATTGTTTAACATGTATTTGCTATTCAGGGCTAAGTCGAATTCAGGACCAATGACATTTTACAAACATTTAGTGAAATAAGAATTTTCAAGTCAGAACAAAAGAATGCAACATTTAGTTGATGTCTTGCCTCATTTCAGCATTATGATAATGCATATTAACATTAATCCCTTAGTGTTAAAAAGCGTGTTTTAGATATAAATCAGTAACCAGAGGCATTATATCCATGATGGCTTTACGTGATTTGACCCTAATTGGAAAATCTAATCAAATGAAGAGTTGACATAAATGATTAAAGCATCCATGCACACGCGTAAAAAGTGCTGGAACTTACCTGGGTAGCCCACGGATGGATGCAGAAGGTCCATTCCGGAGGTCGTTAAGCTAAGTCCGTTGACTGTGTAAGGTGGTTGTTTGAGATACGACATCATGCTAATGTTGGACTGGGGGGTAAAGTTGGAGAAAATGTTGAAAATTGGGTATGGCCCGTAGATGTCCTTGGTTGTTTATTGGTTCTTTTTCTCGAGGTCTCGATTTTGCCGCTGGATGCCTATTCCAAAAATCATAAAAAGAGAAGAAATTGAGCAAAGTAAGTTGCATCCAGTTTGAATAGCATTTGATGGACTCAGCGCTGTGATTAGTTGGCAATAAACCCTATCCAACCGCAGTGTGCTTTTAAAACAGTCCCAGAGCCCCAGCTGTCCTCTTCAAGAAAGCGTGGCTCATCTTGACAAACGTTCCTCCCTCCCCCCTCCCCCTCCACCCCCCAGGCCAAAAAAGCAACATCCTTAATTGCAACAAGTACTCTCAAAGAACAAAACACAGTCGCTCAAATGCACACACATTGGGACGCAGCAAGGATCATCATTTACATAGAGCCCAGCTAATTGTCTCAAATATAAGAGAATTGATTGGGGGCCATTTGCCGAGACAAAGACACTGTAGGCCCGATAAATGAGACTGATAACAAAAACCTTTGGCGTAAAGTAGCTAACAATGCAGTCAACTTATCGGCCCATTTTGTACTGTAGCCATTTCACTAGGCCAAGCTTTTCACCATGCCTCTTGGTTTTGTCCGCACCAGTAATCGCTATAAACGTGAACAGGATGCCATTCAAATGTGAAAAAAGAAGGCGACTTCAGCTAACAATTTAAAACTAGTACGGGACTCGACTGTGCCCAATACGTTCTTCTCAATTTCCATCCTAATTAATTGCTTGCTTTAATTAGATTTACAAGGTTGAATAACGTTCAGAAGGCAATCGAAATGTTTTAATAACGAGGCCCACGCTTAGGGGACTTGAGTTAACCAAACAGGCAACCAACCCTATTAGCAGTTATAGGCTAACTCCCTCCCCCTATCTCCTACTGTCAAAACGCCTCTTGACTAATTTAAGGTGTTAAAACCCATTAAAAAACCCTCAGCCTTGGGCTGTAGGAAACATCAGCCCTGTCAATCAAACTGCTATAAAGTAACCTATTTAGACAATGTAGATGATTCGTGAAGGGCCTGGAGTATATAGGCCTAATTCATTTTAATTGGCCTAAATAATGTCATTTATTGGTAAATACATGCTTCATTAATGATTTATTGACATTGGTTATGAATCAATCAAAAAATAATATTACTCGCGGAAATATTTAGTTGTTGAACTGACTAATGACACAACATAGGACTAACTTGAATGTATTTGATTGTAGGTTATGCACTCTCTTATTTCAGGTAGCATATAGAGCATGGACATTTCCATTTTAGTAATTTAGCAGACACTCTTATCCAGAGAGACTTACAGTAGTGAGTGCATTCATTTTCATACTTTTTTCGTTCTGGTCCCCCGCAGAAATTGACTTACTCACTTACTCAATTACTTTAAATATGTCTGATTTAAAGAGAGGTTAACAACATATTTCCAGGAGTATCTTCATAAAGATTGAACATTTCTATACTATTGGAATATTTCAACCTGGAGAACTGGTTTAAATAACATTTATGGTAACCCCCCCCCCCCCCCCCCAGTGTCTCTTGATTATTCGACCGGAGTGGCATTTTTTAATATCCACCCAACGGTTTTTTTTCCTCCACTCAATCTGTCACACTTAAAACAGACTTCGTCTACCAGTTGCACACCCGCTCAATAATAATTACCCTGTCCAATAATTAATTATGATAAATGTTTATGTTGATGAATTAACGAGATAATCCGGGTGGCACGCGCAGCCTAATTACAGGACGCTATCCTCAACTCTGCACTGCATTCAGTCATAATAATCATAATAATAATAATTTTGCAGGCTGAAGAAAATAAGACAGGTTCTCCTCTTTCATTTAATATCCATATGCCATGCAGAATCATAATAAAACTCTTCATAGGCCGTTTTTCGTTGTAGTTAGACATATGGATAGCCTAATGGAAACAAATCAATATACAGGACTATGCTAAATAATAGCCTATAGGCTACATTTTTAAAGAAACATCAGGTCTATAACTTGACTAACACATTTCCAGATAGTGTTTTTTTAGGCTACTCAATCGATATTAAAGTGTTAGAAAATATTCCGTTTTAGAATGGGAATTTGATGATTTTATATGTAAGACTTTTTTTACGGACAAACACACCTGTCCCTCTAACAAATAAAACGATTTTTTTGAAGCAAATGTGGGCCATTTGTTTTTTAAACTGTAGGTCAAGCGTAATTTGCATAAACCAAAGAAAACAACTCATACGCTAATAAAAAGAGCTAAATGTTTGAGATGTTAGGCTATATTTCAGAGAATTGCCAGGACCCTCCCGCGTGCCCTGTCACGACTGGCCGTTCCATATAGGACGGTAGGGGAGGGAGGTGCTGTACAGGCGGAAAGAGGGTTCACTACACGCCTCCTCAATTATCGCCCTTTGTCTGCATGTATTTTCACACCAACTGAGAACATTCACTGGAATGCATTCAGATTGAAGAAAGTAATCGAAAGAGTCGAAAATACATTAGCTATTCAAATTTCTCCAAGACAATATTTCTGTTGAAGACAGAAATATTACGGCTGAAATTATTAGCCTTATTTGGATTTAATTAAATGTAGCTACAAACTAGCGCTGAGTTTTAAAATGACAGAATTCATTGTCACATTTAGGACAACAAATGTGTCATAAAACTGTTTTCCAGTGTCCTACAGTAGGCTTCAGGCTAAAATGGAAGATCCATACACAATACACACCGGAGTGTTCAATGGTCTAATCATTCGATTAACATGTGTCAGGACGTTTCTCGCTTTCTCCAGGTTATGCAAGGTGTTAATTGACCATAAATTGTTGTCCAAACACAGTGACCTAATAGGGCCTAATACACTATTTAATGAATGTATTGTTATATTGTTAATGACATTTTATTGATATATATTTCTGCTGTGGGATGTTGTCTGTATAGCGTATAGGCTAATAGGTAGCCAATACATCCTTTCGTTGTACAACAATTACGACTCCTATACGTATAATGGTAGGCTATAATAATAGTCTAATAATAATACAAATAATAATAATAATAAATGGCAACTTACTCTCGATTGTGGGCCGGAGTAGAATGTTCTTTGTCCAGTTCTTTTCTTGAATAAAATAGTTCTCTCGAAATCCTGTAATGTAAACAATCAAAAGTAACTGTCGCTTTGGATATATTCGAATAAAAATACCAACAAAACTTTCATCTTCAACACTTGCACCAATGTATGGGATAGTGCAAAAGCGTTTATGACGGTAAAATACATGCGGTTGTGATTTGTTAGTCTGTTCTGGGGAAGTTGCTGGAGTTGGATTTGTAGAGAGGGCTGGCCAATGAGAACGTCTGGAGGACTCGAAGCTGGGGTCTGTCTCTCTCTCTCGCGGGGAGATTTGCTGAGAAGCAAATGTCGCCAGCTACGCTTTGACGCAAACTCCTCAGCCAATGGCAGCGAAGGGGCGACTGAGCACATTTTCATCCCCGAACTGAGGGTAAATTAATCATAAAACCTCAACTCACAGGGCTGCAAATCTTAGCAAATGGATAGGAGCAATTGTGTCCCTGCATCAAGACTCATTTGAGCGGTTAATGGATGGAGCACATTTAATCATCACAATTGACATGATCACATTTTATGTCTATTTAGCACACTGAAGTTAGAACTATATTTATATAAACTGTTCCCAATTATGGTAAATATGAAACTACCCCCACGGTTAATAAATGGTTCTAACCAGTGGGAAAGGTAAAATCAGTAACCACAGTATTTTAATCTTACGAATAATGACTTATAACAAGAGCTAAAAACAACATGGAGCATTCCCCACGAATCCATGACAATTCTGGGGCCGGTGACAAAACCGTCCGGGCGAAAAGCAGGAGCTTCAAGTGGAGGCTAAAACACGGTCCTCTCACATTCCATTGCGTAGCAAGGGGGGATTTATGGAGACTTATTTCCTTAAAACTGTCCTCCCATCCACAGAGCGCCCAGTCTGCTCTGATCAAGTTGATATAGCAAAATTCAGCCAGGGTATAGGGAATACTATACGAGGCGGACTACCCGAAGATTTGACCCTTATATATTATTTACCAGATATAATACTAATTCCTGCTGGTGTATTTTTTTAAATAAGTTAATATCTTTAAATATCAGCCATGTTAAGACATGCTGTTGTGGCTGGAACACATCGACAGAGAAAATACCATCCCAGCAGGAGTTTGGTGGCATCCGACTTATTTCAGTGGATGCATTTTTACTGCACTCTTGAATTGACTGGAGAACTCAGTCGGCCACTTACAGCTCAGGAGAAAATCAACGCCAGCTTTTTATCTCTCAAAGGTATGACTATTTTAAATTAATGTGAATAATGAAAATGTCATTTTTTGGATATTCAGAGTTATTCAGAGGCCTACATTTTGAATGATCGTTTCACAAAAATGTATGATATGTGAACATAATAACAGGTTTAATAGTTTTATGACATCCCTCTACAAAAAGCAAATCACATAAATTCTTTTTTTTCTATAATATTATTATTATTATTATTGTTATTATTCACTTTTACAATTAGGCCTAAGTACTATAGTTGATTAGTTAACAGAACAGAAAGTATGAGTTCCTTCATTGCTATTGACTCGAGCCACAACTAATAGCCTACGTCACTTGTAATGAATGTAACCTGTATGCGCACCAAAACAATATGCCGAGGGTTTTGGCACGCCTTGGTAAATGTGTCATCTTAAGGAGCTTTGAGGAACACACACACACACACACACACACACACACACACACACACACACACACACACACACACACACACACACACACACACACACACACACACACACACACACACACACACACACACACACACACACACACACACACACACGGACAAACCCGCTCACTTCAAACAGATTCGAAATTCGAATATTGATTTAGATTTGTAAACAGAGACAGAACCTGGGTTTTATAAATCGTCAGTTTGCCTCTCTAGCAGTCTTAAGAGTAGCCTAGGCTAAGTCAAAAGTGCAGTATTGAATCGTTAGACCTGTCTTTTTACGCAATCAAAAACATTGACAAATGTAAAAATCTATATGATTTATTTTGACAGACTTTGATGAATGGAAATCGTCGGGGATCACTCCGTCTAGACTCTTTTTTTTTCTCTATCAATATTCTGTTCCGGACTCGTCATGTTTGCATCTTGACTGGAGTAAAGTTTTCCAACATGTTATCTAGTTTATGACCGGGGTTTCTTCAGCCTACAGCCGTTCTCTGTCTGAGGGATGGATAGGGACATGGCAAGTTGTCAGGTATCTGTTAATACTGTATCTGCATTTTCTCTTCATTTTCTTCATTTGTGTTTTTGAAGCAAATTAGCCAATTCCATTTGTTAACCTTAGGGATTTGATTGTCCCGCGGTGCTTTTGTTGTATAGTAATAAAAAACAAATATATATATATATATATATATATAGGTATTTGTTTATACGTATATTATGAAAATAAGCTTTCAAAGTGGTCCCTCTTTTTCTCAGGCCTCTCCTTGAAATCAAAGGCTTTGCCTGAAGCAATTTTCATTATTAGGCCAAATCAGAAGTCATGTAAAAACAAACGACATTTGTTATTTGTTTCTTATGTTGTATTGTCATAAAACATATCCTTTAAAATAAGCAAATTAAAAGCTACGAAGGCCCTGCGGTGTGCTAATTGTAGGCTATTGAAATCTATACTCATTTTAAGGCCTACTTTTCAGCATGCCATTTCGTTTTTTAGGCTACCTTTATAATGATTAACTCACGTATAATAAAATAATAGCCCGATCATAAAGGTGGCACGAGCAACCAGAGCTATCGAATAACGCACAGAGGTTGTTTACCTGCATTAATAGCCTAATAAATTACGGTGTTGTGTGGAAAATCATTGTTCCTGATATCGTTATCCGTAGCATCGCGCTTGCTCCTCGCCGTTTAAATTGCTGAATTATTTATTAAATTCAAACACCAGCCCTCCTCCGGGACTTTCTATCTTAAAAGGAGGACGATGTTTAAAGGGAAAACGAGTTAACGCCTCTGGCAATCAGCGCTCCCACTGGCTCCCGGCTAATTGACAAGGACGAGGTCTTTTATCTGTGCCTCTGGTAAGTGAACCCGGGGGTTAAGAGTTGCGGGATTCAAATCCCAAATTCAACACAAATTGGATGTATGAATCAAACTCTACCTATACCTATTCTTCTTCCTCTTTTCATCTATTCGCACTATGACTTACCACTTCACACTTTAACCTCAATGTTTTTTTAACCGATTATTAAATCCCCGTTGCCTTCTCGTGTTCATGTAAATGTATCCCATTCATCATCATTCATCACCATGATGCAATTATAAAATATATATATTTACACCGTTTTATATTTACACAAATTTAACAAAAATAAATATTATACATTTTCAGATGTGCACTCTTCGCTCCCTCTCTCTTTCTTCCTCCCTCACATGCACACTTCTACACGCGTCTCTTTTTTAGACGAGAATAGAACAAACAAATACATACATACGTACTGTACATACATAAAAATACGTACACAATTAGGCTAGGCTACATAAAGCAAGCTGCTCTTCATTGTTTGGTTGTGTCGAAGCATCACCTTCCTCCTCGTTTTAAAATCCCGCATGATCACTGATTCAGTGGAATGTAAGGGGATTTTTTTCTGCGCCAAAACTCAATATAAACTGTTTCACCTTAAAACGGACATAATCTCAGGATCAAGAGAAGACGTTGACAGTCTACTATATTGTAGGATTAATATCTGTGATTTAACAGCATAAAGGACCTTCAATGTTTTTGAAATGGCCTAATATAAGGCCTTCTTTTCCTGTGAAATAAATAATCCACGTCAGGAAGTTATAATGAAAAACAACGAATCAAAAAAACGATTCTTCTGCAATCTCATTCATTCAACCAAGGATGATTCAACAGTATTATTAAGATATAACTTAATTTAGGAGAACCTACTAAACCTTTTAGTTCGTTTTATAATGCTCAATCATTTGTTTCTTCAAGCGACTCTTGTATACATTGTATCTTAAATATGTTATGCTGGATATAATACAACATATCCGTGTATAGTGTAAGAATAACAACAAAATGAAAATGTACTTGTACATGTAAATATAATTCGTTCAGGATGCTATTAGGCCCATAACCTTGTCACTGGTTGGAATAACTTTTGTTCTGGTAGTTTTTGCAGTGCACATTATATATGAACCTGAGATTCTGAGATTGTCAAGCCATAATAATTTGTTATTGATCCGTAGTCGATTTTAAAATGCCACGATGATTGATATTGGTACTATAATTCATGTTGAGTAGAAGTGAAAATAAAATAAATCAATAATAATTGTCGTACACGAAGACGAAGGAAATGTGGAGAGCATATTTCATGTAGTTGTAGACGTAGCATCCCTCTGGCGTTGTGGGGGGAGAGAGAGAGAAAGAGAGGGATAGGAGCAGAACAGAATGGTTTATCACAAACTGTATTGAAATGAGTTCATCAGGTTTGATGGATGTGCTAGTGTCCTGGTGGAGGTGTGTAAGTAACACAAGGCTTCAATGAAAACCTTGTTTTATCTGCTATTCCCTCATGGCAAAGGGGCTAACCCTTTGTGTAATGTAACATGTAACATTGACCCTTCAGGTCATCAATACACATTCAAAGTATTCCCCTGGGTTTAGGGGGGCGGCAGGCATTTTCACTGTCATTTTCTCACAGTCTAATGAGATGAAGGCTGAAATTGTACACTCTCCTGCGTCATGTAGTGTGTTTGTTTTTATTTGATTCGTGTTGTAAATGAAATCCATGGGTCTGTTTACCATTTGTACCATCATTATACTGTATACTGAACCTGTAGAATCCCACACTGTGTGGTGTTGAAGAACTCTGCTATCTGCTAACTGTTGCCTACCATATTTAGTCCGGATCTGCTGTCTGGTGTTTAGATTTCTTCGCTACAGAAACATTGTCTTGCCTCTTGACTGAGTGTGAACAGATGGGTAGTGATATGGTGAAAAACGTAGCTAAAATGTTAGAGATGGAATAATCTGGACAAGCTCACTTTGCGGAATACTTAAAAGGATGCTCTTGAAAAGTTGTATCTGTTGTTTGTAGATCTTAATTCTCAGCGCAGTGTTAACACTCATCTAGAGCCTACTTGGTTTCTAGGGCTGAATATGAAATAGAAAATGGAAAAATTCACATATTAACCATCAAGTGTATCAGTATTGGTGTTCTCACTCGCTGGCTGTATTACATTATCTTGTAAATCTGTTATCGTGTTATAAAATCCTCAGAAAATGGTAGCACTGTAATAGTCATGACTCTATGGGTATTAATCTTATAGAATCGTTTTTCCTCTATAAAACTGGATAGTGAGGAAGGGGAGTGCATATGTCAGCTCAGTGTGTGCTGAGTTTGCTTCTGCCGTTAATATGGCATGCCTAATAATCAGTGCTGTAATTGTTTGCCTTGTGTTTGCACAGGGCCTCTGCAACAAACACATAGATTCAATTAAATACACTCTCCTTCAGACCATCAACATGACGGAGCAAAGTCCAGATACACGGAAATCCAACAAGAACAAATAATACAAGGAGGAAGATACCTCTCACCAGACTCACACTGACTTGATGTTCATTAGCTTACGAAAGCACGTTTTGCTTTCCAACGTAACTTATGATTGCTATGATTTTTTATTAAAATATACCTTATGTCAAATGTTTTGTTGATATATGTTGCTACCATTGTTAATGATATTCAATCTATTTTAAATCATGTCCCTTGCATTCAAACTAAGTGTTTGTGGTTTTCACCAACCCCGGACACTGTAATAGTATGGCTGACTTATCCTCCAACCCCAGCGGTGTGTAAATAAAGATATCTATGTTGATGTAACTGTCAAGCAGCCTCTTCCTCCACTCCTAGACATCCTGTGGACCTGGGCTTACATACTGTACATGCTCTCTCTCTCTCTCTCTCTCTCCCTCTCTCTCTCTCTCTCTCTCTCTCTCTCTCTCTCTCTCTCTCTCTCTCTCTCTCTCTCCCTCTCTCTCTCTCGCTCTCTCTTGCTCTCTCTCTTTTTCTCTCTGAGGCTCTCTCCGAGGCTTTCTCTCACGGCCGCCCACCCAGTGCTAGGCTAGCTCTCTCTCTCTCTCTCTCTCTCTTTTTCTCTCTGAGGCTCTCTCCGAGGCTTTCTCTCACGGCCGCCCACCCAGTGCTAGGCTAGCTCACTCTCTCTCTCTCTCTTTCTCTCTGAGGCTCTCTCCGAGGCTTCCTCTCACGGCCGCCCACCCAGTGCTAGGCTAGCTCTCTCTCTCTCTCTCTCTCTCTCTCTCTCTTTTTCTCTCTGAGGCTCTCTCCGAGGCTTTCTCTCACGGCCGCCCACCCAGTGCTAGGCTAGCTCACTCTCTCTCTCTCTCTTTCTCTCTGAGGCTCTCTCCGAGGCTTCCTCTCACGGCCGCCCACCCAGTGCTAGGCTAGCTCTCTCTCTCTCTCTCTCTCTCTCTCTCTTTTTCTCTCTGAGGCTCTCTCCGAGGCTTTCTCTCACGGCCGCCCACCCAGTGCTAGGCTAGCTCACTCTCTCTCTCTGGAGGCTGAGGTGTCTGGTAAAACCTGGCGTGGTAAAACCTGCCCTGCAGACTGGACCTCTCTCCGTTACAGAGTTCCAAGGAGTAAGAACTAAATGTGGAGGATTTGTTCAGGCTTATTTGGTAACCCAGGATTTGAATTGGATTCCGGGAAGCATTCTTAACACATTTGAAAATGTAACATTGTGTGAAAAAAAGTGTGTAATCCCCATAATACATTTAGAAATGGGCACAGCGCGCTAACACAACTGTGACTATTCATGATTCCTATCAAATGGTTTCTTGTCTTGACTCTCTGGAGTGAGGTGAGTTTTGGAGGGATTGGTGAGATCTCAGGCGTTGGAAGAGCCAGTTAAGTAGTGGTTCTTCCATATTAACCTCTCTCAGCGCTGTTTTGGTTATCTGACCTGAATATGAGATGGGGTTCAGCCACCATGCTACTTGAGGTATTCTCTTAGGCCCCCCAACAGCAGTGGAGCATTTCAACCCCCAGTGGATTATACCTCCCTGGGAGGAAGGTGAGTAACACACACACACACACACACACACACACACACACACACACACACACACACACACACACACACACACACACACACACACACACACACACACACACACACACACACACACACACACACACACACACACACACACACATTGTACTTTGTGTCTCAAATATAGTAACTGTTTTTAAGACAGTGAAATATTTCAAACTTGGTTTCCCATCAGAGTCATGGTCTCTACCCTGTTTGAATACATTGTCTGGTACTACTGTTAGAAGAGAATGAGAGAGAAGTGTTTTTATGTCAGTCAGTCAGTCGGTGTTTGTACCTTGTCCAAACCCCACTTTGCTTTGACTGACACTTTGGCGATGCCCCCAGCTCCCTGCTTCGACTTCTCAAGCGTACCCCCTGTTAGCCCTGACGCTGCCAATTCCTCTCATGTCTTTAATATCTCTCTTTCTGCCCTCAGGTTTTGCCAGTCGAGGCTCCACCATGACAGTTGGACGTTGTCGCCGTCACATTTTGGAGACAGTGCTGGGTGGGTGTTTGTGGCGTTCCCAGAGGGGATCTGAGATGGGACGGCTGGCCCGTCAGTCAGCCCCTCCCCTGTAATTAGGAGAGTTAACAGAGGCGGCCCGGCCAGGGAGGGAGGGGAGGGGCCTGGGGGGACAACCGGCTCATGTACTGATTCTACTTGAGCTGTCCAGGCCAGGGAGAGAGGGGAGTGGCCTGGGGGGACAACCGGCTCATGTACAGACACTGCTAACAGAGAGATTCTCTTGAAGGCTCATCTCCCTCTCCCAATTTAGAAAGTCCCAATAAAGTTGTACTGTAGCTCACTCTGTAAGATATAGAAGAGACTGCTATTAGTTCAGTTGTTTTATCATCTTTATAGTGAATAAACAGTTGACAACTGATGCTATACATCTTGATATTTTGAAATGTTCCTAAAATGAAGTATATGAACCACAAATGGGTTTTTAGGAGGTTACATATTATTTTATACAGGCCTATCTCTGAAGGCTATGCTGAGACTGTGAGTAGTATGTGTAGTATAATACTCTACTTACATTTGAATTTGATCTAGAACACAACAGTTAAGGATATGTACAGTACATGTTATGTATGCAAGTGAGTGTTGATGAAGTGTAAATAATGAATCAATAAAAAGTTACAATTTCATCATGTTGTCCTGTCATATATGCCTGACTGAAATCAATGAAACTATTCCACTGTTATGTATCCTCCTCTCCTCTCCTCTCCTCTCCTCTCCTCTCCTCTCCTCTCCTCTCCTCTCCTCTCCTCTCCTCTCCTCTCCTCTCCTCTCCTCTCCTCTCCTCTCCTCTCCTCTCCTCTCCTCTCCTCTCCTCTCCTCTCCTCTCCTGGTTGCCGAGGGGACTGGATAGCAGCTAGTGGAATGCAGTGTAGGCTGGAGCTGCAGACTGGGACAGGCCCCGGGGGAGCGGAGCGCCACAGCAGCCATCGCCACTGCTCCGGCCAGGCAGGGAGGCTGGCTGTGGGACTGCTGAGACTACGAGGGAAGGAATTTCACAGGAGAGACTGCCAGAGAAATGCCATGCGGGGAACGATGAAGAGAGAAAAGAGAGAGCGAGGGAGAGAGAGGAGAGGGAGAGAGAGAGGAGAGGGAGAGACGCAGAGGAGCAGAGCCAATTGAAATGCAGCCTGTCAATGTCACTTGGGTTCTGCACTTGTATGATACCTAGTGATGGGCCAGTAGCTAGATGAGGGGTGTATTCTCCCAAATGGAGAAGAGAACTCAGAACTTACTCTTATTCATCTCAGATCTGGAATCATAACTAAATATGGGCTGTTTTTAACAAACACAGCAAAATATTGGGGATTTGAGACTAACCTCCTCTTACTAAATTCTAAACCATTCATAATAATATAATAATATAGCCTAATATATGCCATTTAATCCAAAGTATTTACGGTCATGCAGACCCCGGGAATCAAATCTACAATCCTGGCTTTTGCTCACTACTGACCACCATTTATTCTGACTGTGCCCATTTGTTGTACTGTTCCATTTTTGGGGTG
Source organism: Oncorhynchus clarkii lewisi (assembly GCF_045791955.1). Lineage (NCBI taxonomy): Eukaryota > Metazoa > Chordata > Actinopteri > Salmoniformes > Salmonidae > Oncorhynchus > Oncorhynchus clarkii. The sequence goes on from NC_092165.1 coordinate 41,233,063, forward strand.
TCCATTTTGAATTACTGTGTAGATTATTAGTGTCAATGTGTAGGCCTTCATGTGGCAAAGAGAGAGGGAGGGGGCACGGAAAGGCCCAGTGTAGCCTAACTAGCCTACTGGCCAAAGCCATGGAGGTGCCCAGAGAGACATACTGCAGCATCATGGTCCACAGCATGGTAAGACATGGGGCAGATGGGTTCAGTGTAGCAGCACAACCTCCCCCTTCTCCTCCCAAATGTGAGGCAGCAGTGGTGGGAAAGGCACAGTGTGAGAGGGAGCCTGGGCTCAGGGCTGAAACAGAAAAGCTGTTGGGGAAGCGTTTGGGGGTTGGGATGGAGCGGGGGCTGAAAGCGGTTGGAGGGGGCATCGGTTTTGGGGTGGAGAAGGAAAGCCAGTCCCCCCTGTCACATCCCTTTGAAAACCTAGTGCAGGGGCACGAGCCCAGGGAGGAGTGGCAGTGTGGCCCAGCGCCTGGGCAGACAGGCAGTCACCGCTCTGGGCTGTGGTCCAGCTCGCCCCACCCCACCCCTACCCCAGCCCAACCCGTCTGGCCCAGGCCTCAGGCTGTAAGGCAGCCGGCCCCCAGTGGACAGGCCGGAGCCCTGCGCGATGGAGCCCCAACCCCAAAGGTTCATCTAGGCCCCTCAAGAACAGTCTAGGTTTCCACCCAGCTCAGTGAGATGGAGATGCTGCAGAAGACATGAATCCACTTTTCCTTTCTCTCTGCTGTCCTCCTGGGCCCAGGCCCCTGGATCGGACCCAGTAGAGTCTGCTGGTGATGATAACCCCCACCTCTCCACCAGGCCACTCTGCCTCCAGGGCCTGCCCAGCGCAGGTCCACACGTCCCCATGGCAACAGTGGCAGGCCCATGTGAGTCCACACAATATGAGTGGGCATGGAGCCAAGGGCTGCCAAATTGGGATGAAGGAGAAGCTTTTTGGGAAAACGGCTCTCAGGAATACTGAATATTTTTTGTTACTTTGCTCTGTCCCAGGATACTGGTATGTTTTTGGCCCTCTTGACAAAATGTCACAGACACTGTTTTAGGTGCCTGTGTGTTCAGTCCTCCTGGTCTTTGTTTGAAATATACTTTGACCATGAGACATATGCAACGTCTTGGTGAGGTTCTCTCTGTCTGTTCCATGCTGCTCATGTTCTATCATCTCTCTTGAGGCTGGGAGGTTTGATTTGCTTTAGGTTAGTGTCAATTTCATAACTTTGACGCAGAGAGGACTATTTCTTAAAGTAACCCCTTGGGTAGAGTTGATCTAATGCATTCCGGAGTGTTCACTGTATATTTAAAGAAGCCTTGTCATAGGAATACTAAGCCTGTGCAAACACAAGTAGTTCAATGACATTCACAGCTACCACCTAAAGTTGATTCCCCGCCCCCTCTAAGCCATTGGGAAGACAGAAGTGTTTGGCTGGCGTTTACTGAAAGTGGATCTCTGCTATTTGTCTTGTTGTTCTCTATCCCGACCGTCACAAGTGTTTAGCTTTCCTTGACTAGTGTTAGGAGCGGATGAGTATGTGTGACATGTGGTATATTTGCTGATAACAGGATTTACTCAAATTGCGAAATGCCAATTGAGGAAGGTTAATTGTGAGTGCAGCTGGTAGAATGGCTGTATGCAATAATTATTAGTGTAAGATGCTTTATTATCTAGTTGTGCTAATTAGGCTGTTGCCTTTGGATCACCACTTCAATCACATGTCAAATTGCATTAAGTTCTCTTTGACATTCATTAATCACTATACTAAAATAATGCTGTTTTGTAGATGTCCTTAGCCTGTTTATTACTATTAAATGCATATTTTTTGAAGTATTGACGCAGAACATTTGAAGAACCTTTGAGGATTCGGGCTTAGAAATTAATAAATGGATTATTACATTTTCTCTCATATTGTTATTTGGTGAGGAGGACGTCACAAGTCAGTTTTTAGTATTCGGGTGCTTAAATATTTAGCAGCATTACTTCATATTTCTCATAGCTGATATTGTTTAAAAAAATCATCTGCAGAGACTGTATCCCACTCTCACACTGTATTCCACTCTCAGTCACGCCAATTAATCCACGGCTACCTAGTCAGACAAGTGGAGAGGTTGGTTTTTGTCCTGAGTGTCTCGATGTGCCCACCCATGAAGACGAGGCTGGCATGGGCCTGGCATATACTATTGGTGAGGCAGAGAGTGACAGGGAGAGAAAGCAAGAGATCAAGGCATGACTGCCAATGCATGTCATTGCCCTGCACTCTCATCAAATAGCCCCGTGCTGCTTATGTAGCTGCCCAGACACAAATTAATTTGGATGCCTGGAAAGGCTGCGATGCCCTGGACCCATCCCTGCTCCTTAGAGAAGAAAAGACACCAGCGGAGAGCGCTATTCCAAGGAAGGGGGCAGGGGGCGAGAGAGGCCTTTTGATGGATTTCCGTGGAGGGTAATAGAGGAGTCTGGAATAAGATGGGAGGGTGGAGAGCACACGGTTGAATGTGCTTGTCCTGCTATGAAGACAAGATGGCTCAGCCACCACTGTGCCACCGGCCTTCTCATCCCCTCCCCCCTATATTTCCCTTCAGGACACCAGTGGAGAGGGGGTGAGGGGGGCCTTGGCTGACATTTAATCTTCTCCTTGGCTCACCACATAATCTTTTTACCCCAAATCTGTACCTGCTCATTCCTGGGCCTGTTTTACCGGGGCCTGCTTTACCGGGGCTGCTCTACCGGGGCTGCTTTACCAGGGCCTGCTTTACCGGGGGCCCTTGATCAGTGAGCTGATGGAGAATGGAGCTCGTCACACACTCCAAATGGGATGGGATTGCCAAGGATGTTAGCTACCAAACACCACCTCCATAATGAGACCCAGCAGCACTGTTTGGGATGAAGTTTACAGGTGGAGAAACAGGGGTTTCGTGGGTTGCAGTGGCTAAAACTAAACCGCAAAATACTACATAGTTGGCAAAAAGGGTGATTGGCAGGAGGAGGGAGGGAGGGAAAGGGAGGGAGGGAGGTGGTCTTGTTGTCGGCTGGTACGTCGTTAGCCTCCCAGGGCTCTGGGGAAAAGAGTCAGGCCACTGTGCATGCTTAAACCTCGGCCCTCGTTTGTGGAGTTCCCGGGGAGCGCTGGACCCCTGCAGGAGGACAGAGTAACAAAACAGCAGCCTGCTGACAGGAGGGGTAGGGAGAGGGAGGGCTAGACATTGGAGTGGAGGAGTTGAATAAAAACACATGCTGGGTTCCCCCTAAGGCATGTAGAGGCCCCCATCACCCCCCAGGCCTAACCCCATGGAGCTCTGACTGCAGTTTTTACAGGTAGGCCAACCATTCATTTATACAGCACTTGATATCGTCAAGGTGCCTCTCCAGGCCTCTTCTTCAGAGACAATTGCAACCAGCCTGACCAGGTTGAACAGCAACCTAGACCCTCAAACTCTTCAGAAAGTCCTTCAGCTGTCTGCAACATGTTGACATGTACATGAACATGTAGTGCCAGGGAGAGAGAGAGATAGAGAGAGACAGAGACAGAGACAGAGAGCGAGAGCGAGAGCGAGAGAGAGAGAGAGAGAGAGAGAGAGAGAGAGAGAGAGAGAGAGAGAGACAGAGAGAGAGAGACAGAGACAGACAGAGAGCGATAGAGAGAGACAGAGAGAGAGAGAGACAGAGACAGAGACAGAGAGCGACAGAGAGAGAGACAGAGACAGAGACAGAGAGACAGAGACAGAGACAGAGAGCGAGAGAGAGACAGAGAGCGAAAGAGAGAAGAGAGAGAGAGACAGAGACAGAGACAGAGACAGAGAGCGAGAGAGACAGAGAGCGAGAGAGAGAGAGAGAGATAGAGGGAGAGAGAGATAGAGATAGAGAGATAGAGATAGAGAGACAGAGACAGAGACAGAGAGAGACAGAGACAGAGACAGAGACAGAGAGAGAGAGAGAGAGAGAGAGAGAGAGAGAGAGAGAGAGAGAGAGAGAGAGAGAAAAGAGGCAGACAAAACAAAAGTTGATAAGTCTTGCATGGTCTTGTGATCAAGCATCAGTGGTGAGAGTACAAACTTCTATCCCTCTTTTCACCATTTCTCCTCTCCTCCCCCACTCTCTCTCTCTCTACAGTAGAGCCCCTTTTTCTACTTCTTTATCCCTTTTAATTAGAAGGCAAATTCTGCAGCCTGGAGAGACCTAATCCCCTACTGCCCAACAATGCACAGAGTGGCTTTGAACAGCCGACCTGCAACCCCCCCCCCCCCCCCCCCCCCCCCCCCCCCCACACCACCACAACTGAACCTGCTCGGGGGAAGGGGTCCCATTCCCAGTAACAAGCACACATTGTAACAAGCACAAATCTGCGCCCCAAAATACAAACACTACATACCATGCACAGAGGAACTACTTAAAAATCCATGTCTATTTTGGTTCCTTATCTTGCATCATTATAGAAACAAGGTTACACAGGTGACACAAATGACTCAAACTGAAGAGGCACTGGGTCGGTCTACCCCTGTAGCGAGAGAATGAAATAGACAAAGAGAAAGAAAGTGAGCGAGAGAGAGGGTCTACTATGTTTCCTCTACTGATTTACATAATGTCCCTCGTTGTATACATTGGAGCCCATTAGTTGTTGTGATTCTTGTGTTAGAGGGATGGGGATTAGATTTAAAAACAAAGCTCTCTTGGAGGGATATCTGTATACAAATAATGGCCTGCCTTTTAGGAAATTAAGGAGAAATTAACAATTTCCAAACATGAATTTAATGCCAAATCAAGGTCATCTTACATTATCAACATTACATCTTAATTTTCAGTGTGTTCCTCTATTTCCAAGCCATTAAATAAATTGACCCCTCCTCGCTCCTCCACACCCACAGTGATCATTAACTGAGCAGAAATTGTAATGAAAATGTTGAAGCTGTCAGCGCCTGCATCGCTTTACTCCTTCTGGGTCATCTGTGGGAGAGAGGTCATCAGATAACCACAGAGATGAGTGAGAGAGAGAGAGAGAGAGAGGGAGGGAGAGAGAGAGAGTAATAGTGAGGGAGGGAGAGAGAGAGAGAGATAGTGAAGGAGAGAGAGAGAGAGAGAGAGAGAGAGAGAGAGAGATAGTGAGGGAGAGAGAGAGAGAGAGAGAGAGAGAGAGAGAGAGAGAGTGATAGTGAGGGAGAGAGAGAGAGAGAGAGAGAGAGAGAGAGAGAGAGAGAGAGAGAGAGAGAGAGAGAGAGAGAGATAGTGAGGGAGAGAGAGAGAGAGAGAGAGAGAGAGAGAGAGAGAGAGAGAGTAATAGTGAGGGAGGGAGAGAGAGAGAGAGAGATAGTGAGGGACAGAGAGAGAGAAAGAGATAGTGAGAGAGAGTGATAGTGAGGGAGGGAGAGAGAGAGAGTGATAGTGAGGGAGGGAGAGAGAGAGAAAGATAGTGAGTGATAGTAAGGGAGGGAGAGAGAGAGAGAGAGAGAGAGAGAAAGAGAGAGAGAGAGTAATAGTGAGGGAGGGAGAGAGAGAGAGTGATTGTGAGGGACAGAGAGAGAGAAAGAGATAGTGAGAGAGTGTGATAGTGAGGGAGGGAGAGAGGGAGAGAGAGAGAGTGATAGTGAGGGAGGGAGAGAGAAAGAGAGTGAGTGATAGTAAGGGAGGGAGAGAGAGAGAAAAAGAGAGAGTGAGAGAGAGTGACAGTGAGGGAGAGAGAGAGAAAGAGAGAGTGAGAGAGAGTGATAGTGAGGGAGAGAGAGAGAAAGAGATAGTGAGAGAGAGTGATAGTGAGGGAGGGAGAGAGGGAGAGAGAGAGAGAGTGATAGTGAGGGAGGGAGAGAGAGAGAAAGAGAGAGAGAGAGAGAGAGTGATAGTGAGGGAGGGAGAGAGAGAGGGAGAGAGAGAGAGAGAGAGAGTGAGAGTGATAGTGAGGGAGGGAGGGAGGGAGAGACACAGAGATATGGAGGATGAAACTGTTTAATGGACTGATTGGGGCTCTTGATTTATAAGAGACTGTTAGATTTAGTGGGCTATTATCTGGGTCAGACATGGCAGCAGACTATACTCTGTGTCACTGTGTGTGAATACAGTGCCTCCAGTGGCCACAACACAAGGGACCAGTTCCTAAACACGACTAGAACCGATACTATTAGTGCTATGGTGGCAGTTGTTTATGGGCAAGTGCCTGCCTGCCCTATATTTCCAGTCAAGAAGGTATGTGCATTTGAGAAGCAGAAGCTAGACAGTTATGGTCTGTCAGCTGTTGTATGTGTGCTGCTTCTGCTTTGGATGAAATGAAAAGCCATACTCATCTTTTGTTAACTTGAGATAAAACCAGGAAGGAGAGAGAGGCATTGTGGGAGGAAAAAAAGGTGAGCAGAGTGAGACTGGGCTGAATAGATAGATATGCACAGTGTACTATAGGCCAATGAATGAACACTGAAGTGGGTTTTAGTGGTGTTTTTCTAGTGTTGTGTTGTAAGCTGGGGTCAACGTGCGATTTAACCTCCAATTCCTATTATAATGGTACAATTCTTATAGGAAAGCAGGTCTCACTGCTCCTCTGTCTGGAATAGTCAACTGCAGACATTCCACCTGCTTCCACCTGTCATATTTAAGTCACAGTGGTGGAAAAGTACAAAATTGTCATACTTGAGTGAAAGTAAAGATACCTTAATAGAAAATGACTCAAGTAAAAGTGAAAGTCACCCAGTAAAATACTACTTGAGTAAAAATGTACAAGTATTTGGTTTTAAATATACTTAAGTATCAAAAGTAAATGTCATTTCAAAAATATACTTACGTATCAAAGTAAAAGTACAAATAATTTCAAATTCCTTTTATAAGCAAACCAGATGGCATAATTGTATTTTTTTGTTTTTTTGTTACAAATAGCCAGGGGCACACCAACACTCAAACATCATTTACAAATGAAACATGTTTTTTTGTTACAAATAGCCAGGGGCACACCAACACTCAAACATCATTTACAAACAAGCATTTGTGTTTAGTGAGTCCTCCAGATCAGAGGCAGTAGGGATGACCAGGGATGTTCTCTGGATAAGTGTGTGAATTTGACCATTTTCCTGTCCTGCTAAGCATTCAAAATGTAACGAGTGCTTTTGGGTGTCAGGAAAATGTAAGGAGTTAAATATACATTGTTTTCTTTAGGAATGTAGTGAAGTAAAAGTAAAAGTAGTCAAAAATATCAATAGTGAAGTACAGCTATCTCAAAAAGCAAACTAAGTAGTACTTTAAAGTGTTTTGAATTAATCAATCAAATGTATTTATAAGCCCTTTTTACATCAGCAGATGTCACAAAGTGCTGTACAGAAACCCAGCCTACAACCCCAAACAGCAAGCAATGCAGATGTAGAAGCACGGTGGCTAGGAACAACTCCCTAGAAAGGCAGGAACCTGGGAAGAAACCTACAGAGGAACCCAGTTCTGAGGGGTGGCCAGTCCTCTTCTGGCTGTGCCGGTTGGAGATTATTCTTCAAGATGTTCAAACGTTCATAGATGACAAGCAGGGTCCTTCAGAGGTTGAGACAGCAGGTGCGGTAGAGAGAGAGAGTCAAAAACAGCAGGTTCGAGACAAGGTAGCACGTCTGGTGAACAGGTCAGGGTTCCATAGCCGCAGGCAGAACAGTTGAAACTGGAGCAGCAGCAGGACCAGGTAGACTGGGGACAGCCAGGAGTCATCAGGCCAGGTAGTCCTGAGGCATGATCCGTGGGCTCAGATCCTGCGAGAGGGGAGAGAGGGAGAGAGAGAGAATTAGAGGGAGCATACTTAAATTTACACAGCACACCAGATAAGACAGGAGAAATACACCAGATAGTACAGCCCCTAGCCCCCCGCACATAGACTGTTGCAGCATAGATACAGGAGACTGAGACGGGGGACGGGGGGACGGGGTGGGGGGCACTGTGGCCCCGTCCGACAATACCCTCGGACAGGGCCAAACAGGCAGGATATAACCCCACCCACTTTTCCAAAGCACAGCCCCAACAACACCACTAGAGGGATATCAACAGACCACCAACTTACTACCCTGAGACAAGACCGAGTATAGCCCACGAAGATCTCCTCCACCGCATGAGTCCGAGGGGACGCAAAACTGGACAGAAAAATCACGTCTGTGACTTAACCCACTCAAGTGATGCACCCCTCCTACAGACAGGCTGGTAGAGCACTAGTAAGCCAGTGACTCCGTAATGGGGTCAGAGGCAGAGAATCCCAGTGGAGAGAGGGGAACCGGCCAGGCAGAGACAGCAAGGGCAGTTCGTTGCTCCAGCGCCTTGCCCTTCACCTTCACACCCCTGGGTCAGACTTCACTCAATCATAGGACCTACTGAAGAGATGAGTCTTGAGGTTGAGACAGAGTCTACGTCTCTCACAGTGATAGGCAGACCATTCCATTAAAATGGAGCTCTATAGGAGAAAGCCCTGCCTCCAGCTGTTTGCTTAGAAATTCCAGGGACAATTAGGAGGCCTGCGTCTTGCGTACGTGTAGTTATGTACGGCAGGACCAAATCAGAGAAATTGGTAGGAGCAAGTCCAAGTAATGCTTTGTAGGTTAGCAGTAAAACCTTGAAATCAGCCCTAGCCTTAACAGGAAGCCAGTGTAGAGAGGCTAGCACTGGAGTAATATGGTCACATTTTTTGGTTCTAGTCAAGATTAAGAACTTTACACCACTGGTAAGTCATTAGTGTCATGATATAGTGGTGATGATACAGTCATATTCTTAGTGGAACCGTGACATCATCACCCTGTCAATGGTACGTTGTGTTAGTTAAAAACTTGGCTTTGCCCCATTCTTGGTTAAAGAATAACCATGATTGCCACAGCTATGGATAAGCAACAGTCATTATAGATAGGCAACAGTCTCTCTCAATTCAATTCAATTCAAGGGGCTTTATTGGCATGGGAAACATGTGTTAACATTGCCAAAGCAAGTGAGGTAGATAATATACAAAAGTCAAATAAACAATTAAAATGAACAGTAAACATTACACAAACAGAAGTTTCAAAACAATAAAGACATTACAAATGTCATATTATGTATATATACAGGGTTGTAACAATGTACAAATGGTTAAAGTACACAAGGGAAAATAAATAAGCATAAATATGGGTTGTATTTACAATGGTGTTTGTTCTTCACTGGTTGCCCTTTTCTTGTGGCAACAGGTCACAAATCTTGCTGCTGTGATGGCACACTGTGGAATTTCACCCAGTAGATATGGGAGTTTATCTCTGTCTGTCTGTCTGTCTGTCTGTCTGTCTGTCTGTCTGTCTGTCTGTCTGTCTGTCTGCCTGCCTGCCTGTCTGCCTGCCTGCCTGCCTGCCTGCCTGTCTGCCTGTCTGTCTGTCTCTCTCTCTCTCTCTCTCTCTCTCTCTCTCTCTCTCTCTCTCCCCCCCCCCTCTCTCTCTCTCTCTCTCTCGCCCTCTGTTTGTCTGTCTCTGTCTTTCTCTTTCTCTCTGCCTCTCTTCCATCATCTCCTTCCTCTCTCTGGGAGACAATGTTGTCCTACAGGAATTCAAACAGAGTGGTATTGACATAATGAAAGATCTTTCAAAGGAAACACAGATTACATGAAATAACTTCATTTAACTCCCAAATGAATCATTGCATAGCTAATTAACATTGATAGAGATGCCCTGAGCAGGGATAGGGGTGCGTGGGGGGGATTGGAGATTGGATATGAGGAGGGGGCATCCATTTCCCTTCCAATTTACCAAAAGAGCTGAGCGGATCTTTTCTCGCCTCCTGTCTCAATTAGTTACTCACGCTGTCACTCTGTCTGACACTTCCTGGTGCGTCTCACTGAAACAACATGGAGTGGGCTATCCGGATAAGCGTTCTACATCTCCGAGCATTGCGTTTTAGGGTGGGTCACACTCTTGCTGAGGGCCACCATATTCTCTTCCTACCCAAGGGCTCAATTTTCAGAAAGCTACTTACGTATTATTATAATCCCTACCCTGCTTATTTCCCAAGGCCAACAAAAATATAGTTACCATTTGGACAAGCCTTACAGAGCAACTTGATCAGGCATGAGTGTAAAAGATTTTGAAGTCTTCATGGTCCACTGTAACTCTGTGTGTGGCGTAAGATGACAACAATGGCAGAGTCGAGGTGTGCTTGTCATAGCATTCAAGGCACTTGGCCATGGGTCATGGGTAACATGCTACACGACAGGCTACAGACACGCTGTTAAAGTGCTGCTGATAGTCTATAGATGGTTTGTTGAGTATCTAGACGGACTATCGACTACCTTGTTGATGAGACATACTGTTGAGAAGCTACTGAAAGGCTACCGACACGCTGTTAAAGTGCTGCTGATAGTCTACAGAGAGTTTGCTGAACATCTGTAGATGGAATGCAGATCATTTCTCGTTGAAAGTCAACAGACAGGTTACTGACAGTCTGTAGATAGCCTGTACAGCATCTACAGATGGACTATCAAGATAAAGTGTGACCAAAATGTGAATAATTTATCACAACTTATGAATAAAACATACACACTTAATTCACTATTACAGCACATCACAATAACATAATCAATGTGCTTGATTTAATATTCATGTATTTCTGTGAGCATATTCCCTTCTCTCTGGGGTGTGTGTGTGTTTAGGTGGTATTTCCTGTTGGCTGCTGCAGATGGGGGGGGCCAGGGGGTCATGGTGAGTACTGTGGGGAGTTGTGGGGACGATTGCCTCCGTGTGATGCTTTCTCTTGTACAGTTTTGTTGTTTAAATGTTTTACAAACTTAATTGGCATTCCCGGAGGAGGTCCACCAGCTGTCTGCCTGATGGCATGGGTTCTAATTGCTGCGTGGCGAAGGCGAGCTGCTGTGGAAGACTAGCGGAGCGGAGCAGGGCTGGGGCGCGCCGCACACTGCACATGGCCTGATCAACCCCGGGGTTGTTGGTTTTTCCCTCGTTTGTTCACAAGGAGACATTTCTTGTTCTTTACAGAGCGGAGCAGCTGCTATCTAACTAACATGGTGTGATGGGGTGTTGAGGCAGTGCAGAGTGAACACTCCTGTGTTGTACACAGATGGTCTGGGACTGGGTTGGCACAGGTAAGTCTGGGGATTGAGACAGGTGGAGGAGCCACTGGCAGGTAACAGTGGGCTGGTCAAGCATAAAGGTAAGATGTGCACACATAGCAAGAGGCTGACATGAAGAAACTGGTTTAGCTGTCTTGGTATCTTCTCTTACTGGTCAGAATGTGATGTGTCTTAGAGCCACCACTCCCTTCCCTTCCTAGGACAAAGGTTAACATGACCAACTGACAGTTTGCCCTCCGTCCTCAGCTCACCATCCTGAGGAATGTGTGGTCCTGCCTATGTGAGTACCAAGTACCATGTCTCTTCACACCTACATCCACCCCCTTTAATCTCCCTATTTACATTTACATTTCTTGTCATTTAGCAGACACTCTTTTCGAGAGCGACTTACAGGATCAATTAGGGTTAAGTGCCTTGCTCAAGGTCACATCGACAGTTTTTTCACCTCATCAGCTCGAGGATTCAAACCAGCAACCTTTCGGTTATTGGCCCAACATTCTTAACCGCTAGGCTACCTGCCATGTATGGCATTTTAGGTCGAAATACATTTTTACAAAGCCCCTTTAAGCTTTATTTTTACTAAAAGTGTAAGGGTCTTGTGTGTATGGTGTAGAGAGTCAGGCGCAGGACAGCAGATATGAGTAATCAGCGTACTTTACTCAAAAATACACATTTACAAAGTAACATCACGAGCCCACAAAGACGGACCGAATTACAATTAACAATCACTCACAAACACAACATGGGGAACAGAGGGTTAAATAATAAACAAGTAATTGGTTGAGTGAAGCCAGGTGTGTAAGACAAAGACAGAAGAAATGGAAGTGGCTCGGCGGTGGCTAGAAAGCCGGTGACGTCGACCGCTGAACACCGCTCGAACAAGGAGAGGGACCGACTTCGGCGGAAGTCGTGACAAAACATACTATATTTGAACTAATATAGTAGAATGGGGAGTATTATACAGGTTTATGGGAGATTAGTGGGTCAGAAACAGATGGATGTAGTTATTTGGATTGATAACTGACACTTGACAGTTCATATACCCTTTGACTCTAAATTTGCTGATGCAAGTCACGGGGTTCATTGCATCACTTGTTTCAACCTTGTTGAAGAACTATTACACACCTGAAAAATAAATGCTCTCTGTCCCGAAAATATCATCTCTAATAGTTCAGTTGTTCAAAAGGGACTTTTCAGCCACCCAGGTGAGTGTGAGCAGTTCAATGCTTCAAGTTGTATTAGTCGTATCTACAGGATACGGTATACAGTACACTGTCCAACGAAGTGCTTACCTGTAGCTGAAGCAGTGTGTCAATCACAGGGGACTGTGTGAGTGTGTGTGTTGTGTGTGAGTTTCAGATCTCCACACACACACACCGAGACCCATGCCTCATACTCAGTCACGATTCTGTAGACCCCCCCCAACACCCCCAGTTGCGGGGAGGTGTGTCAGTGACCTGTGTGGAGGGGGGTCGGGGGGAGTGGGTGTGGAGCCTGCACCAACCAGCGGGCTCAGTCTGTGGGACATGTTGACTCTGCGCATATTATCACCAATGCATGGAGCTGCATAGTCACTCAGGATAATCGGCCCACGGTGGTGGCACAGCAGCAGGAAATGTAAAAGTTAGCGGCTTTCAAAGGTAAACAGGGCTCATCTTTCTGTCAAGGTGGCGACAGCTGAGCAATTTATAAACATTAGCTGGTGAACATGGGGCACATATTAATCACTGGATCTCTAGGTCTCGGGTTTCAGACCTAGACCTGGGCCTAAACCCACCAGCTATCATACAAAGATGTGAATGCAAGATGATTGACTTGCTCCGTCTCACTCTAAAAACCTGGTAAAGCAGATGCACTGCATGCATACCTCAATGCTGTTCATGAACACCTTAGAATTTACCCAAGAGGTATACCTGAAGAATACCTGACCAGGATATGGTATGATACACATCACAGTCCCACTGTAGATGGGCTATACTCTGTAAAGATCTTGGCTTAGCGGCCAAACAGGCCGGATGTCCAGGATGTAAAGGCTCAGCGGATCTAAAGCTTTAGTGAGGAGAGGAGAGCTGCATTCATGACACATGTGGAAGGGGCTGTGGTGAACATATGCTGGGGTCTTTACTGACATTCTGGAGGAGATTGGAGGGGACAATCAATTAGCCATGAAGCTGTGTGTCCCCAAGGGCCCTTGGGTAACCAGATTATTTAGTGGCCACGCACTCACCAACACAGTGATTGACTGGGATTGACGCCTTAGTCAACTGTCGCTAGGGGGTGTACACTCATTTTAGTTGTTAACGAAATTTGTTCATTAGAGACTGTTAGTAACTCATTATTATTCATTCATGCATTGTCATTACTCAAAGTGACAAGCTTTTAGAATGGGAGGGGGTGAGGAATACATGGAGTGGGAAACAAGGAGCAGTGTGGAGAAAGTGAACAATCAGAAGGTGTACAGTGTGTTGAACCCTATGGCACAGGGCAACACAGTGTAACACAGGGCAACACAGTGTAACACAGGGCAACACAGTGTAACACAGGGCAACACAGTGTAACACAGTGTAACACAGGGCAACACGGTGTAACACAGGGCAACACAGTGTAACACAGGGCAACACAGGGCAACACAGTGTAACACAGGGCAACACGGTGTAACACAGGGCAACACAGGGCAACACAGTGTAACACAGGGCAACACAGTGTAACACAGGGCAACACAGGGCAACACAGTGTAACACAGGGGCAACACAGTGTAACACAGGGCAACACAGGGCAACACAGTGTAACACAGGGCAACACAGGGCAACACAGTGTAACACAGGGCAACACGGTGTAACACAGGGCAACACAGGGCAACACAGTGTAACACAGGGCAACACAGTGTAACACAGGGCAACACAGGGCAACACAGTGTAACACAGGGCAACACAGGGCAACACAGGAAATGACAGTGCAACACAGGAAACACAGGGCAACACAGTGTAACACAGGGCAACACAGGGCAACACAGTGTAACACAGGGCAACACAGGGCAACACAGGAAATGACAGTACAACACAGGGAAACACAGGGCAACATAGAGAAACACAGGGAAACATAGGGCAATACAGGGAAACACCTGGAAACACAGGAAACACAGGGCAACATAGAGAAACACAGGGCAACACAGGGAAACACAGAGCAACATAGAGAAACACAGGGCAACACAGGGCAACACAGGGCAATACAGGGAAACAGATGGAAACACAGGGCAACACAGGGAAACACAGAGCAACATAGATAAACACAGGGAAACACAGGGCAACACAGGGCAATACAGGGAAACACATGGAAACACAGGGCAACATAGAGAAACACAGGGCAACACAGGGAAACACAGGGCAACATAGAGAAACACAGAGCAACATAGAGTTACACAGGGCAACACAGGGCAAGACAGGGCAATACAGGGTAACACAGGGCAACACAGGGCAACACAGGACAACACAGGGCAACACAGGGCAATACAGGGAAACACATGGAAACACAGGGCAACATAGAGAAACACAGGGCAACACAGGGAAACACAGGGCAACATAGAGAAACACAGAGCAACATAGAGTTACACAGGGCAACACAGGGCAAGACAGGGCAACACAGGACAACACAGGACAACACAAGGCAACATAGCAGTGATGGACAGCCTCTTCTCACTCTAATTGGCCTTATTATAGCCTAATTGATAAGTGTTGTGTGTAGGGCTGGGCGGGGGTAAAGGTTGGACCTCCCCCTGGCCAGTGCAGAGTTGAGAGGAGCATGCAAGGCCAGTGCTGATTATTCAACATGTTTCTCTGATCCCGGGGCCTTTGGGTAGGAACCTGTGAAAGAGCCTGGTCTTTGTGCTAGGGGGGCTAATCGTGTTTTGAAAACGGCGATCGGGGCTAATCTTCTAGTCTGCCTCTAATGTGAAGCTGCTGTGATATCCTCTGCTGCGATAAATTAAGCCACTTATTAATCTAATTACGATACATTCATCCTCACAAACTTTCATGTGACTTGGAAAGCCCCCTTCACCAACGCCCCAACCCCCCCAGCAACCCACCACTCCCCCTCCAGCCCCCTGGTGGCTATCTCTCGCGGTTGACTCCCCTCTCTTCTCTCACCAGACCAGACCACATGGCCCCAGTCTTCCCAATTAGTAGCCCTGTGGATCCTGCCTCTAACAAGGCGCTATGCTCCAGCCAGCCTCTCCAGCCAGACAGGGGTCAGCACAGACTCCCTTATCTCAGACTCCACCTCTTCTATTCTCTGTGTATTCCTTTCATGATTTGGGTTACCTTAACTATGTGGAGTATGACTGTCTCATGCCTCTCCATTTTCTTTCATTTCTTTTTTCTACTTCTTCTACTCATTTTGTCAACTTTCATCTGGACTTCTCTTCTTGCTCCTCAACTACTTCCTTTATTGTTCCTCCTCTGATCCATCGTCTGTTGCCTCTCTTCCTTTCTCTCACTGACTCTCCATCCCCTTACTCCACCCTTTTCTTCGCTCAGCCATTTTTTGGCCTTTTCCATCAAACCGTGCATGTTAAAGTCAGTGGGACTTTTCCCGTAGTGCATCTCTCCATGTTTCCCCTGATCTCAGTCAGGGTGAAGGGGGCCTCTGGCTCTCCGTGGCCTCCCAGGGTCTGTGTGATGCCTTCACACTCTGCTGCCCGTAGCATAGCGCTGCTCCCTCCCAGCCCCGGGCAAAGCTTGACTAGGCTGCTGGGGGGGAATGACATGGGGGGGGGGGGGCATTGTGAGCAGGTGGGGGAGTGGGGAAGGTTGGTGTGGCAAAGTGAGATGACAGGTTCATTCCCTCCATGGACAGTGACCCTGAAGGGAGATGAAAGAGGTTCACGTCTGCACTTTAGCAGCTCAAACTGGGCTGCAATCATCCGTGAAGGCTCCCTGCTCCATCCTCCCACCACCCCTCCCCCCTCTGATTTTAGGTGAGGTGGAGGGAGTAGTGTGGCAGCCTGCTCTGGCCTTTAGAACCTTCCCTTCTCACGTTCCTCCTTTTCCTTGTTGCCTCTCTCTAAAGGACAATACCAGTGGGTGATGGCAATAGCTCCCAATTCTCAGTTTGTAAGAAATTTCTCATCTAGCAAAACAATATTTAAGTCAATGTCTTCAAGTGTCTACATTTCATCTGCTTTGGGAGTGAATGTAGAGCAATACAGATTATTCATTTGACCTACAGTGTATGAATGTAGAGCACTACAGATGGATATTCATTTGACCTCCAGTGTATGAATGTAGAGCAATACAGATGGATTGTAACAATTCTCTTCTGGTGAAGGAGAGGCGGACCAAAACGCAGCGTGGTGGTTATTCATGGTTTTTAATGAAGACGCTATACATGAATAAACTAACGAAAACAGTAAACGTGAGAACTCAAAACAGCCCTATCTGGTGCAAACACAGACAGGAACAATCGCCCACAAACAGTGAAACCCAGGCTACCTAAGTATGATTCTCAATCAGAGACAACTAATGACACCTGCCTCTGATTGAGAACCATACTAGGCCGAAACAGACATAACCCAAAACATAGAACAAACATAGACTGCCCACCCAACTCACGCCCTGACCATACTAAATAAATACAAAACAAAGGAAATAAAGGTCAGAACGTGACATGGATATTCATTTGACCTCCAGGGCCTTCAGAAAGTATTCACATCTCTTGACCTTCCACATTTTGTTGTGTTACAGTTTGATTTTCAAAATGATTCAACTGAGATTATGTCACTGGCATGCACACAATACCTATGTTAAAAAACAAATTACTAATTCAAAGCTGAAACGCCTTGAGTCGTTAAGTATTCAACCCCTTTGTTAGGGCAAGCCTAAGTTCAGGATTTTACATTTGCTTAACAAGTCACAATACATTGCATAGACTGTGTGCGATAGTGTTTAACCTTAATTTTATGAAAATAAGGACTGGGGAATGGCTAAGCACAGTCAAAATCCTAGAGAAAAACCTGGTTCAGTCTGCTTTCCACCAAACACTGGGAGATTAATTCACCTTTCTGCAGGACAATAACCTAAAAACACATCGCTGTCAGAGTCGTGTGTATAGGTGGCAGGGAAGTCAGGCGCAGGAGAATCAAACAGTGTAATGGAGTTATTTAATAACAATAAACGAAACATACTCCAAACACTAAATGTAACAAATAACAAAAATGGGTACGAGGACCCGACGCGCACCAATACAAAAAGATATACAACACTGAAATACAAACCATCTCTGAAAAAGACATGAGGGGAAACAGAGGGTTAAATAGATAACAGGTAATGAATGGAATTGAAACCAGGTGTGTAGGAAGACAAGACAAAACCAATGGAAAATGAAAAATGGATCAATGATGGCTAGAAGACCGGTGACGTAGACCGCCGAGCACCGCCCGAACAAGGAGAGGCTTCGACTTCGGAAGAAGTCGTGACACTACCCCCCCTCTGACTCGCGGCTCCAGCCGCGCGTCGATACCGGCCTCGGGGACGACCCGGAGGGCGAGGTGCAGGGCGATCCGGATGGAGACGGTGGAATTCTTGCAACATGGAAGGATCTAATACGTCCTCCACCGGAACCCAGCATCTCTCCTCCGGACCGTACCCCTCCCAGTCCACGAGGTACTGAAGGCCCCTCGCCCGACGTCTCGATTCCAAGATGGATCGAACAGAGTACGCC
The DNA here is from genome assembly GCF_045791955.1 of Oncorhynchus clarkii lewisi. Lineage (NCBI taxonomy): Eukaryota > Metazoa > Chordata > Actinopteri > Salmoniformes > Salmonidae > Oncorhynchus > Oncorhynchus clarkii. The sequence goes on from NC_092165.1 coordinate 41,250,803, forward strand.
GGAACCCCCTCGATGTCCAGAGGGGGCGGAGGAACATCACTCACATCAACCTCCTGGAGCGGGCCAGCCACCACCGGCCTGAGGAGAGACACATGGAACAAGGGGTAAATACGGTAATTAGTGGGTAGCTGTAACCTATAACATACCTCATTCACTCTCCTCAGGGCTTTAAACGGCCCCACAAACCGTGGACCCAACTTCCGGCAGGGCAGGCAGAGGGGCAGGTTTCGGGGTCGAGAGCCAGACCCTGTCCCCTGGTGGGAACACCGGGGCCTCACTGCGTTGATGGTCTGCGCCAACTTTCTGACGCAGTATGGCGCGCTGAAGGTCGACGTGGGCGTCCTCCCAGGTTTCCTCCGCGCACCGGAACCAATTGTCCACAGCAGGAGCCTCAGTCTGACTCTGATGCCAAGGAGACAGAACCAGCTGATACTCTAATACACATTGAAAGGGAGAAAGTGGAAGAGGAGTTAGTGGAAGAGTGGCGTAGTGAGTTCTGGGCCATCTCTGCTCAGGGCACAAACTTTGCCCACTCCTCTGGGCCGGTCCTGGCAATAAGACCGCAGGAAGCTACCCACATCCTAGTTAACTCTCCACCTGCCCATTACTCTCGGGGTGAAAAAGTGAGGTAAGACTGTCCGAGACCCCCCAGACGTTCCATGAACGCCTTCCAGACCCTTGATGTGAACTGGGGACCCCGATCAGACACTATATCCTCAGGCACCCCGTAGAAGACATGAGTGAACAGGGCCTCCGCAGTCTGTAGGGCTGTAGGGAGACCGGGCAAAGGGAGGAGACGACAGGACTTAGAAAAACGATCCACAACAACCAAGATCGTGGTGTAACCCTGTGAAGGTGGAAGAACAGTTTTTTTAAAATCCACCGACAGGTGCGACCACGGCCATTGTGGAACGGTTAAGGGTTGTAACTTACCTCTGGGTAGGTGTCTAGGAGCCTTGTACTGGGAGCACACTGAGCAGGAGGAAACATAAATCCTCAGGTCCTTAGCTAAAGTGGGCCACCAGTACCTCCCATCAAGACAGCGCATCGTCCGACCTATGACCAGAGGAGGGTGACGTGTGGGCCCAATAGATCAATCGGTCGCGGACAGCAGATGGAACGTACAGACGCCCAGCTGGACACTGAGGGGGAGAGGGCTCTGCACGTAACGCCCGCTCAATGTCCACATCCAGCTCCCACACTACCGGCGCCACCAGGCAGGAGCCTGGGAGTATGGGAGTGGGATCCATGGACCGCTCCTCTGTGTCATACAGCCGGGACAATGCGTCTGCCATAACGTTCTAGGAGCCTGGTCTGTAAGAGAGGGTAAACACAAAACGAGTGAAATACATGGCCCACCTTGCCTGGCGAGGATTCATTCTCCTCGCCGCCCGGATGTACTCCAGATTGCGATGGTCAGTCCAGATGAGAAAAGGGTGTTTAGCCCCCTCAAGCCAATGTCTCCACGTCTTCAAGGCTTTTACGACAGCTAACAGCTCCCGGTCCCCCACATCATAGTTCCACTCCGCTGGGCTGAGCTTCTTCGAAAAGGCACATGGGCGGAGCTTCAGTGGCGTACCCGAACGCTGAGAGAGCACTGCTCGTATCCCAGTTTCGGATGCGTCCACCTCCACTATGAATGGCAAAGAGGGATTTGGATGAGCCTACACAGGAACTGAGGTAAACAGAGCCTTCAGGTGCCTAAAAGCCCTGTTCGCCTCAGCCGACCACTGCAAGCGCACCGGCCCCCCTTTAGCAGTGAGGTAATGGGAGCAGCAACCTGACCAAAACCCCGGATAAACCTACGGTAGCAGTTGGCACACCCTAAGAATCGCTGCACCGCCTTCACCGTGGTGGGAGTTGGCCAATTACGTACGGCTGCAATGCGGTCTCCCTCCATCTCCACTCCTGACGTGGAAATCCGATGCCCTATGAAGGAGACGGATTGTTGGAAGAACAAGCATTTCTCAGCCTTGACATATAGATCATGCTCCAACAGGCGACCAAGCACTTTGCGCACCAGTGACACATGCTCGGCGCGTGTAGCGGAGTATATCAGAATGTCCTCAATATACACCACTACACCCTGCCCGTGCAGGTCCCTGAAGATCTCATCTACAAATGATTGTAAAACTGATGGAGCATTCATCAACCCATATGGCATGACAAGTTACTCATAATGACCTGAGGTGGTGCTAAATGCTGTCTTCCACTCGTCTCCCTTCTGAATACACACCAGATTGTACACACTCCTGAGATCCAGTTTAGTGAAGAGGCGCGCCCCATGCATTGACTCAATCGCTGTAGTGATAAGCGGGTAACTATATCTCACTGTGATTTTATTGAACCCCCTCCGGTCTCCCTGCGCACCATCCCTCCCAACTCCATGGGTACAGGAGAGAGGGTGCGGGAGGATGGAACAACCAGACCCCGATCTAGACGTCCACGAGTAGCCAGCATGTTGTCCAGCCTGATGGACATGTCCACCAGCTGGTCAAAGGTGAGGGTGGTGTCTCTACAGGCCAGCTCCCGACGGACGTCCTTGCGTAGACTACAACGGTAATGGTCGATCAGGACCCTGTCGCTCCATCCAGCGCCGACAACCAGGGTCCTAAACTCCAGAGCAAACTCCTGCGCGCTCCTCATCTCCTGCCTCAGATGGTAGAGGCGCTCACCTTCAGGTGGGTGGTCGAATACTGTCCTGAAATGGCGGGTGAACTCCTCAAAATGGTCCAACGCCGCATCCTCTTCTCCACAGAGCTGGCCCACTCCAGGGCTTTCCTGGTGAGGCACGAGACGAGGGAGTAACTCTTCTCACGGTCCGATGGAGCTGGGTGGACCGTTGCCAGATACAAGCTTAGTTTGAGGAGAAAACCCCGGCAACCGGCAGTATCTCCGTCGTACCCCTTAGGCAGGGATAAATGGATCCTGCTGAGTTCAAGAGGGGGAAAAGCGTTCAAGGGAGACCCTGGTTGTGCTGGTGTAGGCGCTGGAAAAACTCTCTCTCCCAGCAGTCCATATTCTGGACAACGCGATCCATGGCGGCGCTCAGATTGTCAATCATCTCTGTTTGTTCCATGACGCGTTCCTCCACCTCCATGGCCGGTGTACCTTCTCCTGCTGACTTTATTATTTGGTCAGAGATTCTGTCAGAGTCGTGTGTATAGGTGGCAGGGAAGTCAGGCGCAGGAGAATCAAACTGAGTGTAATGGAGTTATTTAATAACAATAAACGAAAAATACTCCAAACACTAACTGTAACAAATAACAAAAATGGGTACGAGAACCCCGACGCGCACCAGTACAAAAAGATATACAACACTAAAATACAAACCATCTCTGACAAAGACATGAGGGGAAACAGAGGGTTAAATAGATAACAGGTAATGAATGGGATTGAAACCAGGTGTGTAGGAAGACAAGACAAAACCAATGGAAAATGAAAAATGGATCAATGATGGCTAGAAGATCGGTGACGTCGACCTCCCAGCACCGCCCAAACAAGGAGAGGTTTCGACTTCGGAAGAACTCGTGACAATCGTCAAATCTACACTGGAGTTGCTTACCAAGAGGCCGAGTTACAGTTTTTTTCTACTTGAAAATCTATGGCATGTTCTGAATATGGTTTTCTAGCAATGATCAACAACCAATTTGACAGAGCTTATAGAAATTTGAAAAGAATAATGGGTAAATGTTGCACAATCCAGGTGTGGAAAGCTCTTTGAGACTTACCCAGAAAGACTCACAGCTGTAAATTCTGATGAAGGTGTTTCTACAAAGTATAGACCAAGGGATGTGAATACTTATGTAAATGAGATATTTCTGTATTTAAATTTGCAAACATTTCTAAAAACATGTTTTCACTCTGTCATTACGGGGTAGGAATTGTGTTTAGATGGGTGAGAAGAATCCGTTTTGAATTCAGGCTCTATCACAAGAAAATGCGGAATAAGTCAGAATGCCTTCTGAAGGCACTGTATACTGTCACAGCAAAATAATCCTGCAGCAACAGGATTTCAAAATCCATTATTTGAAAGTCCATAATGCTGCTTGATTGCTAGTTAGGCTATTAGCTGGCCAAAAGTAGGCTACATGAAAAGTGCAACGCTATTTATATAACCGCGGGTTTTCGAGAATCTATGTACAGTATATCGCAAAGCTCATCTGAATTTCCTGGATCAAATTGTGGAAAGGCAGCCACAGTGAAGAGTGACAGGCTCAGCAGTTTGACTTACTGCAATGCTCCTCATCTCATCCTCACCACATGGAGATGGAGTAGAACAGTGAGACAAACTTCAGTGCTCCATTCTCAATGCACCTCAGCCTCCTCCAGAGGCTGCATTAAACCCTGCCTTCTCCCTCTCTCAAGTGACGATGCAGATGTGCTCGTCCCTCAAAGCTAACCCGGAAGAGCGAGACGATGGAGTGTCGTTTGTTACTGGAAACAAAGGGGTCTGTGTTGCTATCAAACTCCCATTAGATACGGAGAATTGAGTGTGCGCTCTGCACCGCGCTCCAAACGGCAAGGTGATAACTCAGCGCAAAGGCAGGCCAGGACGCTAATTGCGTGCCGAATATTTATAGACCAGACAATTAGCTGTTGCCTTTTATATGCAAAATAACAACAGCAGCAGCGGCAACAGAGAGAGGGAGAAAGGAAGAGAGAGAGAGAGGATGAGAGAGAGGGAGAGAGAGAAAGGGGATGAGAGAGAGAGAGAGGATGAGGGAGAGGGAGAAAGGGAGAGAGAGGATGAGAGAGAGGGAGAGAGAGAAAGAGGATGAGAGAGAGAGGATGAGAGAGAGAGGGGGGAAGTAATTAAGATGCTCAGAACAGGACAGGGACATGCTGTCTGTTGTGCTGTGATTTGTTACTAACAAAAACAATAATTAGCCTGTTATTGTGGGATAATGAAGTTGGCTGTGTCCTTTCCTGTCTGCCAAGTGGCATCCAAAGCAATGCAAGGACGTCCTCCCACCACCGCTGCTGCTGACATGGCTGTGATGACACGTGGGTGTTCAGAGGGTGTGGCTCCTGAGATAGGTGGTCTACCTGGCCAACACCACAACACATGATAATGGATGCATAAAGCACAACAAACACTGCATAACATCCATATAACCAGAAAATAACCTTCACCTACAGAAAATAAATAGGATCTGTGTGTATGCTGTTTAGGTAGGTGTGTGTGTGTGTGTGTGCCTGACCACAGGTTGACTGAATCAACAGCGTTGTCTGACTGTCTGTCTAGCAGGATGAAAACCTCTCTTCATCTTCCTGCCTTAGTATTAAAACTGACAATCTGCAATTTAACCTCATATTCATTGTGTTATTTCAAATCCAAACTGCTGGAGTACAGGGGGGGGGGGGGGGGGGCGCTCATAATAATGTCTGGAATGGAGTGGGATCAACCACATGGAAACCACATTTGATACCACTCCATTAACTCAATTCCAGCCATTACTATGAGTCTTCCTCCCCTCAGCAGCTTCCCCTGCTGTACATAGTTGAATAAATGAGATGGTATCATTATTAGTTTGTTTGTAGATGCCTATTACGTTGCAGTGGACTGACAACATTCGCTATTGGCTCCTACAAGGATTGGCTTTAGATGTGGTTCGTCTGGATGGGGTTAGAGGTTGTAACAGTTCGGTTTTGTTCATCAAGGTAAAAGGTGTGTGTGTGTGTAAAGAAAGTCATGCTGCTTGCTTAGCTCATACCGCTTCCCCCTGATCAGCTCATACCGACATTCAAACCCAGGACCTCTGCCTCTGAAATATACGTGACTGCCCTCCTGAAGCAATCCAACCCATTACCACTGAAAAAGGCATTGAAAAAGGCATTCAATGGGACAAGGGGAGACACTTCAAGCTCCCCATCTACTACCCATGCACAGTTTGACCATGTTAACTCACTGTCAAACAGGTGACAGTCACTCAACCTGGTGTCATGAAACGTACCATGTTAACTCACTGTCAAACAGGTGACAGTCACCTAACCCTCTGTCATGAAACGTACCATGTTAACTCACTGTCGGACAGGTGACAGTCACCTAACCCTCTGTCATGAAACGTACCATGTTAACTCACTGTCAAACAGGTGACAGTCACTCAACCTGCTGTCATGAAACGTACCATGTTAACTCACTGTCGGAAAGGTGACAGTCACCTAACCCTCTGTCATGAAACGTACCATGTTAACTCACTGTCAAACAGGTGACAGTCACCTAACTCTCTGTCATGAAACGTACCATGTTAACTCACTGTCGGACAGGTGACAGTCACCTAACCCTCTGTCATGAAACGTACCATGTTAACTCACTGTCGGACAGGTGACAGTCACCTAACCCTCTGTCATGAAACGTACCATGTTAACTCACTGTCAAACAGGTGACAGTCACCTAACCCTCTGTCATGAAACGTACCATGTTAACTCACTGTCAAACAGGTGACAGTCACCTAACCCTCTGTCATGAAACGTACCATGTTAACTCACTGTCGGACAGGTGACAGTCACCTAACCCTCTGTCATGAAACGTACCATGTTAACTCACTGTCGGACAGGTGACAGTCACCTAACCCTCTGTCATGAAACGTACCATGTTAACTCACTGTCGTACAGGTGACAGTCACCTAACCCTCTGTCATGAAACGTACCATGTTAACTCACTGTCGGACAGGTGACAGTCACCTAACCCTCTGTCATGAAACGTACCATGTTAACTCACTGTCGGACAGGTGACAGTCACCTAACCCTCTGTCATGAAACGTACCATGTTAACTCACTGTCGGACAGGTGACAGTCACCTAACCCTCTGTCATGAACCGTACCATGTTAACTCACTGTCGGACAGGTGACAGTCACCTAACCCTCTGTCATGAAACGTACCATGTTAACTCACTGTCGTACAGGTGACAGTCACCTAACCCTCTGTCATGAAACGTACCATGTTAACTCACTGTCGGACAGGTGACAGTCACCTAACCCTTTGTCATGAAACGTACCATGTTAACTCACTGTCGGACAGGTGACAGTCACCTAACCCTCTGTCATGAAACGTACCATGTTAACTCACTGTCGTACAGGTGACAGTCACCTAACCCTCTGTCATGAAACGTACCATGTTAACTCACTGTCGGACAGGTGACAGTCACCTAACCCTCTGTCATGAAACGTACCATGTTAACTCACTGTCGGACAGGTGACAGTCACCTAACCCTCTGTCATGAAACGTACCATGTTAACTCACTGTCGGACAGGTGACAGTCACCTAACCCTCTGTCATGAAACGTACCATGTTAACTCACTGTCGGACAGGTGACAGTCACCTAACCCTCTGTCATGAAACGTACCATGTTAACTCACTGTCGGACAGGTGACAGTCACCTAACCCTCTGTCATGAAACGTACCATGTTAACTCACTGTCGGACAGGTGACAGTCACCTAGCCCTCTGTCATGAAACGTACCATGTTAACTCACTGTCGTACAGGCGACAATCACTCAACCTGCTGTCATGAAAAGTACCATGAGTTATGAGGGCAGAGTGGTGATGGAGAGGAGAGTGGCACCTCCAGTCTCTTCCAAGTGGGCTGGCTGTTGGCTGGGGGTTAAAGTTCTTAGCTGTACATACTCATTATTATTGCAAAATTGAGATGTTAAAAGGTTCTACCTACAGTCAGTTACAACACAATTCAAGTATTAAGTAAACATGTTGTGCCAGTGGTTATTGTATCTGTTTGGCTGACAGTTTTTAAGGAAGAATGTACTTACTACTACTGTGATATGTGGTTGTCCCACCTAGCTATCTTAAGATGAATGCACAAACTGTAAGTCGCTCTGTATAAGAGTGTCTGCTAAATCACACACACACACACACACACACACACACACACACACACACACACACACACACACACACACACACACACACACACACACACACACACACACACACACACACACACACACACACACACTCCCTGGATGCCCCCTGCTATGGTTTGTCACATGACATCCGACGCCCAAAGTCATATTTATTATTGGGTATCCTCCCTCCCTCCCTCCCTCCCTCCCTCCCTCCCTCCCTCCCTCCCTCCCTCCCTCCCTCCCTCCCTCCCTCCCTCCCTCCCTCCCTCCCTTTCCTTCCCTTCCCTCTCCATCTTCCTCTCCCCCTTTCTCTTCCTCTGTCTATTTCTATCTATCTCTCTCCCTGCCTCGGTCTCTCTGTCTCTCCCTCTCTCTGTCACACTCTCACACTCTAATCTCTGCAGGTATTTCTCCTCGGCTGCTGTTATTAGAATGCAGTGAATGCTCTCTATTGATGCATGTCAGAGCCTCATTCTTTCATCTCCAACATTTAATTTACCGTCCTGTTGTGCCACTAATCCCGTGTCGTGCCATTTCCTCCGCTCCTCAGATTGCTCTCTCAAAGCCCCCTCTCCGCCAGATAAAGAGAAAGGTAATCGCCATTGTCTGCCACAGATACACCACCGCCCGCCCCCCCCGTCCCCTCATCCCAAATTAAAGGGCAGTCCTGCCCTCGCGCCCCCTTAATCACTGGTCTTGTCTCTCTGTGCGCGTAGACCCCAGGGCTGCTGCACTTTCATCCACAAATAGGCTTTCTCCAAGAACCACCCAGGGCTGGCATCCGACGAGGTGATCCCCATACACTCCACCACTCTGCTCTGTCTTTCTCTGTCATGTTCACTTTTACCCTCTCTCTCTCGTTCCTCAGAGAGTCCCTCATGAGCAGGCATGAAGAGTGCTCTATGTTCACTTCTAGCGCGGGCCGATATTGAAACCCCACCCAGCCATGGAGGTCTATTGTACAGAGCCTATTGAGATACTTGCATGTGTAGTAGCATCCCTAATTTTTCATCCACTGTTGTAATTTCTATTGCTGGTGAATTCCATTTTATAAATGATACTTCAACTATGTCATTTTATGAGGTGGCAATCATTTTTCATTTGGTTTGTGACATAATAACATCCGTTTACATCCAGGCACAGGCTGAAATGACATTTTTGCATATAACTGTCAAGTTTGAGGTGTGTTGGTATTTTGGTCCATTAATATGAGAATTTTCTAAAAAGTAAACATAACAAAGTTAAAAATTTCATGAAAATTTACATTTTAGTTTGTTTATCCTACCACCGTCATCAACATTTGTGTGAATTTAAACCACTTTAAAATGGACCTACTGTACATCAATCATTTCTAAACTCAATATTTGAATTACATAACATTTCAAAGCCCATTTCATAGAGAATGTTACAAACTGGATTACATTTGGTAACTTACTTTGAAGAAATGGGGATTGGGACTTTTGGTGTTTGGTAGTCTTAATTCAGTGTACTTGTCTTTATCTGCCTTTTCCCGAAAATCCGACTTTTCACACATGCCAACTCATTTTTCTCAGAAGCATCTGCATTCAGCACATGTTGGGTGGTTATCCTTAGAAATATTCTCCAGACTTGTCCCAGAGAGAATTGTTGATATGTTGTCTTTTTAAAAAATTCTAGATAACATTTTATTTTGAAAACTGCACCAAAAAGGCATTTTACGTACAGTTGAAGTGGGAAGTTTCATACACTTAGGTTGGAGTCATTAAAACTCATTTTCAACCACTCCACAAATTTCTTGTTAACAAACTATAGTTTTGGCAAGACGGTTAGGACATCTACTTTGTGCATGACACAAGTCATTTTTCCAACAATTGTTTACAGACAGATTATTTCACTGTATCACAATTCCAGTGGGTCAGAAGTTTACATACACTAAGTTGACTGTGCATTTAAACAGCTTGGAAAATTCCAGAAAATGATGTCATGGCTTTAGAAGCTTCTGTTAGGCTAATTGACATAATTTGAGTCCATTAGAGGTGTACCTGTGGATGTATTTCAAGGCCTACCTTCAAACTCAGTGCCTCTTTGCTTGACATCATGGAAAATCTAAAGAAATCAGCCAAGACCTCAAGACCACAAGTCTGGTTCATCCTTGGGAGCAATTTCCAAATGGCTAAAGTGTACCACATTCATCTGTACGAACAATAGTACACAAGTATAAACACCATGGGACCACACAGCTGTCATACCACTCAGGAAGGAGACGCGTTCTGTCTCCTAGTGATGAATGTACTTTGGTGTGAAAAGTGCAAATCAATCCCAGAACAACAGCAAAGGACCTTGTGAAGATGCTGGAGGAAACAGGTACAAAATAATCTATATCCACAGTAAAACGAGTCCTATATAGACATAACCTGAAAGGCCGCTCAGCAAGGAAGAAGCCACTGCTCCAAAACCGCCATAAAAAAGCCAGACTACGGTTTGAAACTGCACATGGGGAAAAATATCATACTTTTTGGAGAAATGCCCTCTGGTCTGATGAAACAAAAACACAACTGTTTGGCCAAAATGACAATCGTTATGTTTGGAGTAAAAAGGGGGAGGCTTGCAAGCCAAAGAACACCATCCCAACTGTGAAGCACGGGGGTGGCAGCATCATGTGTGGGGGTGCTTTGCTGCAGGAGGGACTGGTGCACTTCAAAAAATAGATGGCTTCATGAGGATGGAAAATTATATGGCTATATTGAAGCAACATCTCAAGACATCAGTCAGGAAGTTCATGCTTGGTCGCAAATGGGTCTTCCAAATGGACAATGACCCCAAGCATACTTCCAAAGTTGTGGAAAAATGGCTTAAGGACAACAAAGTCAAGGTATTAGAGTGGCCATCACAAAGCCCTGACCTCAATCATATAGAAAATTTGAGGGCAGAACTGAAAAAGCGTGTGCGAGCAAGGAGGCCTACAAGCCTAACTCAGTTACACCAGCTCTGTCAGGAGGAATGGGCCAAAATTTATCCAATTTATTGTGGGAAGCGTGTGGAAGGCTACCCAAAACGTTTGACCCTAGGTAAATAATTTGAAGGCAATGCTACCAAATACTATTTGAGTGTATGTAAACTTCTGACCCACTGGGAATGTGATGAAAGAAATAAAAGCTTAAATAAATAATTCTCTCTACTATTATTCTGACATTTCACATTCTTAAAATAAAGTGGTGATCCTAACTGACCTAAGACGGGGAATTTTTACTCTGATTAAATGTCAGGAATTGTGAAAAACGGAGTTTAAATGTATTTGGCTAAGGTGTATGTAAACTTCCGACTTCAACTGTACGTCATTATCATTTTACAGATAGAAAGATGAAAAAAGTATTTATCGGTACTCTGCTCTGGACAGGTCCGGTCCTGGAGGGTCTTAACAAACTGAAACAAAAACATTTAGGCTGACTTCATCCAGTGTCCAGAAAAATTAATATGCGTGGTTTACAAATATGTGCATATTTAATGAGATATAGCCTAATTTGCCTATTTTAATTCAATATTTCAGGATTTTGTTTTTACAAAAAAGTCTTATATTTGTGTCTACATTCAACTGGTAAAGGATTATTGTGATATGATTAGGAGAAAAACAAATCCCTATTATGTTGTGGTGCCTGGCCTTTATCTACCGTACCAGGCACAGGTCTGCAACCTAAGGGATGTGTCACAACTACGGCCCTCTCATTGGATAATGACTAGCTAGTTTTTTGATTGTGCCAGCAGTGTGGCTTGCGTGAATAGCTGATGAGGCTAGCAGACACATGATTTCTAAGACCATATCAATAAGGGGGTGTTAGAGTTGTTTGTTCCTCTCATACACTCCCAATTGCTCAACAGCACTGAGATAATTTCTGTTAGCTCCATCAGTTCATTTCCCCCTGATGAATGGACATAACCCAGGAGGGCTCTGAAGAATCCTCATGGCCATTATGACATTAGCCAGGGCTTATCCTAGATAAGTGGCTGAGCCAACCCACACTAACACTAAGGAGTTTAGGATTCTGACACGATGACACAGAGCAATACAGTATCTAGCAATGGCGGCGATCAGAGTGGCGATGGACAGGGGTTTGTAGTCTACCACATAAGTTCAGCGCTCTGGAAAGGGTTAAAGAGGACTATCCAATTAAGAGGATGTCTCTTTGAAAACATAGACAAAAAGTTAGATCACCAAGAGAGGCGAGTGACACTGTGAACAAATGCTGGAGAACTACACCCCCCCCCATCCACTAATAAGCTTGAGCTGCCACCGTTACGTACAAAGGAACGACTGCTTTTTGCTAAACAGCCTGTCAGTTAGCCAGTTAGCCTCTGTATGCTGTCATGGAATCATTAAGGGTTCTGTGAGGAGGAGGGTTCTCTTTGAATGGGGTGAAGAGGCTGTTTAATATATACAGAAAATGAGTGGGAGGAAATACCTTTCTGCTGGTCTGGGGATCGACCAAGGGGGGTGCTGGCCGAGCTGACCGGGGGGTGTGGTGTTGCAGGGTGGTGGTAGTGGGAGATGATTACATGTGATGTATCCCAGGTTGTCATCCCTGGACAAGAGATTGTGAGTTCCTTTCTAGCCAGCAGAGGGACTCTGGCTGGGGAAGGCGCTGAGCTTCATTAGACTTGTCTGGAGGAGAGACTGGCTATAGGTGTAGCTAATTAAGCTCTGGCTGAAATGGCTTAAACTGCAGAGCAATAGGAATCAGGTCCCAGAGGAGGCAGCATAATGCCAGTTAGAAATCATCTTTCCCCAGCCCATGAATTCACACATTAGGAGATAAGAGCAGTGGCAAGCATAAGGGGGAGGGTTAAGGGTGCAGGGTGCATGATTGCATGCTACTTTTCTTTGCGTTGATGGAGGGGGGTGATCGTGCATTAGAAATCAATGTTTGCATTATGTTAGTTTGATTACATTTTGCCCACATGGTGGCCCACAATTGTTATTACTTTGAACATTTGCATTTCTTTCAAGGTGGGGGCAACAGTAAGACATTTCTTTCAAGGTGGGGGCAACAGTAAGACATTTCTTTCAAGGTGGGGGCAACAGTAAGACATTTCTTTCAAGGTGGGGGCAACAGTAAGACATTTCTTTCAAGGTGGGGGCAACAGTAAGACATTTCTTTCAAGGTGGGGGCAACAGTAAGACATTTCTTTCAAGGTGGGGGCAACAGTAAGACATTTCTTTCAAGGTGGGGGCAACAGTAAGACATTTCTTTCAAGGTGGGGGCAACAGTAAGACATTTCTTTCAAGGTGGGGGCAACAGTAAGACATTTCTTTCAAGGTGGGGGCAACAGTAAGACATTTCTTTCAAGGTGGGGGCAACAGTAAGACATTTCTTTCAAGGTGGGGGCAACAGTAAGACATTTCTTTCAAGGTGGGGGCAACAGTAAGACATTTCTTTCAAGGTGGGGGCAACAGTAAGACATTTCTTCTTCTTTTTTTGATGTTTGCATGAACAAATATTTTAATATTGAATATTTAAAACATGCAGTTTTGAAAATCCACAGTAGGTCAATGTGAGAATCTGTCTGAATCCCCCAGTGAAGGCCTCATAGTGATTGGTCCTGTTAGTGCCAAAGACACTTGACAAGGAGACTGGAAGTGAATAAGACTGGATGCCTCTTGTGTTTTCTGGCTGGTGTGTTTAGCTCCAAACAGACATTCCCATAATCCTCAGCATCAACCGCCACTACTCCGTTCTGCTCTGCTCTCTGTATGGTTCTCTCTGCTCTCTGTATGATTCTCTCTGTGATCTGTATGGTTCTCGCTGTGATCTGTATGGTTCTCTCTGTAATCTGTATGGTTCTTTCTGTAATCTGTATGGTTCTCTCTGTTCTCTGTATGGTTCTCTCTGCTCTCTGTATGATTCTCTCTGTGATCTGTATGGTTCTCTCTGTGATCTGTATGGTTCTCTCTGTGATCTGTATGGTTCTCTCTGTTCTCTGTATGGTTCTCTCTGTTCTCTGTATGGTTCTCTCTGTTCTCTGTATGGTTCTCTCTGTTCTCTGTATGGTTCTCTCTGTGATCTGTATGGTTCTCTCTGTGATCTGTATGGTTATCTCTGTGATCTGTATGGTTCTCTCTGTTCTCTGTATGGTTCTCTCTGTGATCTGTATGGTTCTCTCTGTTCTCTGTATGGTTCTCTCTGTTCTCTGTATGGTTCTCTCTGTTCTCTGTATGGTTCTCTCTGTGATCTGTATGGTTCTCTCTGTGATCTGTATGGTTATCTCTGTGATCTGTATGGTTCTCTCTGTTCTCTGTATGGTTCTCTCTGTTCTCTGTATGGTTCTCTCTGTTCTCTGTATGGTTCTCTCTGTGATCTGTATGGTTCTCTCTGTTCTCTGTATGGTTCAACAAGATTTTTTCATGGTGTTTCATAGAAATATGAACAAGATAGAGATCAGAATCAAAATATATATATATATATATACATTTATTTTCAGTTTTTCATCATTTTATCCACCTTCCCATGGGATTAGACCTTTCTGAGCTGGAAATTTGTTACATTCAACTTGTTCATATAACCAGAAAGGGGGTGGTGTAGATTATATTTCCACATAGCTCTGTTAACAAGAGCCCGTCTCTCCCTCCCCTCTGACCACCCGTCACCTTTAAATCTGCCTTTTCATATTCCTCTCAAAGCTCCATGTCAATAGAACAGGCCACTCACAGAACTGTATCTCTGGACAAACAAGAGCCGAGTGAGAGAGCGGAAGAGATTCGGACACTATTAAAGACAAATTATTTAGCTATTCGTGAGGGGAGAAAACTTGCTCTTTTATTCTGATCTCTCACTGGCTCTTTCTCTCCCTCTATCTGTATCCGCAGAGAGTTTGATTTGCAATTTAGGAAAAATAGCCAGTTGGCAGGAAGGACTGCACTGTTTTTCTGCCGTTAGGCATTTCAGTATTTATGGCCTGACCTTACTCAAAGTTATGTATTTAGAATTACAGTCTCAGTAAGATAAGATCTAATACATACGTTAATACATTAGTGTTATATTTGCATTGTACTCCTCAAGCTTTTGTCAGTACTATACTACCCATCAGTAATGTGTTGGAAGGTTATTGCTACTTCAACACTGTAACAGCGCTGAAAAGACATGACTTTGATCCGCGCTTGAAATGTTTGGTTTCATACATTTTGAGTGACAAATCTCTGACAGCAGTGGGAGCAAAGAGAGTGTGGCCTACCTGTATGGGGGTCCAGTAATGGAGCTTATAGATTAGGGGAGGTTGGGTTGACCGACAGGCCTGGAACGAGTGAAGACTGTCAGGCTGCTGATTCACAGAGAGCTGGGGCCCAGACGAACGCATCAGGAAACAAATGAATCCCGACAATCCTGAACTATACTGAATCACAATATAAACAGAACATGTAAACTGTAGATCCCCGTGTTCCATGAGCTGAAATAAAAGATCCCAGACATTTTCCATATGCACAAAAAGCTTATTTATCTCAAACGTTTTGCACAAATGTGTTTACATCCCTGTTAGTGAGCATTTCTCCTTAGTCAAGATAATCCATCCACCTGACATGTGGCATATCAAGAAGCTGATTAAACAGCATGATCGTTGCACAGTTGCACCTTGTGCTTGGGACAATAAAAGGCCACTAAAATGTGCAGTTTTGTCGTGCTATTCATCCATCGCTATCACTTCATGTTTCAGCATGATAATGCAATGCCCCATGTAGCAAGGATCTGTATACTCACCAGACATTTCACCCTTGGGATGCTTTGGATCGACGTGTACAACAGCATGTTCCAGTTCCCGCCAATATCAACCAACTTATCACAGCCAATGAAGAGGAGTGAGACAACATTCCACAGGACACAATCAACAGCCTGATCAACTCTATGTGAAGGAGATGTGATTGCGCTGCATGAGGCAAATGGTGGTCACACCAGATACTGACTGGTTTTCTGATCCACGCCCCTACCTTTAAAAAAAAAGGTATCTGTGACCAACAGATGCATATCTGTATTCCCAGTCATGTGAAATCCATAGATTTGGGCCTAATTAATTTATTTCAATTGACTGATTTCCTTTTATGAACTGTAACTCAGTAAAAATTGTTCAAATTGTTGTATGTTGCGTTTTAGATTTTGTTCAGTGCACATCCGTCTGCTGCGTGAAAAATAAATATTGAAATGGTAATCGGAGAGCCATGAATCATAAGCCCAAGGTAAGCTATGTAATGCTGGTAAGACGGTGACTTGTGTTTTATTGTTGAGGAGAAAAATCCTTTCCGCCATTCAGGAGATGAATTGCAACAGTAATACCATTAACTTTCACCCGGATCGCCAAAAGCCATTTAATTGCCAATAGCAGCCTATTGTTTGGAGGGGTAAACACAGGCTTCAGACTGGGTGTGTTTCTGTGTGATGGGGGCGAGGGATGGAGGGGTTATATTCGAGGGGAGCACAGTGTAGATGTCTGGAGAATGATAGCCCTTTCAACACACACTCATACACACACACACGCTCACACACACACACACACACACAAGTGGCCCATGCCTAACTAAAGCCCCGCAGTAACTAGCTTAACTAAAGACTTTAGGCAAAGTAAATTGAGACAAACTCATCTCTCCTTAATACCTGATTTGTTCAACAACATGATTTGGGGTGCGTCTATTCAGGGCCTTTTTGGGGCGAGCCGAGGTCTTAAGGCTCAAGTCTTGTACCTCGCGGTTATTGTGGTCTGTTTTGGGGTTTGTATTAAATCTTCTTGTGCGGGTGTTTGTGTGGACGCTCCTAATGCTAGCTAATGGGCTTCAGTGGCGTAATGGTCTTCTGGCTCCTATTGAGGACCCCATGGAAAGCAGCATAAGCTCTGTGGAAGAAAGGATCCAGCCAGACCTTTCAGTGCAACCTTTTTTTTAATTATGGGGAAGAGGCCACCCTCCATCGCCTCTGTTTTCACCCCAAATCTTCTGTCCATTCTCCCTGAATCCTAGTCCCCACTGAACCACCCACCTCACCAAACCAGCAGCACCCCCTTTCCGGCCTGCATGCCCAAACCCGTCAAGCCTAGAGCCAGTCCAGGACATTGCCCTCCTTCCCCGTGGCCCGGTCTCATCCAGCCAATGCTGACCCTGACAGCTATGTCCCGGGGAATAAATTGAATGTGAAATGCATGGTGGGTCCTCACAGACTCCATTGTGCAGAGGGGGAGTCTGGGAGGCGAGCAGCGTCACTGGCCCTCATCCCTGATCAAGTTTGACAGCTCGTCGGGAGGAGGCAAGGAAAACGTTTTCTTTCTTTCATTCAAAACCGAAAGAGGGCCTTTTAAAGCCCCCTCCTTCTTTACCCTGCCCCTCTTCTTTTCACCCTGAAATGAAATAGGCCCAGGCTTTCCCTGGACCAGCTCCCCTGAGACCAGACTGGGGCAAAGGACCTTTTCTCTAACTCCATCTTTCTCTCCTCTCTGTATCCCTCTCGCTTTCTCCTGCTCTTTCACAACTCTACATCTCTCAACATTACTCTCTGTCAGTCTTTTTGTCATTCTCTCTCCATCTGTCTCAGCTCAACTTCCCCTCCATCCAATAATATCCCCATTTTAGTTGGGTCTCCCATCCATGAGCAGGTTTAAATGCTCTTGATATCATTCCACTAAAGCACCAAACCTGAAGCATCCTCATCGTCAACTTCAATCTTTGTGACCGTGTCTCTCTCTCCCTCTCTTCCCATCCCTCTCCATCTCCAGAGCCCACATCATGTGGTTGAGTCCTGGATGATCCTCTCCTTGACCTCGAGTGATTATTCTGTCGTAGAACATTGGTCTTTCTTCAAAGGATGATTTATCATTTTACTGTGTGTTGGTAGTGGCCGCTGTTGCCAATTTTGAAATTGATAGACTGTTCCGACTTTGATTTGAACACAGCAACATCTTGTGAGTAGTCATCACACATTTCTTCTGCGTTTATTTGTGCACGCTTCCATTGTCCGTGTGTGTTCATTCTCTCAGTACAATATAAAAAGTGCTATTTGGTCCATTCCACTTGATGGCTGTCAGGCAGGCGGTCTCCCTCCCCTGGAAGTGTCAAACTCCTCATTTAATGCAAATGACAGTCATGTAGAATCCAATGCATTTCTCATCGCTGCACATTGCCTAATCAATGTGAATTGCTGTGTAAAAAAACAACATTGGCTCCCTGTAATTGTTGTTTTTGACCGAGTCAAGTGCAGCTCCTAGAATTAATCCCAACCTGAGATTCAATTATGGGCGTCTGGATAAGCAGAAGGGGGATAGCATCGTATGCAATGGAGAGAGGAGTGTTTGTGTGCTTGTGTGTGCGTGTGTGCGCTTGTGTGTGTGCACATGTGAATATGACCTTTGCTGGACATGAGATGGGCTCAGTCCACAAAATGTTATATGAAGGCTTATGGGATGGCCATAGGCTCCAGGACCCCAATGGCAGGGAGAGGTTCTCCACACTATGTTTCCCTGAGTCCCAGTGTCTATTCAGAACCCACCCACGTCAACCTCCATGGTCGTGCCCTGAGTAGCAAAGGGAGATGTGGAAGATTGTCTGGTAGAGTTGCAAAACCTCATTGTCACCTTTTTCTAATGAGGTCCCTGATCGTCAGCTGTGTTCTCAATTCTGATATTGCCCCAAGAGGAGGTGTAGACTTTGGGTTTGAGTGGGGAGGTGGTGGGGGTTGCAATGTGAGTATCATTGTGGGCTGACTTCATCAATGTGCGTGAAAAACCAGGATCCCCGGAAATTCATTTCTAGTGTGCTGCTAGATAAGCATGTTTCAGTTTTGTGTTTGTGTGGTTGTGTTCTGAAAATATGTGGTGTTCATTATAAGGTGTTAGAATAGGTATTTTAATTTTAATTTACATTTACATATTTTGTGTTGTTTGGATACATCAACACCTCAATTGTAAATAATGATCAATTTGGACATATTGGATTACTCCAACAGCCAACATGGAAATTATTTTTTTATTTAGAATCTTGATTTATTCCATGGAGAATATTACTCTTTGATTTGTTTTCATTACATTGAAGGGAACGCATGCAGGCATGCGCTTACTCACACACACGCACACACACACACACACACACACACACACACACACACACACACACACACACACACACACACATACACACACACACACACACACACACACACACACACACTATTAAGTTGATCTTCCCATCCAGCCCAAGGACATCGGTGCTGTCTCCCTCCCTTCCCCTCCTCTCCTCTTCCTGAAATACAACAGTGGGCTAATGACAACACAAACACAGAAAGGCAATTTAGCTCCCTCTTTAAGAACTACTTTGAAAATAAAGGAATTTTAATTATGGACACAATGAAAAAGAAAAAAGGACTAAAAAGAGAGAAAACACTCACGCATAGTAAACAAAGCTAAAACAATTATCTTCTGGTGACCAGTCTGTGTTTTTAGAACATTCATTTAATCTTTTATTTACTGCAGAGAGAGAGAGGGAGCGCAAAAGACAGAGAGGAAAAGAGGGAGCGTGTGATGGGGAAGGAGGAAGGGCAATAGGAGAGAGGGGGAAGGGTTGAGCGAGGGTAGGGTGTACGAGAGAAAGATAATATGCATATATTTATAGAAATAGCCCCACCCTCCCAATCATAAGATGCATTTTTATTAGGGACATGATTTAGCTAAAGACTCGGAAGGAGGAGGAGCGGGGGGGGGTATAGTTACCATTTTGTTGTTGGAGATATCTTAGCGCCAACCCCCAAAGACAACATTGTAATTGTCATTTCATTCATCTCTGAAAGAGAACGGAATGACATTGTGAGGTTCCTCTGATGGGATAAAACCAACAACGACAGCAACAATCACACAACACAGAGTGGTGAGTTAGAAACCCAATAACACTGTCTAAAGACAACCTCTACTTCCTGAAGAGCAGTAGTATATGCTGGAGTAGCGGCAGGTTGCAGCAACCTGGCTCCGGCCTCTCTATGGAGTTTCTATACTTGTATTTGTGATGATGTGGTTAGGTAAAGGTGTGAGGTTGAGAGAAGGGTCATTACGAAGTTGTTACACTAAAGTCAAGTCAAGGTTATTTGTCACATGCTCAGGAAACACATGGTGTACACAGTACATTACATTACTTGCAGGTTCTCTCTCAGTAATGTGACAAAAATAAGATTCATTTTTTTCTAATGAGGTACCTGATCAATAATAATAAGGAGATAATTAGACAGATTGTCCACCTGCTCAGTAAGGCTACAAATAACAATAATTGCTACACAAAAACCATGCAGCCTCATTTAGAGGGTTAGGCCTGCATTTTCACCATGCCCTCCTATCCAGTGGTATACTGCAATGGAACCCTAGGGGACTCTCTGATGGTTCAAACATTATTCTTTGAGATTAGGAGGAAAGCGTGCATATAGAGTAGTGAGTGTCTGTATGAATAAGTAAACCATTGTGTTCCAAGTATTCTAAAATGAGGATTATGAAATGACTGAATATGTATGTCTCCTTCTAGGAGGAATAAAAAAACACATAGCCGTAAATAGGAAAAATTGCACGTGTACTGAAATGATCACAACAACGCACAGTCCATTTCTGATGAAAAGACGCACTCACAGTCCACTGTTGATCTAACAATTACCCTCCTCCACTGTTAGGTGAAATTGTGGGGAAGTGATGCTGTTGGCTGCCTGGGCCTTGTAATTGGCAGAGAGGATGTCCAGCGGGAGGCCGGTGTAAATGAAATATAATGAATCTATCACATCAATTCCAAATGAGCTACTGACACCTTTCCTTTGATGCAGGCAGCCGCAACACTGCTGTGTAGATCCGTATCAGCTCTCTGAGTGAACACTGCCTTCCACAGCGCCCCTTGGTTTCCTCGGATGTAAAAACTAACATAGCAAGGCAAAAGCTACAAAATTCCATAGGATGCATTTTGTGTAAGAGGCCTGCTCATGCCCCACCCCCCACCCTGTCCACCGCTTCAGCTGTGCGGCCCGGTGTCAAAAGACCCGGAGGAATACTGTCTTTGTCATCCTGCCGTTTCAGGGTGAAGAATAAGAGAAGTTTAATCCCCATTGTCCAGGACTCTGGGGGGGTCGGCGGCTGTAAAGTGATCCAACTGGCCCCACTAATCCCCCATACCCACTCGCCGCCACATCAAAAACACCCCCACCATCCCACAATGCAGCAGGCCCCAGACTTGGACCTCAATGTGCGCATTCTAAAAAGGAAAATGGAGCAAAGAAAAAGTTGCAACAACAGAGTAGAATGGACATAAAGACAGTTGTACAGAAGATAGGGAGCGCTTTGGGGCGAGGGTGGGGTAGGGTGGGGGCATGGTAGGTTCTCTGGCCCCTCAACACACCCTCTCTCTCCTGCCACTCACCCCCCCAGGTCAAGCCCCTGCTGCTGTTGCTCTTTTGTGGGCCTCCCTGGTAACCAAAATATTCCCTGGGTCCTCTGTATCATGTTCCTGAATTAAACCCCAAAACAGGGAAAGGGGACGGGTACCTCTGCCGACTCCACATGGGCTTACCAATGCCCTCTAAAACTGGACACAAACGTCGGGAAGTCATCGTCTCACACTGTTATTAACAGATGACTGTTACAAGGCTGCTTTGGTTTTCCTTTCTCATTTCAGAGGGAGGATCGTCTATCAGAACACCATGTCTAATTGAGGATACACACATTTATCCATCATGTAATGTAGGCAAGCCAAAACGTGAGGTCCCATTTATTATTTCATGAAATGCTTGGATAAATTAGAACTAATGGGGTATGCATAGAATACATGATGACAATGACGCAATGACAATGGTGGCAACGACAATGATAATGACAATGACAATGATAATGACAATAATGATGACGATTCCAAGCCCAACAGAGAGTGAGGCTGAGTAAGCAATAAGGCCAGAGTAGGTGTGGCATATTTAAGCAATAAGGCACGAGGGGGTGTGGTAAATCGCCAATATACCACGGCTAAGGGCTGTTCTTAGGCACAACGCATCACGGAGTGCCTGGACACAGACCTTAGCCGTGGTATATTGGCCATATACCACAAACTCCCGAGGTGCCTTATTGCTATTATAAACTGGTTACCAACGGAATTAGAGCAGTAAAAATCTATGTTTTGTCATACCCGTGGTGTACGGTCTGATATACCGAACCACCCAGTTTATAATGGCCAATATACCACGCCTAAGGGCTGTTCTTATGGACAACGCAAATATCCTCTGGTATAATATCTGTTTCAGCCAATTACCCACTGGGCACAGACGTCAATTCAATGTCTATTCCACGTCGGTTCAATGTAATTTCATTGACCAGTGTGTGCCCATAGGGTAGCAACCCAAACTAGCTGGTTTATAATGTGTCTTAAAGTATGAACAGTAGGGGCCTCCCGAGTGGCACAGAGGTCTAAGGCACTGCGTCGCAGTGCTAAAGGCATCACTACAAACTCAGGTTCGATCCCGGGCTCTATCACAACCGGCCGTGATTGGAGGTCCCATAGGGGGGCACACAATTGGTCCAGCTTTGTCAGTGTTAGGGGAGGGTTTGTCCGGAGGGCTTTTACTTGGCTCATCGCGCTCTAGCGACTCCTTGTGGTGGGCTGGGCACCTGCAGGCTGACCTCGGTCGTCAGTTGAACAGTGTTTCCTCCGACACATGGGTGCAGCTGGCTTTCGGGTTAAGCAGGTGGGTGTTTAGAAGCGAGGTTTGGCGGGTCATGTTTCAGAGGATGCATGACTTTACCTTCACCTCTCGAGCCCATTGGGCAGCGATGAGACAAGATCAAAATTGAGGTGTAAGTTTGAACAGTAATGGGATATGGAAGGATGGGCCTTAATTATTCCTTGGTTCTGGTGTTCTGCTATACATTTAAAGAGATGAGAGGTGAACGAGGGATAGGGAGATAGAGTGAACAGAATGGGGATTTGGGGACTAATATATTCGAGAGGAGAGTGAACATGAAAAAAGGAGGTTAAAGACAGCATTTTAGGGTGGGAAAGGGTAGGGAAGGATAGGGTGAGGGTAGGTTGGGGTAGGGTAGGTTTGGGTCTGGTTGGGTAGTGTAATATTGGGTAGGTTAAGGTGGGGTAGGTTTGGGTATGGTTGGTAGGGTGGGATAGGGTAAGGTAATGTTGGGGTAGGGTAGGATTGGGGTAGGGTATGGTTGGGTTGGGTACGGTGGGGCAGGGTTGGATAGGGTGAGGGTAGGTGGGGGTAGGGTAGGGTAGGGTAGGGTTGGTTAGGGTAGGTTTGGGTGTTGTAGGGTAGGGTAGGGTAGGGTAGGGTGGGTAGGGTTGGGTTGGGTAGGGTAGGTTTGGTTGGGATGGGGATGTGTAGGATTGGTAGGGTAGGTGGGTTGAGGTAGGGTAGATTGGGGTTGGGTAGGGTAAGGTAGGGTACGATTGGGGTAAAGGGTAGGAAGGGGTATAGGGTGTAGATGAAACATGTGGAGGGGTTGGTGTGTGTCTGTGTGAGAGGGAGCCAGGAGACAGCTGTTTAAAATTCTGTTTCCTGCAAGTGAAGAGGCTAATCCTGCCCCCATAATTCCCTGCAGCCAAATGCAGCTCTCCTTCCTCAACATCCCCACTCCCCCTTCTCTATCTCACTCTCTCTCTCTCTCACTCTTTCTCGCTCTCTCTTTCTCTCTCTCTCTCAGTGCACACTCGGTGAGTGACAGCACAATGCCCAGGCCCTCGCACGCTTATCTAACTCTAGCAGATGGTCGACTTGGATCAATGCACACACGCCACGATCAATGGCTGCGATAAAGAGCGGCGGGATGGTACTCGCTCCCTCTCCCTCTCTCTATCTATCTCCCTCCCCTTACGCCCAGTCTACTGCCCCCTGCCCAATTGTTTATCTCCTCTCCTCTGCCCGTTTGCATCTGCACTGGCACCCACCAGGCCACGGGACCCTGTTAGAGCGGGTCCTACTAATAGCGAGGGTGTCCAGTGTGCTGCCTGCTGTCTCAGATTCCCTCTGTCTTCTGCTGTCTGTGAGTGCTCTGCGCCCCTTCTCTCTCTCTATCAGGCTTATCATGAGATCACTGCTTCAGCTCCCTCCCTCCTCCCACATCCCTCCCTCCCTCCCTCCTGCTTTATCTCTCTGTCGCTCTCCTTCTCTCATACAGTCAGTCGCCCTGCTCTTATCTACCTTGTCAATCTCCCACAGCTGTAGTCATTCTCTCTAGCCATACAGGAGGTACCCCTGTTGTTCCCATTTTTGCTCTCCCTGAGAGCCCCCTAACCGTGCCCTGCCTATTAACCCTTAGGCTGCTGTCCTCTTATGATGTGATTTGACCCAGTATAGACATTGTACAGTGTTACCCATCGGTTTCTATACTTCCATAAGTGTTTCTCATCTTTAATTTCCCATTTAGACAATGACCATATAATCTCTAAGGGGATCTCAGAGTGGGCCAGTGTTGTGAAGTGAATCAAACTGGGTCAAAACTGGAGCTGTGAGGAGGAGAAACTGGAACAGAACACCCACTGACTGGGTGGAAGAGGTCCCACTGGGAACTATGGGAGGAACTGGGACAGGGTGCATGCTGCTATAGCGATATAGACACAGAAAGCAAAAACACTACTCAGAAATACACAGTGGCATCCTATTCACCAATAGCACGTTGAAGTAACGACCCTGATGACTTCCTGCCTCAGATCAAGGGAATGAATATCACCATATAAACCAGTGCATTATTCTCACCCTCAGACAGAGGGGTAGGTGACTTGTCAGCTGTATAAACTTTGCCCAAGTGTAAGCTTTCCCCTTGTCCTTCTCACTATTTTTAATAGGCTGTTGGTGATGTAATGCAGTTCATAATAAGCCCATTAACGGCTTTCTCTGCTCTGATGGAAAACGCAGTGGCAATATGGACACCTCTGCTATTTATACCTCTCAAATCCTCATGCATATTCACACAGTGCAGAGACAGGGAAAGAGCAGGCAGACACCCTGACAAATAAGTGCCTGGATTTCATTTCTTTGGGAGCCTAAGCTATTTCAGCTTGCTGGGGCCCTTTCCCTCCTCACACTAAGGATGGCCTCAGCCTCATCTATTCTCCGGGCCTCACTGCTTTCATTTGCCTTCAGTTAATGTGATCAAGGAAATTGTGTGTGTGTGTGTGTGTGTGTGTGTGTGTGTGTGTGTGTGTGTGTGTGTGTGTGTGTGTGTGTGTGTGTGTGTGTGTGTGTGTGTGTGCACGCAGGTGTACTGCAACAGAGGGTGATCATGAGGCATGGTCATGGATTATAATCCCTGTTTGGGGTGAAGTCAGGCACAACAGATTAGAATGCTTGGCCTAACAACCACCCACAGGCCTATACACTACCGGTCAAAAGTCTTAGAACACCTACTCATTCAAGGGTTTTTCTTTATTTTTACTACTTTATACATTGTAGAATAGTAGTGAAGACATCAACACTATGAAATAAAACATATGTAATCATGTAGTAACCAAAAAAGTGTCAAACAAATCAAAATATACTTTATATTTGAGATTCTTCAAAAAGTCACCCTTTGCCTTGATGATAGCCTTGCACACTCTTGGCATTCTCTTAACCAGATTCACCTGGAATGCTTTTCCAACAGTCTTGAAGGAGTTCACACATATGCTGAGCACTTGTTGGCTGCTTTTCCTTCACTCTGCGGTCCGACTCATCCCAAACCATCTCAATTTGGTTGAGATCAGGGGGTTGTGGATACCAGGTCATCTGAGGCAGCACTCCATCACTCTCCTTCTTGGTAAAATAGCCCTTACACAGCCTTGAGGTGTGTTGGGTCATTGTCCTGTTGAAAAACAAATGATGGTCCCATTAAATGCAATCCAGATGGGATGGCGTATCGCTGCAGAATGCAGTGGTAGCCATGCTGGTTAAATGTGCCTTGAATTCTAAATAAATCACTGACAGTGTCACCAGCAAAGCACCCCAACACCATAACACCTCCTCCTCCATGCTTTACGGTGGGAAATACACATGCAGAGATCATCCGTTCACCCACACCGGGTCTCACAAAGACACGGCGGTTGGAACCAAAAATCTCTAATTTGGACTCCAGACCAAAAGACAAATTTCCACCGGTCTAATGTCCATTGCTCGTGTTTCTTGGTCCAAGCAAGTCTCTTGTTCTTGTTGGTGTCCTTTAGTAGTGTTTTCTTTGCAGCAATTCAACTATGAAGGCCTGATTCACACAGTCTCCTCTGAACAGTTGATGTTGAGATGTGTTTGTTACTTGAACTCTGTGAAGCATTTATTTGGGCTGCAATTTCTGAAGCTGGTAACTCTAATGAACTTATCCTCTGCAGCAGAGGTGACTCTGGGTCTTCAATTCCTGTGGCGGCCCTCGTGAGAGCCAGCTTCATCATAGCGCTTGATGGTTTTTGCGACAATATGGACTTGGTCTTTTACCAAATAGGGCTCTCTTCTTTATACCACCCCTACCTTGTCACAACACAACTAATTGGCTCAAACGCATTAAGAAGGAAATAAATTCCACAAATTAACTTCTAAGAAGGCACACCTGTTAATTGAAATGCATTCCAGGTGACTACCTCATGAAGCTGTTTGAGAGAATGCCAAGAGTGTGAAAATCTGTCATCAAGGCAAAAGGTGACTATTTGAAGAATCTCAAATATAAAATATATTTAGATTTGTTTAACACTTTTTTGGTTACTACATGATTCTATATGTGTTATTTCCTAGTACAATGTAGAAAATAGTACAAATAAAGAAAAACCCTTAAATGAGTATGTGTTCTAAAACTTTTGACCGGTAGTGTACAAACACACACACACACACACACACACACACACACACACACACACACACACACACACACACACACACACACACACACACACACACACACACACACACACACACACACACACACTGTACCATGGGCTCCATACAAATAGATGCATCCAATATGTATGAACTGTACTAGTCAGTCGCTGTCATCACTTATCTCAGCTAATGTGTGCATACTGTACGTGTGTGCATTACGCTGTAATGTATTCCCTGCAGCTTGCAGTTTTTAACAATCACTTTGGCACTAATTTCAGAACATTGTGGTAATTTTTCTAAACTCTAGACACAAAACTCAAAACGGTCATCACTTGTAACACAGGCTGTCCAATGTTCAAAACATTGCATTGTGCATTCATATCTTTAAAGAAACCTTGCACTTGCAGAATCATTGGTTCAAATAACTTATTTATCATGAAAAAAAATTACTCAATCGGGTTAAGGAAAGGAGAGTATGGGGGTAAGCACAGGGTGGTAAATTGTGGATGGCCCTGAAACCATGCTTGCACCATTTGAGCATGGTGGAACCTGACATTATCCCACACAATGACATAGGTCATGCCATCAGCTCTACAGACCTGATTTAGCTCATCAAGGACGGTTACATTCGAACAGCGAATCATGTGGCTGCCTGCAACTCAATATATAGAGTATATAGAGTAGAGAGCTTTAGATGTTGTTAGACCAAACATTAGAACGGGCAAGATGAGTAATCTAAGCAACTTTGACCGTGGTATGATTGTTGATGCCACACATGGTGATTCCAGCATCTCAGAAACAGCTGCTTCCTGGGATTTTTACACACTACAGCCTCTAGAGTTTACAGAGAATGGTGCGATAAACAAAACACATTCAGTGAGCGGCATTTCTGTGGGCAAAACCACCTTGTTAATGAGAGAGGTCAGAGGAGAATGTCCAGACTCATTCAAGCTAACAGAAAGGCTATAAACGCTCAAATAACAGCTGTTTAAAACAGTGGTGTGCAGAAGGGCATCTCTTAATGTACAACACCATGAATAATTTAGGCTGTTGTGGAGGCAAAAGGGGGTCCTACCCAGTACTAGATAGGTGTCCCTAATAAAGTGGCCGGGGAGTGTACAGTAATGTCAAATCTGAAAACATGGTCTGGAAAAGTAGTACATGGGACCATAGAAACAGTGTCTGATGAAGAATGATGGTGAAATATTACATCCATAGATAATGAAGTCTAATTGGTTCATGTTCCACGGTAATTGGTGTCAATGGATCTCGTTATCCTGAAACTTTCATGATTGAAACATGGAATATTGTTTGTCAGTTTCCGTAAAACTATGCATGAAGAGTAACGCAACAGTTACTTATCATTTTGAGCAGTTGTATCAGTTGATAGTTAGATCATTGTAATGAAATGAATAGACAGTCATCTCAGATGTAATGTGTGAATTGCATTTTGAAATGGTAATACTTTGATGTTAAGTTGTGTCATTTTGAACCGGTGATTTTAGTTCAATGAACAAATTATCTTAACTTTATGTGTATTGTATCCAAGCAATTGGAAAAAGTGTTAAGAGTTTAAAAAAAATGCATTTTGATCATTGGTTGTGAGTTTTGTGTCTAGAGTTTTGAAAAATGACATCAAGGTTCCGAATTAGTGATTGTAAAAAACTGTAAACGCCCCCGCAGTGATGTCCAATGGCTGCTCAGCCTCTGTCTTGCTCCAGGTCATCTTCCAGCCCTCCCCTGGTAATGCCTCAGCATCCATCAGTCACTTTGAACTAAAGCCTGAAGGTTTCACCATCACAATGGCATAATGAGGCTTGTATATGATGTTCCCTCATCACAGTACCTTCTATACAATAACATTAGCATTCATAAAAGTTATCCGATAACTGAGAATCCCCCAAAAGAAAGGACAGACAATCATCTCAACTCAAATAAATGTTGGTTATGAAGAAAATGGAGAATCCCCCAATAGGAAAGGTATTACAGACCATGTGAAACCCCTAGTGGAGTGAGAGGGGAGCCCAATGTGCTGACAGAGGGTTCGGCAGGCTCTCTCTCAGGCCGGGCTGCCCTTGGATCTGTCCCTGGATCTGTTCCTGGATCTGGACACACAGTCTGGCTGGCCACACTGAGCCCCACTCAGCTATTGTCACATGAGCTAGAGCCTGGAGAGGCCACTGCTTCCCCTCTGTCCCCCTCTGTCCCCCTCTGCCCCGCCCCCCCAAGCCTTAATCCTGCTTAATTTGAGTGCAAAGAAATTCACATGTGCCAGTAAGAACATTTACAGAGTACACTGCTTCCATTTTCCCTCCGAAAATATAACACAGCTTAACCGCTAAGCTTTATTGATCTCACAACTTGATAGTGTGATTAAGGGGGAGAGACGGTGCCTCTAAAACAGTGCACACTTATAGATTACAGACCACGCTACACTGATTTTAATTGGGAATCCATTAGCGTGGCTGCAGTGTCTTGGCAGGGAGTCTCTCTCTGCTCCTCTGCACAGATACCCACCACTCTGTGTTTAATGCTGTGTGTCTGTGTCTGTGCCTGTGTGTAAGGAAAGCCTCTCCGTGTTGTGTTTAGCCAAGAAACGTCTCCCGCTGCCTCCACCGTTAGCAGGTGTCGTGATGGAGAAGTGAACCGGAGCGCAGCGTACAGTACGTGTGTGTGTGCCATGGGGCAGAGAGATGACGAACTGCAGATTCCACCCAACACTGATTTGAACACCTCTGTACGGTGTGTGGGCATGAGGCAGACGCAGAGCAGTAGGACATGTAGCCACCCAGTAGCTGTTACGTTACACTCCAGTGAAAGGTAGTCATTAGATCAGCCACAGCTCCACTGACAGAGGTAAAGCCATAGGGTGCTGTAGAGAAAGCTTGGATAGGGAAATCATTTACATTTGTGTTACAGTGTATACTTATGGAGAGTTTATTTTAGAGTCTAATCAGCATAATCCATTATTTAATTTATTAGGATCCACATTAGCCGATGCCAATGGCGACTGGGGTCCGACACATGACGAAAAATACATTACAGACAAAAGACTTTACAATTTACATACAGTAACGTGTGTGTGTGTGTGTGTGTGTTACACATACATGTCAGGACATACACACAACAAGTAGGTCACATGGGGGAGAGGCGTTGTGAGCATGATGTTTTTGAGTTCACATGCAAGTGAAGAACGTTTCTTACACAAACCCACAGGTAAGTAGAAATAAGAAAAGTTGTCACAATCCAATCAATGTCTCTCAGATCATGTTGGCTTTTAGTCTTGGCTTACTTAAGCACCTGCCTTTATGTTTGTGTTTTCATTTTAAATTGTATTTTACTGGCTAGAGCGCACATCAGAGCAATGTCTCCCCTCTGAAAACACCTACTCATTTCAGCACTGATTCATTCCAATCTAATTCAAATTCCTGGGGGATTAGAGACATCTAATTTGGTGATATCACAGTCCTGCACACTTTAGATGTTGTATTCAACCAACATTCCCCTCCCCCTCTGTCACAGCGCACACAAACACAATCGCACAAAAACACACATCGCACTCTACTAATGAACCTGAATGCCACCCTGATCATATTTTGCATGTGTTCGGTAGAGCCAAGAGCAATTCTGGTCCCCAGTACTAACACACAAACCTATCCTATTTGATGATGGCATGGTGAGGGACAAAGGCTGCATTTAAACAGGCAGCCCATTTCTGATATTTTTTCCACTAATTGGTCTTTTGACCAATCACATCACATCTTTTCACATCAGACATTTTTCAGAACTAATTTGATTGGTCAAAAGTTAGAAAAAAAAGATCAGAATTGGGCTGCCTGTGTAAAAGCAGCCAATGAGACCAGGGAGACTACATCAGGGCACAACAAAACAAGAAACCAAAAGAGATAGCAGCTTCAAGAAGGAATTAGAATAAGGGGTAACACAGTATAACAGATGGATCCAGATTAGAGCGAGGGAAATAGCAGTCCTGTAAGGTTTGGACCAGGACCAGAAATAGGCATTAAGCAGCAGACCCATTTCAGGCGCTGCCACTGACTCAACTTCCCTTTCCCCCCAACCTCCACTCCAGCCCCCTCCTCCTATTACCACTAGCAACATTGTTTTCCACTCCAAACTTTCAGACAAGAAGGACCATGAGGCTCCTTCCCTCATTAATCTAGAGAAGCAGTGGTGCTGGTCTCCTGAAACAAGATACTGTGATGTTCATTTCATTTTCACAACCCACTAGTGTTGGTACAGTCCACCCCAGCTCCAGGTCAGGTATCCAGCCCCAATGTGGCCCTGTCGGCTGGGACAAGCAGGGTGGCGTGACAATGATGGATGGCTGTGAGCCTGGTACCAATAAGGCCCTCTGAAAGGTCCATATAGAGGTCCATATGGGGCCCTGGGCCCTGGGAGATGAGCCCACCGGGGAACCCACTTTAATTTAAATCCTCAGAAACTGGCAGCCAGCTATGGCACTTTCCCCGCGCTCTGCACCCATCCCAGACCACCGCCTCCACCTCCAGCCAGCCACTTTTGTTCCTGGGACCCACAAGTTTTTCCCCTTAATTAATTCAACAGAAAGTAATTAAACCTTTGCTTTCCACCGACGTGCCTTGTCTGCCCCCACCCCCACGCACCACAAAGGAAAGGTATGATGGAGAGGCAGGCGCAAGAAATTAAGAACACTGTGCCAAATGACTGTCGGAAGCAAAACAATATAAGCCCCCTGAGTCAAAGGGCCAGGGCTCATAATAAAGGAATAACAAGACCAGGCAGAGAGCTGAGATGAATGCACTGTGGCGGCCAACGGGCCTCATTGTTCTGTGGCGAGGTAGAGGCTGTTAAGGTGGAAGGCCCCAGCCACAAGCCCAGCTCTTAATTTGCTGAGTGGTGTAAGGCCTCAGGGGTGCATGTTGTTTTCGCCAGAGAGGCAGTAATGCACTTGGCAGCGTCTCCTCTCCTCCAGTTTTTGGTCAGCACTTTGGAGCTTTTGTGGAAACTTTGAAAATTATTTTTTATTCTCCTTCACAATATACAGTTCTCTTAAAGGGAAACTTCAGCGCTAGACTGTATTTGGGCTGTTCTTCCAGTCTCTCTACATAATTATGAGTGATGAGAGGTGTTTCAGACATCATTTTTGAGCCAGGAAAGTTCAACCAATGACTTTCTAGGGAATTTTACCTAGCCACTGTGCTTCTACACCTGCATTGCTTGCCGTTTGGGGTTTTAGGCTGGGTTTCTGTACAGCACTTTGAGATATCAGCTGATGTAAGAAGGGCTTTATAAATACATTTGATTTGAATTTGATTTGATTGAGCCGGCTGTCTAAAAATGAATGGTGTCATGTATTGTAACAATTATTGTGGCCTTTGTTTTTTGTCAATTGCACGATCATTCTAGCAGTGAGTAGACAGGGTTGTCTTTGTTCAAAAGAAACATTGGACTTGTCTCAATGATGTTTCTATATGGCACGACATTGCAGTATATCTAGGTTGACTCATTTTATCTGGCCTTGGAAAGACTACAGCCTGATGGAAGCCCTACTTCCTTGTCCAATTCTGTTCCCACCCTCAAAGACAGGCTTTTCAAAACAGGGGCGGTACTAGTTTGTACAGGTTCAAAAGAGCTATGTTACCGTGCACTGTCTTTCTGAGATGGCTAGCTCAATAACTATAACAGCTGCTTCTAGTGATTCCTCTTTCCAAGAAGAGCTGGACAAACTAACATAGGGACATTCTGCCCTATTCCTTTGAGTTCTTACTGGACAGGGTCACTGCAGATCCCATGGAACGTGTGTGTGACAGACCATCGAAGTTTCAATGCACATATGGATGGAGGTGTGCTGGAGACGTTCTTCAGAACCTCCAAGATCAACTGGCGGCGGCAGCCTAGACCAGCTGGACCAGGAGGGCAAATGTCAAACAAGTAAGTTGTTTTGCTGTCGGTAGCTAGCTTGCAATATAGCTAAGCTTTCTTCTCACACAAGGCAGTGTAATTCAGTACAGTATAATTGTGTGATAGATTCGGACATAACAGGGCTCGCTGTTACCACTACAAGCTAAGCTAGCCAAGTTGAGCTAGCTAGCTTTGTTTGCTATACCCAAAATGTATTGTAGCCTAATGTTATAGCTAGCTAGATAACGTTAGATAGCTAGGCTACTTAGCCTCGGTGCATTTCTTTAAGACTAGAACAAAACTGGATAAATATTTTGATGTTTCTACGTGCTTCTACACCTGCATTGCTTGCTGTTTGGGGTTTTAGGCTGGGTTTCTGTACAGCACTTTGAGATATCAGCTGATGTACGAAGGGCTATATAAATAAATTTGATTTGATTTGATGTTGATGACGAACAAATGAAAGTTGAAATGATACAACAACTCCCTGCATCATTTGTTTTAGCAGTAAATATATTTCATGAATATCACAATGAATTGTTCCAAAAGTTGACGTCAACACTTTATTGGTTCTAATGCAGCTTGAATCACTTAGTCAGTTGTCAGTACACTTGCAGAAAATATGAAATATACATTTTATATCAAACTCCATTATATCCATTATATTACCTCCCAATAAAATTATATTTGGTACATTCCCCCTCAAGCCTATACCACGACACCCCTACCTTGTCACAACACAACTGATTGGCTCAAACTCATTAAGAAATAAAGAAATTCCACAAATTCACTTTTAACATGGCAGACCTGTTAATTGACATTCATTTCAGGTGACTACCTCATGATGCTGGTTGAGAGAATGGCAATAATGTGTAAAGTTGTCATCAGGTTGGGAACACCTCCATAGTCATCAACGGTGCCTCAGTGGAGACAATCAATAACGTAAAGTTCCTCGTCATACATGTCTCCAATAAGCTGAAATAGTCAAACCACACGGATACATTGGTAATGCAGGCACGGCAGTGACTCTTCTTAAAAAAAAATAAAAAAATGTTTTACCCCCTTTTCTCCCCAATTTCGTGGTATCCAATTGTCAGTATCTTGCCTCATCGCTACAACTCCCGTACGGGCTCAGGAGAGACGAAGGTCGAAAGCCATGCGTCCTCCGAAACACAACCCAACCAAGCCGCACTGCTTCTTTAACACAGCACGCATCCAACCCGGAAGCCAGCCGCACCAATGTGTCGAAGGAAACACCGTGCACCTGGC
Source organism: Oncorhynchus clarkii lewisi (assembly GCF_045791955.1). NCBI lineage: Eukaryota > Metazoa > Chordata > Actinopteri > Salmoniformes > Salmonidae > Oncorhynchus > Oncorhynchus clarkii. The sequence continues at coordinate 41,284,632 of NC_092165.1, forward strand.
GACCTGGTTAGCATGCACTGCGCCCGGCCCGCCACAGGAGTCGCTGGTGTGCGATGATACAAGGATATCCCTACCGGCCAAACCCTCCCTAACCCGGACGACACTAGGCCAATTGTGCGTCGTCCCACGGACCTCCCGGTCGTGGCTGGCTGCGACAGAGCCTGGGCGCGAACCCAGAGTCTCTGGTGTCCCCGAGGGCCCTTACAGTGTTCCACAGGAGCACCATCGAGAGATTACTGCCGGGCTGCATCACAACCTGGTATGGCAACTCCACCCCCGCTGACCCTGCTGCTCCCCCCTCTATGGACATTCTACCCTGCTACTGCCCCTTTTGACACTTACCATGCTCCCACCCCACCACCCACTGGAGATGTATCATTGCTACAGTTGTAAATGTGTCTATATTATTATTATTTTTTGTTATTATTGTCTCACTCACTTCTCTTTTGACCTGCAGTGTTGGAGCTCTGAGCATAAGAATTTCACTGTATCCTGCAATTACATTGGTTTAGATTTTGGTTGAGATAAACAAATGTAGTTCGCTAGCAAGTTAGCTCTGCTCCACTTCTTAGTAAAGTAACCAATTAAATATTACCCCAGCGGCCAGTGCTTGCTTGTAGACTAAGCGTAAACATTGCTGACAATCTGAAATGGTCCACCCACACAGACAGTGTGGTGAAGAAGGCTCACACTCATGAGACTAAAGAAATTCGGCTTGGCCCCTAAGACACTCACAAACTTTTACAGATGTACAATTGAGAGCATCCTGTCAGGCTCTATCACCGCCTGGTACGGCAACTGCACCGCCCGCAACAGAAGGGCTGGCCAAAGGGTGATGCAGTCTACCCAACGCATCAACGGGGGCACACTGCCTGCCCTCCAGGACACCTACAGCACCCGATATCACAAGAAGGCCAAAAAGTTAATCAAGAACATCAACCATCTGAGCCACGGCCTGTTCACAACACTACCATCCAGAAGGCAAGGTCAGTACAGGTGCATCTAAGCTGGGACCAAGAGACTGAAAAACAGCTTCTTGAGAAGGCCATCAGGCTGTTAAATAGCCATCATTGCAGCCCAAATAAATGCTTTACAGAGATCAAGCAACAGACACATCTCATCATCAATTGTTCAGAGGAGACTGCGGGAATTAGGCCTTCATGGTCGAATTGCTGCAAAGAAACCACAACTAAAGGACCAATAAGAAGAAGAGACTTGCTTGGGCCAAGAAACACAAGCAATGGACATTAGACCGGTGGAAATCTGTCCTTTGGTCTGAATAGTCCAAATTTGCGATTTTTGGTTCCAACCACCATGTCTTTATGAGACGCAGAGAAGGTGAACAGATGATCTCCGCATGTTTGGTTCCCACAGTGAATCATGGAGGAGGAGGTGTGATGGTGTGGGGTTGCTTTGGTGGTGACACTGTCAGTGATTTATTTTAGAATTCAAGGTACACTTAACCGGTATGGCTACCACTGCATTCTGCAGTGAAACACCATCCCATCTGGTTTGCGGTTAGTGGGACTATCATTTGTTTTTCAACAGGACAATGACGCAACACACCTCCAGGCTGTGTAAGGGCTATTTGTCCAATAAGGAGAGTGATGGAGTGCTACATCAGATGACCTGGCCTCCACAATCACCCGACCTCACCCCAATTGAGTTGGACCACAGAGTGAAGGAAAAGCAGCCAACAAGGGCTCAGCATATTCGGGAACTCCTTCAAGACCGTTGGAAAAGCATTCCGGGTGAAGCTGGTTGAGAGAATGCCAAGTGTGCAAAGCTGTCAATGCAAAGGGTGGCTACTTTGAAAAATCTAAAATCTAAAATATATTTTGATTTGACACTTTTTTGGTTGCTACATGATTCCATGTGTTATATCGTAGTTTTGATATCTTCACTATTATTTTCCAATGTAGACAATAGTAAAAATAAAGAAAAAACTACTTTTGACTGGTACTGTACTTTTTTTTCTATTTTAATGTGTATATACTGTATTCTATTCTACTCTATTTCAGTCAATGCAACTCCGACATTGCTCGTCCTAATATTTATATATGTAATGAGTTCGCTGAGAGTCGGGAAGCAAGTTCAGGGAGTGAGTGTTTTAATAAATAAAATAAATAATGAACAAGAAACACAAACAATGCACCGACATGAAATCAGCGTGAATAACACCTAAGGAAAGAACCAAGAGGAGTGACAGATATAGGGAAGATAATTAGAGAGGTGATAGAGTCCAGGTGAGTGTCATGAGGCGCAGGTGCGCAAGACGATGGTGACAGGTGTGCGGGATAATCAGCAGCCTGATGACCTAGAGGCCAGAGAGGGAGTATACATGACAACATATTTATTATACTTTTACTTTTAGATTTGTGTGTATTGTTGTGAATTGTTAGATACTACTGTACTGTTGGAGCTTGGAAGATAAGCAATTCGCTACACCCGCAATAACATCTGCTAAATATATGTATGTGACCATTTTGATTTGATTTAGTGAGGAAATTCTTGATTTTTATGACATATTATATGTTACTAACATATTAATGGACATATACAGTGAAAGAGCAGCAGTGAAATTTCCCCTTTAAAAACCTGTTATTGTTTTTCGTTCAACAGAAGCATGCCATTCCCCAAGGAAGTAAGTGGCCGACATCCGCATAGCAGATGTTTTGGCAGTGTTGGAAGTGTAACTGCAAAAACCACTCCCTACCTATTATCCCTAACGCATTAGTTCAAAACAGCGATAAAGTATAGGCACTATCGATGATAGAAATATTGATAGGCTTATGCATATTTTGATGTTCATTTGGATGGGGACCGTCAGTCTAATCGAGGTGTAGACAATAGAACATCACGCGTTCGAGCATTTAAACTTGTAACGCAGCTGCACAAACTTCTAACGGGCTTCATTGGAACTTGTAACGCAGCTGCACAAACTTCTATCGCTTCATTTAAACTTGTAACGCAGCTGCACAAACTTCTAACGGGCTTCATTGGAACTTGTAACGCAGCTGCACAAACTTCTATCTGGCTTCATTGGAACTTGTAACGCAGCTGCATAAACTTTTAACGGGCTTCATTGGAACTTGTTACTTGTTTACTGTATGCTTCCCAGTCTAAACAGTTTGTGCATATACTGTATTCAGTGGCAATTTTAGCATGTAAATCTTGGTGGGGCAAAAAAATAAAATGTGGGATGCATGCCAGCAAAGCCACCACACTTCACAACACAACACGAAACAATACATTAATTGCACTATAATGGCGACAAACGGTGTCCACAAACTGTTAGGGCCTATATAAAGCTGTACCAACAGCAGAGTCCCAACAGCAGTCCCAACACCTTACCACTACTACACCTGGCTATAAGCGGAGCCTTGTCTGGCAGCGAAACAGTTCATTCAGTCTCATTTACTGCTTTAAAAAAAACATTGCTCATATGGCTGACTTGCTTAAACAAATGTGGTTTCTACTGACAATTGAGATGTACAAACTATGGTATAAGGGGACGACAAGCGGATAAGAGGCATCCGTAATTTCGATTAAGGCATTAACGAGCGAGTGACGACGGACGTAGTCAATATAACTATTTGTTCAGCACTTTTGAAATGTACAGCGACAGAATTCAGAACATGGGCCGTTCTTACAGTGTTCCTATGGTTCTGTACACCAAGTCAGAACCATAGGATAAATAAAGGGCTCTTACAATATTCAATGATTACATTTCTCTAAAACAGGTTATAGGCTACATGTGCACCACCAAATTAGAACAGCAGGTGAAATTAAGAGGTGAAAATAGACCAAATTACTGGGGTGAGGCACATTGAACGCCTTGCATGTCAAAAAAGATGCATGTCAAATAACACTATTTGACATGTTAAATAAGCTTTTAATTTACACGTCAAATAACACAATTCTATTATATAATGAATTTGCATGTGCAAGCCAAGCGCCACCACTATTATCAGTAGCACTGTCAAAGCTGTACAAAAAAAGTCTGCAAACAAGCACACACCGGCCAATACCGTGTTATTGAAAACAGACCAAATTATTAAAGACACATATGCTACAGCTTACTACACAACAAACACTTAGTATTACTTTCTTAGCTACAGTATACATATCTCCCTTGCATTTCTCATTCAACAACAGACGACTAGTTTTCATGTACATGTTTTCACTTGAGAAGTACTGCATCAAACATCTTAGTTGGATGTAAAAATGTGCATCTAAGTCCACCTCTGCAAAAATGTCCAAATTATTATTAGTGTACTGGTTTACGGCATCTCAAGAGGGACAATCAGTAATATTGTCGCTTTTTCAAGCAAAGGTATTTAATGGTAATGGGAGCAGAGACGTTCACTTCGCCTAGACAAATTCTGCTAGGAGCAAACCGAACCTATGTATGTGGACACCTTTATGGACCAAGGTCTCTTTCACACCAATACACATCAATTATAGACACCAATATACACATCAATATTAATTCACATCAATACAGGAAAAGCAAAACACAATCATAGAAAATGAACACATTCTTTAGTCAGCCTTTTGAATTGTCCTCGATGCACCAATTCATTGAATTTTAGAGAGCCTTGGAGATTATCCACAAGTAAGGTGCAAAAAAACTAAAGGCAAATTGACCTAACTCAGTGGAGATAGAAGGGATATCCGTAGATAGTCATCCCTGAGACCAGGTCTGGTATCTCCTACGTTAACAATGAAGTATACGGTGGAAGGTCATGCAGGAGGGTTTTATATAAGAAGAGTGAAACGCATCGATCTACGAGACTTCAGGCCAGTCTACTTTCTGATACAGAATGCAGCAATGTGTTCTGAACCTATCGCCCGTAATAAAGAGTAGTGAGCTATGATGATAAACGGCATCCAATGGCTTCGATACAGTGGCAGTTGTATTCATATAGACAATATCCCCATAGTCTATCACCGAAATGAATGTTGACTGAATGATTTGTTTTCTACTATTTAATGAAAGGAATTACTTATTCATAACAAAATAACAATTCTTAACTAACTCAATAAAATGCTTTTTGAAAGATCACTTTTCGTCAACCCAGATGCCCAGATATAAACAGGGACACGCTCATAAATCAGCAGGTGCATTTTACGTGATTTGGAAAGGACTGTACTTGGTTTTACCTGCTTGTGGATTTAACATCTCTAATGCTGTTCCACCTCCGACACTGGCAAAAAAAACCTACTATGCAGATATCAGCTAGCACGGATCTGATAGAATCTAGCCCGAGAAATCAGATTTGATGGTAAATTAGCCAGCCTTAAAGGCCCAGCGCATTCAAAAACGTGATTTTCTGTGTTTTTTATACATTTTCACACTTAGGTTGAAATAATACTGTGACATTGTGAAAATGCCCTTTTAGTGTACGAGCTGATTGAAAAGGCCACCTGAAATGTCAGCCTGTTTTGGTGGGATGGAGTTTTGGACTGCAGTATAAATTTGGCAGTATAAATTAATAGACCAATGACAGACAGCAATTTTTTTAGGCTCAGTCAATAAGACCCCACAATCAGATCACTCACAGTCACTCCTGGCAAACTTACTTATTGAGAAATTGCTCTTTGCTAAGATGCTACTGTATTTATTTTTTGACCATTTTAATTGAAAACATTGAAAACAAGGTACTTAATTGTTACCCAGAAATGATTTGATATTGAGATAAAAACAGCTGCATTGGATCTAAAAAAAATAAACAGATTAGTGTGTTGGTGACAGAATGGACCTCTAACAGTGAGCATGGGTCCTCCATGTGTCCTCTTTTTCATTGGTCAGTTGATATTCCTCCATGTATGGGCCATTTTTGCCATTCACATTGAAGAGGCCCTGATTTCCATGTCTAACCCCAGTGTCAGTGGGCCACATAGCTAACCCATCAGTGCTTCATCAGCAGGTGCAGCATGTCAGCACCTCACATGATGCACTTCGAACAACTCCCCTACTGCACATGTAGGCCCTGACGTTCATTTGCTCAAAATATTGTCCTTAGACTGTTACCATCATCTTTTCTCCCCTGGGCTTTCAAGAAAGTCAACTCTGTCTGCTAATAAGGACAGTGAGTTTGAAGATGTTAAGGGTGCTGCCTAGTGTTGTCTATGATGTTTGTGAAGTTAGGAGAAGGGATGGTTAAGCCCATGTCTTTGAACTACGGTGTTGGGTCAGACAGTCAAGGCAGATATTTGCACAGCAAATATTTTAATCCCTAACTAATCACTTGGTGAGTCCAGTGTGGGTGGAGGTTTTTGGGGGTGATGGAGGGGTACGGGGGGCTGACGTGGTGGCCTGGCACATTCCTCATGTCAATGACACCTTTGTTCCAGGGGATTGTGGGAAAAGTCAAACAGGGTGATCTCTAGAGTGGGCCACTGGATGGCCGGAGCTGTCGACTAAATGCTCCTGTTCCGCTTCCAGCTAGGCCACATGGATGGATGCATGCACGAGACCCACACAAACTTACAGCCATGCTAGCCCTAGCCAGACCAAGGCACACTGCATGGCTCCAGGGCCAGGCTTAGTTAGTTATCCCAGGGGCCTTGTCCACAGGATGCCTAATGTTTACTGGATGCCACAGGTGTGTCTGGGAATACATTTTAGAAGTACCTCTCAGGTTTTACACCTAGTGACATATGGCTCTGGGTTGGACAAACTAATCAAATGTCTTCCAATGGCCATCCTGCATCCTGCTTTCTTGATTCATGGTCTCAAAAAGGCTAGGCGCACGCACGCACGCACGCACGCACACGCACACACACACACACACACACACACACACACACACACACACACACACACACACACACGTAATACTACACATGTTAGCATCCTTCCCTAGTCACCCGTTTGGTGACTGTCTGCATTTACTTTTTATTAAAATATTCCTAATCACCATGGAGACAGCGCCAGCCGAGAGAGCAGACAGGAAGCGTGATGGACAAATTAGTCAGAAGTGCTGCCTAAATGGATGGTAAGGGCAGAGGGGGGGAAGGGAGAGTGAGTATATATGTGAGAGAGGGAATCAGAGAGAGAGACCAGGAAAGAGAGAGGAACAGAGAACCATCTCCATTTCACCATTCAGCTGTGCCTCATATTGCCGAAGCACTCCGCCAGATCACAACCCACTAACTGATAGAGAAACAAATTAAGGAAAGGCTGTTCAAATAGATATGCTTCTAAAGGAGATTTAAGGAGTGGAACTGATTGTTCATGTTGGATTCCGGCGCTTCAGAGCCCTCACCCAGGGGGCTTGGCTTTCAAAGCTGGGTGACTCGCACACAGAAACAGTCCATTAACAAAGTTCACCTCTCCTCAGTGCCCCTTCCTCCTCCTTCCTTACAGCCCCCCTCTCCTCTCATCAGTGCCCCCTTCCTCCTCCTTCCTTACAGCCTCCCCTCTCCTCTCCTTCCACACCAGCCCTCTCCTCTCCTTTCCTCAGTACCCCCTTCCTCCTCCTTCCTTACAGCCCCCCCCTCCTCTCCTTCCACACCAGCCCTCTCCTCTCCTTTTCTCAGTGCCCCCTTCCTCCTCCTTCCTTACAACCCCCCTCTCCTCTCCTTCCTTACAGCCCTCTCCTCTCCTCAGTGCCTCCTTCCTCCCCCTTCCTTACAGCCCCCCTCTCCTCTCCTCAGTGCCCCCTTCCTCCTCCTTCCTTACAGCCCCCCTCTCCTCTCCTTCCACACCAGCCCTCTCCTCTCCTTTCCTCAATGCACCCTTCCTCTCCTCTCCCTCCACACCAGCCTTCTCATAAGCAGCAAAGTAATTATCTACTGACTTTTAGCTACTCAACTGAACGCAGCAGCCCAGTTCTTGCTAATGATGTTCCAGGGAGCTGTGCTTTAATATATAGGCTGGGGACAATCTGAGTGTGGTAAATAGAGGGTCGGAGTTACAGTCCTGATTACGATGACTACTGGGGGGGGTTACAATAAAATAAATAGCTGCAGGTTTAAAGAAGGACAGAGATCATTGGCCATACACAGAAACAGAATGGTTCTGAACAGCACAGAGCACAGTGCAGTAGCTCGGCCGTTGAGTTCCTGGATTAGAGTGTCATGGGACCAGGCAGGACCATTACCCTTGCCTGGCTACCCATCCACATCACACCGGCCAACTGACATTTCTTTCCCACAATGAGTCTTGATTTGCCTCCCTCCCCAATGATTTCTAGAAAGAGAAACACATTCTGAACATTCTGATTGGTTCCAGAAACCAACACGATCAACTTTGATACTCTGATTGGTTAGATTTGTTCGAGACGATCCAATCGCTGATTCATTTGTTTTGTACAACGCCCCTCATTTTGAAGTCACACAAACAACTTGTAGGATGGTAGTTTCATACTGAATGTATGTAGCGATCAGTAGATCAAGGGAATTACATTCAGGGTGAGTCCTCAGGCAACCATTACCCCTGAGTAAAGGAGCTCAAACCCAACCCTCTCACTCAGATGGAGAGGAAAAGACTGCCTGATAGAATGAAGCCTGCCGCAGTCTAACAGATAAGTGCCGCAAAATTACTGTAAGTGGAGCAGAATGAGGAAGATGGGTTTCTTCCTGATGGTCTGAGAGTCTCAAGATCAATTTTCATTGATGAATGCTTCAGAAGATGATCTCTTTTGGACTTGGCGGTGAGATAAATGAACTGGTGACCAGAGAGGTTCAGGTTGAAATCCCAGGTTGGGAAATGTTGATATAGGTTGTTAACCTTCACTTTAGTCAGTCTTGGATTATTCTAGCCCTGGCCTTCAGATTCCCGCCCAAGTTGTTCTTTAAAGTTGTTATTTATCATTTTTATTTCTCTGCATTTGTTGTAACTTTATCGCTGTGCTCTGTTCTGTGTGTCTGTGGTCTTGAGGGCAAGGAAATATTTCAAGATGATATGCTTCAATGTGAGCAAGGTGCATTATACAGATTTCACAGACAGTGCTCTGCTCAAGACATGGAGACTTGAGATTAGTGTGAGAGTCAGACATTGAATGAGGTGCAGTAGTGAAGGTTTTTATTTGATGGGAAAAGAGGAGTGGAAAAGGAGAGGAAATCTCTGAGGAGGAGAGATAGAGAGAACAAGAGCCAGAGAGGGAGGGAGAGAGAGAGAGAGAGAGAGAGAGCGAGAGAGAGAGAAATATATGGATGGCAGGCAGCAATTACTGAGGCTCCATGTGCAAAGAGCTGTGTGTGTGTGAGAGTGAGAGAGAAAAAGAAAGATAGGGAGGGAGGGAGAAAGAGAGGAGGGAGAGGGAGGATTGAGATCTCTGCCTGGGCCCCTGCTGACACTCATACAGGCAGATCACAGGCTCATCATGTCAGCTCTGTTTGTGGCAACCCTCCCTCATCAAATGACAAATTTGCTCCACGTTTACCTTTATCAGATCTGGGGAGGGGAGCGAAGGAAAAGAGATGAGAGAACGGGGAGGGGGGGGGGGGGGGGGGGGGTTGCGAGTGCCTCTCTGCCACCGCCATCGTCAAGGGGCCAATTACTTGCTCCTCCGACAGCAACTCTGCCATCCCAGCCTTTCATTCGGCCGCCTGCCCTCTTCCTCCTCGTCGTCTCTACTGCCACTGCAACATCTGCCTCTGAATATGCAATGAGTTTGTCAAGGAAGAGAAAACCCTACATCCTGCACAAAGATAATATTTGTGAACATCAAACCTGTCTGTTGTGGCTTGAGCGGGATGCTGCCGGTGCTGCTGGGAGTCTCTCCTCCTCCAGCGGTAAGATTACTGGCCCTGTTACTGACTCCTCGCCTCGCTGCCCTCCTACTCCTCCTCCTCTTCCTCTCTTCCCCATTGGCCATCCTCCCCTTATCGCCCATGCTGGTCCATCATTTTCTAATGGAGTCTTAATTAACTGGACCAGGGCTCATCAGTGTGGTAATTACTGTGGAATGCTTGCCTTTCAAAATGAAAACACTATATCAACAATTTCTTTAATTTTAATTTTCATCAGAAATGATTGCTTATGGGTACCTTCATGTGTGTGTAAATTATTACTGTTCTCAGATTGTTAATTAATGATTTTTGATGTGTATGAAAATGTTTTTATTTTTGCAAAATGCTATATACTACATCCATTGTGTAGCTGGAATAGAATGTTCGTATCATGTATATTTTAAATGTGAAATGTGGTTTTCTCACCTAGCTATCTTAAGATGAATGGATAAGAGCATCTGCTAAATTACTAAACTGTAAAATCTAATACTGAATACTTAATTTTTTGTATTTTTTTTACCGTGTCACAAATGCGCCATTTGTACATTTCTTAATAAAAAACGTAGCTATTTGTTCAACTTGACTGTGTAAAACCTAGCAGTGAGGTGGATATACAGCATTATTTGTCCCTGTGAACTGAAACCGTCAAGGGATAGATTTTAAACAAATACATGTCTGTCCTAGAACAACCCCATGTGAAAAAACACCACTCTCTTTCATCATTTACCAATATTTCTGAAAATATATATAGCGTTTTGGAATTAAACTCTTCAATTTATCAAAGTTTGACCCCCGAAAAGGAGACAGTGAAGGCTTGGGACTAACTGTGTTGTTTTTGTATAGCTTTTGTATTTGTAGTATATTATGACCTGGTAGGCAGAATGATCAGGACAAGAGGATCACAGGAGTGCCAACAGTGACTGTAAATGAATGAAGATCCCCTTGAATAAAGATCTCCATCATCTGACTACACTATCAACACTTAATGAGTGAGAGAGATGAAGAGAGAGAGTGAAATAGAGAGAGATGAAGTGAAAGAGTGAAATGGAGAGAGATGAAGTGAGAGAGTGAAATGGAGAGAGATGAGACGAGAGAGTGGAATAGAGAGAGATTAAGAGAGAGTGAAATAGAGAGAGGTGAAGTGAGAGAGTGAAATAGAGAGAGATGAAGTGAAAGAGTGAAATGGAGAGAGATGAGGCGAGAGAGTGAAATAGAGAGAGATGAAGTGAGAGAGTGAAATAGAGAGAGATGAAGTGAGAGAGTGAAATAGAAAGAGATGAAGTGAGAGAGTGAAATAGAGAGAGATGAAGTGAGAGAGTGAAATAGAGAGAGATGAAGTGAGAGAGTGAAATAGAGAGTGAAATAGAGAGAGATGAAGTGAGAGAGTGAAATAGAGAGTGAAATAGAGAGAGATGAAGTGAGAGAGTGAAATAGAGAGTGAAATAGAGAGAGATGAAGTGAGAGAGTGAAATAGAGAGAGATGAAGTGAGAGAGTGAAATAGAGAGAGATGAAGTGAGAGAGTAAAATAGAGAGAGATGAGGCGAGAGAGTGAAATAGAGAGAGCGACAACGAGAGGGAGACACTCTGACAGCTGTCTTTTTCCCAGGCAGCTCTCTGTCTCTGCAGGCTGATGAAGATTATATATATATATATATATATATATATATATAGAGAGAGAGAGAGAGAGAGAGAGAGAGAGAGAGAGAGAGAGAGAGATGGGAGAGATGAAAAGAGGAGAGGGGCAGAGAAAGAGATTATAGAGAGAGGGACAGGAGATTGACAGAGAGGGAGTGGGAGAGAATAGAGAGAGTGAAAGAGAGAGAGATATTGAGGAAAGGGAGAGAGCATTAGCATAATGTCCTCCACCACAGTAGGTCCCTGAGGCTCCCCGTGCTGGATAACAGAGGGCCAATACTCTTAATTCAATCTCTTTATTTTTTCTAATACTTCAGAAATTAATAATTCTGCCCCCCCCCCCCCCCCACCCCCCCACCCCACACACACACACACACAAACCACCGTGAGCGCTGAGCTGAGCTGCCTAACTTTGTAACTTTAACCCAACCAATTGATGTGAACAGGCCTTGAGGCAGACCTGCTAATGAATGGATAGAGGAGAAAGAGGAAAGTTAAAAGATGGTCTTTTATAAAGTAATTTAAGAAAATCCTGTTAGCTGGATCAAGTACAAGAGTATAATTTCTCAAAATGGGAAAAATAAGAGCTTTTTCCCCTCACTCACTGAAAATGTAGGAGTTAGAGAGATAAAGAGAAGGAATCAATTGAGCCAGTAAATAGTGCTGATTGCAGAGGGGTTGGGATGGTAGGATGGCACATGGCGGTGGGATGGGGGCACTGTGTTAAAGTAGATAGAGCCCTGCCACAGGCTCACTAATCACACTGCACCACCCACATTGACAGGCCAGTTCAGGGCTAGGCTGAGGTTGTGGCTGGGTAGCCGCAGGCACTCAGGATGGTTGCCCATAGTGGATACAGTATGTAGGACTGAACAAGCCTGTTCATGTTTGCTAATGTTCACTGCAATAAGCCAGTCAAATCAAATCAAATTGTATTCATCACGTTTTGTAAACAACAGGTGTCGATTAACAGTGAAATGCTTACTTATTGGCCCCAACGTGGCGGCAGGCAGCCTAGTGGTTAGAGCATTGGGCCAGTAACCGAAAGTTTGCTGGATCGAATCCCGAGCTGACAAGGTATAAATCTGTCATTCTGCCCCTGAGCAAGGCAGTTAACCCACTGTTCCCTGGGCTCCGAAGACGTGGATGTCGATTAAGGCCCCCTGCACCTCTCTGATTCAGAGGGGCTGGGTTAAATGTGGAAGATATATTTCAGTTGAAGGCATTCAGCTGTACCACTGACTAGGTATCCCCCTTTCCCAATGCAGAGAGAAAGAAAATAGAGAAATAATAGAAAGGTAAAACACGTAATGATAAATATACATTGAGCAAAGATAAATTAGCTAGATGTACCAGCACCGAGTCTATGGAAGAGATGTGAATGACATTTAATGAAAAATAAAATGTTATTATAGTTGCGAATTTAATAAGGAGTATTGTAAATGACTGTGTGTAACTGCATTTATTTTGACGTCATTGTTTTTACATAAAGAAAATAAGCTATAATATAAATAAATATAACTTTGCCGAGAATATCAAGTCTGAAAAGAGATCATTAACATAAAAACAGTTTTTTTCTTCGGTTTGATTTGATTTACCTTACAAAAATATACATGTTGTTTGTGTGAACTGAGGTGTCCAGGTTATCTGCTGTAGTCAGTGTGTCCCAGTGTTGTCTTCTCCAGGCCTTGTATTAACACTGACACTACAGTGTGGACACATCCACAGCCTGTTAACCAGACAGACGATATACTGCCGGAGATCAAATCAGATCATCACACGGTTGCCATCTCAAAGGGAAGTGATCCGTCACAAAGGCTTGGCCAGGCTCAGTCAGTCAAGAGTGTCAGTAAGTTAATTGCAGAAATGTGGTGGTCTCGTAAAGGTATATTCAGCGCGAAGAGATACCTGAACCTCTATTCACTCTTTTATAGACTTGATAAACTCGATGGCCTTGATAGCTTTGGTCTCAGGGATTGAGTGAAGGAATAATACAACCATTATGAAGGTATGATAATTATATGTTCAAGGTCACTTTATAGGTTGCTTTTTAACAGAAATGTTCATTACCGTAATATGAGTAGCATGTGTTGAAAAATGTGTCTAAACTGCAGTGGACAATTTCCCCTGGATAAGAAAACACTTGCTTCATGTGCACTATAAAACATCTTCTAATACAATATGATAACGTTAATCATTATTTTAGAATATATATTTATATTGTAATATCCCCGTGTCTAATTGTGTGTTATGTTTAAGTTGTTGCAAGTGTAGAACTGATATCTCAAACAAATATTGCTTCCACATTGGCCTATCTACAATTACAATAATATTAAACTAGCCTTAAAACACTGTAATTACACAATTATAGATTATGAATTATATCAAATACAAAATCTATCCAAATGTATCCTTTAATCATTAACATGTAACAACAGTGTGTTACGTGTGAGACAGTGAGATAATTACATTTTAATATTGAAAATAAAGGCCTAATTGCATCCTATACACTCACAGGATATTTAGCAAAACAGAAATTGTTGTGCAAATGATTTAGATGTACATGTAGTACAGTAAGCCCAGACATTGTTGTGCAAATGATTTAGATGTACATGTAGTACAGTAAGCCCAGACATTGACCATAAAACCCCTCGATCAGGCGATCCCCCTCTGTACAATGCTCTCATTGATACAGTGTGGATGACTGCTCTCTGAAGGTATGCCAAACAGCGTGTGTATTTGATGTTAAATCCCCTGTGTATTATGACTGCTCTCTGAAGGTATGCCAAACAGCGTGTGTATTTGATGTTAAATCCCCTGTGTATTATGACTGCTCTCTGAAGGTATGCCAAACAGCGTGTGTATTTGATGTTAAATCCCCTGTGTATTATGACTGCTCTCTGAAGGTATGCCAAACAGCGTGTGTATTTGATGTTAAATCCCCTGTGTATCATGACTGCTCTCTGAAGGTATGCCAAACAGCGTGTGTATTTGATGTTAAATCCCCTGTGTATCATGACTGCTCTCTGAAGGTATGCCAAACAGCGTGTGTATTTGATGTTAAATCCCCTGTGTATCATGACTGCTCTCTGAAGGTATGCCAAACAGCGTGTGTATTTGATGTTAAATCCCCTGTGTATCATGACTGCTCTCTGAAGGTATGCCAAACAGCGTGTGTATTTGATGTTAAATCCCCTGTGTATCATGACTGCTCTCTGAAGGTATGCCAAACAGCGTGTGTATTTGATGTTAAATCCCCTGTGTATCATGACTGCTCTCTGAAGGTATGCCAAACAGCGTGTGTATTTGATGTTAAATCCCCTGTGTATTATGACTGCTCTCTGAAGGTATGCCAAACAGCGTGTGTATTTGATGTTAAATCCCCTGTGTATCATGACTGCTCTCTGAAGGTATGCCAAACAGCGTGTGTATTTGATGTTAAATCCCCTGTGTATTATGACTGCTCTCTGAAGGTATGCCAAACAGCGTGTGTATTTGATGTTAAATCCCCTGTGTATCATGACTGCTCTCTGAAGGTATGCCAAACAGCGTGTGTATTTGATGTTAAATCCCCTGTGTATCATGACTGCTCTCTGAAGGTATGCCAAACAGCGTGTGTATTTGATGTTAAATCCCCTGTGTATTATGACTGCTCTCTGAAGGTATGCCAAACAGCGTGTGTATTTGATGTTAAATCCCCTGTGTATCATGACTGCTCTCTGAAGGTATGCCAAACAGCGTGTGTATTTGATGTTAAATCCCCTGTGTATCATGACTGCTCTCTGAAGGTATGCCAAACAGCGTGTGTATTTGATGTTAAATCCCCTGTGTATTATGACTGCTCTCTGAAGGTATGCCAAACAGCGTGTGTATTTGATGTTAAATCCCCTGTGTATCATGACTGCTCTCTGAAGGTATGCCAAACAGCGTGTGTATTTGATGTTAAATCCCCTGTGTATTATGACTGCTCTCTGAAGGTATGCCAAACAGCGTGTGTATTTGATGTTAAATCCCCTGTGTATTATGACTGCTCTCTGAAGGTATGCCAAACAGCGTGTGTATTTGATGTTAAATCCCCTGTGTATTATGACTGCTCTCTGAAGGTATGCCAAACAGCGTGTGTATTTGATGTTAAATCCCCTGTGTATCATGACTGCTCTCTGAAGGTATGCCAAACAGCGTGTGTATTTGATGTTAAATCCCCTGTGTATCATGACTGCTCTCTGAAGGTATGCCAAACAGCGTGTGTATTTGATGTTAAATCCCCTGTGTATCATGACTGCTCTCTGAAGGTATGCCAAACAGCGTGTGTATTTGATGTTAAATCCCCTGTGTATCATGACTGCTCTCTGAAGGTATGCCAAACAGCGTGTGTATTTGATGTTAAATCCCCTGTGTATCATGACTGCTCTCTGAAGGTATGCCAAACAGCGTGTGTATTTGATGTTAAATCCCCTGTGTATCATGACTGCTCTCTGAAGGTATGCCAAACAGCGTGTGTATTTGATGTTAAATCCCCTGTGTATTATGACTGCTCTCTGAAGGTATGCCAAACAGCGTGTGTATTTGATGTTAAATCCCCTGTGTATCATGACTGCTCTCTGAAGGTATTCCAAACAGCGTGTGTATTTGATGTTAAATCCCCTGTGTATTATGACTGCTCTCTGAAGGTATGCCAAACAGCGTGTGTATTTGATGTTAAATCCCCTGTGTATCATGACTGCTCTCTGAAGGTATGCCAAACAGCGTGTGTATTTGATGTTAAATCCCCTGTGTATCATGACTGCTCTCTGAAGGTATGCAAAACAGCGTGTGTATTTGATGTTAAATCCCCTGTGTATTATGACTGCTCTCTGAAGGTATGCCAAACAGCGTGTGTATTTGATGTTAAATCCCCTGTGTATCATGACTGCTCTCTGAAGGTATGCCAAACAGCGTGTGTATTTGATGTTAAATCCCCTGTGTATCATGACTGCTCTCTGAAGGTATGCCAAACAGCGTGTGTATTTGATGTTAAATCCCCTGTGTATTATGACTGCTCTCTGAAGGTATGCCAAACAGCGTGTGTATTTGATGTTAAATCCCCTGTGTATCATGACTGCTCTCTGAAGGTATGCCAAACAGCGTGTGTATTTGATGTTAAATCCCCTGTGTATTATGACTGCTCTCTGAAGGTATGCCAAACAGCGTGTGTATTTGATGTTAAATCCCCTGTGTATTATGACTGCTCTCTGAAGGTATGCCAAACAGCGTGTGTATTTGATGTTAAATCCCCTGTGTATTATGACTGCTCTCTGAAGGTATGCCAAACAGCGTGTGTATTTGATGTTAAATCCCGTGTATTTTATGACTGCTCTCTGAAGGTATGCCAAACAGCGTGTGTATTTGATGTTAAATCCCCTGTGTATTATGACTGCTCTCTGAAGGTATGCCAAACAGCGTGTGTATTTGATGTTAAATCCCCTGTGTATCATGACTGCTCTCTGAAGGTATGCCAAACAGCGTGTGTATTTGATGTTAAATCCCCTGTGTATCATGACTGCTCTCATGAAGGTATGCCAAACAGCGTGTGTATTTGATGTTAAATCCCCTGTGTATCATGACTGCTCTCTGAAGGTATGCCAAACAGCGTGTGTATTTGATGTTAAATCCCCTGTGTATCATGACTGCTCTCTGAAGGTATGCCAAACAGCGTGTGTATTTGATGTTAAATCCCCTGTGTATTATGACTGCTCTCTGAAGGTATGCCAAACAGCGTGTGTATTTGATGTTAAATCCCCTGTGTATCATGACTGCTCTCTGAAGGTATGCCAAACAGCGTGTGTATTTGATGTTAAATCCCCTGTGTATTATGACTGCTCTCTGAAGGTATGCCAAACAGCGTGTGTATTTGATGTTAAATCCCCTGTGTATTATGACTGCTCTCTGAAGGTATGCCAAACAGCGTGTGTATTTGATGTTAAATCCCCTGTGTATTATGACTGCTCTCTGAAGGTATGCCAAACAGCGTGTGTATTTGATGTTAAATCCCCTGTGTATTATGACTGCTCTCTGAAGGTATGCCAAACAGCGTGTGTATTTGATGTTAAATCCCCTGTGTATTATGACTGCTCTCTGAAGGTATGCCAAACAGCGTGTGTATTTGATGTTAAATCCCCTGTGTATCATGACTGCTCTCTGAAGGTATGCCAAACAGCGTGTGTATTTGATGTTAAATCCCCTGTGTATTATGACTGCTCTCTGAAGGTATGCCAAACAGCGTGTGTATTTGATGTTAAATCCCCTGTGTATTATGACTGCTCTCTGAAGGTATGCCAAACAGCGTGTGTATTTGATGTTAAATCCCCTGTGTATCATGACTGCTCTCTGAAGGTATGCCAAACAGCGTGTGTATTTGATGTTAAATCCCCTGTGTATTATGACTGCTCTCTGAAGGTATGCCAAACAGCGTGTGTATTTGATGTTAAATCCCCTGTGTATTATGACTGCTCTCTGAAGGTATGCCAAACAGCATGTGTATTTGATGTTAAATCCCCTGTGTATTATGACTGCTCTCTGAAGGTATGCCAAACAGCGTGTGTATTTGATGTTAAATCCCCTGTGTATCATGACTGCTCTCTGAAGGTATGCCAAACAGCGTGTGTATTTGATGTTAAATCCCCTGTGTATTTTATGACTGGAAAGTAATTGTAAGTATTTGTATTTGTTTCTTTTGCTGTGGTGTGTTCTGGGTAATTCTTAATACCTTCCAGAGATTATACGGTAACTCCCAAACTCCCATGATTATAATTAAGCCTGACTTGGATATAAAATGAGCAAATACCAATTTAGTTTTGCAACGTGTGAGGGAGCATCTCTGTGTTTCTCCTCTGTGTCCCCTTGTGTCTCTATTTCTGTATATCCTCTGGTATCTGTGTTTTATGTTTGATGGTTGTCTCTGTGTGTGTGTGTGTGTGTTGTGTATCTGTTTGCCTGTGTGTGTGCGTGTGTGTGTGTGTCTGTTTGCCTGTGTTTGTGTGTGTGTGTGTGTCACTGTGTCAGAGGAAGGTCTTGCTGGAGAAGAAGACGGGCAAAGGGCAGGTTTGGTGAGGCATGGAGACTGCAATCATCTCCCCTCTGGCAAAATTCACAAGCATTCCCCCATCCATGCTCTCTTCTTTCTGTTCTTTATCTGTCATACACTGTCTCCTCAGCTCTCTCTTTCTCTGCGTCACTTACAAAGGCAGCGGTTTCCTCCTCCAAAATGAGGCCACGCACGGAAGGTATGCAAATTAATCATTGCTCGTGGATTAGAATGGGACACCATATACCCTAAATCATGATTGTCAATCATGGCTGGGGATTAAGGGATATGGGCTTACAGACCTAAAAAAGCTACATTTCACCCCTCAGGAAGATCCCCATTGTGAGCAGCTCTGAGGAAGAAAGAGTTCTTCAGGGGAGGAGAGCAATACTAGAGCACTACTGCCCTCTGCTGGCCTACTAGAGGTACTGAACCATTTCTACTACAGCAGCACGGCTACTCATTCCACATGGGAAAATACTTGGGAGGAGAGCACAGAACACATTCATTTACATTTGATCTACCCTCAAGGCAAATGCTTGATGAAACAAAAGCATGTGTTGTTGTGTTGACGTAGTGTTTCATCTTTAGTCGAGGAGAGAGCGGGAGCTGTTTCTCTCTGCCAAGTATGGTGGCTCAGTGGGGTGCTGCAGATGTTTCTATTGGAAAACAACCCAAACCCATGATCAAGACACCTAACTGCTCACATCCCAGGGTTGGGTGAGTGCTATTGAACCTAGCTGTTGTTTTGTGTGTATGTGTGCGTTTGCGTGTGTGCACTATGCATGCGTGTATGGGTAAGTGATACAGATTAGAAACTAAAAGTAGCATTGAGACAATTTATATTGGGATTTCTTGTGAGATGTCAACCCTGTTTATCACAGACAGAGATTCATGCTTAGCGGATTTTGTGTGCAGGCCCCGAAGCCCGGAGCCCTCAGTCAGAGTGCCAGTCTGTTCCTGTGGAGCAGTCAAACAGACAAGCCCAGCCAAGAGCGTGCACCGCACAGGCATCGAGCCAGGAAACAGGGAAATGATGAACAGTATTAATAGAGTTATGGCATAGAGGGAAGGAGTGGGAGAGAACAAAGCACACCACCGCACGTTGGTTTAATATTATCAAAAGGATGGTGGTGGATGATTAAATTATTCGAGGGAGGGCTCAATTGGGCCACATTGGACTAGGCCTTCACTATGACAAGAGTGAAGCGAAGGAGGAGAGCATTGGCATCAGTCTCATTCTGCCTAGTGAATTTCCAGGATGCCCAAGACTAAAGGTGGCATGACACCTGTGCCATGTTGGGCCTGGCTGGCACACTCTGGGCAGTGGGTCAAGGCCAGGGCAAAATCTACAACACATTAAGAGAGCCTGGCGGGGTAAGTGTCTGGCACGATGCCCACCTCCTGACTCCTGTAGTGACGTAGTGACATCCTGGAGAATGGCTTTTGAAAAGGGGCAGCACATGAACAACAACCCATTCTATCTATTCAGTTGGAAAGCACCCTGTTTGCAACCCCTATCATAGCTGTATCCAACCTGCCTTTTGATTATGCTCTATTAATATGCACTGGGACTCCTTTTGCATCTGGACTCCCTCTTTCCAAGCCATACTGTAGATGTCAAGTGACAAATGTCTGATATGAAATGTAGATAGGGTCAACAGGCAGTTAAATAGCACCAGTTATTGCTGGCTCTGGCATCATTAATCTGATTCCCACATCAAAGAGGCTGATGAGGGGTGTGGGGGTGCTGCCCACAATACAAGTGTTAATTACTTGGTGTCTAATTTGAAGGGGGATCCTTAACACCCTCCCAGCCTGGCTGCTACAGCTCCCACACCTGAGTCATCTCTCTGATGATGGCAGGAAAATCAAATACATAAGTGAAATTGATACAAGCCGCCGGCAGACGAAAGAGCAAGTGCTAATCACTATGCATCATTAGGTGAAGATTTAGCTTAAACGTGTTTAGCAGGAATTAAGCAAAGCTGTTGTTGACATGGATTGACTGCTGTAATGCTTTATTGTCAGTGCTCCAGGAGGCAGAGGGAGGACCGGCATGTATAGGAGGGAGACGCCGAAAGCAGGGATTTGTGGGATTCTGAAGGACTAGCTGGGCTTGTAGCGTAGAGAGTGGACAAACTGAAAGTGCTATGACATCTTAGTGTGGAAGAGGGGGTTGCTGGAAGACTGGTGTTGAGTGGGGATGATGGGGGAGAATATGAGCTGCGGAGAGAACAAAGATATTGACGGACAGAGCAGAGGACTGGAGGAATCAGACTTCCTCTTGACAGAACACACAATAAATAGAGTTTCAAGAGTTGTTGCTGTTGAATATGTAGCTTAAGTAGAACACTCAAGAGGCTAGCGTTTGAAACAGAATGTCTTTCATTTGAATACAATAACACACGGCAAGAACAAATGACAAAACAATCAATCCACTTTTTATATTGCCTAATGGAGATCACTCTTGACAAGGAGACATCTTCCTTCCTGAGGGTGTGAGTGACAGAGAATTAGCCTGGTGACACTGCAGGTTGGCAGGTTTGGTAGCTTAAGAGAGGGGCACTCCGTATCTGGCCACTAATACAGGTGTAATTGCTGGCTGAGCTCTACCTGAGCCTGCTGGGTGAGGATAAAGCTCAGGGAGAGTGGAGGAAAAGAGAGAGGAGGGAAAGTGAATTAATGGGTTTGGATGCATGTTCTGCATTTCCTTGTTTAGGAAGTTCAGAAATGATTGATAGATAAAAACATGCACAGTACATATTTGGTATTTTTACAAGTTGAATAAGGTTCTTTGGCTACATCCAGATGCTTGCATTCTTGCAGAACTGCCTTTCAATCTGAACAGGAAAAAGCAAATAGGAAATAGTGCCATCGGGAAAGTATTCAGACCCCTTGACTTTTCCACATTTTGTTACTTTACGGCCTAATTCTAAAATGTATTAAATTAGAAACAACAATGCTCAGCAATCAAATTTTGGCAAAAATAAATACAGATCTGTGGAAGGGTACCAAAATATTTCTGGAGCATTGAAAGTCCCAAAGAACACAGTGGGCTCAATCATTCTTAAATGGAAGAAGTTTTGAACCACCAAAACTCTTTCTAGAGCTGGTTGCCCAGACAAACTGAGCAATCGGGGGAGAAGGGCCTTGGTCAGGAAGGTGAACCCAATGGTCACTCTGACAGAGCTCGAGAGTTCCGCTGTAGAGATTAGAGAACCTTCCAGGAGGTCAACTCCACCAATCAGGCCTTTATGGTAAAGTGGCCAGACGGAAGTCACTCCTCAGTAAAAGGCACATGACAGCTCGCTTGGAGTTTGCCAAAAGGCACCTAAAGACTCAGACCAGATGAGAAACAAGATTCTCTGGCTTGATTCTTTGGCCTGAATTCCAAGCGTCACGTCTGGAGGAAACCTGGCACCATCCCTACGGTGAAGCATGGTGGTGGCAGCATCATGCTGTGGGGATATTTTAGCAGCAGGGACTGGGAGACTAGTCAGGATCGATACAAAGATGAACAGATCAAAGTACAGAGAGAACCTTGATGAAAACTTGCTCCAGAACACTCAGGACCTCAGACTGGGGCAAAGGTTCACCTTCCAATAGGACAATTGACCCTAAGCACACAGCCAAGACAACGCAGGAGTTGCTTCAGGACAAGTCTCTGAATGTCCTTGAGTGGCCTAGCCAGAACCAGGACTTGAACATCTACGGAGAGACCTGAAAATAGCTGTGCAGCGACGCTCCCCATGCAACCTGACAGAACTCTGCAGAGAAGAATGGGAGAAGCTCCCCAAATACAGGTGTGCCAAGCTTGTAGCATCATACCCATGACGACTTGAGGCTGTAATCGCTGACAAAGGTGCTTCAACAAAGTACTGAGTAAAGGGTCTGAATACTTATGTAAATGTGATATCAGTTTCTTTAATAAATTATCAACCATTTCTAAAAACCTGTTTTTGCTTTGTCATTATGGGTTATTGTGTGTAGATTGATGAGGGGGGAAAAAAACTACGTAATGCATTTTAGAATAAGACTGTTCGGTAACAAAATGTGGAAAAAGTCAAGGGGTCTGAATACTTTCCGAATGCACTGTATATCTTCCTCAACCAGGGGTTTGATTGAATGTAGAACAAGAACAGTTTTCAGTTTTTTTTGTCTCCGTCTCCAGACAGAGTGCGTGTGTTTGTGTGTGTAAACGTGTGTCGATGCAGGAGCTGCTCAGACTGTGGCGGCTGACGAGTAAGAGGGAACAAGTCTTATCCAGCTCTCCAGTATTGACAGTGTTACTAATCCCCTCCAGCTGCTCAAACACCCCCCCGAAAAAAACCATCCCTCCCATTTACCCATGCAGGGCGTCCCTGGGGGCAGGCTGTGCCTTAGCCTCCTCTCCAGTTATAGTCTATAGCCGGGGCCCATTCCCCCCACCCCTACCCAGGCAGCATGTATTAATCGCTGCTAAAACAAATAGTTTTCAAATGTTCGGTAGAAGGCCCAGTGTTTGCACCAGGGCCTAACAAAATATTTTTACAAGCTATCCAGTTGTGATTAGGGCTGGGAGAATTTAATTTCCGTGGCATTGATAATAATATTAGCCTAATTAATGATGTTGTTTGACTTTGCTCAGCACTCTGTGTACCTTCTACACAACACTAGCCAGCCGGAGCTGTGGCTGAGTGCTCAGCCATCTCCATCTCGCCCCGTCTCTCCAGTCCATGACGACTGCACACATTTCATGAACCGCTAGATGTCTAATCCCTCGAACAGATTCTGTTCCTGGAGTCTAGAGAACTTTACTCTTTTAGGGAGAAATTACTCTGAGTCTGGCATGTTAAGAATACCTAATGAGTTATATAAGTCTATTCCTATCATTTCCAGGACGAAGCCTACTCTCTCACTGAGTTCTTACATTTCAAACTCTTTCTTCACAGTTATTGTTAATGAAAATAAGACTAATTAAACACAATTTTTTTTTATGACTCATTAAGGTAAACAGCAGTATACTGGGAATAGCTTAGCATAATACATAACTTCAGGTTTGGTCTCACCGACACTGATAGACAGACAAACAATTACCACCATAGAGAACACAGAGGCACAGCGATCTTGACCCTCCCTGGCCTCCTGTAGGCCCCGTGAAGTCCACTTAACTTTCACTCATTATCTCCTTAAGCGGTGAAGAGAAGTCCACAATGGAGAGCACGGATGGTAAGTCTCGTTGGATAAGCAGGTGTTGATCTATGCAATTACAATGACACATTCACTGACCTCTCGGACCTGTCATCTTAGCCACAGACGGACCACCCAGGACCCCCGAGTGGTTCTCAGACATGATTACGGCTGGGATCACAGCCAGTGTGTTGACCCCTCACCTCTCCCTTGAGGTCAGGGGTCGGAGAGAGGTGGTCATGTGACTCTCTCTGGCAGGCACAGTGGAGCTCTTTAGCAGGCTTGGTTCGGGAGGAGAGAGAGAAGGATGTTGGTGAGAGTAGATTCCTCTGGGAGTTCTGTATGAGGGGTGGCTGTTTCCAGTATGCAGTCAGTCAGTGCCATGACAGGCCTGAGCTATGAAGAGCTCAACTTTCTCTTTGCAGTAGCTTTAAAGTCTGTTCCTGTGTACAAGTGCAGCCACAGAATATACATTTGGCACAATCAAAACAAAATGTCGCTTTATGTTAAAGTTGAAAGCTTGGAAATCCAAGGTTGATATTACCGGTAATATGACAATCATGTTTTGGTGGATTAGTATTTCAAAACAAGAGTCATATACATTTAAATTCTTTGTGTTGCAGAAGTCAAGGGCAAATTTTAGGTGAAAGGTGCAGTGGAAATGTGTTGTTTTACAGCACGTGTCAAACTCATTCTACGGAGGTCTGAGTGTCCGCGGGTGTTCATCCTCCCTTGACCATAATTCATCAATCAAGTACACTGATTCGTAAGGAACTCCTCACAACTGGTTATCCAGGTCTTAATTGAAAGAAAAACCAAAAACCAGCAGATACTATGCCCTCCGTGGAATGGGTTTGACAGCCTTGTTTTACAGGGTCAGTCATAGTAGTATGGCACCCCTGGAGCAAACTAGGGTTAAGTGCCATGCTCAAGGGCACATAAACAGATTATTCACCTTGTCGGCTCGAGTATTCGAACCAGCGACCTCTCGGATACTGGCCCAATGCTCTAACCCAGGGTTTCTTAAACTTTATCAGCTCGAGATCCAAATGAGAAATTGACCGTACCCCTGTGACCCAAATCGTCCTCCAACAAACCAAATTAAGAAGAAATAGTGTTTGATTATATATGTATTCTCATAACTCGCGACCCACCTCCCACAAACTCAGGGCCCACTTTGGGTCCCGACCCATAGTTTAAGAAACCCTTCTCTAACCTCTAGGCTATCTGTAGACCAACTGTGAATGGCGGTGGTCTTTCTTGGC
The DNA here is from genome assembly GCF_045791955.1 of Oncorhynchus clarkii lewisi. NCBI lineage: Eukaryota > Metazoa > Chordata > Actinopteri > Salmoniformes > Salmonidae > Oncorhynchus > Oncorhynchus clarkii. Next base: position 41,309,512 of record NC_092165.1, read on the forward strand.
CTCTAGGATGGACAAAGCAAAAGGTGCTACTGCAGATGAGAATGAAAGACTAACTCAGTGAAGACTCCATCCAGGTTGGCTGAATTCCATTTCCATGGTGAGTTTTGTGAAATCATAGGCCGTGGTGATTGGACGGACCGATGGCTGGACAGTGACGCATTGGCCAGGGCCATTAGCTGAAGTGTCGTCCCAGTCTGGCCTGGCGGTAGTCCACTCTCAGCTGTACGAAGGCGTGCAGAAGGTTCCGGTCCAGGTTGGTGAGCTGCTCACCGGAGCAGACCTGTTTGAGGTTGTCTGGGGCAACCACCAGGAGGTTACACAGGGCGTGGAGCGTGTCAAAGAGCTGCAGCACAAGAGGAACCTGGGGGACAGACAGTGAACCATTAAGAAACAGAGGATCCTGGGGCACAGACAGTAAACCATTAGGAACCAGAGGATCCTGGGGCACAGACAGTAAACCATTAGGAACCAGAGGATCCTGTGGGACAGACAGTAAACCATTAGGAACCAGAGGATCCTGTGGGACAGACAGTAAACCATTAGGAACCAGAGGATCCTGTGGGACAGACAGTAAACCATTAGGAACCAGAGGATCCTGTGGGACAGACAGTAAACCATTAGGATCCAGAGGATCCTGTGGGACAGACAGTAAACCATCAGGATCCAGAGGATCCTGTGAGACAGACAGTAAACCATTAGGAACCAGAGGATCCCGTGGGTCAGACAAACCATTAGCGTTCTGCTAGGAGGAATAAACCAAACCTTTAACTAGGCCAAGAGGCATTTATTCAGTATCATTCCTAGCTCTACATGATGTCAACTGTTGCTACATGCGTAATGATGCTAACTCTGGTGTGACCTCTCACCCGGAAGTCCTTGGCACTTTTGCGGTACTCAGCCACGTCGCAGATGGCCAGCATGCCTCCCATGGAGCTGTAGCTGTACTGCTGCAGGTGCTCGTGGATGAGGCGGTGGAAACGCACACCCAGCTCCGTCAGCACTGTGTCCACGTTCTTACCATCCATGGACTTCCGCACACGCTCCACCTGCCGACTCACATACACACACACCTTGGAGCAGGCCTGGGGAGCACAGGGAGGAAGTAGGAGTCGGACTGTGTAGTTCTGGTGTCAAAGGTCAAGTGAATCAATGTGCAAAAAAATAATTTGCAACTTCTACAACTATGAAGAATTCTCTGGTACTTGCATAAAACAGATGACTTTCAAGTTAAATAGTTTTGTTTTTTAAAATACACTGAAATTCAACAACATATTCTGAACTGCCAGGAGCAGCGTGTTTAACATGGTTTGATTCTCGCTTTGCTTTTCATAAATTAGAGCAGAGGTGGAGGATGGGTGCAGTTCACCCCTTACTGCGGTGCACTGGATCATGACGTTGTTCTCATCTTCAGGCCTGAAGTCTGTCTTCTTCTGTTCCGTAGCCAGGATGTGCTTCATCTGTCCCACCATGCAGTTCAGTGTCCTGCAGAGAGAGGACAACACCATGACGACCACCCCTAACACACTAATAGGATACATTCACTCATTTCCCATGATGCTGTTGATAACATTTACAACACTTTGTGGTTTACTGACCTGTCTATGCCCGTGTCCAGTTTCACCTCCATCTGTTCAATCACCTCCTTCTTCTTGTGCAGGCACTCTGTCAGTTTGGGAGATGAGCTGGTGGAGACAGAAGGTCCATGAAAGGTCAAAGGCAATAAAAACCTAACACAGAACAACTATCTGGACAGCATGAAGCTATCTAGAGAGTTGCTACCTTTTAATGGGGGGGGGGGGGGGGGGGGGGGGGTGTGATTGACAGTTCAGGCCCCACGCTAACCTGATAAGAGGCATTAGGTGGTCGTTGAACTGCTTATCAAACAGGTGGAAGATGGTGTTGGCTTGCTGGACCACATCCAGGAAGTACAGGTTGGCATTCTTGGCATCAGCTGAGGGAATGGCTGTAGAAAGAGAGAAACACACCACTTTTCTTTAGAAAAAAGGCAAAAGAGAACAACAGAAGGATAGGAAGATGAATATACAACACCTACAAATGAAAAGTATCTGCTCAAGGTTTCACAGCCTTGACGGTGTTAGTGAGAGTTAGATGTACCGGAGAGGCCGATTTCCAGTGCGTAGTCGATGTGGTCCATACACAGGTGTTCCACCAGCAGCAGGAAGATGGAGAAGGCGTTCTTAGGCAGGTCCGAGGGATCTGAGAGCTGGTTCACAACACACAGAGACAGGAACTGATTTACTCTCAGCACTCTACAGGGATTTACTGCATGCAGTGTTATTGTCTCTCCTGTAGGTGGAAGCATAGCAGCCTTACCCTGTTGCACCTCTCGAAAGCGTGGCGCGTCTCCTGCAGCAGGTTGACCACCACCTCCTGGGAGAGGAAGGTCTCTCCGTGGGTGTCGATGCTGGGCCCCAGGGGCAGGTTGGTGCGCTGCCTGATCCGCTCCTTCAGCTCCTGGATACTGGGGAGGGGGGGGGGGTGCATTAAGGAAAAGGGAAGAGTGAACTCAAAGACCTTGCTATGATGAGGAGTGGAGAGATGAGGAAGATACTATTTAAATCCATTTAACTATTTAATCCAACTGAGATCTGACCCCAAGGATGAACAAGAAGTTTTGGGTAAAGGAAGACGAGATGGAAGAGAGGGTCAGGGGGTAGTGGGGTAGAGGTGGTCAGTCACTTCCTACCTGCCCCCACCCTGTGGACGTTTCTGGTGGTTCTTGGAGTCGTAGTAGCGCTGGAGGATCATGGCACTGCGCGTGCGGAGGTAATCTTTCTCCATTTCAATGTAGCTCTCCAGATAGGTGGAGAAGATATTTTTAATGAGCTTGGACAGGAAGGTGTGTTTGTCTGAGCCCAGGTTGAACTCGGTCAGCTTGGAAGCCAAGGCCGTTGTCCTGGAGACACAGGGTTGCCGCGGTTTCAAAAAAGTCAGAATAGATGGTATGAGGTGCTTAGAGTGAGAGGTCAAAGGGCGAACAGCAGTATTACCTGGTATAAAGGTCATAGAGGTTTTTGAGGTATTGTTCGACATCAGAGCGGCGGGTTTCATCCAGTTTTTCTTTTACGTGGGCCTGGAACACAAAACTGCTTAGTCAGTCCATCAGAACTGGGTCAGAGAACTAAGACATTTTTAAACCTTGTGGCAGCTGAAGATTTGGTCAATAGGAGAGACTGTCCACTGTACCTGTAGTTTGTTCTCAAAGATGTTCTGGATGAGTTTGGCCATGACGGTCTCTGGGCTCTGGAAGACCTCTCCCACCTGCTTGTTGACCCGCTGGCAGAGGAGTGCAGTGTCTTCAAACACATCACTACGCATGTACGCCCCCTGAACACAGACAGTCAGACAGAGTGAGAAAGAGAGAGAGCGAGAGAGAGGGTTAACCCCATAGAATTAGGAATTAGAATACTAGAATGGATAAAGTATTATGCCAGTAGAAAAGATCAGCCATTTTGGTCAGGGAGTTAGTCAGCCAGTGTGCTGTGATAAGATGGTGTAAAACAATGAATTTGAAGATTATCTGCACAGTATGTTTATTAGCTGACTTACCAGCTAGTTTAAGTGGAATGATTCCATATATTTTCAATTTAACTGCCAATATTCCATACAAATGCAGTCAATCCACAGCCAGACACTGGCTGAAATCAGTTAATGATAGGACTTAGACAAGTCAGAAATGCGAAAGTACTGATTTTGTATTATAACACTCACAGCTTTCCAGGGAAACAAACATTGAGACATTTATTGTCCGTTTACATATACACTGCTCAAAAAAATAAAGGGAACACTTATACAACACAATGTAACTCCAAGTCAATCACACTTCTGTGAAATCAAACTGTCCACTTAGGAAGCAACACTGATTGACAATAAATTTCACATGCTGTTGTGCAAATGGAATAGACAACAGGTGGAAATTATAGGCATTTAGCAAGACACACCCAATAAAGGAGTGGTTCTGTAGGTGGGACCACAGACCACTTCTCAGTTCCTATGCTTCCTGGCTGATGTTTTGGTCACTTTTGAATGCTGGCGGTGCTTTCACTCTAGTGGTAGCATGAGACGAAGTCTACAACTCACACAACTGGTTCAGGTAGTGCAGCTCATCCAGGATGGCACATCAATGCGAGCTGTGGCAAGAAGGTTTGCAGTGTCTGTCAGCGTAGTTTCCAGAGCATGGAGGCGCCACCAGGAGACAGGCCAGTACATCAGGAGACGTGGAGGAGGCCGTAGGAGGGCAACAACCCAGCAGCAGGACCGCTACCTCCGCCTTTGTGCAAGGAGGAGCAGGAGGAGCACTGCCAGAGCCCTGCAAAATGACCTTCAGCAGGCCACACGTGCATGTGTCTGCTCAAACGGTCAGAAACAGACTGGGTGGTATGAGGGCCTGACGTCCACAGGTGGGGGTTGTGCTTACAGCCCAACACCGTGCAGGACATTTGGCATTTGCCAGAGAACACCAAGATTGGCAAATTCGCCACTGGCGCCCTGTGCTCTTCACAGATGAAAGCAGGTTCACACTGAGCACGACAGACGTGACAGTCTGGAGACGCCGTGGAGAAAGTTCTGCTGCCTGCAACATCCTCCAGCATGACCGGTTTGGCGGTGGGTCAGTCATGGTGTGGGGTGGCATTTCTTTGGGGGGGCCACACAGCCCTCTGTGTGCTCACCAGAGGTAGTCTCACTGCCATTAGGTACCAAGATGAGATCCTCAGACCCCTTGTGAGACCATATGCTGGTGTGGTTGGCCCTGGGTTCCTCCTAATGCAAGACAATGCTAGACAACCTCATGTGGCTGGAGTGTGTCAGCTGTTCCTGCAAGAGGAAGGCATTGATGCTATGGACTGGCCCGCCCGTTCCCCAGACCTGAATCCAATTGAGCACATCTGGGACATCATGTCTCGCTCCATCCACCAACGCCACGTTGCACCACAGACTGTCCAGGAGTTTGCGGATGCTTTAGTCCAGGTCTGGGAGGAGATCCCTCAGGAGACCATCCGCCACCTCATCAGGAGCATGTCCAGGGGTTGTAAGGAGGTCATACAGGCACGTGGAGGCCACACACACTACTGAGCCTCATTTTGACTTGTTTTAAGGACATTACATCAAAGTTGGATCAGCCTGTAGTGTGGTTTTCCACTTTAATTTTGAGTGTGACTCCAAATCCAGACCTCCATGGGTTGATAAATTTGATTTCCATTGATAATTTGTGTGATTTTGTTGTCAGCACATTCAACTATGTAAAGAAAAAAGTATTTAATAAGAATATTTCATTCATTCAGATCTAGGATGTGTTATTTTAGTGTTCCCTTTATTTTTTTGAGCAGTGTATTTTTTAGGCTATTTATACATAACATTTATAATTATATTACAATATTTTAGGGTAACAATAATTCTATAACAGTAATTATAATATATCCCACATGTTTCTGCCTAAGTAAAAGCAGGAAATGCATCACTTCTTTACTAATGCCTCTATTGCCATTCATTCCAATTAGAATGGTTTGTATTTTAACAATGGCTACCATTTTCACCCCATTCTGGAACTTTGAGGGTATATGACATAGAGATCCTATTAAATTACTAGAGGGGCTATGTTGAACCCAGACCTCAGGACTAACCTGTGGTGAGACGACAGAAGCGCTCAGGTACTCTATACTGAGCTGTTATAAAGGGTTCATGTTCAACTGAACACTGCACACTCACCTCCTGGCACTGCTTGATATATACATCCACACAGTGTGCATAGCCCTGCAGGAAACACAGACATGTCACAATCACACCTGCATGACTTCCACAATCTAACATCACCAAAAAATGACAACAAACTGTATGCATGGTTGCATAGACGCTTAATGAGACAAGAGCATATTTGTAAGTTACAACACAACTCAAACAATAACACACATATTCCTTTAATATGGAGACATATCAGAGTGTGTCCAGTGTTTGTGGGTCACCTTGAAGTGTAAGAGGACCGCAGCGACTTCCTGCATGCGGCCAATCTCGCCCCTACGCTGGGCCGCCGTGAACTCCTGGATCAGCTGGCGCTCCAGGTCATGGTATTTACCTAGACACACACTCAACAGATTTAGTTGCCTTTCTTAGCATGGCTGTGTTATCACTTGTTCATCAATCAGCAACAAATGAGCATGTTGAACGCAAACACTCACTTGCAATCTTGGCCTTAACATCTGCAAACCTGTTAAGAGGACAAGGATAGAGGCATTCATCAGAGAGATATCGGACATTTAAAAAGACTCAAACCCAAAATTATATAACGTGTAGTCCCTTTAATTTGAAGTGAGTTGAATACATTCTCTCCCTCAGAAACAACAGTTAATGCAACCTAACATTGACAAAAATATTTCTGATTTTTCTATGAGATGGGCTAGAGGCAGAGTAGCAGCACCTATACTGTTTACATTATACCACAGAGATCGTGTAATGCTGCCTCCAGGACTACTCACCTGTCGAATGGCAGCTCCTGGGCTATGAGATGCAACTTCTGAATGATATCAGCAGCTTCCTTAATCTGGGAGAGGGAGAAATAGGGGGGAGGGAGACAGAGGAACATAAGAAATGGACATCCAGAGAGCAGACCAGCATCTCCATTTAGGGGATCATGTTAAACCAGCCCTCCTACACCTCTCTGTACACCACGGAGATGATAACAAGCAGCCGCTGCTCACCTGGCTAACGGCATCCACAGCAGCCCTGAGTTAGCAGCATATCCAACTCTGTATTGGTATGCCTCCTCTGAATGGGCTGTAATCCCACACGAGCCTAAATCGCCTTCAATAATCTGTCCGGCCAGGGATATCTCTCTAAAGAGATGCCCTGTCAAGAACCGCCCACTCCCCCCACAAGACATACACACTCTGGCTGAAAACCCCAGACCTAGGACAGGCCCGCCGTCCGCAACTCCCCGGTTTCTGCAGATGCCTGCCTCAGCTAACATTATTACTCCGCTCCCGTGAGGAGGATCCAGCCTTTCTGCTCGGCAAAGGTTTTCTAAGTATCTGTCCCCCAGCTAAGATTAGCTAAATCCCATGTAAGTAATGTAGCCGTCTCTCTGCAGTCAGGGTTTAGCAGCACTTGTCTCCACGCTGGCGGCCCAGCCCTCCCTTTCAGAAGGATTAGCAGAGCCTTCCCCCTTCAGCTATGCACTTGCAGCTTTCCTCTTTCCTCCTCGTCTGGAGGTATGCTCAGAAAAAGGGATCTGTCTGCAATTTCCACATCATGCCTCTCTGGAAGCATTCTCATCCCATATCCAGCTCCCGTCTCTGAGATTGATTACGGTTTTCCCACTAAAAGGAATTCATTGAGAGAATCCCAAACTCTTCAAAAACAGCTATGATATTCTGATAATACACTATCAAATTTTTGAGGGTTGATAGGGAGGTCGCTCAGATAGTTTTGAACCCTATAGACGGGTTAGCTGACAACTTCACAAAAACAAATGCGAACGCTTCAATGGGGCAGAAGGCTTCGGTGTGTTGCTGTGATTCCGGATGGCCAGATAGCTAACAACAAGGACAAGAAACTGCCATGTTGAGAAACTGCCACATTTCAACTCATTGTACACTATATATACACAAAAGTATGTGGACACCTTCAAATTTGTGAATTCGGCAATTTTAGCCACACCCGTTGCTGACAGGTGTATAAAATCAAGCACACAGCCATGCATTTTTCATAGACAAACATCGGTAGAATGTCCCGTGCAGAAGAGCTCAGTGACTTTCAACATGGCACCGTCATAGGATGCCACCTTTCCAACAACTCAGGTAGTCAAATTTCTGCCCTGCTCGAGCTGCCCTGGTCAACTGTAACTGTTCTGTTATCGTGAAGTGGAAACGTCTAGGAGCAACGACGGCTCAGCCGCGAAGCAGTAGGCCAAACAAGCTCACAAAACAGGAATGCCGAGTGCTGAAGTGCGTGTAAAAATGGTCTGTCCTCAGTTGCAACACTCACTCCCGAGTTCTAAACTGCATCTGGAAGCAACGTCAGCACAATAACTCTTCGTAGGGAGCTTCATGAAATGGGTTTCTATGGCCGAGCAGCCGCATTCAAGCCTTAGATCACCATGCGCAATGCCAAGTGTCGGCTGGAGTGGTGTAAAGCTCACCACCATTGGACTCTGGAGCAGTGGAAACGTGTTCTCTGGAGTGATGAATCCCGCTTCACCATCTGACAGTCTGACGGACAAATCTTGGTTTGGCAGATGCCAGGAGAACGCAACCTGGCCCAATGCATAGTGCCAACTAAGGTTTGTTGGAGGAGGAATAATGGTCTGGGGCTATTTTTCATGGTTCGGGCTAGGCCCCTTAGTTCCAATGAAGGGAAATCGTAACACTACAACATACAATGACATTCTAGACGATTCTGTGCTTCCAAATGTGGCAACAGTTTGGGGAAGGCCCTTTCCTGTTTCAGCATGACAATTCCCCCGTGCATAAAGCGAGGTCCATACAGAAATGGTTTGTTGAGATCGGTGTGGAAGAAATTGATTGGCCTGCACAGAGCCCTGACCTCAACTCCATCAAACACCTTTGGGATGAATTGGAACATTGACTGCGAGCCAGACCTAATGCCCAACATCAGTCCCCGACCTCACTAATGCTCTTGTGGCTGAATGGAAGCAAGTCCCCACAGCAATGTTCCAACTTCTAGTGCAAAGCCTTCCCAGAAGTGTGGAGGCTGTTATAGCAGCAAAGGTAGGACCAACTCCATATTAATGCCCATTATTTTAGAATGAGATGTTCGACGAGCAGATGTCCACATACACCACATGACCAAAAGTATCTTGTTACTGATACTGTCTCTTTTTTGGGGGGTGTTTGACTGATGTCACATCTATGCTAATATGGCTAAAATGTGTAAGCTAGCTAAACAACAACCAGAGAAATGTCTTTGAGAGACAACAAATGCTAATTGTGAAAATTAATTTGTTTTCAATAAACATTAGAGACGAAATATAGTTTACATGTTGTCAACAATCTAAGTCAACTACGTCTGTTTTGCCCCATAGTTGCACATGCATCGTTTGTTGCTAAACAACCAACCCATCATTAGGAAACATAGATTCATTAGGCCCAGTCTACCTCGCAACTTAAGGCAATTAAGCCAGACATGAGCATGCTGACATCCATACCAGTCAATCCGTTAGCTATTGTCAAGAAGTAAATGCGAGTATATTAATCCAAATGAGCTAAAGGTTTCAATTAAAGGGATCAATTCCACAAATTAAAATGGGTGGTTACTTCATAATCCTGTTCATTAACTAATTTCAGTTCTTAATATCTTTCACTGCTGTAGTTTTTTTGTTTGTTTTCAATGGTCAAACTCAATCTCTTTAGGACTACATGTGGGTGGATGGTAGTGTATGCATCCTGACTTTTTCTGGGTTGTTGAAGACATCACTGCGAAGCTCCCCATCCAGGAACTCATTAAAGTAAGTCATGAGACGCTGGGCCTCCACAGCCCTCTGCCTGGGCGTGTTCACTCCCTCCAGCTGGTCACCAAGGTGACACACCTTGGTGGCCACATAGCTGATGTGCTCGTCCAACTCCTGGAAGTGCTGGAAGGCTACCTGTATGGAGACAAAGAAGTCACATGTTTAGTGACATGATCGATGAATGTGGATAAAACAAAACATTTTCTTCAGAAAAGTGTCTGTCGACAGGAGGAACTCCTGGGGATTTGGGGTTGTGGTGGGTGGTTGAGGGTCCGGTGGGCCGTGAAGCTGACCTGGTTGCTCCTCTGTAAGTCCTGCACTTTGTGGGCAAACTCCTTGGCTTCTCTGTGACACTGGTGCTCCAGCTTCTCCACCCGCCGCTGGATCTTCTCATCCAGATGCTTCAGCTCCTCTATGTGGTTCTCAAACTCCTCCAGCAGCCTGGAAGGGAAGCAGGACAAGGGCTTTATTAACACACTGCAGGCCTACCTCACATTGGTCTAGAGTAAACACTCTATAGCCATAAGGCCCCTTACAGTACAAGCTGGCCTTCAACACTCTTCATTGATCTACAGTCATGAGTTTTACAGCAAACAAAGGGTAGGGAAAAACTGCTTTACTATATTACTAGCATGAGTGACTGAGTAATATGGGGTTAGATTTGTCCTACTAACCTTACACTCTCTCTGTTAATATTTATAAATAGCATTGGGGGCTTAATTCTTGGGTCCCCAGATTTCAGAATCTCTACAAACTGGAAGCTTCGTCAGCTGCATTTAAAGTGAGGACTGTGGAGCAAATGTTGTAAGTCAGCACCATATTTAACAGAGTTGGAAACATCCCAAAATGATGAGTATATAATCTTTTGGCTAATTCCTTAGGTGGTGGCTACAGCTTAGGCACATTGCCCATCCCTTCCCAACGCGCACACATTCCCTCTCTGTCAGTTACTGTATGACTCAGAACTTAGTGGCCTCCCATAATGCTCTGCCTCAGAGTTATCTTCAATGGAGGTTTAAATAAAGCTTGCTGTATGGTTGGGACTAGAGCCATGATTACAGTGAGTCTGAATAAAGCCATGTCTTTAGTACAAGACTACCTTTTGGGGTCGAATGCCTCTGCTCCTCCTTTGGACCCTCCTCCAGGGGTTCTCCAGGCCAACCTCTCTATGTACTCGTCTGCATCAAAGGGCTCCTGTGAATCATATCATATCACACACACACAGTAAATCAGTGTAAATGGTGTGTATCTTACATGACATGAGCAATACTGGACCTAGCTGAGGAACGCTCAACTCTGTTCTCTTATATCGAGGTGGGGTTGAGTTTTTATAAGTGGGTCACAGGATTTGAGTCACCATCTTTCGATTCCTGTAAAAATTTAAATTCGGAAAACGCTTACCTGTACCTATGTTTGTCCTGTACAACTGCGGTCCTTCTGCGGGGTGCTGAAATTCTACGTAAACTTAAATCCCTTCAAAAAGTAAGCTACCTGCCAGTTCGATTCACCATAATAATTCCTTAATAATTTTGCCAACTATAATTAATATAAGTATCTGCTTATAATTTAATACATTTGGTAGGCCATATTCTAATTTCTGACATTTGGTAGGCCATTTGTATGTCAACTATAGTTTGATACATGCAGCTTCTCTTCTGTCATAACTTGTTACCCCAGAAGACCAAATAAAGTAGTGCTCACCAGAATAATGTCTTACATCGATGGAATGAATGCATTAGTAATCTAGTTAACGCTGGTAAAATTGTCTGTTTTGTTTAGTGACCGGGGAGAAAACAGTGGAAAGATTAGTCCTGTGCAAAATGTCATCAGCTTGACCAGTTTTAAGGAAATGAAAAGCTGAGAAAAATACCAAACACGTTTCTGATAAGACTGCAGTTTGGGTGCATATTTGATATGGTTGAAATACTGTCTGATGGCATAACAGTGTCGAAGATGGCACATTACACACGCATTTGTATTTTCTCAAAGAGATGTTGAAAGAAAAACATAATATTTCTCCACTGCTGTTCCCGAGACAAAATTAACATTTGTTGTATAATTACACTGCAAGAAATGAATAATTGTCCAGGAGTTAATATTATATTACGCTACATGTGAGAGGTTACAGGCCGACACTCAGTGTCCATATTTCAGTGACTAACCCATATAAACGTAAATGAAGAATATGATGTTTATTCGTGTTAACAGGGATACCCATGAGCAGGATATCAAAGGTGCATGTAAACAGCTTTTCCCGAATAAGACCTTAAACGGGATATGAGCTACTATCCGTAATAATATGCGCATGTAAACGTAGTCACTGCTTATAGCTGGGCAAGCCCATTCACAGACAGTAGTATATTATTGGGCCAACACTGGGCGTGACAAGCTTGCAAATGCAACTGTACACAATAACAAAAAACATAGTAGCTAGAATTAACATTCACTGCTGGAAAGGCTCTGTTGGTCAACATATGTAGGTAACGTTAGCTACATGTTTGACAATATCACATCAACATATCCCTGGATAAACACAGCACTGTCAACTGTATAGCGAGTGGTAGCTAGCTAGATGATGGCAGCTTCCTTTCAAAAACGCGATTTACACTCATTATAGTTATCTGGCTAGCTAGCTATAGCTAACGTTAGCCAGCTAGCTATAGCCTAATCGGTTAAACAATAGGCTGGCTGGCTTGCTAGCTCGGAATTTTTGTCATATGGATGGATAGCTAGCACGGACTTCTCCTTTCTCCACCTAGCTAACATTAGCTAGCTACCTAGAACTAGCAGACAGCTACCCCAACAATACTAGAACATACAGTTCAATTTACCTCGAATAGTTGAGCAGTCGTTGACATGTTTTACTTCGATTTGCAATGTAGAAATTGCAATTCAGGCAAACTAACAGTCGGGTATGACAGACAACTGATTGACCAACTGGATTTATGTTTTGCCCTTTATTGACAACAGTTACACAGCTCTACTTCCTGTATCCAAAGCAATACAACTCCCGTGCTGAAGAAAAAAAAAGGGTTGGGACTGGTCGTTGCCAGAATACACTGCGTAAAACGCATGCACCAAATGATTATTGATTGGTCCAGGCAGTCATATTATTATAAAAATAGGAAGTACAGTTTGCAGTGAAAATAGAACGAAACAGAACCTCAATGTTAATTTGGTAGAACATCAGCCGTGTAAGTTTAAAATGAAACAAAATGGTATTATTTTTAATTTTAGGATTTTACTCATAGATGTATCACTGAACAGTCCTGGTTACCATATTTATTCATAACCTTAATCCCAGTCAATAACAGTCATTCCTGGCCAAAATGAGTGTGAGGGCATTGTGGATTACACAGTAACGTTAAATACGAGAGGGGGAATCTGTAGTTGTGCGTTTTTCCAGATTTGTAATGCTTTTTTTCCTTCTTTTCCCTGATTGTACTGTGCATGTACTCTTTTTTATTATTCTACTTTCAACACTGTCATCTGTGTGATTGTGCAGTATTTTGTCTTCTTCTCTAACACATGCAATACCCAACAGTGGAGCAGCGTGCTAAGTGTCTGGCCGGCTCCCTCTGTCCTCTGGCCAGTGTTGGCCATTTGCCCCTGGTGGATGGCCCCTTCCTCCTCTGGCCAGGCTGTTCTCTGTCCCACAGGACCTCACACTGTTCAAATCAAATCAAATCAAATCAAATTTTATTTGTCACATACACATGGTTAGCAGATGTTAATGCGAGTGTAGCGAAATGCTTGTGCTTCTAGTTCCGACAATGCAGTAATAACCAACAAGTAATCTAACCTAACAATTCCAAAACTACTGTCTTGTACACAGTGTGAGGGGATAAAGAATATGTACATAAGGATATATGAATGAGTGATGGTACAGAGCAGCATAGGCAGATACAGTAGATTGTATCGAGTACAGTATATACATATGAGATGAGTATGTAAACAAAGTGGCATAGTTAAAGTGGCTAGTGATACATGTATTACATAAGGATACAGTCGATGATATAGAGTACAGTATATACGTATGCCTATGAGATGAATAATGTAGGGTAAGTAACATTATATAAGGTAGCATTGTTTAAAGTGGCTAGTGATATATTTACATCATTTCCCATCAATTCCCATTATTAAAGTGGCTGGAGTTGAGTCAGTGTCAGTGTGTTGGCAGCCACTCAATGTTAGTGGTGGCTGTTTAACAGTCTGATAGCCTTGAGATAGAAGCTGTTTTTCAGTCTCTCGGTCCCAGCTTTGATGCACCTGTACTGACCTCGCCTTCTGGATGATAGCGGGGTGAACAGGCAGTGGCTCGGGTGGTTGATGTCCTTGATGATCTTTATGGCCTTCCTGTGACATCGGGTGGTGTAGGTGTCCTGGAGGGCAGGTAGTTTGCCCCCGGTGATGCGTTGTGCAGACCTCACTACCCTCTGGAGAGCCTTACGGTTGAGGGCGGAGCAGTTGCCGTACCAGGCGGTGATACAGCCCGCCAGGATGCTCTCGATTGTGCATCTGTAGAAGTTTGTGAGTGCTTTTGGTGACAAGCCGAATTTCTTCAGCCTCCTGAGGTTGAAGAGGCGCTGCTGCGCCTTCTTCACAATGCTGTCTGTGTGAGTGGACCAATTCAGTTTGTCTGTGATGTGTATGCCGAGGAAAACTTAAAACTTAAAACTTGCTACCCTCTCCACTACTGTTCCATCGATGTGGATAGGGGGGTGTTCCCTCTGCTGTTTCCTGAAGTCCACAATCATCTCCTTAGTTTTGTTGACGTTGAGTGTGAGGTTATTTTCCTGACACCACACTCCGAGGGCCCTCACCTCCTCCCTGTAGGCCGTCTCGTCGTTGTTGGTAATCAAGCGTACCACTGTTGTGTCGTCCGCAAACTTGATGATTGAGTTGGAGGCGTGCGTGGCCACGCAGTCGTGGGTGAACAGGGAGTACAGGAGAGGGCTCAGAACGCACCCTTGTGGAGCCCCAGTGTTGAGGATCAGCGGGGAGGAGATGTTGTTGCCTACCCTCACCACCTGGGGGCCAGTACCCAGTTCAGTACCAAGTCCAGTTCAGTACCAAGTCCAGTACCCAGTTGCACAGGGCGGGGTCGAGACCCAGGGTCTCGAGCTTGATGACGAGCTTGGAGGGTACTATGGTGTTGAATGCCGAGCTGTAGTCAATGAACAGCATTCTCACATAGGTATTCCTCTTGTCCAGATGGGTTAGGGCAGTGTGCAGTGTGGTTGAGATTGCATCGTCTGTGGACCTATTTGGGCGGTAAGCAAATTGGAGTGGGTCTAGGGTGTCAGGTAGGGTGGAGGTGATATGGTCCTTGACTAGTCTCTCAAAGCACTTCATGATGACGGAAGTGAGTGCTACGGGGCGGTAGTCGTTTAGCTCAGTTACCTTAGCTTTCTTGGGAACAGGAACAATGGTGGCCCTCTTGAAGCATGTGGGAACAGCAGACTGGTATAGGGATTGATTGAATATGTCCGTAAACACACCGGCCAGCTGGTCTGCGCATGCTCTGAGGGCGCGGCTGGGGATGCCGTCTGGGCCTGCAGCCTTGCGAGGGTTAACACGTTTAAATGTCTTACTCACCTCGGCTGCAGTGAAGGAGAGACCGCAAGTTTTCGTTGCAGGCCGTGTCAGTGGCACTGTATTGTCCTCAAAGCGGGCAAAAAAGTTATTTAGTCTGCCTGGGAGCAGGACATCCTGGTCCGTGACTGGGCTGGATTTCTTCCTGTAGTCCGTGATTGACTGTAGACCCTGCCACATGCCTCTTGTGTCTGAGCCGTTGAATTGAGATTCTACTTTGTCTCTGTACTGACGCTTAGCTTGTTTGATAGCCTTGCGGAGGGAATAGCTGCACTGTTTGTATTCGGTCATGTTACCAGACACCTTGCCCTGATTAAAAGCAGTGGTTCGCGCTTTCAGTTTCACACGAATGCTGCCATCAATGCACGGTTTCTGGTTAGGGAATGTTTTAATCGTTGCTATGGGAACGACATCTTCAACGCACGTTCTAATGAACTCGCACACCGAATCAGCGTATTCGTCAATGTTGTTGTCTGACGCAATACGAAACATGTCCCAGTCCACGTGATGGAAGCAGTCTTGGAGTGTGGAGTCAGCTTGGTCGGACCAGCGTTGGACAGACCTCAGCGTGGGAGCCTCTTGTTTTAGTTTCTGTCTGTAGGCAGGGATCAACAAAATGGAGTCGTGGTCAGCTTTTCCGAAAGGGGGGCGGGGCAGGGCCTTATATGCGTCGCGGAAGTTAGAGTAACAATGATCCAAGGTCTTTCCACCCCTGGTTGCGCAATCGATATGCTGATAAAATTTGGGGAGTCTTGTTTTCAGATTAGCCTTGTTAAAATCCCCAGCTACAATGAATGCAGCCTCCGGATAAATGGTTTCCAGTTTGCAAAGAGTCAAATAAAGTTCATTCAGAGCCAACGATGTGTCTGCTTGGGGGGGGATATATACGGCTGTGATTATAATCGAAGAGAATTCTCTTGGTAGATAATGCGGTCTACATTTGATTGTGAGGAATTCTAAATCAGGTGAACAGAAGGATTTGAGTTCCTGTATGTTTCTTTCATCACACCATGTCACGTTAGTCAAAAGGCATACGCCCCCGCCCCTCTTTTTACCAGAAAGATGTTTTTTCCTGTCTGCGCGATGCGTGGAGAAACCTGTTGGCTGCACCGCTTCGGATAGCGTCTCTCCAGTAAGCCACGTTTCCGTGAAGCAAAGAACGTTACAGTCTCTGATGTCCCTCTGGAATGCTACCCTTGCTCGGATTTCATCAACCTTGTTGTCAAGAGACTGGACATTGGCAAGAAGAATGCTAGGGAATGGTGCACGATGTGCCCGTCTCCGGAGTCTGACCAGAAGACCGCCTCGTTTCCCTCTTTTTCGGAGTCGTTTTTTTGGGTCGCTGCATGGGATCCACTCCGTTGTCCTGTTTGTAAGGCAGAGCACAGGATCCGCGTCGCGAAAAGCGTATTCCTGGTCGTACTGATGGTGAGTTGACGCTGATCTTATATTCAGTAGTTCTTCTCGACTGTATGTGATGAAACCTAAGATGACCTGGGGTACTAATGTAAGAAATAACACGTAAAAAAACAAAAAACTGCATAGTTTCCTAGGAACGCGAAGCGTGTTGTCGGACCTGCGGGCTTTCCTCTGTGGGTCTGGGAGTAAGCCTGACAGTGAAGGGCTGGCCTATCGCCTGGCCATGATACCCTCTATCTTCCTGCAGGTCTGCCCCTTTGGGACCCCCCCTGGACATCCCTCAGCCAGGGGCCTCATCAGCATCAGCAATGCCCTCTCCTGCAAGGATCCAGAAACACCAAGCCTAGAAAACGGCTGCAGCATGGTGGGGCTGTGGTGAATGTAGCTCTATCGGAGATGGTACGCTCCATGCAGTATGGAAACTGCACAGTGTCTACAGTGAATTGCAAGGTGAGCACAGTCTATGGTACAGTAAATGTAATGCTAAAGCTTCTTGTTGCCTTCTGCTGTCTCCTAATTTTCACAAACCCATTTGTTATTTTCCCCTTTGTGTAATCTGTGTGACGTGTAAGGGGTCCTTCCCAATGTGACGGTCACTCTCTCGCTGCGACCCAATGGCTCACCACTGCTGGATGTCCTTACAAGCCCTTAACCAACAATGCAGTTCAATAAATGGAGTTAAGAAAATATTTACTAAATAAAGTAAAATTGGATTAATTGTTCAGCAGTCTTATGGCTTGTGGTATAAGCTGTTAATGAGCCTTTTGAACCTAGACTTGGCTTTCCGGTAGCGCTTCCTCTAAACACAATACATAACATCTCACATTGATGACGGGCTTCCTGATGTCAACATAGTAGCTTATTACACATAATCATCACTTTTTGTCGCTTGAAATAGTGTTTCAGCTATTTTTTTAAGAAACACATCTAGACTTCAAGTTAAATTTAACCTCTGACCTATGTGTCCCTGTATGGACCAGATGAGTAGTGTGGATGTAAAGGTGAGCTCAGGACAGCTGGAGGTGTTCAAGGAGAACCTGCTGGTCTGGGTCCTCTGTATGTCTCATTGGTCTGGCGACAACATTTACACTTTGCAATGACCCAGTTTAAGCCATATTACATGTTCAAATAGCTTTTGTTTATGGACAAGCATGCCTATTCTGCCCTGCCCCTCTTTAGGCCAGAAGTTCCCCAAGTCCAGTTAGGGGTCACTAGATAGCACTGAGTTTCTTAGGGCAGCTCCCAGGACCTACAGATCCTCTCTGCACAGACCTTACAGTCTACATCAAAGTAAGTCAGAATCTTTCTAGAAAATGGAGATGCATCTAAAACCAAACAAACCAGAAACTTTTCATTTATGTTTTTCAGTTGAACTTTCGAGTGCCAGACTTGACTCTGTCTGGATGTTGTGTAGCCCAGCATTCAGTGCAGGTCTATTCCTCTGCAAAACCTTGCATAGTCACATATTTGGGTTCTAATGCTGGTTTCATTGTTATGTATGAAAATAGGTATATTTGTGTGAATTCTGAATGCACATTCTCTTTCTCCTCTCTGCAGCAACTGGACAACAGGATTCTGGTGACCAGGTTTGAAACGGACAGCATCCAACGTTATGAACCCAATGGTCAAAGTACTGTAACTGAATGGTTTGTTTCTGCTGTTGTTCTTACAGTCTCGGTCTCTTCTAAGATGCAAAATGCTGTTTCTCATCTGTTCTGAACACAGACCAATCCCTTTTTTGTGAAAGAATGTGCCTTATTAAATAGAGATAATGGTTATTTAACTGAATTATAGTAAAGAGTAGTACTACTGGATAGGCATATTGACATTTAAAAAATGTTATTGATGCTGTCATTTTTGGAACTTGTTTGGCCATCCCACTCCACATCTCTTTAGAGTGTTGCCACCCTTCGCTCTGACAGTCCCACTTCAGTCCCACCCCTCCATCAGCCGGATAATTAGCAGCTGGGGCCTTGTTGTCAGCTGGAGCTGAGGGCCTGTGGGAGACGGGGCTTGGGCTGTGAAAGGGTAAGCTGATCTGGGCAGAGTCTTTGCCACAAAGGGCCCCTCTGGAGAACTGGCAGGACTCACTGGTTCCTCCCTGTGACTGCCCTGCCTGTCAGCCAGTGGTCTCTTCAAATACCCAGCCTCTCCACTGAACCGCCCTCTAAAAAGTTGAGGCCCCAGCTGGCCAGATGACTGGCTAATTGGAGAAACTGGGTGTGGTGGCATTAAATATTACATGACAAAAATAGGTTTAGCGTAGGGGTCCGGATTCAGGTCTTAATTGCAATTTGATTAGAGTAGAGCTCATCCATGCATGGCCATGATAAAAAAAACTGTAAATTAAAAGAAAATGCATCGGCATGTCTACAAAATGTAACAAAAAAGAGAACGAAGCTGTTTACCAAGACATACTATATGTAGACCCGGTTTTTAGCAAGGAAGGCACACTGAACAAAAATATAAACGCAAATTAATTTGGCCCTAATCTATGGATTTCACATGACTGGGCCTGGGAGGGCCCACCTGGGAGGGTCCACTCACTGGGGAGCCAGGCCCAGCCTATAAGAATACGTTTTATCCCACAAAAGGGCTTTGTTACAGAAAGAAATGCTCATCAGTTTCATCAGATTGTCGGGTAGTTAGTCTCAGATGATCACGCAGGTCAAGAAGCCGGATGTGGAGGTCCTGGGTTGTCATGGTTACACGTGGTCTGTGCTTGTGAGGCCAGTTGGATGTACTGCCAAATTCTCTAAAACGATGTTGGAGGTGGCGTATGGGAGATAAATTAACATTCAGTTCTCTGGCAAGATCTCTGGTGGACATTCAGCATGCCAATTGCATGCTCCCTCAACTTGAGGCATCTTGAGACAACACATTTTAGAGTGGCCTTTTATTGTCCTCAGCACACGGAGCACCTGTGTAATGATCATGCTGTTTAATGAGCTTCTTGATAGATGGATTATCTTGGCAACGGAGAAATGCTCACTAACCGGGATGTAAACACATTTGTGCACAATATCTGAGAGAAATAAGCTTTTTGTGCATTTTCAACATGTTGCGTTTATATTTTTGTCCAGTGTATATATAATGGTCATATAGACACTGCTAGGTATGTGCACATCTGGTAGTTGAAGAGTTAAAACAGGGGGAGATTGTGATCCACTGTGAGTGTGTTCCACTGTAGCCAGATTCCTCTGAGTGCTCTATTGTTCAGCACTGGCCTCTCTTGCCCTCTTGCTGGTGCAATAGCCACATTCTCACCAGGATTTCCACCCAGGAGACTGACCATGACCAATCCTCTGTCAATTGGAACCAATTGCTAACATGGCATCCTTCACCTTTTTATGTAGCAGTATGGTATGGCAGACACCAGGACCTCTGAGCCTTCCCTTTCTCCACATTGATTTGGCTTTAAGACCCTGTGTGTGTGTGTGTGTGTGTGTGTGTGTGTAGTGAACTGGTAAAGGGTATGTTTAAAAAAGTTGCCGACTGATCTAAAGCTCTTGAGCATCCCATCCTGTTGTCAGCCTGACTTCTGAGGTCTGTGCAGTTACTGGGTTCCCACTGGCAGACATGGCATTGTTGGTTAAGTGATATTATACAAAGCACAAAGGGGGCACTGCTTAATTTGGACCATTAGTTTTTTTTAAAGCTGTGGATTGTTTCAAATCATAAGTGTGTAGGCATATACAGTGCCTTGCGAAAGTATTCGGCCCTCTTGAACTTTGCGACCTTTTGCCACATTTCAGGCTTCAAACATAAAGATATAAAACTGTATTTTTTTGTGAAGAATCAACAACAAGTGGGACACAATCATGAAGTGGAACGACATTTATTGGATATTTCAAACTTTTTTAACAAATCAAAAACTGAAAAATTGGGCGTGCAAAATTATTCAGCCCCTTTACTTTCAGTGCAGCAAACTCTCTCCAGAAGTTCAGTGAGGATCTCTGAATGATCCAATGTTGACCTAAATGACTAATGATGATAAATACAATCCACAATCCAAGTTCAAGGGGGCCGAATACTTTCGCAAGGCACTGTATGCCTATTTGGGTAGCCCACAATTTGTGCAGTGCAGGTAGCAATAGGCCTCGCTGATTATTGAGATCTGGCTGTCAGTGACATCAATGCATCCCAAAATGTGTGTAAGATAATGTGTCTTGAGGAAAATTTGAAATGTTGAGACAAGAAGGGGAGGAGTGTGTGACAAAGACATTTGGTACACCTCTCTCCAGAATGTGCTCAGCTCTCTCCAGAATATGTTGAGCTGTCTCCTGTTAATTGTTTGCACTTTTATTGTTTATTTTTATCAATTCACCAGTAGTACATTTACAGTTAACCCCATCATTTGGTTACGTACATTTCTGTTAATGCATGGATTAATTAGGCCTACAGTCATTTACTGTACTTATTATCGCAGTGGAAACATTGTTTGCAGAGTTCACAACCTGCTCCACTTGTGAGAAACAAGTTTTGGTTGTCATACCATCATTTCTGAGTGTTGCCAATTTTTTAATTGTGTTTTGTTTGGAGCGCTCCATGTGAGCAACGAGCATGTGTCTGATTTCGCTGTCTTCTTAATGTTGATGGAGCGTGGGCGCCTGAGCGCGCAGAGAAGTACTACTGGCCTGCTGCGGAGAAATGTAGGAAAGTGCCCATTTGGGGATGTCCGATTTCTGATTGTCTTATTAACTCACCATGACTAGAGCTGTTGCGTTACCAGTCATGAGTCATGACTGCAGTAAAATTCTACGTGACCAGTGAGTCATGGTAATCTCCACTTATGTACTCTGGACATGTGTTAGTAGAACCCAACTCACTAATGATCATCAGGTAGCTAATGGCCTGATACTCATGGCTCTATTGTCCCTCTAACCACTCTGACATCAATGCAAATGTAATTGAAAATCACATCAAACACTTATCAAAACAGTATCATGCTTTTAAAACTCACCTCACTGTGATTGATCAATTTGAAACTGAGTGGAAAACATGGTCATTGTGGATGTTGTTTCAAAGCCTAACACAACGAAATGGACAGCACTTTCTAAGGCGATGATCAATTAAAACACTCATACATATAAGGGCTTATGAGTATTTAGACCCCTTGACCTTCTCCACATTTTGTTACATTACAGCCTTATTATAAAATGGATTAAAAAAATAACAAATCCTTAGCAATCTACACACAATACCCCACAATGACAAAGTGAAAACAGGTTTTTAGATTTCTTTGCAAATGTATAAAATGTTCAAACAGAAATACCTTATTTACATAAATATTCAGACCCTTTCTATGAGACACGAAATTGAGCTCAGGTGCACCCTGTTTCCATTGATCATCCTTGAGATGTTTCTACAACTTGATTGGACATAAATTCAATTGATTGGACATAATTTGGAAAGGCACACACCTGTCTATATACAGTAAGGTCCCACAGTTGAAAGTGCATGTCAGATCAATAACCAAGCCATGAGGTCAAAGGAATTGTCCGTAGAGCTCCGAGACAGGATTGTTTCGAGGCACAGATCTGGGAAAGGGTACCAAAACATGTCTGCATCATTGAAGGTCCCCAAGAACACAGTGGCCTCCATAATTATTCAATGGAAGAAGTTTGGAACCACCAAGACTCCTCCTAGAGCTGGCCGCCCCGCCAAACTGAGCAATTGGGGGAGAAGGGCCTTGGTCAGGGAGGTGACCAAGAACCCGATAGTCACTCTGACAGAGCTCTAGAGTTCCTCTGTGGAGATGGGAGAACCTTCCAGAAGGACAAACATCCCTGCAGCACTCCACCAATCAGGCCTTTATGGTAGAGTGACCAGATGGAACCCACTCTTCAGTAAAAGGCAAATGACAGCCCACTTGGTTTGCCAAAAGACACCTAAAGACTGTCAGACTATGATAAACAAGATTCTCTGTTCTGATGAAACCAACATTTAATTCTTTGGCCTGAATGCCAAGCATCATATCTGGAGGAAACCTGGCACCATCCCTACGGTGAAGCATGGTTGTGGTAGCATCATGCTGTGGAGATGTTTCTCAGCGGCAGGGACTAGGAGACTAGTCAGGATCGAGGAAAAGATGAATGGAGCAAAGTACAGAGAGATCCTTGATGAGAACCTGCTCTAGAATGCTCAGGACCTCAGACTAGGGTGAAAGTTCACCCTCCAACAGGACAATGACCCTAAGCACACAGCCAGGACAACACATGAGTGGCTTCGGGACAAGTCTCTGAATGTCCTTGAGTGGCCCAGCCAGAGCCCGGACTTAAAGCGGATCAAACATCTCTGGAGAGACCTGAAAATAGCTGTGCAGCAACACTCCCCATCCAACCTGACAGAGCTTGAGAGGATCTGCAGAGAAGAATGGGAGAAACTCCCCAAATAAAGGTGTGCTAAGCTTGTAGCATCATACCCAAGAAGACTCAAGGCTGTAATCACTGTCAAAGGTGCTTTAACAAAGTGCTGAGTGAAGGGTCTGAATGCTTATGTAAATGTGATATTTCAGTTTTTAGTTTTTTTATAAAGTTGCTAAAATGTCTAAAAAACTGTTTTTGCTTTGTCATTATGGGGTATTGTGTGTAGATTGATGAGGGAAAATTTGATTTAATCCATTTTAAAATAAGGATGTACCCTAACAAAATGTAGAAAAAGTCAAGGGGTCTGAATACCTTCCGAAGGCAGTGTATGAGCCCAAGCCCAAAAACCTTGAATTAAAATGATTGTACAATACATAGCCTACCACAGAAAATTGTAAAAACTGATTCAAGATATCTTTGGTACATAATTGGTGTAGCCTAAATTAAACAAATTCAGAGTTAGCCTACAATTACAGTGAATTTGTATTTGATTTTGAATAGCCTAGTAATATGGCATTTGTTATATTTTCATAATTAATAGGCTGACACATTACCTTTAGCTACTTAATATCTCACCACCATGGGTTTTCATTTCCTCTCTCTCCTTCATTCCTCTCTCCAGCACGCAGAGAGAGGGTCTGTCAACAGTTTAATGAAATATGTTTAATTGTGAAAACATGTTACTATCGATGCTCCCAAACAGATTTCACTTGATTTCCCAACTGAAGCACTGGGTAGCTTCAGGAAGAGGGTTGGAGAGCCCATGGCATAAAGAGTTTGGGCGGAATGTCACCTGTCACGTGGTGAAATAACCGATGTATCCTACCTGACATGAGTGAAACTAACCATAGGAAAGCGGCCTCCATTAGCTATTCGAGTGCATACGGATGACATGTTTTTTCCCTTGCCACTGTTCCTGCCTATTTGATAGTGGGCAATTCTAAATCAAAACTAATTTTACATGTTAGTAAAGACAATATTAAATTGAGAACAGTCTGATGGGTGAAAATGTGATAATTTTTTCACAAACAGCTGTGTTTGTGTCTGTGGGCCCGGAATAGGCTAGTTGATACAATGTTCGATAGCTACAGCAAGTTCGATAAACTGGGGCTGGACTTTCATGTATACAGTCACTGAGCCAGACCAGCCCAGTTAATTGATTTGATACAATGTTGCACTTCCCTAGCTATAGCTCAAGTCAAGACCGATAGAAACGGAGGCAGACAGGCGGAATAGGGAGATGAATGCGATTGAATGAACCTGCAATTTCATCAGGATATGTTCTGTTTTTATTTGTCGGCTATATGTATTTTTACTTAGTTGACAAATGAAGTTATTGCTACATTGGCCTAGGCTATCTCTTACTTCCATGCACTCATTTCTTTAGCCGCCAATGGCTCATGGTGAATCCATGTGTCCATAATGGCAGGAGCTGATTTTGAGAAACAAAACCGTTATTTTTTTAAATGAAACTGTTCCATGAAAATGCACATATAATATTCATAACTGGCACCCAGATCGGTAGAAATGGTAAGATAAATTGTAAGCGTCCCCAAACTTGAAACTCACAAAATTTAAACTCATGCACTGCCTAGGTGCACATGCCTACTGCATAATTACAATGGGTGTGTGAGAAAGAGAGATAATGAGAAGGGGGCTGTAAGTATTCTGCCTTAAAACTGAGCACAAATGGACAGCTTTGTGATCCACCCATCACGGAAAGCACCACTCGCTGTGCCTTGCCCAGCATGGTGTTGCTTGCTAAACTAGTGGGCTAGTACACCTATGTGTTTGACATGGACAGGAGCAGGTCTGCAAGCCAAGATTGAGAGAATGCCATGTTCCTTATTTGATATTGTTCCAGTTCAGTGCAGGGTACTGGGCGGAGGTCAGCTAGCAGTGACTATTTAACAATCTGACGGCCTGTTTTTCAGTCTTGGTGGTCTCAGCTTTGATGTACATGTGCTATCTCCGCCTTCTAGTTGATAGCGGGGTGAACAGACTGTGGCTTGGGTGACTGAGGTCCTTGATGATCTTCTTCGCCTTCCTGTGAAAATGGGTGCTGTAGATGTCCTGGAGTGCAAGCAATGTGCCCTGGTGATGCGTTGGGCCGACCGCACCACCCTCCAGAGCCCTGCGGTTGTGGATGGTGCAGTTGCTGTACCAGGCGGTGACACAGCCCGACAGGATGACTCTCAGTGGTGCATCTGTAGAAGTTTGTGAGGATCTTAGGGGCCAAGCGCTGTTGCGCCTTCTTCACCACACAGTCTGTGTGGATGGACAATTTCAGGTTTTCAGTGATGTGCATGCAAAAAAACAGTCCCTCTGCTGTCTCCTGAAGTCCACTATCAGCTCCTTTGTTTTGTTGTGTTCAGGACCCAGTTGCACAGGGCGGGATTCAGACTAAGCTTAGTGATGAGCTTGGAGGGTACCATGGTATTGAAGGCTGAGCTGTAGTTCATGAACAGGATTCGTACATAGGTATTCCTCTTGTCCAGAGGCAATGGCGATTGTAGTGGGTCTAGGGTGTCGGGTAAGGTGAAGGTGATATGATCCTTACCTAGACTCTCAAAGCACTTCATGATGACAGAAGTGAGTGTTACGGGGTAATAGTCATTTAGTTCAGTTACCTTTGCTTTCTCAGGTACAGGAACAATGGTGGACATCTTGAAGCAAGCGGGGACAACAGACTGGGATGGGAGAGATTGAATATGTCCGTAAACACTCTAGCCAGCTGGTCTGCACATGCTCTGAGGGAGCGGCTAGGGATACAGGCTGCTCCCCCAGCACCGGAACTGGGTTTTCCTTGAAGGGGATAAAGAAGGTGTATAGCTTGTCCGGAGCAAGGAATCGGTGTCCGTGACTTCGCTGGTTTTCCCTTTATAACCCGTAATTTATGGTTTTTGGTTTTTGGTTTGGATAAGTTCTAATTGTCACAGTGGGAACAACATCCTCTATTCTCTTCCTCTTATTCTCAGTGGCAACCCGGAACCTATCCCAGTCCGCATGATCAAAGCGATCTTGAAGCATAGATTGGTCAGACCAACATTTGAACAATCCTTAACACGGGTACTTCCTGTTTAAGTTTCTGCCTATAGGAAGGGAGGAGCAGAATGGAGGCGTGATCTGATTTGCTAAAGGGAGGGCAAGGAAGGGCCTTGTAGCCATTATTTACCTTTATTTAACTAGGCAAGCAACTTCTTATGGATCAAATCCCTTTAGCGGGATCGATTTGACAACATCCGGTGAAATGGCAGAGCGCCAAATTCAAATTAAATTACTATAAATATTAAACTTTCATGAAATCACACATACAATACACCAAATGAAAGCTACACTTGTTGTTAATCCTGCTGCAGAGTCAGATTTAAAAAATGCTTTACGGCGAAAGCAAACCGTGCTATTATCTGAGGACAGCACCCCAGCAAACAAAGACAAACAATCATAATTCAACCAGCCAGCAAAACTCAGAAATAAAGATATAATTCATGCCTTACCTTTGACGAGCTTCTTCTATGTCCCATAAACATCACAATAATTCCGTCGTTATGTATCCAAAATGTCAATTTATTTGGCACGTTTGATCCAGAAAAACACCGGTTCCAACTCACTCTACATGACTACAAATCTCTCATAAGTTACCTGTAATCGTTGTCCAAACATTTCAAACAACTTTCGTAATACAACGTTAGGTATTTTTTAAAGTAAATAATCGATCAAATTTAAGACGGGATAACAGTGTTCAATACCGGACGAAAACAAAGAAAGCATGTTCTAGGTCGCGCACCAAATCAATAGATTTGCACCTGGAGTGACACAGGGGAAATAACAGTGCTACTTCTTCATTTCTCTAAAGAAAAACATCCACCAATTTCTAAACACTGTTGACATCTAGTGGAAGCCATAGGAACTGCAAGGATATTTCTATTAAAATGGCCTTGCCATAGAAAACCAATGGAAAACAGATTGACCTCAAAATAAAAATTCCCTGAATGGATTGTGCTCGGGGTTTCGCCTGCCAAATCAGTTCTGTTATACTCACAGACTTTATTCAAACAGTTTTAGAAACTTCCAAATCTACCAATTACATGCATATCCAAGATTCTGGGCCTGAGAAGCAGGCAGTTTACTTTGGGCACACTTTTCACCCGGACGTGAAAATTGCGCCCCCAAGCCATAAGAATTAAGAACAAATTCTTATTTTCAATGACGGCCTAGGAACAGTGGGTTAACTGCTTTGTTCAGGGGCAAAACAACATATTTTTACCTTGTCAGCTCGGGGATTCAATCTTGCAACCTTTCGGTTACTAGTCCAACGCTCTAACCACTAGGCTACCTGCCGCCCCACCATCCCGGAAGGGGGAGTAGCAATGGTTAAGAATTATTGATGAGTGAGTAGCGCAGCTGTTAAAACTTCTTTAGCGTTTCCCCCAGATTTGATTTATTAAAGTCCCCAGCTGCAATAAATGCAGTCTCAGGATAGGCAGTTTCCAGTTTGCATGAAGTCCAGAGCTGTCGTGGTGTCGGCTTGAGGGGAAATATACGCAGCTTTGACGACGAACAAAAAACATTTTCTTGGGAGGTAATGTGGTCGACATTTGATAGTAAGGTATTCCAGATCGGCAAAACAAAAGGACTTGAGTTCCTGTACGTTACCACAATCACACCATGAGTAGTTAAATCATGAAACATATACCTCCGCTTTTTTCCTGGAGACCTATTTTATTCCTGTCCGCACGATGTACTGAGAACCCCGCTGGCTGTATGGATATCCAAAGAAAGCCATGATTCCATGAATGTTACAGTCCCTGATGTATCTCTAGAAGGAGATCTTCACCCTGAACTTGTCTACTTTATTGTCCAGGGACCGAACATTAGCGTGTAATATGCTCGGAAGCAGTGGATGGAATGCACACCTTCTGAGTCGAACTAAAATCCCACTTCATATTCCTCTTCTCCGTCAGTGGAGTCTTAGAGCAGCCCATGGTGAAAGAAACGTTCTGAGCAAATAATGTAAGAAATAAATACACAAAAAAATACTACAAAGTTAGCTAGGTGCTAGGAACAGGGCGACCATGTCTGTTGGTGCCATCTTGTTCATCTCACCACCAGTGGGTGCTGCAGCATCTCCAGCACCTGTACTTCTCACAGCTATGGTGAGATGCAAGACTTCACTCTCACACAGTCACACACAGTACCTGTGCATGTGCACGGTTTTGCTTCATGCTCTTACAGCGTCTGAGCCACAGGACCAAAACAGTTGAAAAGTTGAGCCTTGAGCTTCTATACTCTTAGTTGTTGCGGAAATTGACCCACTATGCTGTTTACTTTCTTTGTCTACGTCATATTGCTGAGTATGCCTTTAATCTCCTTACGCTTCGATCACACCGACAGCATCATTGCACAAAATAGTACGCAGCATCATCTGGATATGTATGCAACAAACAATCAACATTCACCTTCTGCTACAATTTATGTCAAGCCATTTACGCATACAGTTTGACGCATACGTCGATAAATCCAATGTATGCACCACACCGAACGCACTGCAACTGCCTCTGCAACACAATGCTGCAAGACGAACACAGCGTTTCATTGGAAATTAATGTAATTCTGGTGTACCAAAATGCAACGACAGTGTCCGGACGAAGTGCTACCCTCACACTGTCAAGCCTTCAACGACATCCAGTGATATGGATGGAGAACATGTTATTGAGCTCTGTCTCTTTGACACACTAAACAAAAAACGTAATTTAGATTTATAGATATGTCATTTTATTTCTGCATTCAATTATTTCATAAAATGTGTAGACTACTTGATAGTACACTGTTCCAAAGATTACTTCTCAGACAGAGTTCAGTGTCAAATCGGAGGGCCTGTTGTCCGTACCTCTGGCAGTCTCTATGGGGATGCCACAGGGTTCAATTCTCGGGCCGGCACTTTTATCTATATACATCAATGATGTCGCTCTTGCAGCTGGTGATTCTCTGATCCACCTCTACGCAGACGACACCATTCTGTATACTTCTGGCCCTTCTTTGGACACTGTGTTAACTAACCTCCAGACGAGCTTCAATGCCATACAACTCTCCTTGTTGTATGGCCTCCAACTGCTCTTAAATGCAAGTAAAACTAAATGCATGATCTTCAACCGATCGCTGCCCGCAACTGCCTGCCCGTCCAGCATCACTACTCTGGACGGTTCTGACTTAGAATATGTGGACAATTAGAAATACCTAGGTGTCTGGTTAGACTGTAAACTCTCCTTCCAGACTCACATTAAGCATCTCCAATCCAAAATTAAATCGAGAATCGGCTTCCTATTTCACAACAAAGCATCCTTCACTCATGCTGCCAAACATACTCTCGTAAAACTGACTATCCTACCGAACCTTGACTTCGGCGATGTCATTTAGTCTCCAACACACTAATCACAAATTGGATGCAGTTTATCACAGTGCCATCCGTTTTGTCACCAAATCCCCATATACTACCCACCACTGCGACCTGTATGCTCTCGTTGGCTGGCCCTCACTTGATATTCGTCGCCAAACCCACTGGCTCCAGGTAATCTATAAGTCTTTGCTAGGTAAAGCCCCGCCTTATCTCAGCTCACTGGTCACCATAGCAGCATCCACCGATAGCACTCACTTCAGCAGGTATATTTGACTGGTCAGCCCCAAAGCCTATTCCTCCTTTGGCAGGCTTTCCTTCCAGTTCTCTGCTGCCAATGACTGGAACGAATTGCTGAAGCTGGAGACTCATATCTCACTCACTAACTTTAAGCATCAGCTGTCAGAGCAGCTCACAGATCACTGCACCTGTACATAGTCCATCTGTAAATAGCCCATCCAACTACCTCATCCCCATATTGTTATTTATTTATTTATTTGCTCCTTTGCACCCCAAAATCTGAGGTCTGTTCAACGCTGGTCCGACCAATCTGATTCCACACTCCAAGACTGCTTCCATCACGTGGACTGGGATATGTTTCGTATTGCGTCAGACAACAACATTGACGAATACGCTGATTCGGTGAGCGAGTTCATTAGAACGTGCGTTGAAGATGTCGTTCCCATAGCAACGATTAAAACATTCCCAAACCAGAAACCGTGGATTGATGGCAGCATTTGCGTGAAACTGAAAGCGCGAACCACTGCTTTTAATCAGGGCAAGGTGACCGGAAACATGACCGAATACAAACAGTGTAACTATTCCCTCCGCAAGGCAATCAAACAAGCTAAGCATCAGTATAGATACAAAGTAGAATCTCAATTCAACGGCTCAGACACAAGAGGTATGTGGCAGGGTCTACAGTCAATCACGGATTACAAAAAGAAAACCAGCCCCGTCACGGACCAGGATGTCTTGCTCCCAGGCAGACTAAATAACTTTTTTGCCCGCTTTGAGGACAATACAGTGCCACTGACATGGCCCGCAACTAAAACATGCGGACTCTCCTTCACTGCAGCCGACGTGAGGAAAACATTTAAACGTGTCAACCCTCGCAAGGCTGCAGGCCCAGACGGCATCCCCAG
Organism: Oncorhynchus clarkii lewisi; assembly: GCF_045791955.1. Taxonomy (NCBI): domain Eukaryota; kingdom Metazoa; phylum Chordata; class Actinopteri; order Salmoniformes; family Salmonidae; genus Oncorhynchus; species Oncorhynchus clarkii. The sequence goes on from NC_092165.1 coordinate 41,339,914, forward strand.
CCGCGCCCTCAGAGCATGCGCAGACCAGCTGGCTGGTGTGTTTACGGACATATTCAATCAATCCCTATCCCAGTCTGTTGTTCCCACATGCTTCAAGAGGGCCACCATTGTTCCTGTTCCCAAGAAAGCTAAGGTAACTGAGCTAAATGACTACCGACCCGTAGCACTCACTTCCGTCATCATGAAGTGCTTTGAGAGACTAGTCAAGGACCATATCACCTCCACCCTACCTGACACCCTAGACCCACTCCAATTTGCTTACCGCCCAAATAGGTCCACAGACGATGCAATCTCAACCACACTGCACACTGCCCTAACCCATCTGGACAAGAGGAATACCTATGTGAGAATGCTGTTCATCGACTACAGCTCGGCATTTAACACCATAGTGCCCTCCAAACTCATCATCAAGCTCGAGACCCTGGGTCTCGACCCTGCCCTGTGCAACTGGGTACTGGACTTCCTGACGGGCCGCCCCCAGGTGGTGAGGGTAGGCAACAACATCTCCACCCCGCTGATCCTCAACACTGGGGCCCCACAAGGGTGCGTTCTGAGCCCTCTCCTGTACTCCCTGTTCACCCACGACTGCGTGGCCACGCACGCCTCCAACTCAATCATCAAGTTTGCGGACGACACAACAGTGGTAGGCTTGCTTACCAACAACGACGAGACGGCCTACAGGGAGGAGGTGAGGGCCCTGTGTGGTGTCAGGAAAATAACCTCACACTCAACGTCAACAAAACTAAGGAGATGATTGTGGACTTCAGGAAACAGCAGAGGGAAGACCCCCCCTATCCACATCGTTGGAACAGTAGTGGAGAGGGTAGTAAGTTTTAAGTTCCTCGGCGTACACATCACAGACAAACTGAATTGGTCCACCCACACAGACAGCATCGTGAAGAAGGCGCAGCAGCGCCTCTTCAACCTCAGGAGGCTGAAGAAATTCGGCTTGTCACCAAAAGCACTCACAAACTTCTACAGATGCACAATCGAGAGCATCCTGTCGGGCTGTATCACCGCCTGGTACGGCAACTGCTCCGCCCACAACCGTAAGGCTCTCCAGAGGGTAGTGAGGTATGCACAACGCATCACCGGGGGCAAACTACCTGCCCTCCAGGACACCTACACCACCCGATGTCACAGGAAGGCCATAAAGATCATCAAGGACAACAACCACCCGAGCCACTGCCTGTTCACCCCGCTATCATCCAGAAGGCGTGGTCAGTACAGGTGCATCAAAGCTGGGACCGAGAGACTGAAAAATAGTTTCTATCTCAAGGCCATCAGACTGTTAAACAGCCACCACTAACATTGAGTGGCTGCTGCCAACACACCGACTCAACTCCAGCCACTTTAATAATGGGAATTGATGGGAAATGACGTAAAATATATCACTAGCCACTTTAAACAATGCTACCTAATATAATGTTTACATACCCTACATTATTCATCTCATATGTATATGTATATACTGTACTCTATATCATCTACTGCATCTTTATGTAAAACATGTATCACTAGCCACTTTAACTATGCCACTTTGTTTACATACTCATCTCATATGTGTATACTGCACTCAATACCATCTACTGTATCTTGCCTATGCCGCTCTGTACCATCACTCATTCATATATCTTTATGTACATATTCTTTATCCCCTTACACTTGTGTCTATAAGGTAGTAGTTTTGGAATTGTTAGCTAGATTACTTGTTGGTTATTACTGCATTGTCGGAACTAGAAGCACAAGCATTTCGCTACACTCCCATTAACATCTGCTAACCATGTGTATGTGACAAATAACATTTGATTTGATTTGATTTGATTTTATACCTACATGTACATACTACCTCAATAAGCCTGACAAACAGGTGTCTGTATATAGACTTGCCACTCTTTTTTCAAATGTCTTTCTACTGTTGTTTTATTTCTTTACTTACCTACATACACACCTTTTTTTTGGCACCATTGGTTAGAGCCTGTAACTAAGCATTTCACTGTAAGGTCTGTAATACCTGTTGTATTCGGCACACGTGACAAATACACTTTGATTTGATTTGATTAATTTGCATAGCAGCATTGTATTCAGTACGTAGATTCAGTACAGATCTATACTAAATTACTTGATTTTATTGACTTCAACAGTTGGTGCAAGAGACTAAGATCACCAACCTATCAGCCCAGAAACTGTATGAGCACCTGGGCTTTGTGAGGGACAAGAAGCTCTTACGATACTATTTAAATGGACTATTTAAATGGAGCTCTACAGGCTCAAACTAGCTTTGGTAGTCATTGGCTCTGACTCTGGCTCTGAGACCTCTTCCCCCCCAGTCTCAGGAAGAAATGTTATCCCTATAAGGGGAAACATCAAAGCCACAGAAAAGCCAGCAAGATTAGGAAGAAGGAAAATGAGACAGGTACCACAGTTTTCTTTGGTGTATTGGAAGTACTGGTGGCATTATAGTGGCCAGTGGAAATGAACAGAAAATGACCACACCCTAGCTCTTGACCTGTACTAAACTAGAGCTATTACAAACAAAACAACAGCTTGCTTCTGTCCTTGTTTCTTAGAAGACTGAAAACATGGCACAAGGAGAGTAACTACACAAACTGAATCTTCATCATAAACCCTTTATAAGGGCTAAATACAGTAGCCTAGATGCTTCAGAAATCATTGGAAAAGTGGACACCTCTCACTCAATTCAAGAATGAAATGCACCTGACCCTGCTCTTGTTGTGTGTTCAACATTGTGGACCCAGGTGTTTGGTAGTTGGCCAGTTATACTTTGTCTCTCTAGTCCTGCTAAGAGCTTCAATCTGGGCTTCATTGAGGTGGAGAGGAGTGTTGCAATAAGCAATTTACTGTTGTAATGGTAAAAGGAGACCTGAAGTGCAATAGATCTTTTCAATGTTGAAGGGAACTAGGGAACATAAGAGATCTTCTGTGTGCTTCTCACAAAACAAAATACATTTTTTGAAATTTCTCTTTGAAGCTTGATCAAATGGCCATTGAGGGAACACATTTTCCCATTAAGATTAAGCATTGAAATTGATGAGTCTTTGGGTCCTTGAAAAAATATATAAAAATACCATCCCACTGGGCACAGACATCAGTTCAAAGTGTAGCTTTGACTTACATTTGGTTGAAAACATGAATATATATCACCATGTCATTGGATTTCGGTTAAAAGTTGTTATTTTGATGACTTTGCGAATTCAATCAGTTTTCCACGTTGATTCAACATCATCACATTGATTTTGTTGGTTGAAAAGACATGGAAACAACGTTGATTCAACATCATCACATTGATTTTGTTGGTTGAAATGACATGGAAACAACGTTGATTCAACCAGTTTTTGCCCAGTGAGAGGTATTAATCATAATAATGAAATAAGATTGAAAACTAACAAATAGATTAAAGCCACTTTGGTTCCTTGCAGAGTATTGTATTTTTTAACTAGGCAAGTCAGTTAACAACAAATTCTTATTTACAATGACAGTGGGCTAACTGCTTTATTCAAGGGCAGAATGACAGATTTTTACCTTGTCAGCACAGAGATTTGATCCAACAACCTTTCAGTTACTGGCCCAACACTCAAACCACTAGGCTACCTCCCACCCTTAAATCTCAATACCATGTAATCCTAAGACTTATTTAAGATTGAAAAGAAAACAATCTCTCTCTGAAGATGACACAAGACAAATGTATTCTTTTGAATGTGCTTTCTCACCTTGTGAACATTACACTGGTGTTGCAATACGCACGTTAGTCCTTTCCACACCTGGATTATCACTATCATCCCTAGAGGGCGCCCCATGCTGGGCCTTCAAACATATTGGAATAAGAGACTGACGCACTGTCACAAACACATTTATTTGTTATGGAAAACGGAATGGTTCCCACAATGAGACTTATTTTAACCACAGTGACAAAATGATCAATTATCTGGTGAGAGAGAACAGCTCTACACAGAAGCAGCAAAACATCTATTTTATCATGGTAAGGATGCCAGCTGCTATTCACAATCCTATTAATACATTCAGGTGATCGTTTAACACTGGTGGTGGACACATTTTCTGAAATACTTTGGTTATGACATACAGTGGCAAGAAAAAGTATGTGAACTCTTTGGAATTACCTGGATTTCTGCATAAATTAGTTATGAAATTTGATCTGATCTTCATCTTAGTCACAACAATAGACAAACACAGTGTGTTTAAACTAATAACACACAAATTATTGTATTTTTCTTTCTTTCTGTATTGAAAACATAATTTAAACATTCACAGTGTAGGTTGGAAAAAGTATGTGAACCCCTAGGCTAATGACTTTTCCAAAAGCTAGTTGGAGTCTTCGGTCAGTTAACCTTGAGTCCAATCAGTGAGACGAGATTGGATATGTTGATTAGAGCTGCCCTGCCCTATAAAAAATACTCATAAAATTTGAGTTTGCTATTCACAAGCAGCATTACCTGATGTGAACCACGCCTCGAACAAAAGAGATCTCAGAAGACTTAAGATTAAGAATCGTTGCATAAAGCTGGAAAGGGTTACAGAAGTATCTCTAAAAGCCTTGATGTTCATCAGTCCACGTTAAGACAAATTGTCTATAAATAGAGAAAGTTCAGCACTGTTGCTACTCCCTAGGAGTGGCCGTCCTGCAAAGATGACTGCAAGAGCACAGTGCAGAATACTCAATGTTAAGAAGAATCCTAGAGTGTCAGCTAAAGACTTACAGAAATCTCTGGAACATGTTAACATCTCTGTTGACGAGTCTACAATACGTAAAACAATAAACAAGAATGGTGTTCATGGGAGGACACCACGGAAGAAGCCACTGCTGTCCAAAAAAAACATTGCTGTACGTCTGAAGTTTTAAAAAGAGCACCTGGATGTTCCACAGCTCTACTGGCAAAATATTCTGTGGACCGATGAAACTACAGTTGAGTTGTTTGGAAGAAACACACAACACTTTGTGTGGAGAAAAAAAGGCACAGTACCACAACATCAAAACTTCATCCCAACTGTAAAATATGGTGGAGGGAGCATTGTGGTTTGGGGCTGCTTTGATGCCTCAGGGCATGGACAGCTTGCTATCATCGACAGAAAAATGAATTCCCAAGTTTATCAAGACATTTTGCAATAGAATGTTAGGCTATCTGTCTGCCAATTGAAGCTCAACAGATGTTGGGTGATGATTCAGGACAACAACTCAAAACACATAAGTAAATCAACAACAGAAGAAAATACACCTTCTGGAGTATCCCAGTCAGTCCTGACCTCACCCTGATTTAAATTCTATGGCAAGACCTCGAGAGCGGTTCACACCAGACATCCTAAGAATATTGCTGAACTGAAACAGTGTTGTTAAGATTAATGGTTCAAAATTCCTCCTGACCGTTGTACAGGTCTGATCCGCAACTACAGAAAACGTTTGATTGAGTTTATTGCTGCCAAAGGAGGGTCAACCAGTTATTAAATCCAAGGGTTCACATACTTTCCCCACCCTACTCTGTGAATGTTAACGCTGTGTTCAATAAAGACATGAAAACATATAATTGTTTGTGTATTATTAGTTTAAGCAGACTATGTTTGTTTATTGTTGTGACTTAGATGGGGCCAGTAATCGAAAGGTTGCTGGATCGAATCTCCGAGCTGACAAAGTAAAAATCTGTTGTTCTGCCCCTGAACACTGTTCCCGGTAGGCCGTCACTGTAAATAAGAATTTGTTCTTAACTGACTTGCCTAGTTAAATAAAGGTTACATGTTTATTTTTTAAAGATCAGATCAAATTTTATGACCAATTTATGCAGAAATCCTGGTAATTCCAAAGGATTCACATTTTCTTGCCACTGTAATTGATAACAAACCAACATTTAACTTTGCCATGCGATCATACAGTAAAATGCAAACATTTTACCAAATAAATTAGATACAATTTCAGCTTTTTCTAAATAAATTGTCCATGAAAAGTTAATTAGCATTTTGCAACATGAGATTGGAGATCCAGTTTAGTCCAGATTACTAAACCTCATAAACAGCTCCTGTTCAGGTTCCCAAATCACGCTCTCCACATGATATAGCCCACTGGGCACAGACGTCAATTCAACGTCTATTACATGATGGTTCAACGTAATTTCATTGAAATGATGTGGAACAACGTTGATTCAACCAAAGTCCCACCTCTGCCAGTCTATCAGAGGCCTGGGCCTCATGTCCCACCTACTAGCCCTCTCACTATCCCCTAAAGAGTTCAAGTGTTTGGGAACTGGATCTCCTTGTTTCTCTGTCTTCCAGTCCAGCATCCAAGGTAAGGTTTTCCTCAAAGTCGGTCCACCATGTATCCCTTTGCTGCTTGGTGCTCCAACTATAGAGGCCAAGAGAGAAAGGCAATAATACAAGTACACCATTTATCTATGGACTGTATGCGTCAGTTAGAACATGTTCAAGTTGGTGGGGGTGGTACAAAATGTCTCCAGTCTCACAATTATCTGTATAGAAGATCCTCTCGTGCTCCCGCTGTTCTCTGACTTGTCTCTGGTGGGCTCTCTGTCTCTGCTGGGCTTGTTGACTGAGGACCATCTGTGCCTCCAGGAGACCTCCCTATCCAGCACAACCCAACCCACACAGCCAGAAAGACCACACCATTCATGGGTCAGCAACAAATGGTTGTTTGAAATATAATATAGTCACATGCCATGTTATACACATAATGCACCAACGATATGTTACAGATAATTCACCCAAAATATGCGCTAGAAAAAAATTGGATCTCTAGATCATGCCCTAAGCAATAATTGTATTTTTTACCTTTATTTAACTAGGCAAGTCAGTTAAGAACAAATTCTTATTTTCAATGATGGCCTAGGAACAGTGGGTTAACTGCCTGTTTAGGTGCAGAACGACAGATTTGTACCTTGTCAGCTTGGGGATTTGAACTTGCAACCTCTACAGTTGCTAGTCCATCACTCTAACCACTGGGCTACCCTGCCACCCCTGCAACCTCTTGATTGCTAGCCCAACACTCTAACCACTAGGCTACCCTGCCACCCCTGCAACCTCTCGGTTGCTAGTCCAACACTCTAACCACTAGGCTACCCTGCCACCCCAATGAGTGTATGTCCACATACATGCTTGCGTGTGTTTGCATGGTCGTGGGGATTTTCTTGTTCCCCGTACCCTGAAAGAGCATCCCATTGAGGGCCAGTCATGGCTGTGGCCCACCCCACCAGCACTGCAGTCAGGCCCACTGGAACAGGAAGGGCCCGGGCTGGCAGCTCCCCAGCTCTCTCTCTCTCTCTCTCTCTCTCTCTCTCTCTCTCAGACCAAGCACAGTGCTATCTTGCTACACACGTACATTTCCTCTTATAACAACTGAGTAACTTAAGCATGTTAATCCATTACAGTATCTATCTGCACCTGCGGCAGGCGGCCGGTGCCACCGTGTGCCCCCTGGCTGGGTGTAGAAAAGTGGAGGACACCCCCATCTCTCCGGTCCCTGCCCTGTGACAATATAGAACAAATTAAACTGAAGCATAAGGCCATTTAAACAGATTCAAAATTGACACTATACTGAAATGCAATTTACCTCACATAGAGATAGGAAAATAACAAAATAGGAATTTAGTAACAGTTGAACAAGAATGCTAGTAATAGTTTGTAGTACAATTTTAGTGAAACCTTACTGTTCTGACCTGTAGTCTCCGTGGTGGCTGAGGATGAATGATGCTTGGACCCCAAATGTTGATTTGACTTTGTGGGAGGCTGCTTGATACATATGATGATACTTACACACACACACACGCACATGCACACATATACACACAATACAGTTCATCCTTCATGAGGATGACAGCAACATTTTGAATAATGTTCTGCTTGTATACCAACCTGTAGATAGCGGTGGGAAGGTTGCAGGGTTTTCCAGTTTCAGTGGGGGCAGCTGGGTAGTCCTCCTATGTCCCAGCGGCTCATGTTGATGCTCCAGTGGGGTTGGTATGGCAGGGATGGTCCAATGTGAGGTGGGATGACTGGCCTGCTGGTCCAGGTCTCCCTCTGTCTGACTGTGACACGGGGCCACCTGACTGAGCCTGGACCTGGAGCCTGTAGAGCCCATACTCCACTACTAGTCCCCTGCTATGGCCGTCAGGCTGCTATGCTATGCTAGGCTTTTGCTTTTAGTCTGTTGGTCAGCCAAGCAGGAATTTGGGTGTGTTAATAAATTACCTTTAGTGTTGAAATCAGAGGAACTTGTCTCATCTCACTTGTTTTAGAGTCCTCCGCTCAGGCTCTTTCATTCGCTTGGCTGTATGTGGTGCGGCATGCTCCGCCACGGCTGCTACGGATCTTGATATACTGTAGTTGACTTTTCTTTCTTGATAAATTAGCATAGCCCTTTAGTATGATACCATTAATTACATAATAACTTTATTTGCTCGTTGTGGTGGCATACCTCTCAGATATCCATTTGTCATCTATAGCTATCAATCAAAGTGGGCTTCATATCCTCCCATTGGAAACATGAGCATTTCCCCTCTGAAACCACCTCGCTGTATGTTGCAACTGTACAAGTGCAGTAGCCAGTTTTAGTTGTGGTTAACATGGAAGGTTTGTGCAACCCCCCTGTCTTTATACTTTTTCATTATAATGAGCTGTGTTTCTATGGAAACTCTCCCTACAGGTTACTTTGTAACTCCAAGTTAATGCTTGAAAGACCCTGTTCTTTTTTCGAGCCCCATACCTCCTCCCCTCCCCGTTCCAAACTGCCCAGGCATGGGTAGAGAATCAGAGACAGAGCTGCCTCATCAACATACACTCTACTTTCCCAGGATTCTGTTTTCAACAAGGAAGTCATTCACAGCAGGAAATAAGGGTCAAAGTTGGAGCATGACTTTTCCAAAAATGAGGAAGTTCAGACTACCTGCATAACATGGAGATGTTTCCTTCTCTCCCGTCTCAGTGTGTGGATATGTAAATATATCAGTGATGAGGGGTTTAAAGCCCTCCCTACATTCCTCCTACTCCTCTTTTCTTGCTCGTTTGCTTTAATGAGGCAGCAGCCACAACAGTCTGTGTCTGTGAATCTGTCACTTCAGCAAATGCTTCATTAGAGGGCATGTCTCACTGACAGTACACCAGCCATCACAGCACTGACTGGGGACTGAGCTCTGTGTATCAGCCTCAGAGGAGAACAGCTCCAACAAACACACTCCACTTCGTCTCCAGGAATAAAGCAATTCAAGCGCCCTGAAATGAATTTAAGATTAAGTTGTTCCGTCTTTCATATTGGTTTCATTGTATTTCTATCACAGTGAAAGGCTGCTGTTCTTACTGCTCCTCTGTCACTGTCTGGTTGTGGAGGACCTGCGAGATGCTACCTTCACGTGAATCAGTGCTAGGTTGCTGCTGGGCTATAAAAGCCTTTATCCCGTAATTACCAGAGATATCTATGAAAGTGAGCAGGGGGAGCAGAGAGAGGAAAGATGGAGAGCATTCAGGAGAGCCTGTCACACAGAGCATGCAGGAGAGGCTGTCATCTCCTCACAATTCATTTAAATACATTATTACTAAGAATGGATGAATCCCACTCTCCATATCGCTGGATATGTTTGAAACTAAGAAGAATCAGGGCAGAAGACAAGGTAGTGACCTTACTGGTTGTGACAGATGGCATTAAGTGTGGTTCACAGCCTTCTAAAGCTCATAATAAAAAGTACTGGTATAGTTGATCTGAAGAAGGCAATATATTCTCAGGCCTTTGTGAGCAGATCTACTGAGCAGTTAGTTAAACATATAAACATGAACCTGCTGTCTGTGTGCCGCGTGCAGAAGAGATATGATAGGAGGATCTGAAGGCCCTGCCTGTATGGAGAGAGAAACTTCAGAAGCTCTGCCAGGAGCCAATGTCCAATGTGAACCTGATCGACTTCTCTGGCAATTGATATCTGAAATATCAATTTATAGCCATCTCAATCATTTTCATGTTTTGAACATACCATGTGCTTAGGAGTTTATAAGACAATCTGAGCTGATAGGCACCAATAACAAGAAGCTATTGGTCTTTTTATAATATTTTATTAAAAAAGAAAAAGAGCCTGTACATTAAGCGGATACAGTGCCCTCAGAAAGTATTCATACCCCTTGACTTGTTCCACATTTTGTTGTGTTTCAGCCTGAATTCAAAATTGATTAAATATATGTTTTCTCTCACCCATCTACACACAATACCCCATAACATTTAGAAATGTTTGAAAATGTATTGAAAATTAAATACAGAAATATCTTATTTACAGAAGTATTTACAGCCCTGAGGCAATACTTTGTAGAAGCATATTTGGAAGTGATTACAGCTGTGAGTCTTTCTGGGTAAGTCTCTAAGAGCTTTCCACACCCATTATTCTTCTCAAAATTCTTCAAGTTCTGTCAAATTGGTTATTGATCATTGCTTTGACAACCATTTTCATCTCTTGTCATAGATTTCCAAGTAGATTTTAGTGAAAACTGTAACTCGACCACTCAGGAACTGTCTTCTTGGTAATCAAGTGCAGTGTAGATTTGGCCTTGTGTTTAGGTCATTGTCCTGCTGAAAGGTGAATTCATCTCCCAGTGTCTGGTGAAAAGCAGACTGATTCAGGTTTTCCTCTAGGATTCTCCTGTGCTTTGCTCAATTCCATTTACTTTTTATCCTGGAAAACTCCCCAGTCCTTAACAATTGCAAGCATACCCATAACATGATGCAGCCACCACTTGAAAATATGGAGCGTGGTAGTCAGTTGTGTGTTGCATTGGATTTGCCCCAAACATAACACGTTGTATTCAGGACAAAAAGTGAATTGCTTTGACACATGCTTTTGCAGTATTACTTTAGTGCCCTGTTGCAAACAGGATGCATGTTTTGGAATATTTGTATTATTTTAACTCTGTCAATTAGATTAGTATTGTGGAGTAACTAAAACGTTGTTGATCCTTCCTCAGTTTTCTCCTATCACGGCCATTAAACTTTGTAACGGTTTTAAAGTCACTATTGGCCTCATGATGAAATCCCTAAGCTGTTTCCTTCCTCTCTGACAACTGAGTTAGGAAGGACATCTGTATCTTTATAGTGGCTGGGTGTATTGATACACCATCCAAAGTCTAATGAATAACTTCATTATCACAGGGATATTCACCCATCTACCTTCTTTTCGAGCAATTGGAAAGCCTCCCTGGTCTTTGTGGTTGAATCTGTGTTTGAAATTCAGTGCTCGACAGAGGGAACTTACAGATAATTGTATGTGTGAGGTACAGATATTAGGTAGTCTTTAAAAAAATCATGTTAAACACTATTATTGCACAAAGAGTGAGAGCATGCAACCTATTTTGTGACTTGTTTAAGCACACTTTTACTCCTGAACTTATTTAGGCTTGCCATAACAAAGGGGTTGAATACTTATTGACTCAAGACATTTCAGCTTTTCATTTTCAATTCATTTGTAAATTTAAAAAAATAAAAAAACATAATTCCACTTTGACATTATGGAGTATTGTGTGTAGGCTCGTGACAAAAACATCTAAATGTAATTATATTCAGGGTGCAACACGAAATGTGGGAAAAAAACACTTTCTAAAGGAACTGTATTTCCCAACCCATTCCTGTACATAATACTATATAAGAAGTAAAATGTAAATACTATACTGATACACCTCTGAGTAAATTCAATAAATACATATAAGATTGAGCCAAACTGGCCCATTCAATATTTATATTCACAGAATACAGTCCGTGTAGCAGGTTCAAGGTTGAGCTTACGTGGTCTAGGCTAGTATTTCCCAACTCCGGTCCTTCAGTGCCCCCAACAGCACATATTTTTGTTGTAGCCTCGGATAAAAACAACTGATACAATTTGGCAAGTGCTAGATGATTAGATGTGCTTGTCCGGGGCCACAACAAAAATATGTACTGTGGGGGTATTGGAGGACCAAAGTTGAGAAACACTGGTCTAGGGGCATGTGACGGGCAAGACTGGGCGTGGCAAGGAATTCAAGAAAGTAAATAACACTTTCCAACTTTCTGCTCACCAAACTCAGCAGTAAATGTTCTATTTTCACTCCCCAGTAGTTCCTGGGGAAAGTGACAGAACTGTGATAGTTTCTCTCAGTCCTAGTTACACATCCTGTTCTCCTGATTTTGGACTTCCTGGTCTGTAAGTCAGCACCAGAGTCATCTCGCCACGCTTCCCAGATGGGACATGTAGAAGCGTGTGAGAATGGGGGTTGGTGATGGGACAGGGCAGTGGAGGATCATGGGATCATGCCATAGGGATTGAGACTGTGCCATTGGCTCGGCTGCGGCTGCGCGTGTGGATGCTGGACTCGGTCAGCTCCTCGCCATGCTCCTCAGACTTCTTGTCTGCGAAGGCGGCGAGGAAGCGCAGAGTGACGGAGTCCCACTCCTCAGGAAGCAGCAGCAGCAGGAAGCCCAGGCAGATGATGCAGGTGGCAGCCAGACGCACCACACTGAAGATAACCTCATGTTTCAACACATCTACCGCTACGGATGGGAGGGAGAGGGGGGGAGAGGGGAGAGGGGGGGAGGAGAGGGAGGAAAGGAGGGGAAGGAGGTAGGGGGTACAGAGAGAGAGATGTTTTGATTAATTAAGTAGAAGTGAGGTATAAGAAGAGAGAGCGAGAAGAAGATGTTCTGATTAATTACATAAAGTAACAAACCACAGGACACAGGTGGGGGGACAAACTGAACTGCAGGGGGAGATAAAAGTAGCTAACAATGCGGCTTACAATCAGCACAAGATTGCAAACGTTTCCTCTCTGCTCTATTGGCCTACAGTCTTAGAAAAGAATGTGCTATCTAGAACCAAACAGGGTTCTTCAGCTGTCCCTGTAGGATCAGTTGTAGATAGAACTCTTTTGGGTTCCATGTAGAACCCTTTCCACAGAGGGTTCTAAATGGAACCCAAAAGAGTTCTACCTGAAACCAAAAAGGGTTCTACCTGGAACAAAAAAGGGTTCTCCTATGGGGACAGCCACAGAAACCTTTTTTCTAAGAGTGTAGACCCCTGCCCCGCATAGCTGTCGTAACCCACTGACCTTCATACAGGCCTCTGTGGTTGAGGAAAATAACTAGTCTGCAGGCATTTATTGTTGCCTTAGAAACCTAATCCACCTTAGTGAGGGATAGTTGCTGCGTCTGTGTGAAGGCACATTGATGATTGGGTTTCCGAGGTGAGAGAGTCAGACTTGCTGTGTAATCTGTTTGCTGTGGGGGCCTAAAGTGCTGACCTCTGGATACAATACCTCTGCATGCACTAGAATAAATAGGCCTAAACACAGATTTCAGAGATGATACAGACATTGAACATTTGCACATTATAAAGATGAAGAAAAGAGCCAGTCTGTTTATTAACAAAAGTCAATGTCAGTTTAAACTTTACTTCACCCACACACGGATGCACGTACACACGCACACACACACACACACAGACACATACCTGCATTGCCGGGCACACTGAGCAGTGTCCCTATAGAGATGAGGATGGGGTAGGTAAGCACCACACCAACATTAACCAGGATATTGAACACTGGAAGAGAAATGAGAATGTTAACCAAAATATCTTTCCTGTACGCGTGTGTGTGTCCCATAGTTGTGTCCACTCACCCAGCCAGAGCCCAGCCAGGCCACACAGGTATCCCCAGGGCAGTGAGGACAGAGAGCCCCAGTGCTCCACTTTGGTGAAGTAGAGGATGAGGGGGATGAAGGAGATGAAGATGAGATTGAAGACACCCATGGTGGAGAGGAAGTGAGCCACCTCACCCAGGCTGGCACTGCCCAGGAACATCTTAAACAGCACCTGCAGCAGAGGAAACAATGTCCAGGTATGTTATACTGATGGCACTTTTTGTAAAACTAATTGAGAATACTAAGTATTTCAGTAAACAGACACATGCTTATTAAACAAACCTTGTAGAGAGCCGATGTGGAGGCAGAGCCCACAGCCAAGGCCACACCTATGATGGAGTCCCCATGGAAACCATCTGCGTATGCCATCATGACAATGCCTGTGATGGCCATTATGGCTGCCACAATCTGCAGGTAGGGATGAGGGAAGTAAACCAATCAACCTTAATACTTGTGCCTACTGTCCCACTCCCCTGTATGATTTGTTAGATAGCTGTGTGACCAAGCCCAAGGAAGTAATAGTAGTGGTAGAGTACTGACCCGTACACCCATGAAGCGGTCCTTCAGGACGATCCATGACAGCAGGAAGACGAAGGCCTTGTGGCAGCAGTAGAGGGCTGAGACGTCAGTGGCGGTCAGCTTCCTCAGGGCCAGCAGGTACAGGTAGTTAGTCAGGGTCCACAGGATGGAGAAGGGGGCGGTCCTCTTCAGGAACAGCTTGAGTGTCATCCCATCTTCCCCGAAAAGCCTGCTGCATTCTCTGACGAATAGAATTACAGAAAGGAAATGAGGGATAAAGGAATGGGAGAGGCTATTTACTTCTCAAAATTGTTGTTTTTGGTAAGAGCACTTATCAAAGGAATTAGTTCTAGGTCTATTCCCATGAGGAAATGTAAGAGTGGGAATCCAAAAACTTTGGATGGAAGTCAAAACTGTTCGGGTAAATTTGATAATTTTTGTTTGTTTTTCCGGCTGAGAGGCAACGCTTCATTGAAATATGCAGACATCACAGTTACTACAATGGCCATTTCTCCTGGTTGCGGTCAATATTCCCATTCACACGCCTGAGTGCCAATGGTAATTAGAGGAGTGATGTGTCATATAAACAGCGTCTCACTGAGCACTGGAGGAGATTAAAGCCACTGAATAGTGAACAAACAGCATCGTACAAATCTGATAACTACTGTAGCTCCGGTAAACACTTTCGGGTGTCACCACTGATTCAATACACTCCATATAGTCTATGGAGCATATGGCTTCTCAAAGAGAAATACATGTATTATCCCTTCCCCACTGTCATAAGAAATCACCTGAATTTCTGTATAGGCGTTTGCTTGTCCCGGGTGGTGACCACATGGCCTCCGTAGTAGAGAGGGAAGAGGAGGATGTTCCAGTTGGTGCTGAACCAGGAGACGAAGAAGGGACAGGAGAAGGACTTGAAGGTGAGCTGGACCAGCTGAGTGGTGCCCACCCAGGAGGAGGACACACATAGGACCAATAGGAGGCCCCCCAGCACCTTCAGCACTGTGTTAGCACACGTCTGGTACGATGTCCCCTCTCCACTGGCCTCGCTGCCTGGGGTGTCTGCACGAGACTCAGAACCCTCCTCTCCTGTGGGGGGAAAGCACATGCTGTTGAACTATGTAGGGAATAGGGTTACACCTATGGGCGTAGGTGTGTCTGAAGAGTAAACACTTCAGCACCACGGACAGTGGAACTGGCTTCAGTACAACGGACAGTGGAACTCGCTTCAGCACCAACAACAGTTGAATGGCTTTAGAACCATGGACAGTTTGTGGTTGTTGATGACAGTACACAACTAGTACATGTGTACCACTTGAGTAGCCATTGGCATGAGAGATTAATGACATGCAATTGTGTAATTCAGCAGTGGCTGACCCTCTTTCCATCAACAGACAATCAATTTGAATGTTCAGTTTTCACAATAAAACACTTAGCACTTCAGAATACAGGTGATGTGGGATAGTTTTCACAAATACATTTAAAGTGGATTGTTCCATTGTTCTCAATGGGTTCCATGCTCCATTCTTTGACACTATCCTGGCTGCCTCGCTGAGGTAAGTAAGCAAGAATTGATCATTCATCCTTAGTGAGCAGTAAATCCCCCAGATTGAATAACCTTAGCATAGTGGTTGCTGGTTGCCGATGTCAGAAATAGCACCATGAAGTCATGTGGATACAGTCCTAACATAGTCATGTAGTCATATGCGTACAGAAACCTGATGTCCCAAAACAACTATCCACAATATGTATGTGTCAGTCCAATCACGTGACATCCATCCACCTCTCTAAAGAAACTACAGGATTACAAGAGGTCTGACTATTGAGGAATGAGACTTTTCAAAAACACCTTTACAGCACTGAGCAAGATCTTCCACTAGGACTTTCCCTTGTGGACATAGCAGGGCAACTACGGCAGACTGCTGACATCTTTACAACCGCAAGAAAACATTGTTAAAAGGTTAGCAGACTGGCCTTTTTGTTTTTGCTTGCGACTGTAAAGAGAATAGATTAGCAAAGCTCTGAGTGTGCATTTATGTGTTCAGTGGCTTCAGTGCAAACTGAGTGGTATTTGGACTGGTGCAGTGTGCGCAGGGAGACTGGGAGCAAGGAGAACCCTAAAACTAACTGTGAGCACACACATCACACCCACTACAACAGACAACCAGGAATTGAGAACAGAAATGTAAGGAATTATATTGAATGCCTTAATGGATGATTGTGGGACTGAATGCCTTATGGGCCATTGCTTACTTGCTGTAGTGTGTGTGTGTGTCACTGAGATGATGTGAGGGTGTTTCCGGAGAGAGCTAGGATCCGTTATATAACCCTCCAGAGCATGATCAATTTACACCAGGGCAGGAATAAAATATGACATGTGCTGGGTGTTTGCTGCTCGCTTTCAGCTTGCTGGTTCAGCACTATGGGCTCAGCCCAGCCATTTCCACCATGGCTATAGACATTACATTACAATAGAGCAGGAAGCAGCAGCCTCTCTCACTCTTTGAGGAGGAGCATTATCAGTGCTCAAAGCAATATGAGTACAATCAGTGCCTCAAAGTTATCCAATAAACCCCCTAACGTGCACCACTAGGCATCGACCCCCTGCTCCCAGAGAGAAAACAAACTGTTGGTTCAGAGCAGTCTACCCCCCCCCCCAAAAACAAAATCTAATCAAAACTATAAAAGTGGCACTAAGATTCATACCTTGACTCTTCCCCCTAGGTTCTCTAAAACAGAAAGCAGAGTGTAATGGAATATGTATGAGATGGAACTCTTTCAAATCCATTTGATTGAAAGAGAACAAGGGTAACATTAATTGCTGGCTTAAAATGTCATAGATGCTTAAGAGTGTGTGTGCTGGGTTCTGTAAAACTTGAACGCCTTAGAAGTAAGAGAAAAGACTTCAGCAGCACATCCAGAATGATAATATCCTTGATACCCAAGACACTTCATGCTCTCTGACCCAAACTTATAATAATGCTGCTATTCAGTACCCACGCTAAGGTGTTGGCAGAAACTTCATGATGACAAACCTAACAGTAACAGCATTGAAAAGCATTCATACACCTACAGTTCCTACATTATATTAGGTGAGCAATGCATCTCTCCGAAAAGTGCCTTTCCATAGGAAGGAAAAGATAATGCTGGCCAAACACACATTATGAAGACAGACAGTGCATGAGAATCAGTTCCACAAATTATGAAGACAGGCAGTGCACGAGAATCAGTTCCACACATTATGAAGACAGACAGTGCATGATAATCAGTTCCACACATTATGAAGACAGACAGTGCATGATAATCAGTTCCACACAATATGAAGACAGACAGTGCATGATAATCAGTTCCACACAATGTGAAGACAGACAGTGCATGATAATCAGTTCCACACAATGTGAAGACAGACAGTGCATGATAATCAGTTCCAGTCTATGTTGTTTGACTTATTTATTTAAAAGGATTTTGATAGGGAAACTGTATCTCTGTCACACTGAGGTTACTGTGACAACTTTCACTGGCATTTGGAACTCTGGCAATTTGGCTTGGGATCTAGGCGTACAGTACAGAGTGTTATATTGGATGCAAATGTCATCTCCAATACATCCATGAAATGCAAAACTTATTTAAAAAAAAATTTTTTAATCAATTAGTATGCCTTAAAACTAAAGATTGATGACGTGTTTTATCGCACTTTGTCCCAGATGGGGACAGACAGATAGACCTTAAGTGGAGAAAGGGAGACAATCAAGAATTGCATGGTTTAAAAGCAGAAGTAACATCATAGGATGTAGATATTGTACGCTAAGCTGCATTTTCTTGTCCCCTTCCCATTGACCATTCAAAGACCATGCCCATACTGACAGGACATAATTCACTGTACAGTACTGTCGTGGGTGCTGGGTGCAGAGAGTGACAAATTGTAGGCTTGTTAGCATCCTGTTTCCCCAGGCAAAAGCACCACGCTCTGATCCATTGCCAGGATGTGGATATTAAAACAAAACTATCATTCCACACTCCACCTCATTAATACTGAATTATTCGCTACATTTGAGGTCCTGTAACAGACTGCAATATTTCCTGCTGATGGTGCTATAAAACGTTAGACTACAATACAGTATGGCACAGCAAATAATAGCATAACAAAAACTAAGGTATCTCAAACACTGTAGTTCGGACATCTGAGAGCATCATATGGCTGAGGTCTTGCAAAGGACAGGAATATCTCTACGCACTGCTGCTTAGTAGGCCTTTACCTAGTAGCTACCTATATACAGCTAGTTACCTGTACTGTATTAAGCCCCAAGCTATGATTTGAGTTGACTCATAAGAAAAGGTGTGAAATACAAACTCCCATTAAGAGAAGATATACAGGATATGCTGACAACGTGACGCAGTGCCCCTGCGTGGACCTCACATTCCAATCCATGACAGAGGAAGGGTGGTGGAGACAGTGATGGACAAACCAGTGCTGAATATAATAAATGACTAGTAGTTCACATTAATGTTCCTATATGGCCTGCAGCGGTATACAGAGGTCAGGCAATGCATCTAGTCCATACCAAGTGAGACTAAAATACACGGTTTAATTGAGGATTAATATTAAGAGTATATTTAGTTCATCTCTGCAAAATAGATAGAAAGACAATGGATATGGACCTTAAAGCCTTAGAGACGGGACGGTGTATGGCTGTGGAGAGAACTGTGCCATTTAAAGGACTTGGTACCCATGTCCCTCTCAAAACTAATCACATGCAAGACAAGTAAGTAAGAAGGAACAGATGTGAGAACAGCCAAACCATCAGCCTGTTTGGGCATGGAAACATCAGCAGTAAGGCACCAAGTACAACTTGAACACAACTAAACATATGCTGTGATCTAAGAGTCCCTGTCGATACATTCTGTATCCCCTCTCAAAGAACGGGGAAGAGCAAAGGCATGAATGTTTCTCATAGTTATGTAATACAGTCATTCAAGTGAAAGTATTTAAATTATCATAACAGTTGATTTGTAATATAAGCATTCATCTGATTGTGTATGATCTTGAATAATCACAAGATAATGAAGAACATTTTAGTCTACTTGATACTTGATTGAACTATATTTTCAAGCCCTTGTGACATTTCATAGACTTAATGAGGAGCCCAGTATACACTATTCTGTAGAGGGCACATAATGTGCTCTTTACATAATCATAGAAAGCCCAGAGCATAAAATTATACTAAGACTGGACACATCCAAATATGTTTTAGCTACCTTAACTATCTCCCCCCCCTTTCTCTTTCTTTCTCAACCTCATATTCTGCCCTTTGGGGTTGATTTTAATGAACAATGTAATGACCACATTACACCAAGGCCTATACACAGACATTATACACAGACACAGACATTAATATGGGAAAACAGCAAACCTGCCATAGCTGTTTAGCCATAGGCATTAACAATGCACAAAGATCTGGTAATCTCTCCACTCATATCCCTGCTCTTATAGAAGAGTTTCCAATGCTGCCCATCTTAGACACACAGATACGCACACATACGCAAAACACACAAACGTACACACACGTCCCAGACATGGCGCTTAGGGCCAGACTCCATCCCTACTCCCCCGTCCCCTACCCCCAGTCTGGAGTCTTTACCTTCGGAGATGGGGCAGGTGAGGACCTGGGAGCTGTAGGAGCTGAGAGGAGCCACTCTGGCCGAGTGCTTCTTCATCCTCCACTAGAGGCAGCGCCAACAGTCCCTCCCTGGGATGTGTGTGTGTTGTCTGTCTGCCTGCCTGGACTGCTGCTACACTCAGCAGCTCTTCCTGCAATCCCTCTGCATTCCCAGGCTCCTGGCTCCTCCACAGACGGCTCTCTATCAGTCTCTTCTATCTAAATGTCTATTGATGTTTATATCTCCTTATTTATTTATTTCTCCCTCGTTCTCAATCAGTTGAGCTAACCCCCTCACTGTCTCCTACTCAGAAGCTGTCTCTCTTTCTCTCTGGACAGTGCTGGAGCTCAGTAGAAGTGCTGTGGAGTGGAGACTACTGTTGCACTGTCATGCACTGTCTCCAAGGGAGACTGAGATTCAAGTGTGTGGCACCGCGCAATCACTCCCTTCACCGCTTTCCTTTCGTTCTCCCTCCTCCTCCCTTGCATTCCCCTCCTCTTCGTTTGATCCGCAAATCAGCTGCTTTGTTTGGAAGGTAACCAAGCAGCCCCAGCTAATTATGCTGTGTTAGCTGCTGTCCCCTCGCTCTCTCTCTCTCTCTCCTCTGATGGCACTTCTCCCCTACTTCACTACTCATTCAGTCTTATATTATTTATAGTGGTCCTGTCCTGTTGTCTGTGCCATTGCAACACAAATGAATTGAACTGAGACAGGGAAGGGACTTACCTAAGTCCCACACCACCCCTAACTACCCATTACACCTCACGACATGGAGTCCTAATGCAGTAGGAGCTCATAGAGTCTGGATGAGAAAGAGAATCAAGCCTGGCTGCACATGCTCTCTCCAACACCCACACATCCAGCCCACTTCATGGTGCTCTGTCATGCCAGCAGAAAGGGGGCTGGAGAGAGCATGGACCAGACACATCAAATGTAGAGTTGACGTCGGAAGTTTACATACACCTTAGCCAAATACATTTAAACTCAGTTTTTCACAATTCCTGACATTTAATCCTAGTAAAAATTCCCTGTCTTATAGGTCAGTTAGGATCATCACTATATTTTAAGAATGTGAAATGACAGAATAATAGTAGAGAGAATGATTTATTTCAGCTTTTATTTCTTTCATCACATTCCCAGTGGGTCAGACGTTTACATGCACTCAATTAGTATTTAGTAGCATTGCCTTTAAATTGTTTAACTTGGGCCAAATGTTTTGGGTAGCCTTCCACAAGCGTCCCACAATAAGCCCATTCCTCCTGACAGAGCTGGTGTAACTGAGTCAGCTATGTAGGCCTCCTTGCTCGCACACGCTTTTTCAGTTCTGCCCACATATTTTCAAAAGGATGGAGGTCAGGGCTTTGTGATGGCCACTCCAATACCTTGACTTTGTTGTACTTTAGCCATTTCGCCACAACTTTGGAAGTATGCTTGGGGTCATTGTCCATTTGGAAGACCCATTTGCTACCAAGCTTTAACTTCCTGACTGATGTCTTGAGATGTTGTGTCAATATATCCACATAATTTTCCTTCCTCATGAAGCCATCTATTTTGTGAAGTGCACCAGCCCCTCCTGCAGCAAAGCACCCCCACAACATGATGCTGCCACCCCCGCGCTTCACGGTTGGGATGGTGTTCTTCGGCTTGCAAGCATCTCCCTTTTTTCTCCAAACATAACGATGGTCATTATGGCCAAACAGTTATATTTTTGTTTCATCAGACCAGTGGAATTTCTCCAAACGGTACGATCTTTGTCCCCATGTGCAGTTTCAAACCGTAGTCTGGCTTTTTTATGGCGGTTTTGGAGCAGTGGCTTCTCCCTTGCTGAGCGGCCTTTCAGGTTATGTCGATATAGCACTCGTTTTACTGTGGATATAGATACTTTTGTACCTGTTTTCTCCATCATCTTCACAAGGTCCTTTGCGGTTATTCTTGGATTGATTTGCACTTTTCGCACCAAAATACAATCTCTAGGAGCCTGAACGCATCTCCTTCCTGAGCAGTATGATGGCTGCGTGGTCCCATAGTGTTTATACTTGCGTACTATTGTTTGTAGAGATGAGCGTGCTCCCTTCAGGCGATTGGAAATTGCTCCCAAGGATGAACAAGACTTGTGGAGGCCTAGAATTGTTTTTCTGAGGTCTTGGCTGATTTCTTTTGATTTTCCCATGATGTCAGCAAAGAGGCCCCAGCAGAGGGGTGAGCTCAGGGCATAACCAGCTAGCACATTGTGTCCCTTGGGAACATAAGTTTTAGGTTTTTATTATGCATGCATAGATGTTCATTTTGTCTATTCAAACAGACCCCATTTCAAAAGAAACAAGCACTCATTAAGATCAGGTGTGGCCAATTAGTGGGTGCTGCCAACACATCTGAACACACTTAACAAGATAGAGGATAGAGAGAGTTTTCCCGAAAACGGAACTTACATGTTTTCTGAACATGTACATCACATTTAACGTGACTTTAAATAGAACCATGTGGAAACCTGTAGGAAACTTTATCCTTGAAGTACTGAAATTCCCACAGAAGAAAGCTGTTTCTTAACATTCTCTGAACTATTTGAGAACATTCCCAATGTCAAACCAGTTAGGTAATGTTCCTAGAACATTACTAAAATTGAAAGCAAATGTAACCATGTTTGAACTGTTAGACGTAATACAAAGAAAATAACGCTTTTTTGTCAAGTTCCTTAAATGTGCTGAAAATGCTCCAAAGCCAAGCAACTATGAAGCACCATTCCCAGATCATTGTGGGTAGGTTGTATGTAAAATAACCATAGGACAACCATGATCTCACCAAACTCTAAGAAACATATGGTTCTCAGAACATTATGTGCTAGCTGGCCCATGGGAGTGTGGTCAAGAGTTCTCATCTCACAGTGCCCTCGCTCCCGGTCATCCTGCCTCTGTCTGCGGTTTTCACAATCAAAGGTTCTAATGGGCCTCGGCATCCTGTCAGCCTGTACATCAATAGCATACAACAGCATCAATGCGGTGAGACACAGAGCAGAGGTTCAGCTCCCTGTAATATAATCTTAGTATATCCCCCACCCTGCTTACTCTCACACCAGAAAAATTAATCTCAGGCAAGCCGGGCCAGGGAACATAGCCGTGGGAAGTAAGGGTGCTGAGGGAGATGCAGCACCCCTTGATAAATATATACGTACATCTTATTTTTTTCTCTCACAAAAGAAGCGCACTGGGCCTTTATTACTCCTGTATGTGTGGACCTAAATACAACAAATTCTATCAGCACCCCCCGCAAGGGAGTGACAGCAGTATTTCACCAGAGATATGAACAACAGTACAGTGAACCTGGGCTGCAGCACCGTCCTATTGGGTAGCCCTGATTACAGTTAACAGGAAACCAGCTGTCACTGCCTTTTTGCAATCATGTGTACTCCAACCTCTCTCTGTCACTATATCGATGTCACTCAGACCCCCCCCCCCCCCCCCCCTTCCCACTCTCCTGTCTCTCCTCTCCAATTCTCAGTCAGAATCCTGGCAAAGCTACAGAGCATGGCAGATCACAGTGCTTCACTGTTCCTCAAATTCTGAAAGTGAGTGGGGCAGGGCAAGGCAGTGGAGACTGTCTGGAGAGCTGGCTCTGGCTGCACCTTGTGCTTGTATGGTTCCCTTCCCTGAGGCAGGGGCTAGGAGGGGGGGAGGGGGCACTAAACTTAAAAATAGCCCTGCCTAACCACAGTGGAGACAGCAGCTAGACAGGGAGGGAGAAGAAAGGCAGCTAGTCAGCACATTTGGCCCAAGGATGCTAATCACTGAGAGCTTAGGGGATTGAAATAGGGCACGGATATTGACATAGAGCACGGATATTGACAGAGCATGGATAATGACATAGGGCACCGATATTGACATAGGGCACAGATAATGACATAGAGCATGGATGTTGTATGGAGACCAAACTCATGTACATCTAGATCATGAAAGGCTGAAAAGGTTATTATCCCCCTATCCCTCATTCCTAGTGCTGGGATGGGATGCCCATAAGGACTGGGACAAGCCCTCTCACTCTATGTCCCAATGACACACTTCACTGCCGACCTTCACCGACCTTCACTGCCGACCACACTTCACTGCCGACACTCCACCTCACTGCCGACCAACCATATCCCCCTAGCCTCTCATCACAACCCCAGAGACCCCTGACCAGAGTTTACCATAGACAACACAATGCTTGTGTCGCATCTTGGACCAGGGCACAGATTCTAAAATAAACCATGCACTCGTCCATAGCAACGGTGGTGCTCCGGTGTGCTCTGGCCAGAAACACTGACGCAGTCGCCTCATTCAGGCCCTTTGTCATTCAGATTAGCCCGTGTTCCTCTGCCACCGTACAGCCCTTTGCCTTTATGCATCTCTCTGTTAATCAGTACGTCTCAGAGATGAGCAGGAACAGGGAAAAAGGACAGAGAGGTGAGAGAGGACAGACAGGAGAGAGAGGACAGAGAGACACTGAAATAATGTATTAGAGTAGGCGGTAGTGAAATAGATTTCTGACTAACCCATATTATTATTACAAAGGATACATTTTGCACCTATATTTTTCTTAAGCATATTGAATTATTCCAGGGCTATACAACATGGTGTGAAGTTGTGAAGTTAAGATTGATGATTAAAACCATTGCCCATGGTTATAATCAAAGGTGACTCTAGTTTTAAGAGGGAGACATCTAGTGGGCATTAGGGAGAGTGGCAGAGTAGGAGCATCAGTTGAGAACATTACCAACATTTTTGTGTATGATGTTAGCATCTACTGTGTATAAATATAACTCTGGTCATCTAGAGCAACATATGCCATCCATATACCCATGTTATGTGCATTCAGTGGTTACTCTAGGGTCACTGAGGCTGTGCAAGTCACTCTGCATGAGAACCATTGACATAGAACCATTTACCTCATTTCTACCAGCATGTTAAATGTGCAACCAGAGGGGGGAAAAAAACTCTAGACCAGCTTTACTCCACACACAGAGACACATACAAAGCTCTCCCTCGCCCTCCATTTGGCAAATCTTATCATAATTCTATCCTCCTGATTACTGCTTACAAGCTAAAATTAAAGCAGGAAGCACCAGTGACTCGGTCTATAAAAAGTGGTCAGATGAAGCAGATGCTAAACTACAGGACTGTTTTGCTATCACAGACTGGAACATGTTCCGGGATTCTTCCGATGGCATTGAGGAATACACCACATCAGTCATTGGCTTCATTAATAAGTGCATCAATGACATAGTCCCCACAGTGACAGTATGTACAGACCCCAACCAGAAGCCATCGATTACAGGCAACATCCACACTTAGCTAAAGGGTAGAGCTGCCACCTTCCCGGAAGCTTATAAGAAATCCCGCTGTGCACTCTGATAAACCATCAAACAGGCAAAGCGTCAATACAGGACTAAGATTGAATCGTACTATACCGGCTCCGACGCTCGTCTTATGTGGCAGGGCTTGCAAACTATGACAGACTACAAAGGGAAGCACACCCAAGAGCTTCCCAGTGACACGAGCCTACCAGACAAGCTAAATTACTTGTATTCTCGCTTCGAGGCAAGTAACATTGAAACATGCGCACCGATGTGAGTAAGATCTTTAAACAGGTCAGCATTCACAAGGCCGCAGGGCCAGACGGATTACCAGGACATACTCTGAGCATGAGCTGACCAACTGGCAAGTGTATTCACTGACATTTTCAACCTCTCCCTGTCTGAGTCTGTAATACCAACATGTTTCAAGCAGACCACCATAGTCCCCGTGCCCAAGAACACTAAGGTAACCTGCCTAAATGACTACCGACCCGTAGCACTGACGTCTGTAGCCATGATGTGCTTTGAAAGGCTGGTCATGGCTCACAACAACACCCTAGACCCACTCCAATTTGCATACCGCCCCAACCGATCCACAGATGATGCAATCTCTATTGCACTCCACACTGCTCTTTCCCACCTGGACAAAAGGAACACACACCTATGTGAGAATGCTATTAATTGACTACAGCTCAGCGTTCAACACCATAGTGTCCTCAAAGCTCATCACTAAGCTAAGGACCCTGGGACTAAACACCTCCCTCTGCAACTGGATCCTAGACTTCCTGACGGACCCCCCCCCCCCCCCCCCCCCCCCCACTCCCTGTTCACTCATGACTGCATGGCATCATTAAGTTTGCTGATGACACAACAGTGGTAGGCCTGATCACCGACAACGATGAGACAGCCTATAGGGAGGGGGTCAGAGACCTGGCCGTGTGGTGCCAGGACAACAACTTCTACCTCAACGTGATCAAGAGAAAGGAGATTAGTGTGGACTACAGGAAAAGGAGGACCGAGCACGCCCCCATTCTCATCGACGGGGCTGTAGTGGAGCAGGTAGGGAGCTTCAAGTTCCTTGGTGTCTACATCACCAACCAACTAACATGGTCCAAGCACACCAACACAGTCATGAAGAGGGCACAACAAAACCTATTCCCCCTCAGGACACTGAAAAGATTTGGCATGGGTCCTCAGATCCCCCAAAAGTTATAGTGTCTCTGCTACCGCATGGCAAGCGGTATTGGAGAGCAAAGTCTAGGTCCAAAGGCTTCTAAACAGCTTCTACCCCCAAGTCATAAGACTCAAGAACATCTAATCAAATGGCTACCGAGACTATTTGCAATCCCCCCCCCCATTTTACGCTGCTGCTATTCTCTGTTTATCATCTATGCATAGTCACTTTAACTGTACCTACATGTACATATTACCTCAATGACCTCGACTAACCAGTGGTCAGAGACCTGGTCACATTGACTCTGTACTGGTACCTGTACCTGTATGTAGCCTCGCTACTGTTATTTTACTGATGCTTTTTAATTATTTATTACTTTTATTTCTTATTTTTTACCTATCTATTTTTTTACTTAACATGTATATTTCTTAAAACTGCATTGTTGGTTAAGGGCTTGTAAGTAAGCAAGCATTTCACAAGTAAGCATGTTACAAATAAAATGTGATTTGACTAGATTTTTTATATAATGGATTTCCGCATAGGGGTGATTTAAGGAGCTATCCATGTTGTCTTATACATGCTGGTAGTAATTAGGCTTAGTAGACCTCTAGTCACGGCTCCCCTTTTTCCTGTTATCATTCCTTTGGAGGACAGAAGAAGACATCATACTGAGGTTTAGATAGCCTAATAGACCACAAGAGGGCACTAGGAGGCCAATGATGTATATAAACCCTGGATCGCTATGTATTGGCCAATGATGTATATAAACCCTGGATCGCTATGTATTGGCCAATGATGTATATAAACCCTGGATCGCTATGCATTGGCCAATGATGTATATAAATCCTGGATCGCTATGTATTGGCCAATGATGTATATAAACCCTGGATCGCTATGTATTGGCCAATGATGTATATAAATCCTGGATCGCTATGTATTGGCCAATGAGTGGCTTTGACGCCACCGGTCAGCCTATAGTTTCACTCCTCAGAAGAAGCAGTCCTCCATAGGAATTAATGTAAGGCTACAGTATTTCAATTAAATGGGACAAAATGACATGTATTTAAATATTTTGCCCTCAGAACAGCCTCAATTCGTTGAGAGCATGGACTCTACAAGGTGTTGAAAGCGTTCCACAGGGATTCCAATGCTTCCCACAGTTGTGTCAAGTTTGCTGGATGTCCTTTGGGTGGTGGACCATTCCTGATACACATGGGAAACTGTTGAGAGTTAAAAACCCAGCAGTGTTGCAGTTCTTAACACAAACCGGTGAGCCTGGCACCTACTACCATACTCCGTTCAAAGGCACTTAAATGTGTTGTCTTCCCCATTCACCCTTTGAATGGCACACATACACAATCCATTTCTCAATTGTCTCAAGGCTTAAAAATGATTATTTAACCTGTCTCCTCCCCTTCATTTACATTGGTTGAAGTGGATTTAACAAGGGAGCTTTCATAGCTTTCCCCTGGATTCCCCTGGTCAGTCTATGTCATGGAAAGAGCAGTGTTTATAATGTTTTGTACACTCAGGTGTATATACATCTCTCTCTGTTGGAGGGACTGGCTGTACTGAATGCTGCTGTTTGGAGTGAGCTAAGGAACAGGCTGGCCAGCAGTGATAAGGGCAACACATGGTAACCACCACCTCTAACAGTCAACCCATTAGTGGAGTAGAGATCTAGTCTTAACAGATGGGTTGCAGATGCACATTCAAGGTGGTAAATAGCTGTGCATTTCTAACCATCAGTTGAATATTCTGTGCCATACTGTTGCTAAAGTCTCAACAACACTGAGAATGAGATCAAACTCACTTTAAAGAATATTCAGTGTATGCCGAGTTACCTTTAATTACCTACCCTAAGCACCTAGATACTTGTGTGATGTTAATTTGCCTCTCGTGTTTGTGTGTTTGCTACTTTGGCAAAAAAGTCCTTAACCTATTTTGAATAAATATTTCCCCCATTACTTTGTACAGGTTTTTACCCATTCTCAAGAGAGCTAAGGGTGTTCTCTATGGTGGTTCAAGAGAAAGCCCACATCCAATTAGACACTAGTTAAAAATAGCACGCCGAAAGAGTGAGGCTTCAGTGGGAAAGTGATTGCAGATATAGGCCTACATGTCTGAGTGAAATCTTAAATGATTCAATTAAAACATGAGTGTCTGGGGAGACTTTTAGAGCCATAGGTATCATAGTGTGCCTTGTCATACTAGTTTCCAAGGAGAGTTCTTATTCTAATGTCAATGTTAATGTGAGCTGCCTGCCTGGCTCGGTGCTGAGTGGCATTGCCAGGGCCTGTCATTTCACTTCCTCTTGCCTCTGCCAGTCTGCCCAGTGGTGTGCCAGCCCAGCCAGTTCCTCTGGACCACTGAACAGGACATCTCAGCACTTCACAGGCACGATACTATACACCACAAATTATAATAAATTAAACTAATGTTTGTTCAAGGGACACTGATCTGCAACTTGGCTGAGCAGGGCCTATGAGGAGTCCCCAGAATTGATCCGAGGACTGGTGCTGGGGTAAGAGACGGGGAGATATATTTTGTACAATTTCAAAGCAACACTTCAACTCAAGTCAGTTTTGCCATTTCAAAGTTATTTTATCACTTAATGTGAGCACAACATTTACATTTTTTGTCACATCACTACCTAACAAGTTATCACAAACACTGTGTGAACTTTATTCAAGACCCTCTCTGAAAATGTAGTCCATGATCCTCCTTGGAGGCATATTTTAACTCACTGCAGATGGCAAAAATAGCAAAACGCCAACAGAAAATGGCAAAAAATAGAATTACCCAATGGCGTTGGCAAGATCAAACTAATGTTCTAGATCTGTGCTATTTTTGCTTCAACCCAACAGCAGTCTTCTTTTAAATGATATGCAACATTTCAAGAGACATTTAATTCTAATTTCAAAATCTAAACAAAAACCAACTCACAAATAAGTGTCAGGCAATCCTCAGACATCAACTTCATAGTGTGGAAATATATATAAAACATGGGAAAATCTAATTTTTTGACTGCATTGAGCCTTTAACACTATGAAAGAAAATAATATCAATTCAGACATTCTCTTGCTCTGCTGAAAGTGGTTTCCCCTTTTGCCTGGAATCCTGATTCATGATGCACTAGAACATTTATGTATAATCACTTTGTGACATCTGCTGATGTAAAAATGGCTTTATAGATACATTTGATTGAATTTGGTTGATGCACTAAAGCCTGGTGAAGACTTGTTATTCACCCAGAGTGATAATGTGTGTGACTGACTTCCATTGTTCTTTAGGTCTGAGTAACTTTGCAAGTAATTCATTTTTAGATGAGCTTTTATATAAAAGCTTGGAAATGCTACGAAGCTTGTCCGTGACAAGTCAAATTCAATTCAAGTCAGGATATTTCAGTTCAGCTAGGGTATTTCTGAGTATGAATCACAACAGGCTCATGGACACTGAATCAGTGATATTTTTCTCTGATGTCTTCAACAACAGTATAAGTCTTCCTTACATTGGCCCCACATACTGTATAGTAAAATGAACGGCACAATTATAGCCTACAGGATTTCTGACCAGTATAGCATCTTACAGAATACTGGCCTTGATCTCATTAGATTTAGTTTTGTATATGAAATACATAATTTTCACTATAAACCGGTCAAATGCTCTGCTATGTTTCTTCTATACAGTACATTTTGATTTGATTTTGATTTGATAGTTATTGCTTAAACATAGTTCCCTGTGAACAACCCGTATAATCAATCTCATTTCATCTCAACCCATGATTTCACCACAGCAATCATACATTTATTACAAATCAAAATAAATCCAATCAATGGTAGCCCAGGCAGATTGCATTGCAGCTTCTTCTAGCACCAATGGCAATGGTGGCAATGATTATTATATCCAATGTATGCTGCAATGCATGTACAATGCACAGTGGTGGGATTTATTTTTGATCATTGTGTTTCTGTCATTTCACAGACAGTAAAATATAAAGTCCTGCAGAATCAGAGTAATAGAAGCATGGGAGGGAGAGTTGCATGTGAGAAGGGTATTTGTCTACTGTAAAATATAGATTATTTTAATAGCTGCAAAACTATTAACATGACCAGCAACAAACAATTCAATATGCATCTAACATCTAATAGAGTGTATGTTGTCTCCTCCTCATTAGGATAGTTACATGATCATAAAAACACTACAGTTCAAATGATTTACAGTCATTGTAACAGGAACAATGGTTTGCATATATGTCATTTGCATAGATGTCATGTCACATTATGGTATTGCATCTGTCTGTCTGACTGCCTGCTTGTCTATCTGTGCCTGTCTGTCTGTGCCTGTCTGTCTGTGCCTGTCTGTCTGTGCCTGTCTGTCTGTCTGGATGTCTACTGCTGTTCATTGTTTGTGTCTCAGACCAAAAGTCAATAAGGATGTGAAGAGGAACCTATTACTTCGTCTCCATAGCGGCAGCTGTTTCAGGCACATGTCACCTTAGAATGTGGTTCCATTATGGCTCATTCCACAAACAAATTGAATTGTAGGCTATACAGCACCAATTCCTCTAGCTCTCAGGTAGAAAATATAAAAAAAAAAAAAATTAAAAAGCCCTTTCTGACATTACACAATAATCAGTGATTGACAGAATTTGTTGAAAAAACCCAGTAGATATCAGTCGAATAAACAATAGAAAATCACATGCCCCAACAATCACTATATTTTGTGAGTGAATATCATGTTTAAGCCTATTCCTGCAACACCGTATAAATGGTTAACATTCATTTCATATGGGAAAGCAAAGCTCCCCCCTCTGTAATATGCTGGTCACATACAATATAGGCTACTACCCGTGCCATTGTCTCTACCTGGATGACGAGGAGCAATAGTGTGAAATTGACAAAGGCCTTCAGTTTTACGCTTACGTTTAGTTGACTTCTACTTTATTAGTTGACTTATTTGACTGTTTTCTATTTTCATGACTTACTTCTGTGACTGGAGTAGCCCGGATAATAGCCGTAATAACCAGTGATCCGCAAAATTCTATCCTCAATGTCTTGCACACCGTTGGCGGTCACTTTAGAGGTGGCGTCCGTGTCCCCATAGAGAAGGTGGGTTTCACCCGCTTTGCCTGATAGGTGCGCGTTCAAAGGTTCCAGCCGAAAGCAGGGCTGGTCTCCTCCACCTTCAGCACCCTCGGTACTGATCATCATAAATCCAAACGCGCAGTCAGAAGGGAATATTTCGTGTGTTCCGCGCTCACCATGCGAAATATAGTATCAAAGGCATCAACTAACAGCTATGGAAGGGCATTCACATTGCACCACACTGTTCGCAAGGCGCGGAGGTTATTGAATTTGGGGAGCGTGACAGACATCGTATACCAGGGGGCGTGTCACTATCGCATCTAAATTCAGTTTTAGTAGTCTCGGACCTTAAACTTGGGGCCTATGCACTTGTGGAGATCTGAGAGGGTATGACAGGTGCAATCAGGGGTGTCATGCACCTATTATTTTAGAGGGGGCACGAAGTACATGAGGATGGAGGGGAAACAGCTTTTTCCTGCAATCAAGAGCCATATAATCATAATGCCTAATTCTATGTAAAAAAAAATATATATTTTTTTTTCTGCATCTAAGCATACCTCTTTACCTGTTCAATTGTCATTATAATGAATGATGCACAATGATTCTTTAAAGGGCAGTGCAGTCAAAAACATGATTTTCTTTTATGTATACTTCCACACTATGAGGTTGGAATAATATTGTGAAAATGATAATGCACTATTACTGTAAGAGCTGTTTGAAAAGACTGCCTGAAATTTCAGCTTGTTTGTCTGGGTGAGGTTTTTGGACCACCTGGTGACATCACCAGGCAGTATAAGTTAATAGACCAATAACGAAGAACGTTTGCCTTTCTCTCTGCCAACAGGAGCTAGTTTTCAGGTTACAGATCCTCCCATTAGGCTCCTTCAATTGGTCCCCTCTCTCATACCACTTCCAGACAGTCCTAGGAAATTTCTTGTTTTTAGAAATGGCATTTTTCTTAGAAGTAATTTGTTTCTTTTTGACCATTTGAATTGAAAACAATCACAGTAAGGTACTTAATTGTTACCCAGAAATTATTTGATATTGAGATGAAAACAGCTGCATTGGACCTTTAAGAACATTTATGCCTTAAAGGCCTGATTCCGACTTAGGACTTTACGCCTTACCTACGCACTTCTCAGTATTTGGTATTCAGACTTACCTTATTCAGTTGCTTAATGCACTCTGCAGGTGTGGCTACCTTTCCCACTCTGAATATATTTAATTCAACTGCTGAAAACCCTCCCACTTGCTGGCCAACAGATTTCAATTAATTTATTAATCAGTACATTTATCTCAAGCCATCCCTTTAAAGGTACTTAATTGAAATGATTTGATATTGAGATGGAAATGGCTGCATTGGACCTTTAAGAACTTTTAGGCTTTAGATGTTTAGTACAACTGCCACACTGGTACATATCATAACCCAAGAATTAAAGCATTTTTTGTATTTTCTAAAGCCTAGCAACCTTGCCAGCATGCCAGCTAGGATAGTTAGACAAGCGACTTTAACTTGATAGCCTGAAATGGCTTGGTAGCAATGAGGTTGGGAGACTTGGGAACCTATCTAGCTGGCTAGCTAAAGCCAACTTAATTACATTGCTAGGTGGCTAGTTTTATAGAGAAACAACAAAACATTTTTATTTTATTTATTCATCAAGAAGGAATCAATAGGCTACATAGATTGTTCAAATTAATTTATTAACAAGGCCTGCCCATCATCAGCAGCTAAAATAAAATAAAACGCTGTGTGTCACTCGACACTCACAATACTGTTTTCACACACCAGAGTATCTAATGTCCTGCCTAGCATATCTTTGCTCCATGGTGCACCTCGGAAGGAACCACTAGTAGGGAGAAAAGAGCAGGGGGTGTGGGGTACTCTTTGCCTGGTCCAGTCATTGTGCCACCTCCTCAAAATACCTATTTTTATAAATAATTACAGTCAAAAGGTGGCTTTAAAAAATGAGTTAAGTAATTAATTTAACATTCGAAAATGTAATTTAAAAAAATTATATATTTAATATACAGTATAAATATATATTTATTGAATTACCCCCCAAAATATGAGGGGGCACGTACCCCCTATGGTATGAAACCTCTGGGTCCAATCGATATGGTAATAGCGCCACCTTGCCCTTTGATAGGCTTTGTGTAAGTTTCACCATATTGGTTATAGCAATCAAATCCTTTCAGATCTCCGCATAGGGCTGGACCCAGAACGGGGTCAATACGGACCACAGGTCTTTCTTTTGTTGAATTGGGGGAGCTAGGTCAGACTTCGACCACTGGTATCATATTAACACAAATAATACATGGCAACATGTGTAGAATTGCAGGAAATTAGCTTTAAAACAGAAACATTTCATCTCAGCTAAAAAAAGGGATGTGTAAAGTTTGGGATCGCATGGACTGAGAGCTGGGCATTTATTACTGCTTCTCAAATAATACTTAAGTACCCCTGGCATAGGGTATAGTGGTTGATTTGGGATTGGCCCTCTGTATCTCTTTTACAATCGAAAGACAGTAGCCGGAAGTTTATTATGCCCTAGTTTGATCAAGGACCTCAGCCACCCGAACCACGGCCTATTCACCCCGCTATCATCCTGAAGGTGAGGTCAGTACATGTATATTAAAGCTAGGACCGAGAGACTGAAAAACAGCTTCTATCTCAAGGCCATCAGACTGTTAAATAGCCACCACTAGCCGGCATCCACCCAGTACCCCGCCCTAAACTTTAGTCACTTTCACTAGCCGGTTACCACCAGGTTTCTCAACCCTGCACCTAAGAGGCTGCTGCCCTATATATATAGACATCGAACACTGCCTTCTATGCAGAGTTGCAAAGAAAAAGCCATATCTCCGACTGGCCAATAAAAATAAAAGATTAAGGTGGGCAAAATAACACAGACACTGGACAGAGGAACTCTGCCTAGGAGACCAGCATCCTGGAGTCGCCTCTTCACTGTTGACGTTGAGACTGGTGTTTTGCAGGTACTATTTAATGAAGCTGCCAGTTGAGGGCTTGTGAGGCGTCTGTTTCTCAAACTAGACATTCTTATGTACTTGTCTTTGCTCAATTGTGCACCGGGGCCTCCCACTTCTCTTTCTATTCTGGTTATAGCCAATTTACGCTGTTCTGTGAAGGGAAAAGTACACAGCATTTTACCAGATCTTCAGTTTCTTGGCAATTTTCTGGCATGGAATAGCCTGACAAGTTTCAGAAGAAAGAGCTTTGTTTCTGGCCATTTTGAGCCTTTAATCGAACCCACAAATCCAGATACTCAACTAGTCTAAAGAAGGACAGTTTTATTGATTCTTTAATAAAAACAACAGTTTTCAGCTGTGCTAACATAATTGTAAAAAGGTTTTCGAATGATCAATTAGCCTTTTAAAATTATAAACTTGGATTAGCAAACACAATGTGCCATTGGAACACAGGAGTGATGGTTGCTGATAATGGCCTCTGTCGCCTATGTACAGTTGAAGTCTGACTGATGTCTTGAGATGTTGCTTTATATTACATAATTTTCCTTCCTCTATTTTGTGAAATGCACCAGTCCCTCCTGCAGCAAAGCACCCCCACAACATGATGATGCCACCGCCGTGCTTCACGGTTGGGATGGTGTTCTTCGGCTTCCAAGCCTCCCCCTTTCCTCCAAACATAACGATGGTCATTGTAGCCAAACATTTCTATTTTTGTTTCATCAGACCAGTGGACATTTCTCCAAAAGGTATGATCTTTGTCCCCATGTGCAGTTGCAAACTGTAGTCTGGCTTTTTTATGGTGGTTTTGGAGCAGTGGCTTCTTCCTTGCTGAGCGGCCTTTCAGGTTTCAGGTTATGATACTTGTGTACCTGTTTCCTCCAGCATCTTCACAAGGTCCTTTGCTGTTGTTCTGGGATTGATTTGCATTTTTCGCACCAAAGTACGTTAATCTCTAGGAGACAGAACGCGTCTCATTTCTGAGTGGTATGACGGCTGCGTGGTCCCATGGTGTTTATACTTGCGTACTATTGTTTGTACAGATGAACGTGGTACCTTCAGGCATTTGGAAATTGCTCCCAAGGATGAACCAGACTTGTGGAGGTCTACAATTGTTTTTCTGAGGTCTTGGCGGATTTCTTTTGATTTTCCCATGATGTCAAGCAAAGAGGCACTGAGTTTGAAGGTAGGCCTTGAAATACATCCACAGGTACACCTCCAATTGACTCAAATGATGTCAATTAGCCTATCAGAAGCTTCTAAAGTCATGACATTTGGAATTTTCCAAGCTGTGTAAATGCTCAGTCAACTTAGTGTATGTAAACTTCTGACCCACTGGAATAGTGATACAGTGAATTAAGTGAAATAATCTGTCTGTAAACAATTGTTGGAAAAATTACTTGTGTCATGCACAAAGTAGATGACCTAACCGACTTGCCAAAACTATAGTTTGTTAGCAAGATATTTATGGAGTGGTTGAAAAACTAGTTTCAATGGCTCCAACCTAAGTGTATGCAAACTTCCGACTTCAACTGTGTATAAATAAATATATATATATATATATATATATATATATATACATATAAATAAATGTATATATATATTTTTTTATTTTTTTATTTATATATATATTTCTACTCCGGACTCTGACATTGCTTGTCATAATATTTATACATTATATTTTTTTATTCCATTATTTTACTTTTAGATTGATGTGCTTTGTTGTGTATTGTTAGATGTTACTGCACTATTGGAGATAGGAACACAAGCATTTCGCTACACCCACAATAACATCTGCTAAATATGTGTATGCGACCAATAACATTTGAATTGATTTGATGTGATTATGGTTATCATTAGTTACCACAGTCACAGTCATAATTATGTCTAAACCCCGCCTATTTCTACAATTTATCTTCTTGAAATCTGATTTTAAACCTAACCCTAACCTCGTCAGCTTTTATAAAATATATGATTTCCAAACCAATACATCACATTAAGTCACTCGGCAACATACAATGTATGAGAAAGATGAGTCTTTATGGGAAGAAGGAATTAAGATATATATTAAATCTCTGTAGGTTCATTTAAAATACCTTCTCATAATGTAGGCCTAATACCCTTACTACAACCTTCATCCTGTCACAAATCAACAATAATGCCCCTTTCCCTCCAAGGCACTGCATTTGTAGAATCCATTCAGTGCTCCTTGTAGGCTCACTAGTTTCCCACAGTATGCTGTACTTCAATACTTAAGTACCCTTGGGTGATGTTTCTATTTATTGTTTTCAATGAAACATGCATGAATCTTGAGTGAGTGAGTGAGTGAGTGAGAGTGTAACAGGTCTGTGTCCATACATATTGGTTCACAGCTTTCGGAAATGTTTTTACTGCAGGCAGTTTACAACAGAGTAGAAACAGAGATAGTTGTCATACTCTCCAGTATGGGTACTATAAGCAACCCAAAAAAGTTTGTATCCAAATTTGAGGACAGAACTTTAAATCTGAAGTAAATCCCATAACAATCTCTTTTCCCCTGCTGGCAGAGGGAGAGCCAGAGGTTCCAGGGCTGACGAGGGAAGGAAGGGAAGCTACTCTTGACTGGATCCCCCCCAGTTTGTGGATATTGCCCAAAGGGCTGACTATTGGGCTCCAAATCCAATAACACAAGCTGCAGTATTTCAATGTGTTTCCGATACGCCTCTGTCCAAGTCCTCAGCACTTTGTGTGAAATTGATTTCTGGAGTATGGAGAATTTGCACCCCTGTTGGCATTGTTGTGCAGACACCCGCTGAGTTGTGGCGATGCCCCTGGATGCCAGCAGTGTTTCCTCTCCTTCTCTTACTTACTAAACCAATCTCCACCTCATGTTCTATTGTCTCTGGTTGTTTTTTCTCCAGAACAGTTATCCCTCCCCTACCCGGCAGGGATATGATAGCTTTATAGCTGCAGCGACATAGAAATGCCAGAGCCCAGAAGTGTTTTCCCCCAAAGGCTTTGTGAGATTTGTTTCTGTGATTTTATTATTGGCCACATGAGTCTGGTCTCCACAAACTACAGTGGCAAAAAAAGTTAGTGTCTCTAAGTTGTAGGCATGTGGTGAGTGTGGGCCTTATGTGAGGAGCAGGCAGAATTTAGAAACATTAATTCTGGAATGTCAAAATCCTGAAGAGATCATATTTTTGTGATCTGAACACTTTTGGTTTACACCTACGACTCCATTTTATGTAGTGTCCTTCTGGTTGTCCTTAGCCTGTTTATTTATTTCTACCCATCAATATTTAATGTCCCCCCGTCTGTTGCTTTGAAGCTCAGGGCTTAGTGGTTTCCCACTGGGCACACACTGGTTGAATCAACGTTGTTTCCATGTCTTTTTAATGAAATGATGTTGAGACAATGCGGAATGGACGTTGAATTGACATCTGTGCCTAGTAAGTTTCTACAGATTGTTTGCCATTTTACCCAGCAGTTTGGTGATGTATGTCTCTGGCATATGAGTAGCCTGGGAGACCTTTCTCATTGATATTCTATACTATACCTGCTGTATAGTACAGAGGAGGATTCAATTTAGAGGGATGGCTGATTGTTTTCTAATGGCTTTTTGGAGAGGAAGCTAGCAAGTATGATGTACATTTTAGTCTCCAATGAAGCCTTCCGAGCACGTGTCGTCAGCAATGAGCAATCAGTCGAGTCAGTATGCATGATCGCAGACAGCTTGTGTCTGTCTGGCGGATCGGATGTTTATCTATTAATTTATTCGAATCCAGAAGTCACATTACAGTCAACTGGTTTGGAATCATCCAATAGAAAATAAATGTAACCTCTAAATAATTTCTTGCCTCAGTCATCCATAATATCGACATAGAGAATATTATGCTATCATTTATTTCTTCTGTGATGTAACATCCCCTCAGTAATAAGGAGAACATGAGGACGTAGGGATGAAGATGCATACTGTTCCAATGACACTTCCACATCCTCCTGCTCAGTATACAAACCATTCTCAGCCTCACGTCTTGTCTCTGTAAAGATGACTGTGGTTAACAATTTGGTTCACTGGCACAGCTAACCCACTTGGGGTCTGGTCTTATTAGTTTGTCCTCTTCTTTTTTCCTCTCCGCTCCTCCCCTCCTCTCCTCTTCCAGTTATAAGAAGGTGAATTCTGTGAGTGTTTTAGCCCTACGATCAATGGAAGTCATTAGCATTCTGACCCTATGTCCTCTACTCTTTTCTAATGAGGTGGCCACATGAGTCTGGAGGAGATTACATGCCAGCAGTGTTTGTTGATGCTTATTATCAGTAACATGTTTTTCAGGCAGTTGAACAGCAAATGCCTATATATAGACCAATTAGGCTGTTAAGCTTCTGATTTTAGCTTCAGTACTAGGCTGGATTTGATGGGGCAGTCAGACCTGTTGTATAACTGCATTTGACTTATTTAGCAGACACTCTTATGCAGAGCGACTTACAGGAGTAATTAGGGTTAAGTGCCTTGCTCAGGGCCACATCGTCAGAGTTTTCACCTAGCTGGCTCAGGGATTTGAACCCGCAACCTTTTGGTTACTGGCCCAATGTTCTTAATCGCTAGGCTACCTGACGTTTGTGTAAATTGACACATCTATATATTCCGGTAATGATTCTAATGTTCATGAAATACTCCAGAGAAATCCAAAGCTAATAGGTACAGCTATTAAGAATGAAACATAATCCTTCCCCTAAAAATAATAAAGGTAACTTTTATGAGACATCATGTACCATGTGACTTGGTTGGCACTGCACCAGCACCCACTGCAAAGACACCACAAGTCACCTTACAGATCAGTGACGGCGCTCCCAGCCTCTTTCCCTTATAAATATTCAATGTGCACTAAAGATAACATTGATGTGCCGTGGTGGTGGAGAAAGAGGTCTGTTGTAGAAGAGGTTTTCTCGTTAGAATATAGCAAGGCCAGCGGTGGCTGCCTACCGTGTTGGCCTGCTAAAAGGTCAGGTTTAAAAGGCTGCTAAATGTTTGATGTCTTTGATCAGCATGCCACTGTAGCAATGTATAGCTTTAATTAGACTGAGTGGAGGAGGGGCAGGAACCATATAGCATAGAGTCAGTACATACTGGGCTGGATGGTAGGCAGCTATAGAAGACTTATTGACCCAATTAGTTGTGTGTGATAAAAAGTCTAATACAGAAGCAATGGTGCATGCAGTCTGAGTCTTAACATGTTTTGCTCACTGAATTGTTCCCCAGTGTACAGAGTAATCTTTGAGGCTCTAATATGTTTCCACTTAGGGCCATTCTTACACACATCATAAAACAATGATGCATTGTATATAACATGGCCTCTACATCCATGGCCTTTAAACCTGATTCTACCAATTTTTATTTAACTAGGCAAGTCAGTGAAGAATAAATTCTTATTTACAATGACGGCCTACCAGGGAACGGTGGGTTAACTGCCTTGTTCCGGAGAAGAACGACAGATTTTTACCTTGTCAGCGTAGGGATTCAATCCAGCAACCTTTTGGTTACTGGCCCAACACTCTAACCACCCACAGTTACCTGATGTGGAATAGAGTTCCATGTAGTCATGGCTCTAGACGTCCTTTGATGAAGACCTTTCTTTGTTGTTTTGATCTGCGAACACAAACATACAGTGCAGTCAGCTGTTTCGGTAGCGTGGTCTTGTTGTGGACTAGTCGGCCCATGACATTTATTTTTCCTTACCATTGACTTTTAATGGTTGGTTTTGCCTCTAGAAAAGGCCATTGCCGAATTAGTCTTCTACTCACTCTGCTGTAAGTAGGCCTAAGCCAGTCTCTATATGAATAAAACATAGTTAAAATAGAGGATGTACAGCGCTGAGTTTCTCTAACATGCTAAGTTCCGCCCTGTTTGGTTTCATACGTTTGATCACACTTTTAGTGAAAGACAGTTAGATCAATACACTACTCACTACAGAGACAAGTACTCTAGTAAGTATGTGGTGTTGATGGTGTCGTCTCTCATTCCACCACATTGCCACCACATGTTAATATGGAACCCACGTGGCATCAGCCTTGGTGCCACACTCAAGTACCATCTAAACTGGTCTTCTGACTCGTTCATAGAAAGAGCCAAGTGCTCACTTTCCCATGAAATTCCTATGGTGGTCAAGGTCTCCAGAGTGGCTAAATGTGGTCATCCATGTTAACATGATTGCAGCAGAGTAGCCTGACAAGTAACACTGCACAACCATGTCAATAACAGTGAGGAAAAGAAGGAATGTTTTATTTACAGTGTATGACGGGATGGGAATGCACTTTCCTCCAGGTGTTACAGATGGATAATGACATTTTAATTACACCAATTAGTGTCTTAATTCATTTACATACAGTTAATGCATTATAGTATAGAGCAATCATGATCTAGTTTCCTTATCTGGATGTTATGTGCCATTCTCAGATACATGCAGTTCAGCCTGGATACTACTGTGTTACTGCGGTGCCTGCCTGTCTCCTCATACTCATCTTATCTCTCCAAACCAGTTTTAGGGGATACAGACCAGGGTAACTTGCCATCTCACACAAATAAACAAGTGAATCATTTGCTATTTCAGGAAATCAGACAAGTTGTCCATGCATAGATAGTGATCAAGTTGGTAAGAGACTGTTGGCTGCAGTTCCCCCTCCGAAGATACGACCAAAATAAAAATAAATACAGTTTACAGCTAACTGTAAATCTGCCTCAATACTCCTTTTAAAAGCACCATATCGTAAAAAGGTCAATAACCAGTGCCACTCAGTTACTACTTTTTGTCTGCTGCTTATTGATTCTGATCCCATTCTTCTAATACAATCTAAAACAGTCACATTTGGCACAACAACAAAAATCTCCAAAGTAGCTGTGAGAGATAAGCCTGCATTGATTTACATAACTCTCCCAGCTTAAATGAAGACAAGGATAAGGAGGGGAAATAAGAGGAGCGATACATCTAAAAGGAGAAAATTCTTTGAGCTGTCCTCTTTGAAGAAAGCAGGAGTAAAGTGAGAGTAAAATGTAGGCAAAGGGCCAAAAAGAAAAGCACAGAATGATCGAGCCATTCTTCACTGACCACCTCCACCATTAATCTTCACTGTAAAAACTGAGACCTACATGTACAAGATGAAATTCATAGAACCACCTTTTCTCATTCACCTCTCTCAGCTCCCAGATAAAATAGAGGTGGATGGATAGGCTACATGTTAAAGCTATAGAATTCTTTCAAGTGTCTTCTCTCAACACACATTTTATGAGCAGGTGCCATGGGAGTTCTGCCACTTAATCAAACCCACCTTACTACTGCAGCGCTGCGAAAACTCAATCTACTATGCAGTATCCACAGACAACCCACCAGTTCTATTATCTATGTACAGTCATTTTGCAGGTTTCTGGTTAGGCTGCAGTTTTCTCCCTGAAATACACCAGCATTATGATATAAGCCTACACTACTGTGGAGTCTGTATAGTGGCAGGTATCTCTACTCTACTCCCACGCAAGATTTCTGAGCCCAACATTGACCCCGCAGCCTACAGCCACTCTCCCCGCGGGTCATTAAAGGGGATCTATGGAAGGGAAATCAACAGAGAGTTAATTCCTCAAAACAAAACCCACTGAACCCTGATGGTAGGAAAGGCAACACTCTGTAACGATTGTCTTCCTCTTCTGATGAGGAATAAGAAGGATCGGACCAATATGCAGCGTGGTACGTGTCCATGTTAATAATTTATTTAAACTGACCACAAAATAACAAGAGAACAAAAACGAAACAGTTCTGTCTGGTGTAGACACAGAGACAGAAAACAACTACCCACAAAACTCATGTGGGCAAGAGCTACCTAAGTATGGTTCTCAATCAGAGACAACGACAGACAGCTGTCCCTGATTGAGAACCATACCCGGCCAAAAACAAAGAAATACAAAAATATAGAAAAAAGAACATAGAATGCCACCCTAGTCACACCCTGGCCTAACCAAAATATAGAATAAAAAGCCTCTCTATGGCCAGGGCATGACACACTCACTCTGGCGATTCAAGGTCGAGGTCACCAGAGAGTGAGAGATCAGGGGAGGGATTTGGGAAGCCTCAAAGGAGCCCTCTGTAAAAGCCGCTGTCATTTGTCCTTAATGAGAATAATGATTTGGGAGATTGGCAATCTTAGAGCTAGGATTTCTCCCCTAGCTGGTGCCCAGAGCAGTATGGAGATGGTTGGCCGAGCACGTTGCCCTCCCAGGTCAGGACTAATGTCGCTTTAAATCAGCCTCTCACAGTCCTCCTCTACTGGCTCGACATTCTCATTAAACTCTGGGTATTTATGGTTGGCCCATTTCCTCACGCATGTAGAATGCCTGACCAAGTGAATAAGTGTTGTCATGAGTATCTCCTACTTGACCACTCATTAAATGGTGTCTACATAACATGCCAATAGCAGCCATTTGTTATCATGCAACTAGAGGGAGAACAGTTAACGTCACATGGTAGATAAAACACATAGAGGGAAGGTTTCTACATTGGCTTTGATGACTCTCCTCTGGCCTGCTGTTCAAAGTGACCACAATGAAGCCACGGTCATGTGCCACTGAGAAAGTAATGTCTGTGTTGTTGTGTAATAAAAAGGTCATAGTGTGGTATGGCCTCATGTCTTTAT
Organism: Oncorhynchus clarkii lewisi; assembly: GCF_045791955.1. Lineage (NCBI taxonomy): Eukaryota > Metazoa > Chordata > Actinopteri > Salmoniformes > Salmonidae > Oncorhynchus > Oncorhynchus clarkii. Next base: position 41,382,996 of record NC_092165.1, read on the forward strand.
AATGGAACTGAGCACTGAGCCCTTGACTCCTCAAAGACTGTCCAGGTCCATGAGTCCTCATCTTCAAGATTGCCATACTCGCCCCTGTTATACTACATCCCTATTGGGATTCCCTAACACCTGTGGAGATTTCCATGGGTTATAATTCTCTAAGCTTATATCTTACTTGTGTAATCATTAACAGCCCATGATCAGAGACCAAATCTTTCTTGTGCTTGGTATTTATCCACTAACACTGAGGATGACTGCTAAGCACTCCATTGAAGAAACCTGTCAGCCATCTCCCTACCCTTGCATGCAGCACCACGCTGACCCTCCACCTCAGTCTGACAGTTCCCCTGTTTCACATATTGATCTGACTTACCACAAACGACACAACTTATGCTTGTATATAACCCACAATACCCCTCTATCCTCCAAAGAGGGCAAGCCTAATTAAACCAATTTGTCCATGCTGACGCGTAAGGCAAAAGGCTGAGCTCTCTCCCATGATCACTGTCTACCCAGGGACAACTTAACAGGGAATCAATACCTTCTGATAAATGCCTCCCGACCCCAAGGGTGTTACCTAGGGTGGAAATGGCCCAGATAATTTCCTTTGTGGCCAACAACTGACCAGTCCTGCCTGGTATTGGCAGCTAGATAGGATTATTGATGGATCATTCATAATATCTCTTCTGGGCCGCAGTATGAGTTAGTGGACATTGATCGAGCTGTAACTCAACACAGCATGCATTGCTTTCCAGACCTTAACACATGACACAACTTGTCCATGGCATCAGCCTCTTTGTGTTATTAATTCATTTGCTAAGGAATCTGTATTATGGTGTATTAGCGCTGATAGGATGGATTACCTCTGTGGAGGTAAATAAATGCGGGCTCTGCTGCTGTTGAGGTCTGGATGGAGTTGGGCTGTTCTCTGTCTACTCCAGTACAGAGATAGACAAGGTACTCCCCAGGGAGCCTCAGACTGACTCTGGGCTATTTATGGGAGGAACATGACTTTCATGAGCTGGAGGTGGCTTCTTCTATAACAGAACCACTCTCAACAATGCTGCTGCCCCAGACAACAAGATCTGATTGTTTTTGTTGGTCTGAGTGAGCTGAACTGTTACTGTGCCCTCATCAGCCTCCTGTATCTGACATATATGCATTCTGTCTTAGGCTATAGTATATTTCACATGTTAAGTCTTAATTGTAGTATAGTATATATAGAGAGAGAGTATACAGTAGTATATATTTTGCATTATTTTCATTGCCTATTGACATCCATTTTAGGGATATGACTAGACTGCCACCCTGTGTTCAACCAGTATACAACACAATGTGGACAATTACAACAGTTTGTTCTCACAGAGGAAATCATTAAATTAAGATGATTTCCTCCACAAGCAAATGCTGTACAAATAGATATTAACTTTGGGATTGTTTGATAAACACTGAACGTTTACATTGTATTTTGTGCACTTGTCCCAGAAATGAGCAGTTCATCAGGATGCATACTCTGTTGGGAATGGTGCTTAGTGGTTCATCAAAGAATATTGATGCTTCTTGCTAATGTGTTGTTCCTCTTAATGGCATTCATTTACACCAATAATATTATGCACTAACATCACTTAACTGAAACATTACCTTACACAAGAAAACATTACATTTTTTTACAGAGAAATTCCACCAAAGTGGCATCACTATTGCAAAAATGGTGAAAAGGATCTTATATTCTGACATATATAATAGGGTGCCTGATATATGGTTTGCTGACTGCAGAGGGACAAAAAAAACATTTCCCTTGTGAGACCTTTTGAATTGAGTTTTCTTTATTTCATATAACAGGTTATGCTGTCTCCAGATCATAGAAAATGAATGGATAAACCACAGTTTCCACCACACCCCTAACTTGGGCTGACAGAACATTATATGCTTGAAAATGTATCTTGATGTGTTCTCTATTGGGAGGTGTGTTTCTTGTGAATGTCCTCCTGGAAAGAAACAGTTCACAGAATCCAGTGGAATGACAATTCCATATGGTCTCTCCAGAACACTGAATCACTCTCAGGATGTAGGGAATTAGATTAGTCTGATTATCTTCCCAGAACAAATGTAACCTCTCTACATTTAACAAGGATCATTCTCATTCATCATCTCAGTATTTGTGCAGTACAAACTGCCGTTAGATTAGGTCTTTGCATTTATCCATATGATCTACAGTATTTTCTTATTTACAGGTGCAGATATCTCTTTACTTCATCAAATATTTCAACAAACAAGTTAGACATATTTAATAAACGCATGAACAAGACAGTAGAGGACAGAGGTATTTGTTTATTGAGGTAATACACAGTAAATGCACTAGGGGACACAATTGTGTCTATGGAGATGGGCATGTCAAACTCAGGGATAGACGGGCCTTGTCGCTTATTTTCTTAAGCTGGAAATTTCTTACAAGGCCATGTGTTCATACCTTAGTCTGCAATCATCATACTACCACTCTTTTAAGAACTGTGTAGACAGTTAAACAATTATAGTAAATTGCAATGTAGATAGAGCTGCAAAACACAAATAGATTGATGGACTTGAGGAGTTAAGGGATGAGCTGCAATATTCGTAGAGAGTGTTCCAGTAGGATTAAATTGTGAGGTTAGCTTTAAGTCTGTGTATGCTCTCAATAATCCCCAAAAGCCTCTTCTTTCCCACAAAGACCTTTCCTCAAGAGCCATGGAAGCATTAACCAAACACTCTTGGAGTGTGTGTAAGGCACCCAAGTCAGTGGGCAAGCCCAGCTGCCTCACCAGGCCAGATTGCAGAACGGTTATCCCCCTATTTCCACGGGGTTGCCATGGAGTTGGGAAGTGCAAACAACTCTGGTCCTGTTGAATTCAGGCAGTGTTCAGACTATATTCAGGTTGGACAGGCATCCCAGGCCTCCGACTCCAGTTCCGGCCCTGCCACTACAAATGGGCACAGTAGGCAGAAAGGATAAATCCCTTGGAAAACATGTGAAATCAACAATGGTGTTCCTTTGCAACCACATAATAATCATGTTGAAACCAGTTCCAAGCAAGGATAGTAAATCACAGCTTTATTATACAGCTGATTACATAAAGTCATACAATTTCATACTGTGCATTGAAACATGTTACGGTTTCCACCTTGAACAACTGAAACAAGTTGAACAATTGAAAAGGAAGCATGTCTAGACAGGAAATACTCTGTATAAGGCTTCGCACTCTACATTGCCTAGTTAGTTCCTATGTCTAAGCAGGTGTTTGTGTGTTGGGTATGTATGACGTCAAGGCGGGTCACAGCGGCTGGGGCTCAAAAAAACTCCCACCAGCCTTCTGAGGTTACACAACTTTAAAGCTTCCAGTCCGCTTCCACCCAATGATTTATACAGTGCATTTCGGAAAGTATACTTATATAATTATATTATAAATTATTTCTGTATTTTTTAATTTTTTTTTATGAATATGCAAAAATGTGTACAGTGCATTTGGAAAGTTTTCAGACCTCTTGACTTTTTCCACATTTTGTTATATTACAGCCTTATTCTAAAATGGATTAAATAAAACATTTTGTTTTACCAATCTACACACACAATACCCTATAATGACAAAGAGAAAACCGTTTTCTTTTTTTTTGCAAATGTGACCCGATTCAGGAAACTGTATGTCGCAAGTCACGACTTCACAGGAGAGCCTTTTGAATGTAAAAATAATATTTTTATCAAAATGTGTTTTTTGGCAGAAATGCCTTCTCGAACATGTGAACTTTCATGTACCTTAATATCAAAGTGTATATCATCTGTAAATACCAATACAATTATTAAATTACGAGCCTAGTTGGTTTAGCCACAGAAAAAGTCGGCAACCTTCCCGCTAGCCATGATTGGCTGAGATGATGAGTGGGCGGGACATGATGAGAGATGAGTTTGGATTGGTCTGCGGTGTTGCGTCTTTTGTCTTTAAAATGAGCTGCTTGTAATGCGTTAATACTCCTTTCTACTGCAGTTTTTTAGAAAGATATTATGTTAGCCATGGAGAACTGCAAAGATGTTGTTACTGTTCTCAATAACATTGCTGGCATGAATTTATCAGCTGTTATCGACAAAGGTCATGGGGAAAAGGTGTGATTGACAACTTTCTGGACAAGGATCGTGCCATGCAAAATGCTGACTCTCTCATTTCATAACACGTTTTGAAATCAGTGGAACACAACGGACCAAATAAGCTGTGTAAACTAAACAGAAACACCACAGGGTGTCTTATAAAAGGGGTTGCAGTCTGCCATTAAGCTTTCATTAATGTATACTCTTAAACGCTAGTAAAACCAAATGCATGCTTTTCAACCGTTCGCTGCCTGCACCCGCACGCCTGACCAGCATCACCACCCTGGATGGTTCCGACCTTGAATATGTGGACATCTATAAGTACCTAGGTGTCTGGCTAGACTCTAAACTCTCCTTCCAGACCCATATCAAACATCTCCAATCGAAAATCAAATCAAGAGTCGGCTTGCTATTCCGCAACAAAGCCTCCTTCACTCACGCCGCCAAACTTACCCTAGTAAAACTGACTATCCTACCGATCCTCGACTTCGGCGATGTCATCTACAAAATTGCTTCCAACACTCTACTCAGCAAACTGGATGCAGTTTATCACAGTGCCATCCGTTTTGTCACTAAAGCACCTTATACCACCCACCACTGCGACATGTATGCTCTAGTCGGCTGGCCCTCGCTACATATTCGTCGCCAGACCCACTGGCTCCAGGTCATCTACAAGTCCATGCTAGGTAAAGCTCCGCCTTATCTCAGTTCACTGGTTACGATGGCAACACCCATCCGTAGCACGCGCTCCAGCAGGTGTATCTCACTGATCATCCCTAAAGCCAACACCTCATTTGGCCGCCTTTCGTTCCAGTTCTCTGCTGCCTGTGACTGGAACGAATTGCAAAATCGCTGAAGTTGGAGACTTTTATCTCCCTCACCAACTTCAAACATCTGCTATCTGAGCAGCTAACCGATCGCTGCAGCTGTACATAGTCTATTGGTAAATAGCCCACCCATTTTCACCTACCTCATCCCCATACTGTTTTTATTTATTTATTTTTCTGCTCTTTTGCACACCAATATCTCTACCTGTACATAACCATCTGATCATTTATCACTCCAGTGTTAATCTGCATAATTGTAATTATTCGCCTACCTTCTCATGCCTTTTGCACACAATGTATATAGACTCCCCTTTTTTCTACTGTGTTATTGACTTGTTAATTGTTTACTCCATGTGTAACTCTGTGTTGTCTGTTCACACTGCTATGCCTTATCTTGGCCAGGTCGCAGTTGCAAAAGAGAACTTGTTCTCAACTAGCCTACCTGGTTAAATAAAGGTGAAATAAAATAAAATAAAAAAATAAAAAAATGTATACAGGTAAAAATCTAGCTACAGATTCAGATATTATACGTTTCTAATTTTGTCTGAAAATTGTTTTAATTGCAAGCTAAAGCTTGCTGTTAGCCATCCAGCCATTGAACAATGAACCTACCTTTTTTTGGTTAACTTTAGCTTGCTATGACAATCGGTTTGTATTGCTAGTAACGTTATTCTATGGATTGGGATTATAGTTACTTTTTTAGCTCGCTAGCTAACATTAATTTAAGTGTGTGTAACGTTAGTGATGTTTTCTCAGAATGCCATTTCGCATTGCTAGTTACAGCCTAATGTTAGCTGACAATCGGTTTGTATAGCTAGTTAAAGCTTGCTGTTAGCTAGCCAGCTGACGTTAGATGGCTGGCTAGCTACAGTAGCTAGTATTACCTTTATGAACTGTGTGTAGTGATGTTATCAGAATGCCGTTTCGCATCTATTGTATAATAATGCTAAAATATTTGTATCTGGAATTTGTCTTTCAGCATTAAATCAGTAGAACACGCCTGACTAATCCACAAGTCATACAGTCATCAAAAGAGAGCTGGCCCAAGCAAAAGAATCAACTACATGCACCATTTCTTCACCAACTATGGAGTTGGTAAAACACTGCTGACCTGAATTGTAATAACTGCAGTGGCCAAAACAAGAACAAGTTTGTGCTCTGGTATTTTGCCTGGTGGACCATGCACAAGCTCCACCACAGTCTGGACCTTCACTTCCTGATCACAGGCCACACCAAGTTTGCCCCTGACTTTGCTTCGGCCTCATCAAGCAGCGCTTCAGAAAGACCAGAGTGTACACTTTGTTAGAGATTGCTGGGGTTGTGAAGGACAGCACTGTGACAGGGGTCAACATCCCACAGCTGGTTGGACTGTGGACTGGAGGATGGTACGGTGCTGGTGGAAAGCCATGGCTGGCAACAACACCTGACTCCCTACTTCAGGCCGCTGCCACAGATCAAGCAGTGCCAGCCCATCAGGTAAATAAAAGGTATTTGCATGAGGTTACTCTTATCTAAACTTGGGAGGTGACTTGATGTTGTGCAGGGTTGTAATGTCTTCTGATTTTTTTTGTCATTCTCTGTTTTACAGCTTCGATGCTCTGGAGCCTGGTGTTGTTGCCAAGGAGCGTTCGGACTGTCGGGACCAGGTTTCAGCTGCTGCGCAACGCTGACATCCTTCCTCCCATAGATGGTCTGCCTGTAAAAGCACCACCTGGACTGGACACAGCTAGACAATATTTTTGACAAGATCAGGGAGTTGTGCGACGAAGAGGCTATAGACATCACATGCTCTACATTAAAGTCAAGGGTAGGACAGAAACAGGTTCTCCGAATATTCCCCTGTTCATGCATGGTTTGGACGGACCAGTCATCAGCAGTGCCTCTATTCACATGACTCTCTCCTAACACTCACGCCATATATTGCTGATATTTTTCTTTATCCTGCTGCTCAGCCACTTTACCCCTGATTGTATGCATATAACAACCTCGTCTATCACTATTGTTATTGATGTTGTTCTTGTACATACTGTATATTTTATTTATATTGACACTATCTATTTCTGATATTACTACTATGCAAGTAACCATTTGGCTTTGGCTGTACCATTTACACGTTCTGTAGAGACCATCCACTCAGCAAGACTTAGCAAAATATTGATATATAAAATGAATATTGATGTGTGGTCGTAACATGATTTTGTGACATAACACAACAATATCATGTGTTCGTATCACGTGTCCACCACTTAAATATATGGCACATGCATCTGTTTATATACTGTACATGTGCACCTCACTCAGGTTTCAACTCAGGCATGGCCTTAACTTATGTATGGTATACTTTGTGATAAGTGCATGTGTAACAGTACATAAAGTATGCTAATGTATGGTGTGAAGGCATTTGGGCAGTGGTGTAAAGTACTTAAGTAAAAATACCCTAAAGTACTAATTAAGTCGTTTTTTTGTGGTATCTGTACATTACTATTTATATTTTTGGCAACTTTTACTTTACTACATTTTGTAAAGAAAATAATGTACTTTTTACTCCATCCATTTTCCTTGACGCCCAAAAGTACTTGTTACATGTTGACAGGAAAATTGTCCAATTCAAACACTTATCAAGAGAACATCCCTGGTCATCCATACTGTCTTTGATCTGGCAGACTCACTAAACACACATGCTTCGTTTGTAAATTATTTTGGAGTGTGCCACTGGCTATCCATCAATAAAAAATAATTCAATTTTGCTGTCTGGTTTGCTTAATATAAAGAGGTTGAAATGGTTTATATTTTTACTTTTGATACTTAAATACATTGTGCCTCTGGCTATCCATCAATATGATATATATTTTTTTTAAATACAATTGTGCCGCCTGCTTCAATATAAGGAATTTGAAATGATTTATACTTTTATTCAAGTATGACAATTGAGTGCTTTTTCCACCACTGGATGTGGCTGGGGGTTCTAGCATTTCTTTCACACGACCCGTCAATTTAGACAAGTGTATCAGGGTAAGCGTCATCTAATATTTATATCTGGACACTTTCTGTTTACCTGGAATTTTTCCTTATTGTAGGCTACTACCACTTTTAGTCTTTAGCACATGACATCATGTGAATCCTTAAAGAGATGGGTGGGGCTGGCTTAAGAGGGTGTGAACAATGCTGAATGGATGTATACAAAGGAGTAGGTACCAAAACATTCAACGGCCCTTTTCTCAAAAGTAAGTTTACAAATATATCAACTTTCAAAGCAGAATTACTTTCCCGTTGTTCCTCAAAAATGCTGTGTAATATATACCATTTTGTAGCTCTTGAGTCTACTTTTATTCAATGTAAAAAACAGAGATTCAAATTTTGCTACATAAAACCAAATTCAGGGGGTGAGTCACAAATGTATTAAAATGTTTTTAAAAAACCTACAGAGATGAAACTCCCCAAATGCAGAGAGAAACCCCCAAAATACAGGTGTGTTAAGCTTGTAGCGTCAAACCCAAGAAGACTTGAGGCTGTAATCGCTGCCAAAGATGCTTCAACAAAGTACTGAGTAAAGGGTCTGAATAGTTATGTAAATGTAATATTCAGTTTTCTGTTCAGAAATTAGCAAAAAATAAATAAAACATATTTTTGCTTTGTTATTATGGGGTATAGTGTGTAGATTGATGAGGGGGGTAAACGATTGAATACATTTTAGAATAAGGCTGTAATGTAACAAAATGTGCAAAAAGTAATGGTGTCTGAATATTTTCCGAATACACTGTTTATACAGTTGAAGTCGGAAGTTTACATACACCTTAGCCAAATACAACACAGTTTTTCACAATTCCTGACATTTAATCCTAGTAAAAATTCCATGTCTAACGTCAGTTAGGATCACAACTTTATTTTAAGAATGTGAAATGTCAGAACAATAGTAGAGAGATTGTTTTATTTCAGCTTCTATTTCTTTAATCACATTCCCAGTGTGTCAGAAGTTTAAATACACTCAATTAGTATTTGGTAGCATTGCCTTCAAATTGTTTAACTTGGGTCAAACGTTGTGTGCAGCGTTCCACAAGCTTCCCACAATAAGTTGGGTGGATTTTGGTCCATTCCTCCTGACAGAGCTGGTGTAACTGAGTCAGGCTTGTAGGCCTTGCTCGCACATGCTTCTTCAGTTCTGCCCACAGATTTTCTATAGGATTGAGGTCAGGGCTTTGTGATGGCCACTCCAATACCTTGACTTTGTTGTTCTTAAGCCATTTTGCCACAACTTTGGAAGTATGCTTGGGGTCATTGTCCATTTGGAAGACCCATTTGCGACCAAGCTTTAACTTCCTAAGTTAAACCCCCAAAAAGTAATGTTAGTTTATGTTCCTTTTTAAACTTCTAAAATATTTTTTTAGTTTTTTACATTTAGCTTGACATTAAATTACTTGAAAAATCAGTGCGGCTAGAGCAGCTTGCTATGGAGCGAGCAAACTATAGTTGTTTACATACATTTCGTGTCCGACACTTGCCTGTCCAATGTAACAGACATTTTGAAGGGTGGGGAGAGAGTGAGAGAGAGTGGAGGAGGAGGAGGCTTGGCTTGAAGTGCTGGGCATCTTGTTATGAAATGTATTATCTGAATTAGGCCCACATAAATATACCTATGGAGGAGCAGCCTCTATGATGGAACTTTGAATGTCTTTCAACTTCTGAGAGTTGGCTTAACGTTGGTCCAGAGCAAGCTAGCAAGCGAACAAGCTTGTGTGTGCAGAGTGGCACCAGAATTTAAATAAAAACACTTACCTTTTTGTAGTAACTATAGTATCCTTAACTAGCATTGAAAATGTTAATCAATTTTTCTCTAATAAAAAATCTCTCTTCCTAATTTCTGAATCTTTGGAGCTAGAAACAGAGCTGCTATGTCTACCGGCGCCATCTTGTATATGCTTAGATTTTTTTTAATCACCCTTGAGACATCAGTAGGCTACAGGAGCACACACTGTCAAAGGTGGGTGACAGAGGGAGGGCTTTGCATAGACGCCTTGTTACGTTTCTTTGTGGGGACTAGAAAAAAATGCCTGGAACGTAAAATAACGTTATTAAACGGTTCCCATGATTTTTAAAATATTGGTTCTGTTCAGGAATGGTACAGATCACTTTCGTTCGCAGTTCAGTTTCTGTTCCTCTAAAATGTTTGCTATATTACATTTTTTAGTTCTGTTCCCTGAACCAGTTCCAGCCCCTCAAATGTTTAAATTATATTAAATACAGTGCTGTGGAAAAGTATTTGCTCCCTTCCTGATACATTTTGTTTTTTGCACATTTGTCACACTTAAATGTTTCAGATCATCAAACAAATTGAAATATTACACAAAGATAACCCCAGTAAACACAACATGCAGTTTTTAAGTGATGATTTTATTTATTACGGGAAAAAAGCTATCCGAACCTTCATGGCCCTATGTGAAAAAGTAATTGACCCCCCTTGTTAAACCATGAATTTAACAGGTGTGCCTTGTTAAAAGTTCATTTGTGGAAATTCTTTCCTTCTTAATGTGTTTGAGCCAATCAGTTGTGTTGTGACAAGGTAGGGGTGGTATACAGGAGAGAGCCCTATTTGGTTAAAGACCAAGTTCATATTATGGCAAGAACAGCTCAAATAAGCAAAGAGAAATGACAGTCCATCATTACTTTAAGACTTGAAGGTCAATCAATTCGGAAAATGTAAATTACGTTGAAAGTTTCTTCAAGTGCAGCCGCAAAAACCATCATGCACCCATGACACAGTTTCACTGTAGCTAAAGATGGCCAGTTTGACCTAAATGTCCATAGATTTTCCTCATACTTCTTTGGAAGTTATTTCAATCGTGCAATTCGATCTTTCCCATTTTGCCTCAAGATGCAACAAGACATTCATATCATGACTCACTCAATCCATGCCTGATGATTACAGTCATACTGTTAACCTTATGTTTATTATTGGCTTCTCCACAAAGCATCTGAGTATCCTCCAGTATTCCATGGCCTGCTGGTATATGATCAATGTCAGTGCAGACGCACATGTTGAACATGTTGTTGTTACTCCCTGTGCTGTCAGAACAGGCCAAGCTAGACCTTGCCAAATGTTATCTCATTGGCATCTTATGAAAAACGAACTTCATTATGTGAAAGAATTACCCAATGATGACTGACTGGGAACTGAACTATGAGTCTGATACAATTCTAATATTGCCCAATCGTTTTCTGGAAATTGCTAGTAGTTTGCAGAACACAACCCCTTTGTCAGCTTCCTCAAAGCTCACATCTGTCATAGATAAAGTCACTTCAACGGCTATTACTTGGCCTTACTGGACAGACTAATCTGTACTGAATGATCAATATCAGTTCTAATGGTATGAAGCATACATGCAGTACAAGTTGGGGGAAAAAATGAAATGGCCTGTTAGTTTATGAATTGTGAAAATTTGGGGATAGATTGTACTAAGCATAACTACAGGTTTAATTTACCTCTGTTTAGCTCCCATTAGGAGATTTCAGTAATATACAGAAATGGGTCGTGGTCTGGAGATGGCCAACTCCGATATCCTCTACACGTACTGTAGTATGACATTCAACATGTCAAAAAGTGTAAATGGCCATTTCAATGCTGGCACTGGGAAGTGCTGATCCTGCACTCTCTACTCTAAATGCTTGCTCACAGCTTGTTAGATGGATTCTAAAAAACTATTTTATGACTGAATACAATGGCTTGGAAGTATCTTAGGATGGTGTAAACTGCAAACAGCATGGTGGAAACAGTAGCAACTTGATGCACTGCTAGCCTTGAACTGGCTTCAACAGTGGGAACAAATGATTGTAGTTTGGGTCTTACTCCCCTTGAACTCCATACATTTTTTTCCCAGCTTTGCCAGAAACAGGTTTGCATACTGCAGCAGTCTGCCAAAGTAAACACAACGTTTGTTGTACAGGCCAGCCGGGGTTTATGTGCTTGAAAGTTATGCTTGACTTTAAGGATGGTTTCTATCTCAAGATCGTTTTCGAAAATGCTTTTGAAATGTGATGAAGAAGTGGATAATATTTGGAACTCCTCTCGTCTCTCTATCTAAAACAGAAAACTTAACATTAAGATTACAATCAGTAGAGTCTGTTGAAACATATTTTGGTGTTCAGTTAAGGGATGGTGAACTTAAATGTATTTTGAAATGGTTTACATTGTACGGATTGAAATCCTATTCTTGGGTACTCAATGTGACTGTCTGTCATCACAGGGCCTTTTAGACTGTGGCTTTCAGCATTAGACCTCTTCTAACCTGATCAGTTATCTGAATAGAAAGTGTTAGGGGTCATATGGGAGCTGAGGTGGACACTAGTTGTCAATGACCCCTCTAATCTTCACCTCAGGCCTGCCCACCTGCAGCAACTGGTCCCCTTACTCTTTTGGATAAGTATCAGTCATGCAATAAACAATATGATTTGAACAAATCGCAATCCAATAGGTAATAGTGACTGTGACCAAGATTCTTACACACCTTTCTTTTTAGATTTGTCAGAGTTAAGACAAACCTCGGTGAATCTACAGAATCGGTCCAATAGTATTGTACTGTAGAGCCAGCTAAACAAGTACTTACTAACTGGCCACAGGCAGAAGCATTAGACTATAACATTGGAAGGCAAAACAAATAAAAACAGATTCAGATTGTCTCTGAGACTCATAGCGTGCACAGCGTCCAGGAACCCAGTCAGACTCCAATGACCATGAGAACCACTGGTCCAGGTCAGCAGACATGATAGCAGGTGCTAATCATGCTGCACAGAGATAGAACAAAATCTCAGAGGGTTTTTGCTTTAATGTTGTTGTTTCCTGTTATCAGCCATGAAAGGTATTTTGTTTCATGTTAAGAATGAAAGTTGTGTGAGTTGCACAACTTAGCACTGTTAATGCATTTCACCGTATATGAAGTATAGTTTATCAACGCTTTGATCTATACCGTAGGATATGCCAACAAGTTTTGATTGAGACAGTTTAATGAACATTTTACAAGTAATTTTCATCCAATAAAGTTTCCCTTTACTGACATGCTCTCCTTATAGGATCCAACAGAGTTTGTAGATGCCAGGAGTCTCTTTAAATGCATTTGCATTAATGGAGATAGCTTGTTGCTGTGAGTGACGGCTAGTGAACTGCCAGTAAAATCCCGGAATTGCATAACATCATCTAGTTTGTCCATGGGAATGTCCATCTTTATTTGAGCTTTTTCACTATTTTCTCTTTCCCTTTGGCTTGTATTCATATTATTTCTGATACCATCTACTTTGAACAGGACAATGAGTGTAGTATGCCAATTACTATCTCTCTGCATCTGTGTAATTATGTAGTGCTCTCATCTCTACTTCCCCCAGCTTCCGTCTAATTTTCAATGAGACAGATTCAAATGGACTTACATTGCACAAACCTTTTTTCAGCATTGCTCAAATTGGCATATTATTAGACCAAAAAGTTATGAAGCCCTATTCAATCAAACTCCTATTCAGATTAATTCAAATTAAATTAATAAAACAATTACCAAGTGGGTAAACTAAAAGAAAATCACTATTGTATACTAGATCTATATTTATTTGTATCTGTTTAATGTATTAGTCCACCTCATTAAATAATTCATCTCTATGACTAAAGTATATGAAATAGTGGATATAGTAGAGTACGGTATATAGACAGACAGTATAGTGTATTTTATAATGTAGTTCCCATGGCAGAGTTTGTGATATGTCCCAGCTGTTGAACATCTGCAGATGTGCATTTCCTGCCCTGAGTAAATGGGCCTGTCAATCCCATGATCATGTGCTTAGCAGGATCCTGTTGTTTCCATGTTACTATGTACCCTTAGCAGGATCCTGTTGCTTCCATGTTATGTACCCTTAGCAGGATCCTGTTGCTTCCATGTTATGCACCCTTAGCAGGATCCTGTTGCTTCCATGTTATGTACCCTTAGCAGGATCCTGTTGCTTCCATGTTATGTACCCTTAGCAGGATCCTGTTGCTTCCCAGAGCTCTGTAATCTGTAATCGGATTCCACTATGCAGATCCTTGAGGGGAGGGCCACCAGGCACACTGCCTAATAGTTCCCGAGACATCATCTACTCCCCCAATCATTCTCTGTCACTGTGGACTGAGAGGGAGCACGACAACACAAACAGCAGTGTGCAGGCTCCTCCAGTTAAGGAGGCATTTCCTCTTGTGCCTTCTCCCACATTGATAAGAGGCACCAGTGGGATGGGGAGGCTGGGGACGCACCAGCGTAATTGGTGATTCCCTGAGAATGTGTCACGTGTGCAAATGCACTTGCCAGAATTCATTTGTCATGTCTTATCTATTAGATTGCGGTGTTCAGAAGGGAGGCGAGGAGCGGGACAGGGGGTCCGCTGGGACAGCCTTCCCCCTCAGCTGTTACAGTGTCATAAACCTATTGGGTTATCTCTGGGTTGGAAGTGGACATAGTCACGACAGAGAGGGCCAAGAGCATCAGACTCACTTTGGGAATACAGTACTGTACACCCCCTCTGCCATTCAGACACACTGGAGGAGGAGGAAGAGGAGGAGGGATGGTTGTTTTTCTTACTGTACTGTACCCTGAAAGGGACAGATGTGGGACCACTTAAATCCCTCGTCCTGCCGCCCCTCCACATAAAGGAGAAGCTCCTTAGTTGGGATCCTTGGAGTTGAATTCCAAATCATGGCCCATTAAGTCCCCTCCAGGGCCATCCCACATGTATGTGTCAGTGTGAACCTATTATGACCATGCTGTCACTGTTTCCCATAAATACCCCATTCATCCCCTATGACTAATCCTTCCATCTAGAGCTGTCCTGACTGTACAGGTACCAGTAGACTAGGGCTCCTTTACAGCCAGGTGTAGAGGAGTGACCCTAGGCCCGGGAAGACCGAGATTGTTGGCCAGCTGAACATTAGATTAGAGTGGCATTTGTCTTGTTCTAAAACATGTCCCGATGATGGATGAGTTCTGTCTAGTGTCCCTCTTTTGTTCCCTGGAGATATAGCATCACATGTAAGGAACTAAGGACATGAGAGAAGTGCCTCTCCTATGATCCCACCTGATGTCTCTGTATGGACATAAAAACAGAAAACACCATGTTTTCCCAGCAAGAATGGCACTAATAGTAAAATCTGTCCTGCTACCCTGTTTAAATGTAAATACATTTTTTACAGTACTACTACACAAACAATAGATACAGTATATACTGTACAGTAGTAGATTCTCCCAGAGCTGTGCTCTGCCACCATTTGTGCTGAGCCCACAGGCTGTAGAGTGGAGTTTAGCCCAGAGGAAGTCCCTCTATGACCCATCTGTAAAGGTGATTAAGGCCCCATTAACATGGTCCTCATGGACACTGCAGCCTGGCCCTGACATTCTCCATCTGCTGCATGCTCCTGGTGTGGAGGCTACTACACTACACGGAATTATACTTAACTACTGTACCCAGCAATCAGTGGTGGGGAGATGGAGATTGTTACCATGGGAAGCTTTGGTAAAGATGTACAGTGTACACTGCCTATAAGTATCTGAAGTGGTTTGACGTAAGCAAAGCTAATTGAGATTATGAGATGTGGTAATAGTCATTAGGTGTAGGTTTCAGATTACTTAAATGCACTTTCTAGCAGCAAGCAGCAGGGTCAATTAACCTTCATCATTTTGGAACACTGGATGCATTGTTATTTTTCTGATATTACAGTGAATTAAATTATTATCCTTGTTTTGCAGCTTGTTCTTTCACGGTTGGTTTAATTGCTAATTACCTTGCTTAAATGTGATGTTTGTACGCAAAGTTATCTTATTCTCTATTAGCTCCCCAGACCTGTTCCTAAGCACCGCTATGTGATTTTTGCAACCTGTTCCTAAATGTTTCATATGATCCAGTGTAATCTAGGCCTCTTTGCTGCTAAAGGGCCATAATCCATACATGCAGGTCAGGAGCTTTGATGAAGTGGACGTTGTGAAGCTTCTGTTAATCACAGCTCTGCTCTGTAATGGATTGTGCCATTTAGACTGGGCCAGTTATGTTGACATGAAAGCACTTGAGCACTTCCTGCAGGCTGGCATAACTGGGCTTGTGCCTTCAAACCCTCATCTCATCGGCACCACTATGAAATCAGATTGGAGGAGGAGAGGGGGCGGAGGGGAAGCATCTAACAAGACTGTCAAAACACCACCAGCCTCTCCTTAATCCCAACCATTCAACTCTGCCTAAACACAGAGCGACTCAGTGTCAACACAGTCTTATTAACACACTGCAAGGCTTTGGATGGGAATCCTCAGTGACTCTCAACCATGACGTGGGGTTTATCCCCGCTCCACCCGTCCAGTTTGGAGCTGTAGCACCGGGGCAATTCCACGGTAAAGTAATTAGGCTTTGACATCACTTTTAAATGTATGCCAAACAAACAACATTGATTTCAAAGTTTAAAGAACCATACAACTCTATGCACAAGGACTACCTTTAAAAAATGTCACAGAACTGTGCAGATGCAAACTGGAAATGGAATTATGGTAAAATGTCCTTCAGGTTTTTGTGCGTCCACATTTCCAAAAACGTTTGAATATCTGCTCCAAATTAAGATTCAAAGATGTCTGCAGAAATACTGGGGTGTCAACTATGACATGGCACCTATTTTGGTTATTAAACTACAGTAAGTGAAGTGGATTTACACCCCGTTACGGTAACATAATTATATCATGGGTCCATGATCTGTACTACACAGAAATGCATAGGCGCCGACAGAGATGGCCGCCTCGCTTCGCGTTCCTAGGAAACTATGCAGTTTTTTGTTTTTTTACGTGTTATTTCTTACATTAGTACCCCAGGTCATCTTAGGTTTCATTACATACAGTCGAGAAGAACTACTGAATATAAGATCAGCGTCAACTCACCATCAGTACGACCAAGAATATGTTTTTCGCGACGCGGAGTGGAAACAGGACAACGGAGTGGATCCTATGCAGCGACCCAAAAAAACGACTCCGAAAGAGAGGGAAACAAGGCGGTCTTCTGGTCAGACTCCGGAGACGGGCACACCGTGCACCACTCCCTAGCATTCTTCTTGCCAATGTCCAGTCTCTTGACAACAAGGTTGATGAAATCCGAGCAAGGGTAGCATTCCAGAGGGACATCAGAGACTGTAACGTCCTTTGCTTCACTGAAACATGGCTCACTGGAGAGACTCTATCCGAAGCGGTGCAGCCAACGGGTTTCTCCACGCATCGCGCTGACAGAAACAAACATCTTTCTGGTAAGAAGAGGGGCGGGGGCGTATGCCTCATGGCCAACGTGACATGGTGTGATGAAAGAAACATACAGGAACTCAAATCCTTCTGTTCACCTGATTTAGAATTCCTCACAATCAAATGTAGACCGCATTATCTACCAAGAGAATTCTCTTCGATTATAATCACAGCCGTATATATCCCCCCCCAAGCAGACACATCGATGGCTCTGAACAAACTTTATTTAACTCTCTGCAAACTGGAAACGATTTATCCGGAGGCTGCATTCATTGTAGTTGGGGATTTTAACAAGGCTAATCTGAAAACAAGACTCCCTAAATTTTATCAGCATATCGATTGCGCAACCAGGGGTGGAAAGACCTTGGATCATTGTTACTCTAACTTCCGCGACGCATATAAGGCCCTGCCCCGCCCCCCTTTCGGAAAAGCTGACCACGACTCCATTTTGTTGATCCCTGCCTACAGACAGAAACTAAAACAAGAGGCTCCCACGCTGAGGTCTGTTCAACGCTGGTCCGACCAAGCTGACTCCACACTCCAAGACTGCTTCCATCACGTGGACTGGGAGATGTTTCGTATTGCGTCAGATAACAACATTGACGAATACGCTGATTCGGTGTGCGAGTTCATTAGAACGTGCGTTGAAGATGTCGTTCCCCTTGCAACGATTAAAACATTCCCTAACCAGAAACCGTGGATTGATGGCAGCATTCGTGTGAAACTGAAAGCGCGAACCACTGCTTTTAATCAGGGCAAGGTGTCTGGTAACATGACCGAATACAAACAGTGCAGCTATTCCCTCCGCAAGGCTATCAAACAAGCTAAGCGCCAGTACAGAGACAAAGTAGAATCTCAATTCAACGGCTCAGACACAAGAGGCATGTGGCAGGGTCTACAGTCAATCACGGACTACAGGAAGAAATCCAGCCCAGTCACGGACCAGGATGTCTTGCTCCCAGGCTGACTAAATAACTTTTTTGCCCGCTTTGAGGACAATACAGTGCCACTGACACGGCCTGCAACGAAAACATGCGGTCTCTCCTTCACTGCAGCCGAGGTGAGTAAGACATTTAAACGTGTTAACCCTCGCAAGGCTGCAGGCCCAGACGGCATCCCCAGCCGCGCCCTCAGAGCATGCGCAGACCAGCTGGCCAGTGTGTTTACGGACATATTCAATCAATCCCTATACCAGTCTGCTGTTCCCACATGCTTCAAGAGGGCCACCATTGTTCCTGTTCCCAAGAAAGCTAAGGTAACTGAGCTAAACGACTACCGCCCCGTAGCACTCACATCCGTCATCATGAAGTGCTTTGAGAGACTAGTCAAGGACCATATCACCTCCACCCTACCTGACACCCTAGACCCACTCCAATTTGCTTACCGCCCAAATAGGTCCACAGACGATGCAATCTCAACCACACTGCACACTGCCCTAACCCATCTGGACAAGAGGAATACCTATGTGAGAATGCTGTTCATCGACTACAGCTCGGCATTCAACACCATAGTACCCTCCAAGCTCGTCATCAAGCTCGAGACCCTGGGTCTCGACCCCGCCCTGTGCAACTGGGTACTGGACTTCCTGACGGGCCGCCCCCAGGTGGTGAGGGTAGGCAACAACATCTCCTCCCCGCTGATCCTCAACACTGGGGCCCCACAAGGGTGCGTTCTGAGCCCTCTCCTGTACTCCCTGTTCACCCACGACTGCGTGGCCACGCACGCCTCCAACTCAATCATCAAGTTTGCGGACGACACAACAGTGGTAGGCTTGATTACCAACAACGACGAGACGGCCTACAGGGAGGAGGTGAGGGCCCTCGGAGTGTGGTGTCAGGAAAATAACCTCACACTCAACGTCAACAAAACTAAGGAGATGATTGTGGACTTCAGGAAACAGCAGAGGGAACACCCCCCTATCCACATCGATGGAACAGTAGTGGAGAGGGTAGCAAGTTTTAAGTTCCTCGGCATACACATCACAGACAAACTGAATTGGTCCACTCACACAGACAGCATCGTGAAGAAGACGCAGCAGCGCCTCTTCAACCTCAGGAGGCTGAAGAAATTTGGCTTGTCACCAAAAGCACTCACAAACTTCTACAGATGCACAATCGAGAGCATCCTGGCGGGCTGTATCACCGCCTGGTATGGCAACTGCACCGCCCTCAACCGTAAGGCTCTCCAGAGGGTAGTGAGGTCTGCACAACGCATCACCGGGGGCAAACTACCTGCCCTCCAGGACACCTACACCACCCGATGTCACAGGAAGGCCATAAAGATCATCAAGGACATCAACCACCCGAGCCACTGCCTGTTCACCCCGCTATCATCCAGAAGGGGAGGTCAGTACAGGTGCATCAAAGCTGGGACCGAGAGACTGAAAAACAGCTTCTATCTCAAGGCCATCAGACTGTTAAACAGCCACCACTAACACTGAGTGGCTGCTGCCAACACACTGACACTGACTCAACTCCAGCCACTTTAATAATGGGAATTGATGGGAAATGATGTAAATATATCACTAGCCACTTTAAACAATGCTACCTTATATAATGTTACTTACCCTACATTATTCATCTCATATGCATACGTATATACTGGACTCTATATCATCGACTGTATCCTTATGTAATACATGTATCACTAGCCACTTTAAACTATGCCACTTTGTTTTCATACTCATCTCATTTGTACATACTGTACTCGATACCATCTACTGTATCTTGCCTATGCTGCTCTGTACCATCACTCATTCATATATCCTTATGTACATATTCTTTATCCCCTTACACTGTGTACAAGACAGTAGTTTTGGAATTGTTAGTTAGATTACTTGTTATTACTGCATTGTCGGAACTAGAAGCACAAGCATTTCGCTACACTCGCATTAACATCTGCTAACCATGTGTATGTGACAAATAAAATTTGATTTGATTTGATTTGATTTGATTATGGATATGAATCTCATTCTCCTCATGTTTCACAAGTTTGGACATCACAGCACAGAACAGCAGAGCACAGCAGAGTACAGTGCAGTACAATACAGCACAGCAGAGCAGAGTAGGGTAGAGTACAGTACAGCGCAATGCAGTACAGTACAATATACAGTACTGTCCTTTCTGAGGATCGCCACCTTGTAGTGGTGGAAAAGCTTGCACAGTTCCAGTGATCCCGAAGCCGTCTGGAGTTGAGCTAGCTTCTGGTAGGGTCACCCACGGTGTTAAGGTCAATGGGGAGGTTCCAGACAAAGTGGAATCCAACCAAGACCTCAACAGTAGAGCAGGCGGAAGATGACGTCAAGCCACAATGGCTGGTAGGCTGCCATCGTCTTGGACTCCATGCCACTGGACTGTGTGGTGGCTGCCCGTGCATCAGACTCTCCACGTTAAACTATGTCACGCACAGGCGTCCTTTAAAAAGGAATCCGCCCTATACATCCCAGACTAAAGTCCTATGGTGTTCAGCAATGGGCGTAGGGGACAGGATTGTGTGATCTGGCTGTCTCTGCGCTCTTGAACTGAGGCAGATAGAGCTTTCAGCAGCTACACCCAGCTACACCCAAAGGTTCCCTAAAAATAGCTTGCCTCGAAAACTCCTGACTGGGTCACCAGAGGGGTCACCCACATGCGGTCAAAAACAAAGAAAAATCACATTTGGAACCTTGAATGTTCGCACCCTAATGGATAGTGACCAGTGATCAACCCGAGAGGAGAACTGCAATCATAGTCAGAGAACTAAGGTGGTGCCAGATTGACATAGCTGCCCTCTCTGAAACCCATCTGGCAGATGAAGGGCAACTGAAAGAGGAGAAGGGTGGGTACACCTTGTTCTGTGGGAAAGCAGCTGATGAGCCCAGGATCCATGGCGTTGGATTCACAATCAAGAGCCAGCTCATCAGCCACCTCTCTGAACTTCCTATTGAGATCATGACCATCTGTCTGGTGCTTGCTAACACCAGATGGCAACAGTTGTGAGTGCCGATGCCACAATTCTGGACTCACAGGAGGAAGTAAAGGAGACCTTCTATGCCAGCTTAGACGCATCACTGGCAAGCATCCCAAAGGAGGATAAGATCATTCTTCTTGGGGACTTCAATGCCAGGGTTGGGGACCACAACCTTTAGAGAGGCACAATAGGAAAGGAAGGCATCGGCAACATAAACTCCAATGGAGTTTTTCTCCTCATCAAATGTGCTGAGTACAACTTTACCATCACTAACACTCTTTTCCATCAGATAAAAACAAACTCAAAGCTCTTGAAGGCACCCCCACTCCAAACGGTGGCATCTAATTGTTTATGTCACTGTTCGAGCTAGGGATTTTCCATGCACCGGTAGAACAGAAATGCTAAGTCTGGTAAGATGAGGGGTGGGGGTGTGTTTTTGTCAATAACAGCTAGTGCACAACGTCTAATATTAAAGATGTCTCGAGGTATTGCTCGCCTGAGGTAGAGTACCTTATAATAAGCTGTAGACCACACTATCTACCAAGAGAGTTCTCATTTATATTATTCGTAGCCGTCTATTTACCACCACAGACCGATGCTGGCACTAAGACCGCAATCAAACAACGCTATAAGGCCATATAGCAAACAAGAAAATGCTCATCCAGAAGCGGCGCACCTAATGGCCGGGGACTTTAATGCAGGCAAACTTAAATCAGTTTTACCAAATTTTTACTAGCATTACTAGTAAACTTAAATCAGTTTTACCAAATTTTTACTAGCATGTTCAATGTGCAACCAGAGGGGGAAAAAACTCAAGACCAACTTTACTCCACACACAGAAATGCATACAAAGCTCTCCCAAGACATCCATTTGGCAAATCTGACCATAATTATATCCTCCTGATTCCTGCTTACAAGCCAAAACTAAAGCAGGAAATACCAGTGACTTACTCAATAAGGAAGTGGTCAGATGACGCGGATGCTACGCTACAAGGCAGTTTTGCTAGCACAGACTGGAATATGTTCTGGGATTCGTCCAATGGCATTGAGGAGTATACCACCTCAGTCATCGGCTTCATCAATAAGTGCATCGACGACGTCGTCCCCACAGTGACCGTACGTACATATCCCAACCAGAAGTCATAGATAACAGGCAAAATCCACATCAAGCTAAAGGCTAGAGCTGCCGCTTTCAAGGAGCGGGACACTAATCCATACGCTTATAAGAAATTCCACTATGCCCTCAGACGAACCATCAAAGAAGCAAAGCGTCAGTACAGGATTAAGATCCTACTACACCGGCTCTGACACTCTTCCTATGTGGCAGGGCATGACAACTATTATGGACTACAAAGGGAAACCCAGTCGTGAGCTGCCCAGTGCCGCAAGCCTACCAGACGAGCTAAATGCCTTTATGCTCACTACGAGGCAAGCAACACTGAAGCATGCACTAGAGCACCAGCTGATCCGGATGACTATGTGATAACGCTCTCAGTAGCCAATGTGAGCAAGACCTTTAAACAGGTCAACATTCACAAAGCCGGGGGGTGTACTCAAAGCATGCGCAGACCAACTGGCAAGTGTCTTCACTGACATTTTCAACCTCTCCCTGACCGAGTCTGTAATACCTACATGGTTCAAGCAGACCATCATAGTCCCTGTGCCCAAGGAAGCGAAGGTAACCTGCCTAAATGATTACCGCGCCGTAGTGCTCACGTCGTTAGCCATGAAGTGCTTTGAAAGGCTGGTCATGGCTAACATCAACAGCGTCTAGGATACCCTAGACTAGAGGTTCCCAAACTTGTTATAGTCCCGTACCCCTTTAAACATTCAACCTCCGGCTGCGTACCCCCTATGGCACTAGGTTCAGAGCACTCTCAATTGTTGTTTTTTGCCATCATTGTAAGCCTGCCACATACACTATACGACGCATTTAAGAATGAGTTTGTAACTTCCCACAAGCCGGGTTGTGACAAAGAGCTCTTATTGGACCAGGGCACAAATAATAAAATAGTAATAATAAATCATTTTGCTCTGTATTTAGCCATCTTACATATAAAATGTACATTATTTGTTCATAGAAAATTGTGAATACAATTTAACCACAGGTTAATGAGAAGGGTGTGCTTGAAAGGATGCACATAAATCTGCAATGTAGGGTTGTATTAGAAAGAGTCTGCAATGAACACAATTGGAGACAGAGAGCTGGTATCAAGTGTAGGGTGCAGTAGGTGTTTATTGTAAAGGACCACAGGAGGAGGCAGGTAGCTGTGTCCAGGGGCAGGCAGAAGGTCATACACAGGGGGTCCAAAAGGGAAACAGTACAGGCAGGGTAAAGGCTAGTAACGTCGTCCGGGAGATCAGGCAATAGGTTGATAACAGCTAATCCGATAGGCTAAAGTACAGGCAGGGAATAAGCAAAAGGCGTCATTAGTGAGATAGGCCAAAACTATCATACACGGGAGGATTAAATTACGGGAAAAACAGAGCTCCGAATATAAGGTGTCACAAAACAAACAATACCTCACAATGAAAGGGTGCAAAGAACTGAACTAAATAGTGTGTGATGATGACATACAGGCTTCTGAACAGGTGATCAGAATTGATGTGATTGGGATCTGGAGAGTGAGCTGCATTCGTGGGATCTATGTGTTTGAGAGTGTGAGCTGGAAAGTGGGCATGGAAAGTGAGCTGCGTTCAGGGGATCTACATGTTTGAGAGTGTGAGTTGGAAGCAGACGTTACAGAGTCTCAAATCATTTTCCACACAGTCTGTGCCTGTATTTAGTTTTCATGCTAGTCAGGGCCGAGAATACACTCTCACATAGGTATGTGGTTGCAAAGGGCATCAGTGTCTTAACAGCGCGATTTGCCAAGGCAAGAAACTCTGAGCGCAGCCCTATCCCGAAATCTGGCATTGGCTTCTGATTAAATAACATTTTCACAGAACCGCTTGTTGCAATTTTGATGAGGCTCTCTTGTTCAGATATCGGTAAGTGGACTGGAGGCAGGGCATGAAAGGGATAACGAATCCAGTTGTTTGTGTCATCCGTTTCGGGAAAGTATCTGGGTAATTGCGCACCCAGCTCACTCAGGTGCTTCGCTATATCATATTTGACATTGTCCACAAGCTTGAGTAAATTTGCACACACAAAAATCCTACAATGATGGAAAGATCTGTGTATTGTCCTTGTTAATGCAGACAGAAAAGAGATCCAACTTCTTAATCATAGCCTCAATTTTGTCCCGCACATTGAATATAGCTGCGGAGAGTCCCTGTAATCCTAGATTCAGATCATTCAGGCGAGAAAAAACATCACCCAGATAGGCCAGTTGTGTGAGAAACTCGTCATCATGCAAACGGTCAGACAAGTGAAAATATGGTCAGTAAAGAAAACTTTAAGCCCGTCTCTCAATACAAAAAACGTGTCAATACTTTGCCCCTTGATAACCAGTGCACTTCTGTATGTTGTAAAAGCCGTGGTCGCTGTCCATATCTTTGCATAATGCAGAAAATACACAAGAGTTCAGCGGCCTTGCTTTAACAAAGTTAACCATTTTCACTGTAGTGTCCAAAACATCTTTCAAGCTGTCAGGCATTCCCTAGGCGGCAAGAGCCTCTCGGTGGATGCTGCAGTGTACCCAAGTGGTGTCGGGAGCAACTGCTTGCATGTACGTTACCACTCCACTATGTCTCCCTGTCATGGCTTTTGCACCATCAGTACAGATACCAACACATCTTGACCACCAAAGTCCATTTGATGTCACTAAGCTGTTCAGTACTTTAAAAAATATACTCTCATGTTGTCCTGGTTTCCAATGGTTTGCAGAAGATGATGTCTTCCTTAATAGACCCCCCATAAATGTAACGGACATATACCAGGAGCTGTGCCAGGCCCGCCATGTCTGTTGACTCATCCAGCTGTAACGCATATAATTCACTGGCTTGTATGCGATGCAGTAATTGTTTCAAAACATCTCCTGCCATGTCACTGATGCGTCGTGAAACAGTGTTGTTTGATAAAGACATTGTCTGTATAGTTTTTTGGGCCTTTCCCCCAGCATTGTCCCAGCTATATCCGCGGCAGCAGGAAGAATTAAGTCCTCTACAATAGTTTGGGGCTTGCCTGTCCTAGCCACTTGGTAGCTCACCATATAAGATGCTTCTAGCCCCGTCTTGTTAATGGTATCTGTTGCTTTTATACATGTCTTACTACTCAAAAGTCCTCTTTATTCTCACTCAACAAACTCCTGTGGCTTATTTTTTAAATTGGCATGTTTCGTTTCTAAATGACTACACAAGAGTGAAGGTTTCCTGCGAGAGAGTAATGGTTAATTATTTGACTAGGCTACCTGTATTTGACATTGTGTTGTGATTTCACTGAACACTAGATGGTTTAATTTTATTTCTGGCAGTGAAACGAGGCTACTCAGACGAGAGAAAAAATCTCATCCAAATGTTTAACCCGTTGGAAAATATAAATGTACTGTTTTAAAATGACACATTTTATTTGGCATACCTCCGGCGGCATTGCACTTACCCCAGTGTGGAAAATACCTGCCCTAGACACACTCCAATTTGCTTACCTCCCCAACATATCCACAGATGACGCAATCTCAATCGCACTCCACACTGCCCTTTCCCACCTGGATAAAAGGAACACCTACGTGAGAATGCTACCCCTGTTGAGGGTCAGCGTGGCAGATGTGTTGTTGCCTACCCTCACCACCTGGGGGCGGCCCGTCAGGAAATCCAGGATCCAGTTGCGGAGGGAGGTGTTCAGTCCCAGGGTCCTTAGCTTAATGATGAGCTTGGAGGGAACTATGGTGTTGAACGCTGAGCTGTAGTCAATGAACAGCATTCTCACATAGGTGTTTCTCTTGTCCAGGTGGGAAAGGGCAGTGTGAAGTGCATTAGAAATTGTGTCATCTGTTAATCTGTTGGGGTGGTATGCGGATTGGAGTGTGTCCAGGGTTTCTGGGAATGATGGTGTTGATGTGAGCCATGGCCAGCCTTTCAAAGAATTTCATGGCTACTATAAGGGCACAAGGCGAGACACAAATGCAGACACAGGAGGCAGATGGTATAGCTCCGTTATTTATTATAACAAAGGGAGTATGCAAAGACAGGTCAGGGACAGGGGTGAGTTCATAAACCAGGTCAGAGTCCAAACAGTACCAGACGATAGGCAGTCTCGTGGTCAGGCCAGGCAAGGGTCAGAAACCAGATCTGAGTCCTAAACAGTACAAGGGGATAGGAAGGCTGTTGGTCAGAACAGGCAGAGTGGTCAGGCAGGTGGGTACGGAGTCAGGACAGGCAAGGGTCGAAACCAGGAGGACTAGAAACAAACAGAGACTGGGAAAAATAGGAGCAAGGAAAAACACTGGTTGACTTGGCAAACAAGACGAACTGGCACAGAGAGGAAACACAGGGATATATATACCGGGGATAATAAGCGACATCTGGAGGGGGTGGAAACATGTGAACCAGATCAAGGTGTGACATCTACAGATGTAAGTGCTATCAGGCGGTAATCATTTAGGCAGGTTACCTTGGCATTCTTAGGCACAGGGACTATGGTGGTCTGCTTGAAACATGAGGAGTTCCTTTTCCCAGTCATGTGAAATCCATAGATTTGGGCCTAATGAATTTATTTGAATTGACTGATTTCCTTTTATGAACTGTAACTCAGTATAATCTTTGACATTGGTGCATGTTGCGTTTATATTTTGTTCAGTGTAAATATAAGTGTTGAAATTAGTTGACAGGTGTCTTTACATCAACGTTATTGTGTGTTGATGTATTTCTGATACCTTTTAAGACTTTTTCTGGTAGATGTTTTCTAAGACCCCTTTTCCTGTTTTCCTTTTCCTGTCCTTTTCTGTTTATCCAGAAATTAAAGTTTTTATTTATGCTTAATTTTAAAGATGGAAAATGGTTGAAAAGTGTATCTATGCCTTCATTTCCCAAACATATAGACTCTTAGCTTTTATTTGACACCCAATTTGATGTGTTCCTATGAACTTCACATGTTGCTGCTCATGGGTCCTTTTACATGGAAATGCCAACTGGATAGAGGGGCCAGTGGAGCGGAGAAGGTTGGCCAACATTACTTGGAGTGTTGAGTGTATTTGGTTTAATTCTCACCATCAATATTTCACACCAACAGTGGATTAAGTTATGACCTGTTGGATAACAGATTCATTTATTAACTTTTCATTTGTCAAATAATCTGCTATAGAATGTTAGTCAATATGTAATTAGATATTTTAAATATATTTTAAATACTTTCAATCCTGTCCTGATTGTCTGGAATTGAAATAAATATGACTTCCCTGATGTTTTAAAAAGTGCTGTTCTTTCCATGTATTTCATGGAGTCAACTATAAATTCCACTTGTTCCGACAGTGAACGTGGCCAGGGATTACAGTACATTCTCGAACTTCCTAAAGTTGGGTGGTTGCACAGATGTAGGCCAGATGTTTGATCTGTTTCCTGATGCACCAGTGAGAACTCTGGCCATATAAACTAACTGAGCTGGCCAATACCCTCTGACCTCTTTCACTGTGCCTTGCCTTACAAAAAAACTGCATGAAAAATGTCACGTGAAAGAATCATGTGAGAAAAAAATGAGAAAAACACATGAAAGTGTCAGACATGTGTGCAATTGTTATGCACTAAAATTACAAAAAGTTAATTCAAGTTAACTGATTAACTCAGACAGCCCTAATTATAAACCATCTCTTTCTATAAAAGTATGTGTTTACATTCATTCCAATAGCAAACACATTCACACATTTTCAAATACATTAAAATGATTTTTTAGGCCTGAGTATGAAATGTAACAAAAACCAACAGAAAGTTAGCAACAGAAAAAGCTAATAACATAGCTAGGTAGGATGAAATGGCAGGTTAGCTATCGCACTAAGCTTGCTAGCGGTTAGCAATTAGCATGCAACCATTACATACCATTTTTTAAATGTTTTATAACCTTCTAAAATACAGTACATATCATTAGCATGGGTCGTATGTAGACATGTAAATGCACTTAATACGAGCCCTCGTTTATAAAAGTAAAACCATTTAAGAGCCAAAATATCTAAACTCAGCAAAAAAAGAAATGTCCTCTCACTGTCAACTGCGTTTATTTTCAGCAAACTTAACATGTGTAAATATTTGTATGAACATAGAAAGATTCAACAACTGAGACATAAACTGAAAAAAGTTCCACAGACATGTGACTAACAGAAATGAAATAATGTGTCCATGAACAAAGGGGGGGTCAAAATCAAAAGTAACAGTCAGTATCTGGTGTGGCCACCAGCTGCATTAAGTACTGCAGTGCATCTCCTCCTCATGGACTGCATAAGATTTGCCAGTACTTGCTGTGAGATGTTACCCCAATCTTCCACCAAGACACCTGAAAGTTCCCGGAAATTTCTGGGAGGAATGGCCCTAGCCCTCACCCTCCGATCCAACAGGTCCCAGACGTGCTCAATAGGATTGAGATCCGGGCTCTTCGCTGGCCATAGCAGAACACTGACATTCCTGTCTTGCAGGAAATCACGCACAGAACGAGCAGTATAGCTGGTGGCATTGTCATGCTGGAGGGTCATGTCAGGATGAGCCTGCAGGAAAGGTACCACATGAGAGAGGAGGATGTCTTCCCTGTAACGCACAGCGTTGAGATTGCCTGCAATGACAACAAGCTCAGTCCGATGATGCTGTGACACACCGCCCTAGACCATGACGGACCCTCCACCTCCAAATCGATCCCACTCCAGAGTACAGGCCTCGGTGTAACGCTCATTCCTTCGACGATAAACGCGAATCCAACCATCAGCCCTGGTGAGACAAAACCGCAACTCGTTAGTAAAGAGCACTTTTTGCCAGTCCTGTCTGGTCCAGCGACGGTGGGTTTGTGCCCATAGGCGACGTTGTTGTCGGTGATGTCTGGTGAGGACCTGCCTTACAACAGGCCTACAAGCCCTCAGTCCAGCCTTTCTCAGCCTATTGCGGACAGTCTGAGCACTGATGAGGGATTGTGCATTCCTGGTGTAACTCGGGCAGTTGTTGTTGCCATCCTGTACCTGTCCCGCAGGTGTGATGTTCGGATGTAGAGATCCTGTGCAGGTGTTGTTACACATGGTCTGCCACTGCGAGGACGATCAGCTGTCCGTCCTGTCTCCCTGTAGCGCTGTCATAGGCGTCTCACAGTACGGACATTGCAATTTATTGCCCTGGCCTCATCTCCAGTCCTCATGCCTCCTTGCAGCATGCCTAAGGCACGTTCACGCAGATGAGCAGGGACCCTGGGCATCTTTCTTTTGGTATTTTTCAGAGTCAGCAGAAAGGCCACTTTAGTGTCCTAAGTTTTCATAACTGTGACCTTAATTGCCTACCATCTGTAAGCTGTTAGTGTCTTAACGACCGTTCCACAGGTGCATGTTCATTAA
Organism: Oncorhynchus clarkii lewisi; assembly: GCF_045791955.1. Taxonomy (NCBI): domain Eukaryota; kingdom Metazoa; phylum Chordata; class Actinopteri; order Salmoniformes; family Salmonidae; genus Oncorhynchus; species Oncorhynchus clarkii. The sequence goes on from NC_092165.1 coordinate 41,412,598, forward strand.
TTGTTTATGGTTTATTGAACAAGCATGGGAAACAGTGTTTAAACCCTTTACAATGGAGATCTGTGAAGTTATTTGGATTTTTACAAATTATCTTTGAAAGACAGGGTCCTGAAAAAGGGCCGTTTCTTTTTTTTCCTGAGTTTATAATGGAAACGCCATCTTGTTCCTATTGACTTGCATACAAAAGTGAGCTAGCTAGTTACTTAGCTTAGCTACACTTATGTAAATGGGAAAATCTCACTTGTTCAAAGCAATTAAATTATACATAAAAATTACCAGACAACTCAACACCATGTAAACCAGAAAAAAGAATAAGGAGGCACGGAGTGCTAGCTTCTCTGTTCTTTTCACTGGGCTTCTTCCAACAGTCAAAGACAAACGTACGAAGAAAAGAGGCCTGCAGCAGTAACACTTTGAATCTCTTCCCCTAGTGGTATGGCTAAGTATACATGTATATAAATGAAACACCATGGAGGACTACTGTACATGGAGGACATTTCAGAAATAGGAAATCATTATTTTTAATGAACGCACTTGAATTATTATACTCAGGTAGGCTAAGTTACCTTGTTACAGAATGGCATTCCATCATTTGCAATTCCACATGTGTAAACATTGCTAGTGCAAAATATTAACACCACCTTTTTACATGTGAGGAGAATAACACTATTTCACCCCCCACGTGAACTTGCAATTCCACATGTAAAAGGTCGATTTTCACATGTGAATGTTTCTTACATATGTAAAAAAAAAAATGCAATTCTACAAGAGTTAGATATTCACATGTGAAAGTTATTCACATGTAAAACTACTAATTTGATTGTGAAAAACAATCATATGTGAAAACCAGTGTTCTTACACGTGAATGTTTTTCACATGTGAACTTGCAATTCCACATGTGAAAGTTAGTGGAACTGCATGTCCGATTTTCACATGTGAAAAATGCTAAATTCACATTAGGTGTAAAGTTATTCTCCTCACGTGAGAAGATGGTGTTAACATGTGAGCTCTAAATTGAATAGATGGTAAAATATGGTTTCACATGAAACTTAAGCTCATCCTGTGAAAACCATTTCAGCAGTTTTTTTGTAATGGTTCTATGTGAACTAACGGTTCCTTATATATAAAATGTTGTTTTGGTAATGATAGGGTACAACTGAATCATTGGAAAAGAGATTACTACTTAATTTTGCATATACAGAACACAACCGCAAACAATCCCATGTAATCTGTGAGCAGTATTTTCATAAGGGAAACTCCTTATCCTAACTACACATGGCATTTTGGAGATTAAGCAGCTATGATCATAGGCATGTATCTCATCCCTCAATGTTCCCTCCATCACTTCTATCTCTCTGTCTGTCTGTCAGTCTGTACTCCACAGGGATATTCTGTTCCTCCTCCAGCTCTGTTTACAAACCCTGGTCGAACACCCTGTGACCACTGCACAGAGGACGACTCCACAGCAGCCCTGTCTCTGTCTGTTTACGCTGTGAGCCAGGCTATGCATGTCACTGCTGAGTCACACAGGGGCCGGAGCCAGGGCTGGACTCTAGGGGAGCAGGGGGCGTGACCCAGGGGGGCTGCAGGTGCAGGAGGAGGGGCACAGACTCTAGAAGTGGGTGGTGGTGGTACAGGCCCTGGGGATGGGGAGTTGGGGGTGAGGGGACTAGTACGGCAGCGGCCAAGCCACTAGCCCTCTGATCTCCATACATCTTCATCCCACCAGAGGTCAAAGTTCACGTGCTAGATCAACACTGGAAAGAGAATAAGTCTGGGATGCATTTAGGAGACCCTGTCTACCTAGAGCCAGCCAGAGTTTATTCATCTTAAGTGGGAATCTGCGAAACATGACGTTTAGTATAACAGCTTTGTTTGCGTTTTCCTTGAGAAAGCAGGGAGCTCTTGGCCCGGCTCCACGCACTCACAGCTACCTAAATGGTCCATGCCTCCCACAGAAATGCTCCTCCGTCATGTGGCGGGGCCTGGGGACAACCAGCCTTCCCATGGTGCTCATGTTCCTCCCATGTCCCTCCTGGGGCCTGGGGGGACGGAGGGGGGTTGGAGTAGGATAGAGTAGGTTCGGCTACGAGGAAAGAGAGAGGGAAAGAGAGGGAGAGAGACACACACACACATCTGCTTTTCATCTCAATGGGAAAATTCCCCTGATCCTGGAGATTAGGCTGGAGTCCCTCAGATAGAGCAGCCTGGCTCCTCTGAGGCTCGGACATCATAAGCGTGCTCCCTCAGGCCTTGTTGGCTCAGTTCCATTGTGACCCCCTCCACCAGCATGAACGGAACCCTAGCCTAGGATAGACACTGTGTGGGAGAGAAAATGACACTTATGTACAGTATAATGTACAAAGGTATTGGCTGATTGTGAGCTCTAATTGTGAGTTGAACTTTGGGGACAGCAAGCACAGTGGCGGCATACCCTTTATTGCTTTGTCTGTTGCCTGAATGTAACATCTCTAGCTGTCCTGATGGAAACCAGACAGTGAATTATCCAGTTTAGATATGTTTAAGAAATCTTAAATCAGACAATTAACATGCAGTCCACCGAGCAACTATCTGCTAGTCCTCATTGCTAGATTAGTCATATCCGGTTATAATGATGACACACATAACCAATCAATTACGGAGATATCTATCAGACATCCCTACACTACACCTTTCTAAAGCCTTATTATGCTTTTCACACCCCAACTTCTAAACCAGTTTTGGTTGATTTCGATTTTCTATAACTCCATCATTGGACTTCTGCCTTGTCTATGCAACTTGAATTGTGAAGTTCTTTATTGTATTATCTTTGTCTATGCGTCCCTGGATACAATCCAGGTCAGTGAAATGATAAATAAATGGGCTGACAGTGTGATATGGTAGGTGGCCATATGTACCATTCAACATGTGTGGCACGTTGACTCTGCCTGACTTGGCCTAAGCCCTCTCCTGTTCCCATGATGCCCAGGGGTACTGCTCTGTTAATTTTCTCCTGATTAGCACTACTTATTTTCACTCTCTCACACACTCCTCGTGGAAGAGTTTGAGGAGGTGGGAGGTGTGCGGGCTGTGGCTTGTGTCTTTTCAATGCCATCCACTCACCCTGTCCCCAGCATATCACCCCCTCACCACTTCCCAAGACTCTGACTGCCCCCAAAACACATACTCGTGCCCCAAGCCAGCCTGTCACTCTCTCTCTCTGCAGGGAGTGTCAAACACAGCCCCTGCTTAGCTTTAATCAACCCCAGGTTCTCTCTTGGCATAGTGACAGCAGGTTGCACAGACAGTGATGAGATGTCAACACTCACCACAACTTGTGCTTGTGATTCTCTCTCTCTCTCTCTCTCTCCCTGTTTCTCTCAGGCTTGCTGAGGCTGTCTGAAGGAGTTCATGATTTGTAATATTGATCTGAGATGTTCTGCATTTACAGAGAATATGGCTCAGTTGTACATAACAGCAGGCTGATGATGCAGGAACCTCACAGGGACCTCTCACTGCCAAAGAAAAGAGCTCAACATCGGATCCCTCAGCTCTGCACTGTGGATTAATGAAATCTCTGCAAATGTAATAAGGGAATTGAAGGGGTTTATTCTCTTAATCAATAGCTCATAAGGGATTGGGAGTGATATCCTAGATCTATGTCACGATCTTCGTAATGAGCGGACCAAGGCGCAGCGTGATTGAAGTTCCACATCTTTATTACGGTGAAACTTAAAACAAAAAGTGAAAGTAGTGGTGCACAAACACAAAACAATATCCCACAAACACAGATGGGAAAAATGGCTACCTAAATATTATCCCCAATTAGAGGCAGATTACCAGCTGCCTCTAATTGGTAACCATACAAAACACCAACATAGAAATATTGAGCTAGAACACCCCCTAGTCACGCCCTGACCTACTACATCATAGAGAACCAAGGGCTCTCTATGATCAGGGCGTGACAACCTAGGGACATTTATGAGCTTCTGTTTCGACTCTGGTGTTCCCCACAGTTTGCAAATCACTTTAATCCAATGATGTATCAGTACAGATTTGTTGTTGATAGTCCTTGGCAAACACACCTTGAAAGTAAGCATCCTTTTTTTGTTATTTGTCAACTCAGGTTCCCTTTTTCTAATATTAGGATTTGGATGAAGATCTGATTCAGTATCAAAAATATGCAAAAATAGAGAAAATCAGATTGGGGGCAAACGCTTTTTCACAGCACTGTATGTGTGTTATAGGCATGTTTCCTGTTTAGCTGAGTCAGACAGAGAGGAGAGTAGACCAGGCTGGACCAGGAGAGAGCCAGTGACAACCTTAGGGCAGGACCCTCCTTTCTCACAACCCCAGCCTACCCCAACCTTCTTCAGCGTCGCCATCCTGTAGCTAGCCTATTTGTTTGTTTATAGTTTTTTAGGGGAATGGAAAATCAAACATCCTGACCACTGTGAAGTCATGCAGACTTAGTCAGATAATCAAGACTTGTAGAAGAAAAGCCAACTGTATCACTAAAGATAGGCAGTCACAAACTTGCCATCCTTACCATTAGCATTTACTTTGCTTGGTTCATATACTGGCATGTGCATCTCATCGGCCCAATGCCCCTGTGTCATTGTCCTGTTGTTTTATCCACTCTGGTGGTCTACATTTAGCTGCTCTCTCCGGGCAAACAGCCATCTGGGACTGCTTGTCTCTACCATCTCCCTGGCAGCTATGCTCCATGCTCCACAACCAGATGCTTATGACCAGGGATACAACAACAAACAGACATTGTCAGGAGTAATGAAAACCACTATCTAGCAAGTGCACAGTAGCCGCGGAGAAGAAAGCCAACCGTATTTTCAGGCACAGTGAATTGAGTCTGGATAATAGATGGCACTACTGCCAAATTTCCATTGGCCAGTTGTATTGTCTATGATTCTAAGTTATTCTAACTTTCCCCAGCTGCCTGCTCTCCTTCCCCTAACCGCTGTCCTGTGTTATACAAGCTATAGCTATTTAAGTGAATGTCCTTCTATATGTATAAATGTGGCTCAATTTAGTCTTATGTAGCAAAATTTGAAATTGTGTTTTTTACATTGGATAAAAGTAGACTCAGAGCTAGAAAATTGTATATCATAGACTATAGTTGAAACAATGGGAAAGTAATTCTGCTTTGAAAGTTGATAAACGTTGATACATTTGTAACCACACTTTTGAGAAAATGGCCCTTGAATGTTTTGGTACCTACTGGAGAGCTCTTCTTTGTCTACACCCATTCAGCATTGTTCACACCCTCTTAAGCTTTAGCTCCCCTCATACATACGGCTCCCACTCAGCAGGGCCTGAGTGTTCTGATGCGTCTCCACTGCTTCCAGGAGGCCCTCCAAGGTCTGGGGCACGCATAGACTCGCTACCCTCTTCATGTTGTGGGGTAGTGCCCGTAGGAAGTGATCCAGGACCACTTTGTCTAGGATGGAGAGGGTGGGTACGTCGGTTAGGAGCCTTCCCCTGGTGACGCGCAGTAGGTCGCTCATCTGGGCTCGGGGGGATGCGTCGGCTACGAACCTCCAGTTGTGGAATAGCTGCGCCTATTGGGCCAGTCCTGGCCGGAGAGCCTGTCGAGACCTGGCACGTCCAGCAGATGGAGCCATCGCCTCGTGATGTATACTCCGTCTGTCACCAGGCCTCAACGAGTCTCCCCCTGGTGGCTGACCTGCTGTACGCCACAATATATTTCAATTTATTTTCAATCTCTTTTCCATTTTAAAATTAAATATACCTTCCGGTAACCCGCGTCACCCGAAGTGATACGGATCCGTAATTTTTTTTTAGACCTTATAGCCAGAACCACCATCAGAAGCTTGCCATCAGAAGCTAACCAGCTAATTCATCACAGTTAGTTAGCTGCCACCGTGTGACCCAGCCCCGAAGCTAGCTCTGAGCCAGGCCCACCTCCTGGGGTACTCAGTGATCACTCGGCTACACAGCTGATGCCTCCCGGACTCTTACCCCAACACGGCTAGAATCCACTACTCCAACGGATCCTTGCCGCAAGCACTGGACCTTTGCACCGGATCATCACTGCTAGCTAGCTGCTACCGAGTGACTATAATGGCTAACGCCCCTGCCCCGAAGCTAGCACCAGTTAGCCGCGAGTCAGGCGCATCTCCCGGCTAGCAAACAAAATGACTACAAGTACAATACCTCTTTCGCCATCTGGCCTGGACCAATTGTCAACACGGCGCCCCGCCGTTCCACCACGACTGGTCTGCCGACGGAACTCCATCCACTGTGCCCTCAACTGGCCTTGCCGGACGTTGGAGCAGACGCTTCTACTAACCCCGGCCTGCTAACGTTAAACGCTGTGTCACCCGCGTGCTAGCGTAGTAACGACTACCATGCTTCCCTGTTACATCTATTGCTGTTCACTGGACCCTATGATAATTTGGCTACATAGCTGATGCCTGCTGGACTGTTCATTAATCACGGTACTCCATTTATTTTATTTTGTTTATCTGTCGGCCCCAGCCTCGAACTCAGGCCCTGTGTGTAGTTAACCGACCCTCTCTGCCCATTCATCGCATTTTACCTGTTGTTGTTGTTGTCTTAGCTGATTAGCTGTTGTTGTCTTAGCTGATTAGCTGTTGTTGTCTGACCCGTTGTTGTCTTAGCTACCTCTCCCAATCAACACCTGTGATTGCTTTATGCCTCACTTTATGTCTCTCTCAAATGTCAATATGCCTTGTATACTGTTGTTTAGGATAGTTATCATTGTTTTAGTTTACTGCTGAGCCCCTAGTCCCACTCAACATGCCTCAGATACCTCCTTTGTCCAACCTCCCACACATGCAGTGACCTCACCCAGCATAACTAGCGCATCCAGAGATGCAACCTCTCTTATCATGACTCAGTGCCTGGGTTTATCTCCACTGTACCCGCACCCCACCATACCCCTGTCTGTACATTATGCCCTGAATCTATTCTACCACGACCAGATATTTGTTCCTTTTATTCGCTGTCCCCAAAGCACTAGACGACCAGTTTTGATAGTCATTAGCTGTACCCTCATCCTACTCCTCCTCTGTTCCTCAGGTGATGTGGAGGTTAACCCAGGCCCTGCATGTCCCCAGGCACTCTCATTTGTTGACTTCTGTAACCGAAAAAGCCTTGGTTTCATGCATGATAACATCAGAAGCCTCCTCCCTAAGTTTGTTTTACTCACTGCTTTAGCACACTCCACCAACCCTGATGTCCTTGCTGTGTCTGAATCCTAGTTTAGGAAGGCCACCAAAAATTCTGAGATTTCCATACCCAACTACAACATTTTCCATCAAGATAGAACTGCCAAAGGGGGAGGAGTTGCAATCTACTCCAGAGATAGCCTGCAAAGTTCTGTCATACTATCCAGGTCTATGCCCAAAGAGTTCGAGCTTCTAATTTTAAAAATTAATCTCTCCAGAAATAAGTCTCTCACTGTTTTCGCCTGTTATAGACCCCCCTCAGCTCCCACCTGTGCCCTGGACACCATATGTGAATGGATCTATCTTCAGAGTTTGTTCTGTTAGGTGACCTAAACTGGGATATGCTTAACACCCCGGCAGTCCTAAAATCTAAACTAGATTCCCTCAATCTCACACAAATTATCAAGGAACCCACCAGGTACAACCCTAAATCCGTAAACATGGGCACCCTCATAGATATTATCCTGACCAACTTGCACTCCAAATGCACCTCTGCTGTTTTCAATCAGGATCTCAGCGATCACTGCCTCATTGCCTGCATCCGCTATGGGTCCGTGGTCAAACAACCACCCCTCATCACTGTCAAATGCTCCCCAAAACACTTCTGCAAGCAGGCCTTTCTAATCGACCTGGCCCGGGTATCCTGGAAGGATATTGACCTCCTCCCGTCAGTCAAGGATGCCTGATTGTTCTTTAAAAGTAATGTCCTCACCATCTTAAATAAGCATGCCCCTTTCCAAAAATGTAGAACTAAACACTGGTTCAGGGATGGATTTCATCTCTCTCTCTCTCTCTCTCTCTCTCTCTCTCTCTCTCTCTCTCTCTCGGGGTAAGAGGTCTCATCTACATAGATTTCCATCATGATACTGTAAGCGCTTGACACATTCACTGATCACGACCCAAGTCATCTGACCTTTACCACTTATCTTGATGATGATCTTTAATGTCAGGTTCACTGCTAATCTGTTATGTGAAAATAGGAAGTTAGAACAGGGTCAGTTCAACATGTTGTAACCACGGACAGAGGGAAGAATGATTAGTCAACATGTCCTAGTTTCAGTGCACGTGTGGTGTGAGCACTGAAGTTAGAGGTATCAGTCCACATATCATGATTTATATCTTTGTATGTCTTTGAAAATATACATTTAAAGTAAACGATACTATGAACATTTTTAATCGTTACAAATATTACAAGCAGGGTTGGATAGTAACGGATTAAATGTAACGGGATTACGTAATCCATCAACCTGGATTACTTTTTAAAAACGCGTCTGATCAGATTACAGTTACATTCTTAAAAACAGCTGATTACATTCGGAATTACTTCATCTGATCTCAAAAGGGAATTTAGATAAAAAGTTGTCATTGTTGCTGTCATTTAGCACACCATCAAAACTTCTTTCAGAGATTATATTGTTCTGTTGATCGCCCATCAAGAGTCGATGGCTTCTTTTTATGGTTTAATGAATACAGTGGTTCCTCCACTAAACGTTTAGCAAATATGCTGCAGGATTTAGAGGTAATTTGTGGTTTAGTACGGTACCCTGAGTCACCACTTCATTGCTCCAGACCAGCGCAAGGGGGAGATACGGCACGGATAATGGTCCTATAATGTGTCTCTAAATGACAATGAATGGGCAACATAAACCTAAAAAGAAACGGATAATTGTGCACGACTTCAGTATTACTTACTTACTGTTGTTACACTAAGGTTTGTATTCTTTTATTTTGTTAGGATTATTTTGCTCTTTCTGTAGTACTGTAGCCCACTCCCGACCATTCACATTGTACATTGCCTGAGTGGCGCAATGGTCTAAGACACTGTATAGCAGTGTAATCTATATTGCTACAGATGCTGGTTCAATACCTGTGCTGTCCTTGACTAAGAGACCCATGAGATGACTGTAGGTTTTTGTTTTCTCTCCCTGTAAACACAGAAATAAATCATTATAAATAACAAACTGGCTTTATTTACAAATTAATAACAATGTCACCCCATGTTCAAGAATGGCCTTTTTTCTCGCACATTTTACATTATTTGAAAACAAAATCATCTCCAAAATATTGAAATGTTTTAAAGAAAGCGATTATTATTATTAATTTAGAATGATATAAAAGCCCCTTGGATATTCTCACAGATATATTATTAACCCTGTTAATAGCAGGACAATATATATATTGGTCATGGTGGTCATGGCTCCTGAGTGGTGCACAATGGGATTGCCTTGCAGTTCTCCAGCTGGATTCACTGAAAGCGCATGAGGTTCAAGGATCGAGGGTAGGGGGCACAGGATGGGCAGCAGAGCTGCGCACAGAAAACGGACCTGGCCCATGGGGAAGGGAGACGGAGGCAGAGGGAGGGGGGGGTTGGACCCCCACCCCACCACACTGGGTAGTAAAGAGCAACACTTTAAGGGGCCTTTGCACTAATAATGGTGCAGACTAGGGAAACATTCCTGCTGTTCTTAGTGCCAGTCTGCATGTTCAAACTAAAACAATGTAACTAATAATGGCATCTTTATACTTTCGTTAATAAAATAATGAGAAAAATACTCTTTCAAAATGCAGATGTTTATTTAGTTATTGGAACTAAGTTGTCTAATGAAGGTAAACAAATGGTTGCTTACTGGAAAATACTCTTTCAAACACACACGGTCACGTTGTACAGCGCCATTATGTCTATTGGCAGGTAGCTGGACAATAGACTTGCCTAGAAGGAGGGTAGGGGGATAATTCTATCATCAAATGTATATCTTAGTTAGATTGGCTGTATCACAACCGTCTGTGATTGGTTTCAATTTCAGTTTAATCCACCAGAAAAGACAAAAAAATAATACAGAAAAAAGTATTATTATTATTATTATGTATCACATCAGACCGTGGTTGGGGGTCCCATAGGGCGGTGCAGAATTGGCCCTGCGTTTGTCTCCCTCTAAAAACAGAAATAAATGTTTTGGCCTTGACAAATATTATTTTGGCCTTTATTCAGATTACATTCGCTCACTTTCGTTTTTGTGAAAATGAAATAACTTCCAAAATATCATATATTATCAAGTCATATAGCTGCACCTACATAAAGCTGAGTGACTTACTCATTCATTGCTTTGGATCTAAATAAATACAGTGGGGAGAACAAGTATTTGATACACTGCCAATTTTGCAGGTTTTCCTACTTACAAAGCATGTAGAGGTCTGTAATTTGTATCATAGGTGCAACTGTGAGAGACAGAATCTAAAACAAAAATCCAGAAAATCAGATTGTATGATTTTAAAGTAATTAATTTGCATTTTATTGCATGACATAAGTATTTGATCACCTAACAACCAGTAAGAATTCCGGCTCTCACAGACCTGTTAGTTTTTCTTTAAGAAGCCCTCATGCTCTACACTCATTACCTGTATTAACTGCACCTGTTTGAACTCGTTACCTGTATAAAGGGCCACCTGTCCACACACTCAATCAAGCAGACTCCAACCTCTCCACAATGGCCAAGACCAGAGAGCTGTGTAAGGACATCAGGGTTAAAATTGTAGACCTGCACAAGGCTGGGATAGGCTAGAGGACAATAGGCAAGCAGCTTGGTGAGAAGGCAACAACTGTTGGCGCAATTATTAGAAAATGGAAGAAGTTCAAGATGACGGTCAATCACCCTCGGTCTGGGGCTCCATGCAAGATCTCACCTCGTAGGGCATCAATGATCATGAGGAAGGTGAGGGATCAGCCCAGAACTACACGGCAGGACCTGGTCAATGACCTGAAGAGAGCTGGGACCACAGTCTCAAAGAAGACCATTAGTAACACACTATGCCGTCATGGATTAAAATCCTGCAGAGCACGCAAGGTCCCCCTGCTCAAGCCAGCGCATGTCCAGGCCCGTCAGAAGTTTGCCAATGACCATCTGGATGATCCAGAGGAGGAATGGGAGAAGGTCATGTGATCTGATGAGACAAAAATATAGCTTTTTGGTCTAAACTCCACTCACCGTGTTTGGAGGAAGAAGAAGGATGAGTACAACCCCAAGAACACCATCCCAACCGTGAAGCATGGAGGTGGAAACATCATTCTTTGGGGATTATTTTCTGCAAAGGGGACAGGACGACTGAACCGTATTGAGGAGCGGATGGATGGGGCCATGTATCGCGAGATCTTGGCCAACATCTTCCTTCCCTCAATAAGAGCATTGAAGATGGGTTGTGGCTGGGTCTTCCAGTATGACAACGACTCGAAACACACAGTCAGGGCAACCAAGGAGTGGCTCCATAAGAAGCATCTCAAGATCCTGGAGTGGCCTAGCCAGTCTCCAGACTTGAACCCAATAGAAAATCTTTGGAGGGAGCTGAAAGTCCGTATTGCCCAGCGACAGCCCCGAAACCTGAAGGATCTAGAGAAGGTCTGTATGGAGGAGTGGGCCAAAATCCCTGCTGCAGTGTGTGCAAACCTGGTCAACAACTACAGGAAACGTCTGATCTCTGTAATTGCAAACAAAGATTTCTGTACCAAATATTAAGTTCTGCTTTTCTGATGTATCAAATACTTATGTCATGCAATAAAATGCAAATTAATTACTTAAAAATCATACAATGTCATTTTCAGGATTTTTGTTTTAGATTCCGTCTCTCAAAGTTGAAGTGTACCTATGATAAAAATTACAGACCTCTACATGCTTTGTAAGTAGGAAAACTTGCAAAATCGGCAGTGTATCAAATACTTGTTTTCCCCACTGTAAGTACCAACATTCTTTCTGATACTCTTAAATTAAGAAATGTTTTGGTTATTCTGACCTGGACACCATGCACAGTATTAGAATAGCCCATTATGGGCTATTAGCAGCACCTCTCTGTATTTTGATACTTTTTGGATGGGGGCTCCGGAGTGGATGGGGGCTGTGCAAAATGCAATGCTACAGATGCAGGTTCGATACCCGTGCTGGTGTTGTGCGGAAAATAGGCTGCGTTTATTTTTTATTTTTTATGGCGGTTTGATTGTGGGGGAGGAACTAGTAATGTACTATCAAAATAGGGTGTGTGCCCCCCCCCCCCCCCCCCCCCTTCTTAACCAGCACGGCTACCACAGCATTCTGCAGCGATTCACCATCCCATCTGGTTTGGGCTTAGTGGGACTATCATTTGTTTTTCAACAGGACAATGACCCAACACACCTCCAGGCTGCGTAAGGACTATTTTTTACCAAGGAGAGTGATGGAGTGCTGCATCAGATGACATGGCCTTCACAATCCCCCATCCTCAACCAAATTGAGATGGTTTGGGATGAATCTCTATTGAACCCAAAAATATGAAAATTCTGGAACCCTATTTTGATAGTAAAATAATTACAACAATTTCCTAGTTGTCAAACTCAAAATTCATGAAAATCACTGGTTTAGGTTGCACATGAAAATATCTAGAAACATTTGTGCTTGAACATGATGTTTGAATAAACCATTTATTTATTTTAGTAGTCTAGTGCACTTTGTAATGAAACACTTTGAATGACTTTAATGGCTTTATAAGACAATGACGCTAAACATGTTTTCTATTGCGTGAAACCACAGCAATTGTGGTGCAACCAAATCTTGGTCTTTATTCAGATTACAACTGCTCACTTTTGGTTATTTGAAAACAAAATCATCTCCAAAATATCGTTCTTTTTTAAACAAGTCTTAGAAAGTTGGTTGCAATTTCAGGTTAATCCACCTGAAAAGACAGAACAAATAATACCACAAATATTGTTGTTAAACTCAAATATACTAATTGATTAAAAAAAACATATTTTATCAAAACATTTTTTTCAAAGGTTTGATTTTTAGAAACAATTTCATAAATAGGACTGGTGGAGTTATGCCACACATGCAGCTAACACAGACATGGAAATGTCTGCTCTACCCAAATTACAACCAACAAACTGCAGCATTACCACAAAATTGGAAGAGGCAAGTAGAAGGGGGAAAAAGTAAAGAACTTGTCTGTCGGCCCTGCATTAAAGACCATTGGTTAAAGAAAATTGTGATAAAAAAAACATATACCAATTTCAATTAAGAACCAACAAATTGACAGATAAAATGCAAAATAGTTGGGAAGAGATTTTCGATGTACTTATTCCATGGTACATGGTTTATGAATTGACACGCAAAACAACGCCGGATTCAAAACATCTACATTTTTCAATTTAAATTATTAGACAAAATTCTTGCAACCAATAGAATGTTATATATATGGGGGATACAATCTTCCCAGCTCTTCAGATTTTGCTGCGAGGAGGCGGAGTCATTAGATAATTTATTTTGGTACTGACCATATGTAGCTCGTTTTTGGTCACAAGTCCGGGAATGGCTGAAGAATTGTAACATTTACCTAGAACTAACGCTGCAGATAGCAACACTGGGTGATTTGAAAAGTCATAGTCAATCAATCAATAATATAGTAATTATTTAGCAAAAATGTTTATCTTTAATTTAACAATCTGTAGAAGCTATGAGAATAGAAAGATTCAGTACTTTTGTGAAGCACAGTTGAAAAATCTATGGTAAATAGAATCCAAAATGGATGGTGTTAAGAGATAGATTGGAGGGATTGAATGGAGCTGAAGGGTGGGACTAATAACAACAAGATAACCAATGCAAAATGTATATAGGTTCAGAAATGTTGTGAAATAGCACAGTTACAAATTGAAATCAAACTGGGTGGACATCAGAAATATAGGAAGGACTAAAAACAAACAAAATATAACTATTGTAAAATAGATTGTGTCTGTAAAATGTGTATAATGTGTATATACTGAAGGTAGAAACCTAAGTTTTATTGTTTATCAGTTTACTCCAATTGGGGGAGGGGTGGTAGGGCTTGCAGGGAAAAGTAAAGGTATATTCTAAAAAAAGAGTGTACAGTTGTCACGCCCTGACCATAGAGAGCTTTTTATTCTCTATGTTAGTAAGGTCGGGGTGTGACTAGGGTGGGTCATCTAGGTGATTATATTTCTACGTTGGCCTAGTATAGTTCCCAATCAGAGGCAGCTGTTTATCGTTGCCTCTGATTAGGGATCATATCTAGGCAGCCCCTTTGTGGTTTGTGGGATCTTGTTTTTGTGTAGTGCCTGTTTACACTTCAATTACTTCACAGTTCGTTTGTTTTCTGTATTTGTTTTGGTGATTTTTTTTTTATTAAAACATGTGGAACTCTATGCATGCTGCGCCTTGGTCAAATCATTCTAACAATCGTGACAAGAGTTGAAGTCGGAAGTTTACATACACCTTAGCCAAATACATTTAAACTCAGTTTTTCACAATTCCTGACATTTAATCCTAGTAAAAATGCCATGTCTTACGTCAGTTAGAATCACCACTTTATTTTTTTTTTAAGTGAAATGTCAGAATAATGGTAGAGAGAATGATTTATTTCAGCTTTTCTTTCTTTCGTTCATCACATTTTCAGTGGGTCAGAACATTACATACACTCAATTAGTATTTGGTAGCATTGCCTTTAAATCGTTTAACTTGGGTCAAACGTTTCGGGTAGTCTTCCACAAGCTTCCCACAATAAGTTGGATGAATTTTGGCCCGTTCCTCCTGACAGAGCTGGTGTAACTGAGTCAGGTTTGAAGGCCTCCTTGCTCGCACACGCTTCTTCAGTTCTGCCCACATATTTTCTATAGGATTGAGGTCAGGGCCTGGTAATGGCCACTCCAATACTTTGACTTTGTTGTTCTTTAGCCATTTCGCCACAACTTTGGAAGTATGCTTGGGGTCATTGTCCATTTGGAAGACCCATTTGCGACCAAGCTTTAACTTCCTGACTGATGTCTTGAGATGTTGCTTCAATATATCCACATAATTTCCTACCTCATGATGCCATCTATTTTGTGAAGTGCACCAGCCCCTCCTGCAGCAAAGCACCCCCACAACATGATGCTGTCACCCTTGTGCTTCACAGTTGGGATAGTGGTCTTAAGCTTGCAAGCCTCCCACTTTTTCCTCCAAACATAAAGATGGCCACACAGTTGGCCACACACATTATGGCCACACAGTTCTATTTTTGTTTCATCAGACCAGAGGACATTTCTCCAAAAAGTACGATCTTTGACCCCATGTGCAGTTGCAAACCTGTAGTCTGGCTTTTTTATGGCGGTTTTGGAGCAGTGGCTTCTTCCTTGCTGAGCGGTCTTTCAGGTTATGTCGATATAGGACTTGTTTTACTGTGGACATAGATACTTTTGTTCCTGTTTCCTCCAGCATCTTCACAAGGACCTTTGCTGTTGTTCTGGGATTGATTTGCACTTTTCGCATCAAAGTACGTTCATCACTATGAGACAGAACGAGTCTCCTTCCTGAGCAGGTTTAAATTTATCCCCAGGGGGAGGATAAACTCATTTGAGGTAAACCCAATTGCTGCCCAGGAAAAATAAACATCAGTGGTCTAGTGGGGCTGCGGTCTACTAAATCTAACTGCTCCTTGATTCCATGTTTTTTTAAGTGTCTCTCACATTTAGAAATAAAACTAATCTCATAGACAATCAACGCAAATATAATCACCCGTACCAAAAATATCACTCCCTCATCTCAAGACATTCAAAAGCTACTGCCAAAAAAACATACCTCCATTTAAGTTATGGAGCTCATATTCTATATTCCTCAGTACACCTGGTGTTGTACAAACAACACTGTATATACAGTTGAAGTTGGAAGTTTACATACACTTAGGTTGGAGTAATTAAAACTTGTTTTTCAACCACTCCATAAATATCTTGCTAACAAACTATAGTTTTGGCAAGTCGGTTAGAACATCTACTTTGTGCATGACATAAGTCATTTTTCCAACAATTTTTTACAGACAGATTATTTCATTTATAATTCACTGTATCACTATTCCATAGCTTGGAAATTCCAGAAAATGATGTAATGGCTTTAGAAGCTTCTGATAGGATAATTGACACAATTTGAGTCAATTGGAGGTGTACCTGTGGATGTATTTCAAGGCCTAGCTTCAAACTCAGTGCCTCTTTTCTTGACATCATGGGAAAATCAAATGAAATCAGCCAAGGCCTCAGAAAGAAAATTGTAGACCTCCATAAGTCTGGTTCATCCTTGGAATCAATTTCCAAATGCCTGAAGGTAGCACGTTCATCTGTACAAACAACAGTACACAAGTATAAACACCATGGGACCACGCAGCCGTCATACCGCTCAGGAAGGAGACGAGTTCTGTCTCCTAGAGATGAACATATTTTGGTGCGAAAAGTGCAAATCAATCCCAGAACAACCCCAAACGACCTTGTGAAGATGCTGGTGGAAACAGGTACAAGGGTATCTATATCTACAGTAAAACAAGTCCAATATTGACATAACCTGAACGGCCACTCACCAACAATCTCAAGACACCAGTTAAAGCTTGGTCGCAAATGAGTCTTCCAAATTGACAATGACCCCAAGCACACTTCCAAAGTTGTGGCAAAATGGCTTAAGGACAACAAAGTCAAGGTATTGGAGTGGCCATCACAAAGCCCTGACCTCAAGCCTATAGAACATTTGAGGGCAGAACTGAAAAAGTGTGTGCGAGCAAGGAGGCCTACAAACCTGACTCAGTTACACCAGCTCTGTCAGGAGGAATGGACCAAAATTCACCCAACTTTTTGTAGGAAGCTTGGGGAAGGCTACCCGAAACGTTTGACCCAAGTTAAACAATTTAAAGGCAATACTACCAAATAATAATTGTGTATGTAAACTTCTGACCCACTGGGAATGTGATGAAATAAATAAAAGCTGAAATAAATCATTCTCTCTACTATTATTCTAACATTTCACATTCTTAAAATGAAGTGGTGATCCTAACTGACCTAAGGCAAGGAATTTTACTAGGATTAAATGTCAGGAATTGTGAAAAACTGAGTTTAAATGTACTTAGCTAAGGTGTACGTAAACGTCCGACTTCAACTGTACAACGTCTATATATTTTGCACCTGGTGTTTTATTACTCCACACCCTGATCTTTTTCACCTGTCCTTGTGATTGTCTCCACCCCCCTCCAGATGTCACCCATCTTCCCCATTATCCCCTGTGTGTTTATATCTGTGTTCTCTGTTTGTCCATTGCCAGTTCGTCTTGTTTGTCGAGTCAACCAGCGTTTTTGTTCTCAGCTCCTGCTTTTCCCAGTCTCTCTTTTTCTCACTCTCCTGGTTTTGACCCTTGCCTGTCCTGACTCTGAGCCTGCCTGCCTGACCACTCTGCCTGCACCTGACCCTGAGCCTGCCTACTGACCTGTACCTTTGTTCCACCTCTGGATTATTGAAACAGAAGAATGATGTTAAGAACATCTCATTTACTCAGCAGCGGCCCCTGCCCAGTCTGTTCTGGACATGTGTTACCTCTTAATGGAGTTGAGCATATCATCATGGCCGTGATGAGTTATAACCTGCTTTTTGACTGTGGGAGACTAGGATTGCTTCCACAACTATTCACCACTGGCTCCTCATTTACAAACGGCTTTTACCACTCGCATCAACACAATCCAAGATAACTCACTTTTAATGCTGTTTTTCCTACTCTGGCTGACCAACCGCATGCTGCTTCCTTCCCCATGGCTGGCTGGTGCAGGTCATGAAACTATATCTTAGAAAAACACTTGGGATTCCCTCTGAAAGTGTCTCTGCTACGCTGCAGCTCCTCATCAAGCGTAGCTTGAGAGAACAGCCTCGTGAGGAGAGAAGGGCCTGCTGGAGAGGAGAGGGCTATCTGAGGAAATGCTCATATTGGACTATATGATTGTTGCCAGCGTCCCCCACCAGTAGTGGTAGTTCAGCAAAGACATTGCACTCTGCTGCAGGTCACTAGAATAACTTCTCAGATGAACAATGAACAGAGACAATACTTCTATGGACATTTCCAGAATTACTGAACATTTCCCCTCTTGGCTTGTGTGGACTGTGGATGATTGGATCAGTGTTGTCCAATTCAGAGCTAACAATCCTCATGTTAAAGTTTATCCCGGTTTGTATTTTTCTATTCGGACATAACAATAACACTGTATAACACCTTATGACTAAAATAGCTTCCTACTGACTGTACAAGTGTTGTGCCGGACTTCCTTATGAAGGCAACAATGCTCAGACAGAACAGACCACTAATGAAAACAGGATGACACCTGACAACCTTGAAGACGTGACAATGTCGGTCTCTGCTGAGACAAAAGTGGGACAATGTGTGGCGCGGAAGTGTAAAGAGGATTTGACGTGGTTCAAATGAAAGAGCTAATTGTGATATAATGGTAATCACATAAAGCAACAATAAGCAGCGTTTTACTCAGGACTGGAGCATTTCCCTCCTGCCACTATTTATCATGGTTTACCAACAGTGTGTGGGGGACAAAATATGTCAAGAGTGTCTGGGCCAATTAATGACAGGAAGATGGCATCTGGTGATGGCATGATGTCACATCCTGTTGAGGTGCTGTCCAGGTGGTCAAGTGTTTGCCCGTTCAGGTAACTCAAGCCATAGAAATATGATACAACTCTGAATCATCAGTCTTGTGTAACCATTCCCCTGATTGTGCTTCTCTTTATAATTCATAATTTGTACTGAAGAACACATTTACCCAGAACTTCAGTGCACCATACTATAATATGGGATTCCTCAACCTTTTGTTATCATCAACAAAAGGCCACAATCTACCATACCATAGAAGTTACTGTAATGACTTACCAATAATTGATCCCATATCTCAGGAGCGGAGGAGCTCTCTGTACTCTTAATCAATCCCCTGAAATGGCAGTAGGGGTTTCTCTGGCTAACTCCCCCCTAAAGGGCCCACCGTGGAGGAAACCAGATCTGCCCACAATGATGAATGGACATCATTAATGTTGTTCATCTGTTTACCTTTTTCTCTGCAATCTGGGAAAATGAGGGGTCACCAGCGAGAGGGAAATGTGCTTACTTTGGCACCCCAGTTCCTGCGAGCCACCCATTTGGTCCTCAGAACATCAATAGCCACTGTGGAGTGTGCTGGGGACTCATTTACTACAAGTTGACCTGACGACCTTCCGCACTACTTTCTACTGGAGCACTCTTCACAACGGCCATTGTTTTGGCGTTTTGGTTAGGATTGTTTTGTATCACTATTCCAAATTCCTTCACAAAATAAACATGGACTTATTACATTGGCTTTCTGCTCTTAATGGTCTCCTAGATTATCTATCACTCATCCACACAGAATGGAGGAACCAGCTCATTTTCCACTCACTACTCCGCTTAAATGTCATGTGATGGAAAAGGTCATTGGGACAGTGTTCTTAATGAAGGAATAATGTAACATTAAGCCAAGGGCACTTACCAATACTGGCACATATTAGGTAATGAGCAAAATAATTATAAAACGGTTTGGATGGTTATAGATTCAGTAAGATGTTTTAGGTCCATTGTGGCAATTTTACAGGTTTATCACCGAAATCTAACATTTGAATGTTTATTACTTGAAATGTAAACGTGGCTTAATAAATGTTTTGTCCTAACAGATAATCCTTGAATTCTATTCATTCTTTGAATCGTTTTTGGAACAAAAAAACAGTTCTATCTTACTTAAACGAAACATGTGATCAGAGCAGGAATTTGACTTCCTCTTGTCTAAACACATGGACAAGCGTCAGAATATTTGACATGGGACTAGAGAGCACAAGGATAACATTGAACCTCCAGCACTACGGTTTGAGCAAAATCACTGCAGGACCCAGGGTTGTTTCAGGGGACGACCGACAGTGCAAAGATTCATCTGCCTTTAGAGCCCAGTCACTCTCAACAGGTTTGCTTGACCTGTTAGCATATATTTATACTGCAAACTGATTGAGGGAGCTAATTAGCTCTTATCAGACAGTGCACCTTTAAAAACAGACCTAAATCACTGGACAGATGGTGAGGCAGCAGAGGCATAGCTCTGTACTGAGTGTCTGCGTCGGTCCTCTGAACAAACACAGCCCATGGCCACTGTTGTTGTCATAGGGGATGACCACTGTTGGTTTTAGCCCTCCATTTTCACAAGTTTTTACTTATTTTTCTTTCCGTTTATGCAAAACTGTGAAAACACACAACGTCCACAGTCATGGCTGATGATGCTGATATGTGTCAGTGTGATTGCCTTGGATGACTTTAGGACGTTGATGAGTTATATATTTGTTCCCATCCCTCCACACGTTGTCTGGAATACACTTTATCAAATTTGTCACCAATATGACATTCATGCTTCAAATTTTGAATGCATGAATAGTTAGTTTACCTTTATTTAACTAGGCAAGTCAGTTAAGAACAAATTCTTATTTTCAATGACGGCCTAGGAACAGTGGGTTAACTGCCTGTTCAGGGGCAGAACGACAGATTTGTACCTTGTCAGCTCGGGGATTTGAACTTGCAACCTTTCGGTTACTAGCCCAACACTCTAACCACTAGGCTACCCTGCCACCCCCAATAATAGAGAAGCACAAAGAATCTTTGAGTTAAACCGTTCCATAGTCGTGTTTTGGCTGAAGTGTACGTGTGATGTAGGACACTGGGGATATATCCTGTCCAGTGTGCTGTTTTGGTAAAAAAAGTGAGGATATTTGGATGACTAGATATAAAGATGAATATTGCTATGAAGAAAGAATCTGACAGCCCAAACAGGAGTGGCTCGTGGTGGTCCTTAGGGTGGACATGATTATATACATCTGTGTTGTAATTCTATGGCATTCTTTGAGGAGGAGTTGTTTATCATCCATGTCCATTTGCACTGACCCATGGTCCGTTGAGCTGGGGTGGGCATGTAGGTGGTGGTAGGGTGGGATTGCTGGGTCTCCTCAGAGTGTCTAAAATGTTTACAAACACCATCATCCTAAGTGTGGTCTGTACAATAGCGGACAGCGGTGGAATCATTCAGCGCTGCTGGAGGAATGTGTGGAAGACAAGTGAAGAATCTTTGCATTCCTGTGCTACTGCAAACACAGGAGTCCCATACAGAAGATTAACTCTTTGTGTCAACAGTCAAGGAATCTCCCTCTCCCAGACCCAACTAAATATAAAAGCCCATCTCTCTTAAAGAGAAAATCTCCATGCATCCTGGATCCTGAACCCATGGAGAAGGGTATTAAATGTTCCTGTTAAAAGGGAATATACATGTTTGCTTTGCTCCAATGAATCTGTACATCCTGAGTACTTTCAGTGACACTTTCTCAGCCAGAGGATGTCATGGTTGGAAACAAGAACCTTCTGTATCTCACAGAAGTACCAGGATTCTCATACCCAAGAGACTGAAAATGGAAACATCAACAATAACATACTCTCACAAAAGCTGCCTTGGTGGTACACTATTTCTTTTTTGTTGCATTGTGGGACTAATCAGTCTCCATGAAATCAGACTATGGAGTGGGTTGGGGTGGGGAGAGAGGATATATAGTTTGACAGTGACATAGAACATGGTGTCCTTTCTAATGAAAATGTGACACTCATTCTGTATGTTGGCAAATTTGTAATGTCTACATCCTAACAGCCTGACAATTAGGGATCATTTTAGTCTTCCTAAACAGTGACATATGGTTGAGAAGAGCCTGAACTCTCCAACAAATGTCAAAGGTTTCATACAATTATCAAGAAGTTGGGGCTATGAATGGAAAACTCTACCCCATAAGAAAACAGCATATACTGTACCTTCACAAGTTCTATTAAGTATTTCCAAGGAGGAGAGAAGGAGGAGTGTATCAAGGCTAGAGGGAGATGGAGGGAAACTGGAGGGGAGGGGATTTCAATGGGCAACATGTTGAGAGGCAGTGAGAGGCAATTAATAGCAAGTATGTCACTTTACCAGGAAATGAACAGAGCAAGAAGACAGTTCAAATTGACCAGGTTACAAAGTGTGACAGCTGGCTCATCGTGCACTTTTTGAATGTATATATAATTGCAACTTTTGGAAAGATATTTATAGATTGTTGGACTTGCTGATTTGGTAGACAGTTCTGCTTAACATATATTTTGTTTTTGTAAGCTACTTTAAAAAGGCAACAATATTACTGTATTTTTTTTTGTGTCCATTAGTTTTTTGTTTTTGCATATTAAATTACACAAATGCATATCAACTTACTTTCTGAGAGCATTTTTCTGTAGCCTGGTCAACTCGTCAGGTTACACTTATCCCGCATGACGACGCGCTCATTGCCTCACGATTATTGAAGAAGGAACGAGCGAGAAGTGTCTCCTCTGCAATTTCTTCTCTGGACTGGAGGGTCATTACCAGAATATCTACGCGGCTTATATGCACTTTGGTGGATTTCGCTTGCATTGTAAAACTTCATCATCTTGCCTTCTGACAAGAAACACGAAATGAAACCCTTTGCTTCGTTCGTCATCCAGATTGCGGTGACGTTCCAACTTCAGCTTTCACCTGCTCAGGTATGTTATGCTTCAATATGCTGTACAGAACTCAAAACAAATGTTATAATCATTTTAATTTTTATTCAAGATACGATTCATAGCCCAGGCTATCCAGTTTATTGCGATATATCAATGCGGCACATGATTGGCCCATATATTTGAGGATAGGCCTAATAAATTATTATTTGTATGATTATAATGACAATTATGATTATAGTTTTTCATACTATTAACAGGATAATATTAAAAATGTCTATATATGTTTTTATTACACTGGTATTGACATATCAGATTAGCCTATCTATGAACTTGACGAACACTTCTTTCTAACAGGCTCAGCAGAAGCCTTTCAGACCACTATGTGTGATGGCTCATTGTGTCTTGATACTATGATCCCTTTTTGAACGCGTGCCATGCTGAAACAGTTGAGTCATGAGGTGGAACGTGACAAACTGCATCCCTCTCTGCCTCAGACATTAGAGGTTTTCACAGGGGTTCCAGGCTAATTGAAAGACTTTATGAATGATATGCAGTAATGGATATCTTCAGTATGTTCACTGATTTCTTTATGAACGGTTCAGATGAAACTCTGCCTGCCTCTGACCACTCTCTCTGTCCCTCAGCCTAATTAATTTCATCTACCAATTTCAGAGTTAGAAAAGAAAACCATTGTCTTCAAATGTCCACCTCCAGGAAGGCAGGGGAGGTATGAGTATCAGAGCCTGGTATTTCTGTTAGATGTTTAGAGACTTGGCAATGTCACTCTGGTCAAAATGGCATGAAAGTGCAGTAACAAGAAATTCACCTCTCTGCACTTTTCACCTCACCTGCTACAAGCTGTAATTGTCTCTCCATCTTTCCTCTCAGCTTGATAACCGGAGAATGCACAATAATGTCTTCTGTGACTATACAGTATACTTATTATCACATACTGTGTTTTCTGCCTTGGCGTTGCCCGACTTTAGCCTTAGTCCCAAAATGTATGGCAATACATTTTCCCGGAACTGATAGTGAGGCCCCATTCAAAGTCTTGTGCCATGCTGCAATAACACTTATAAGTGGACGTGCCACCGGACATTGGCAGATGTGTTCCTGCATCAGAGAGCCCATTCAGTCTCTCTCTTCCTCTTAAGGTGAGCAATTGCTGGCTCTGTCTACACTGGCCTCTCATGTTTAATGCAGAGCAGGCCCATTCACTACCATTGTCTCACTGTTCATAGACTGACTCTGCCTATTGGTCTGAATGGCACTGCAGTGGCTGCCCTGTGCCAGCAGGCGTTGTGTGAATGAGGATACTTGAGTTTCATTGCACTGAGACTCAGCTGCGCTTGAAGCATCGGGCGACCAGAGCTGCACGTCCCTCTGGGTTTTCCATGCAGAACAGAGCCCTGGGTCAGAACTCAGAGGGAGAGACTGGCTGGCTGGCTACTACAGTAACAGGAGTCAGTAGGAGAGTGGGAGTCTGGGAGGCAAGAAGAGAGGCAGAGGCAGGGGCAGAGGAGAGACAGAGGAGAGGCAGGGGCAGAGGAGAGGCAGGGGCAGAGGAGAGACAGAGGAGAGACAGAGGAGAGGCAGAGGAGAGGCAGGGGCAGAGGAGAGGCAGATGAGAGGCAGGGGCAGAGGAGAGGCAGGGGCAGGGGAGAGGCAGGGGCAGAGGAGAGGCAGAGGAGAGACAGGGGCAGAGGAGAGGCAGGGGCAGAGGAAAGGAAGAGGCAGAAGAGAGGCAGGGGCACAGGCAGAGGAGAGGCAGAGGCAGAGACAGAAGAGAGGCAGAGGCAGGTGCACCGGAGAGGCAGAGGCAGGGGCAGAGGAGAGGCAGGGGCAGAGGAGAGGCAGAGGAGAGACAGGGGCAGAGGAGAGGCAGGGGCAGAGGAAAGGAAGAGGCAGAAGAGAGGCAGGGGCACAGGCAGAGGAGAGGCAGAGGCAGGGACAGAAGAGAGGCAGAGGCAGGTGCACCGGAGAGGCAGGGGCAGAGGAGAGGCAGGGGCAGAGGCAGAAGAGAGGCAGGGGCACAGGCAGAGGAGAAGCAGAGGCAGGGGCAGAAGAGAGGCAGAGGCAGGTGCACCGGAGAGGCAGGGGCAGAGGAGAGGCAGGGGCTTGCGGGGAGGCAGGGACAGGGGCAAAGGCAGGGACCGCCACATCATAAATACTAATCCACATGGTCAGCTCATGGCCTGCTTAGTCAAAACATGAGGGGTGAGAAAATCCAGCTCTCTTAACATGTATCAGGTTAAGCTGGTGTCCCCAGTTTGGAAACAGATGGGGAATGTAAACTACACAACCATGAGATACAACATACAGTAAAGGAAGCCTTTAGAATAAACACTGAAAACATATATAAATGCAACATGTAAGGTGTTGGTCCCATGTTTCATTAGCTGAAATAAAAGTTCCCAGAAATGTTCCATATGCACAAAAATATTATTTCTCTCAAATTTTGCGAACAAATTTGTTTACATCCCTGTTAATGAGCATTTATACTTTGCCAAGATAATCCATCCACCTGTCAGAAGTGGCATATCAAGAAGCTGATTAAACAGCATGATCATTACACTGGTGTATCTTATGCTGGGGACAATTAAAGGCCACTCTAAAAGGTGCAGTTTTGTCACACAGCACAATGCCACATATATCTAAAGTTTTGAGGGAGCGTGGAATTGGCATGCTGACCACAGAAATATCCACCAGAGCTGTTGCCAGAGGATTGAATGTTAATTTCTCTACCATAAGCCGCCTCAAACAGCGTTTTAGAGAATTTGGCAGTACGTTCAACTGGCCTCACAGCAGTTTGCTGATGTCAACGTAGTGAACAGAGTGCCCCATGGTGGAGGTGGGGTTATGTTTTGGGCAGGCATAAGCTCTGGACAACGAACACAATTGGATTTTATCTATGGCAATTTGAATGCGAAGAGATAGCGTGACGAGATCCTGAGGCCCATTGTCGTGCCATTCATCTGCCACCATCACCTCATGTTTCAGTATGATTCATTATGTTGCGTTTATATTTTTGTTCAGTGTATACTGTATCTCACTTCTCAATGTCACCTTGCTACACTGTACTACATTAAAACAGTGCTTTTCTGGGAGAGGGCCTGGCTGGAATGCTTGTGTTAAACTTCTGCCCTGCTAATGCTGAATACAGTCAATGCTGTTATAGGGACTTCCGGGTAAATCCTGAGTGTTTATCCACAGTGCTGTAGTGTTGGTCCAGTTTATGTTTCCAGATTACCGCAAAATTGTCAGATGAGTGTAAAACCGTCTTCCTGCAGTTATTCCAAGATAAGGCATTTTACTTACCCTTTTAGGAGTTGTGATATGCTGCTTTGACATGTAGCAATAAATTATTTCCAGACGTCTCACACAGTAGCCAAAGGAGGATTATCAGGATTTTCTCCTTCTTCCCCATCCCACACACTTCATGATGAATTCATCATATGCAGCATTCCTGGGGAACTCCCTGCGTTAATCTCTGAGGATAACAATCAGATCATAATGTGTCTTTTTGCACGTCTTCATCTAACCAGAAACATTAAATCTTACTGAATGTGACGTGTCACTTGAGTACCATGTCTGGATGGACTCTGGGTAATGGCCTATTTGAGCAAGCTTAAACAAGGTACCGAAACTTAAACAAAGTGCTTATGCTTTGGACACAGTGTGCTGTTTGAGGTCATCCTCAATAGGGTTAGCCTAGGATACACTGAGTGGACAGAGTCATTCTGCTTATGTGAAGAGGAGGTCTGGGATGTAGGTATCTACCCTGCTGGGCCCACAGTAAACCATTCTTCAGGCAGGCCAACTAAAATGGAAAAGCAAACATTGGCCATGTGGTTGGGGAGACCATGTATAAATGTCCCTCTCCTGCTCTGGCTCTTTCAGGCTGGAGTGTTTCTCCTCTCTGAAAAATACACTCTTAATTGATGATGATGGTTTCTCGTCAGTGTCGTGGCTGCCACTGTTGACAAAGTTTTTTTTATGACACTCACTGTGACTCCTGTCCAATATGAGAGTTCAGGCTGACTGGGCCATGAAGAGAAGTGTTTACAAACCTGGGCCGATTACTCATCCTGCTCCTTTCATATGAACAAAGGTGCACCTAAAAAGGAACTTGTGCCATGCTTGACTGTGTAAACGGTATGAAATGGCTAGCTAGTTAGCAGTACTTGCTAGTAGCGTTCAATCGGTGACGTCACTCGATCTGAGACCTTGTAGTAATTTTTTCCTTCGCTTTTGTGGAGTGATCATTAATGATGCTTCGTGGAGGACCATTGTTGATGTGTTCAGAGCGGGGCAAAGAGAGGGACTGAAGCAAACCTCTCACAGGTGCTGGTGTGAATGAATGTGTGTCTGTCTGTGCTTCTCTGTGTGTGCATATGTTTAAGTGTGTACTTTTGTCAGCGATCCATTTATTAGAGCCAGTCAGAGTTGTAGATGGGTTATCTCAATACAGTCCGGGTGTGTTTCCCTTTTGAACAGTGGTGGCCTGGCTGTCTCACTGTCTGATGATCATCCAGTCATCAACCCCCTCTTTCATAAGGTATACATTCCCCATGTTTGCCATCTACCAGTTGTGTTGCTCACATTCCATATATTTCCTGCTCTGTCTTTCCTGTTGTATGCATTATTAGCACTTACTGCCCTGGGCACAGAGATGGAGGGTACTGACTGTGGTGAGTGTAAAATAACAACAGCAGCGCTGTGTGTGTACCAGCACTGACATCCTGTCTGCACTAGCTGCATTCACACTAAGGGCCAATGACTGCACTCCAATCGGCCCGCTGCCCTGACAGTAAAGACAGTTTTCAACACCTGCTAACAAAACCATGGGAATGGTCTCAATGATGTTGCTTTCCTTATAGCAGATTCTCTATGAGGATGGTTGGATGTGGATGAGGAAGTAAGAATTTCATGACAGCGCTTGCTTTTTCATAATGTTCTCCTCTATAGTGGATTATCTGTGCATTAAAAGCCTCTATGATGAAGGAACGGGTGCAAGACAGTTCCACTGTCTCCATTCCAAGAAGAGGGTTTGTGTTAGATGATCATTTTCCTCCTTGTTTACCTCATTTGACTCTGTGAGAGAGTGCAATCCTCTGATTTGGGGGAAGGTTTTTATCATAACATTTCACAGTTGATTCATTTCCCGAGCGTCCCTGAGCTGGAGCACAGAGGAAAGCATGGCCTCCAGTGCCCGGTGCTGTTAGTGTGTGTGAGTGAGTGAGTGAGTGAGTGAGTGAGGAGAATATTTTGTACAGGTGTTTCCTTTACATCAACACTCGGAGCAAAACAATACTTGAGTCTGACCATCTGTGTCACATACAGCCAATTACCCCGGCCGATACTGAAGAGATGCAGCCATTTATACACTGGCACTGTGGTAGCCGACACAGCCAGGCCACAAAGTAAACACCTGAGACTTCAGATTACACAGCAGACAACTCTCTCTAGGATCACAAACTCAAAATCATGCACGCAGGCATGCACATACAGTGGTGGCACACACACACACACGCAGATCAATTCCACCTTACTCTAACTCCCTCCTCATGTGATCCAGACTAAGTGAATGAGCATGCCAGACTG
Organism: Oncorhynchus clarkii lewisi; assembly: GCF_045791955.1. Classification (NCBI taxonomy): domain Eukaryota; kingdom Metazoa; phylum Chordata; class Actinopteri; order Salmoniformes; family Salmonidae; genus Oncorhynchus; species Oncorhynchus clarkii. The sequence goes on from NC_092165.1 coordinate 41,440,763, forward strand.
TTTGGACATGCAATGGCAGGGAGCTGCTGGCTGTCATGGCTGTTGTAGTTGCTACGTTGTTATAGTGACAAAGAGCCCCCCTTTACTCCTCTTTAGTTATAAATACCCGTCCCAGGGGAGAAGTGCAATCACAATCAGGAAATATGGATTTCTCCTTCCTCCTACGGAGGGGGGGGGGGGGGGGGGGGGGAGCAGTGGTGCTCAGGGCAGCAGTCCCCTCACCAGACTTTAATCTCCCATCTGGTTGTAATTTACTATGGTTTACACAGGGTGTACACCATTTACTGTAATAAGGACCAAAATTACCGCTGGTCAGCCTTATCTGAAGATGTGTGTGTGTGTGTGTGTGTGTGTGTGTGTGTGTGTGTGTGTGTGTGTGTGTGTGTGTGTGTGTGTGTGTGTGTGTGTGTGTGTGTGTGTGTGTGTGTGTGTGTGTGTGTGTGTGTGTGTTCTAGCGTAAATATGGAATGTATGGGGGAAATGAGCTCTAAAACATCATTTAATACGTTTAAATAGGCCTTTACAGCATTTAACACATTTAAATAGGCATTTACAGATGTAGGATCTTAATGTTAGCCAGTATGCTACAGCAAGAAAAACAATCCTGCAGCAACAGGAAATGTGAATTATATTATTATTATATAATTAATGGACAATTTTCTAGAGGTTGATACATTTTTCAAGGGAAACTCAAGTCTGAAATTTCAAAGTGGAAATTACAAACTTCGGAAGCCTCTTTAAACCTCAAATACTTTGCAAAACCTCCCTCCTGCAACAGGGTGATCAAATTAAGATCCTACCTTGTACCTATAGAGCTAATTGTCTTGTATGTTGCACAGAGTAAAGTACTGTACTACTGGTAAATTCCATTTGAAAGCTTTTGGTTTTCAGAGCAGTGTTCTTCCAGACAGTAATCCCACCCTTCATCAAATTAATACAAACCCATTAGCAAAACATATAGTAGGGTTTTAGGATTCTCCCTACAGATGTAGGATCTTAATTTGAGCCAGTTTGCCACAGCAGAAAAGAATCCAACAGCAACAGGAAATGTTAATTATGTGGATATGCATCATTTTTGTACGGGTTGATACATTTTACGTTCAAGTTTGGAAAGAGGAAATTACAAACTTTAGAAGACTTTTTAAATCTTGAACACACTACAAGTTTGCATTTCCTGCATAGCAGGAAAAATCTCACCAACAAAAGAGTGATCAAATGAAGATCCTACATCTGTAACTGGATGATTATGTTCCTAAAATACACCATAAACCAGCTGCTCTCAACCTCCTCCATTAATACACTTATATTTTCCATTATGACAAGCCCAAGAAGCACTACTCTTTAATGAGTTGATTTTTTTGTCTCTCCAGTTTTTTTAATGATCTTACAAGGTTTATATTTCACCTGTATCCTAAAATGCATCCTGAATATGCTGCATATACTGCTGAGATATTTCCATGTGTGTTCAGTCGGTGTTGATTTAGTGGGGTTTGGGGAATGCTCTCTGATCATGGAGTTATGATCTGACCATCCTAGAGCTCCAGCTGGACAGTGTCAGACCCACAGGGGGGCTGCTGTCATTGGGGCTGTTCACCTAATGTATACAAAACAGAGTGCTACTCTCCCTTTCAGCCAGTGGCGATGGATACGGCCTTACACCGACTCATTGATGAGCCTCGTATTTCATTTTATAGTCATGGATTTGTGGAATCCAATGTTTAAGAGGAAATGCTCATAAGGAAAAAATACCCGGTTAATAAGGGAATTATTAGTCCATTTTTTTGTTTGTCTGTCTCTTGCTTTGCTAGTGTGGTCTCAAGTTTAGAGGCAGGCTCACCATTCAGCAGGAGACCTACAACATGACACAGTTCCAGTGGTCCAGTGGCCCCTGTGTTTTGGGCCAGGGCACCCCAGGAGGGTAGCTCCTGTGCTCCACTGGACTGGGTCCTGAGGTGGGGGTGGGATGTTGGCTGGATTTTCCCTAGCCCCCCTAACCCCTACACTCACTGACCTGAAACACATCCAAGGCCTGTCAACCCACAATGGCATTGCCACAGATTCAGAGCAACTTCAATTGTGCCTGGCCTTTCCCCCTTCCCTTTCCTTGAAAAAGCTTAGGTGAAAGACATATATATATGAATATGATCCCTTCTGTCCTGTGTCTTTTCTACACTGTAATGAGACACACTATCACTGTGATATTTTGGGGCTGGTGTGTGTCTGTTGAATATCAACTGCTATTTTTGCTTTCACTCCCCTATCAAGTCTGACATGGGGGAAGATGGCCTTATTGTCCCAAGCGGGCCTGTTACTATACTATCTCTTTCTAGTTTCTAAATCTGGCTCCTCTGTCCTGTGATGTCTGGCCAGCTCACACTGTACTGTAACAGGTTGACAGTCCAACAGGAGATGAGACAGACAGACAATGTAATCAAGTTCAGTGTAACCTCCACCATTACAACCCCTCTCAGGGGAGGAAGAGGTCTTGTCTATTTGGACCTGCTGCTATGCTATTTAGTCTTTGATGTGTGTTATGAACAGGAATGTGATTTGATTTGGCAAAACTTCTTGCAGGGCTCATAAGAGGTTATACACAGGGCTGTTCCTGAACAATATTATCCCATTTCATGGGACTTTTCATCTTTTCATTTTTCAAATGTCATAGTTATTGCCAAAGTCTCCCATTAATTCCTGGACCTCTCAGTGCAAGGAATCAAAATAAGTAGTGTTTGTCTGTAGTTCAGTCATTATGTACCAAATTGTTGTGATTCATGTGGTTGTAATTATCAGTACAGTCATTGCAATAAACTAACAGGGCATCTCCGCATCTCATCTGAGACTCACATCCAAAAAGTCCTAAATGACAGTTTTTGTTTAGTCTCCATTTCATTTTATTTTTGCTCCTTAAACTTCCTCCCTGCCTCCCACAGACGGCTTGAAGAGAGAGGAGGTTAACGATGACACATCTCAGCTGTGTGGGAGTCAGGACAGAGAAGAGTTACGTAGTGTATAGAGCATGCAGCACCAGCACAGGGCACAGAGCGTGCAGCTCAGGCAGGCCCTCATGTCTGACCCAGGGAGGGAGGGAACACACAGCAGCCAGAGTTGTTTCATAACGCAGGAGGGAGGGTGAATCAGATGCAGGAGAGAGAGTGAATCATTTCAAAGTATTTGTGTGTACTCTAAAGTTGGGTATAAGGCCTGTTCTTAGCAATACCTAAGAGAAACCTAAGTTTCCAGACACATTACATTAGCAGTTACAGATACCCCTTACAGTGAAGTGCACCAGTGTCCTGTCAGAGGGAGCAGTTTAGTATAGAGTACAGTAGCACTCAGCACTTGATAAACGGATGTGAAGAGATTACCATGCAAACCTGTCCAGCAAATACAGGGCAAGGCATAGAAGGGCTGAGATGGGCTGTAGGAGCTTGAACCCTGCTACACCTTCAGCATGTAATCAGACAGTGAGAATGGCCTTTCTCTGGGAGCCCTCTGGTTCAACACCAGCCCATTGACAGACAGACAGACAGACAGACAGACAGACAGACAGACCCCCTCCAGCATCCAGCCCATTGACCGACTCCATCTACGTGTCTCACTGGGCCATGGCTCCGGCGGACTTGCTCTCACTTGGGGGTAAAGCCAGGCCACTGGTACTTTTCAGCTGTCATTTACATAACAATGGCTAACTGTGAACTTCAACACCTCACAAAATAACTGTCTTGATGATGCAGATATTGTTGATTCGGCTCGCTCCAAGTCTTTAGTGTCACACTCCTGATGAAAACATAAAAACACTAGAGCTTACATTAACATAAAACACTGCCGACCCACTGGTGCTGGGTAAGTCTTAGGTGGAAGTGCAGCACATGAGTGCTGTATTAGGCCTACTGCTTCTAAAATCCCCATGAAATTGATATAGAATTCTCTTCTGATAGCCCTATGGGACAGGTCAGCTATTCAATACCTATTACTATAGCACATAAAATGTAGGCTATGGTCTTATTCTACGTGTCACATCTGCTCCTGCAACGCCCTCTACTGCTCACCCTGTGACTCCTTGACCTCCCGCCAATCCCCCTTTACTATCTCCCTTTCCCTCTCTCTCTCTCTCTCTCTCTCTCTGTGTGTGATTGTGTGGGCGGAGACAGGTGTGCTGGAATCAGAGCAGATCCCCACCAACCTGTTCCATAATCAAGACCTCTACAAACACTCAGCCCTGGCACTTCCACGCCGCCAGATCGTAATCTCTGCTCAGTCAGTCTGTATTTCGAGCCGATTGTCTCCTATCCCACGTCTCGTCATCCTGCTACTCCTGGATTCCCCACTCTACTACTCTCTGGTCTCTCAGAGACCCTCAAGGGTGAGTTTTTGTCCAGGGATGAGCCTGATGGACTTGATGAACTCATCTCTCTCGCTATCCATATCGACAACCGTCTCCATGAGCGTCGGAGGGAGAGGGTAGGTAGGGTTGCATGTCACATAACATCTGCTTCAGTGCCTTTCCCTCCTTCTCCGACTGCCCCAGGCTCGTCCAGATCCTGAACCCATGCAGCTCGGCCGGGCCTGTCTCTCTCCAGAGGAGAGGCAATGACGAATTGGCGCTAGGAGCTGCCTATACTGTGGCCGGGTTCATCACTTTGTCTCCACTTGTTCCATGCATCCAGCAAAAGAGGGGGCTCGGAAGTAGTGGGGGACATACTGTTGAGCCAAATCGCCTGCCCATCTTCCCCCCAGACCCCTGCTTGAAAGCAACCTTGTGTGGCAGAGCCAGGCTTTTCCTCTGTCTGCCCTCATTGATTCGGGTGCCAACGAGAGCTTCCGGGACCGAGGTGTTGTTACCCGTTGGGCCTGGACACTGTTCCACTCGCTTCGCCCCTCGATGTCAACACTCTCAATGGAAAACTCCTCGCCTGTGTCTGTGAGAGAACCATCCCTGTCATCCTGCATCTCCCTGGAAATAACCAGGAAAAGATCAGTTTCCACAATCGACTGTCCTTAATCGCCCCTGGTTCTTGGCCATCCATGGTTAAAGCTACACAACCCACATATTGACTGGACCGCCGGAAAGGTAACCATTTGGAGTACATTTTGTCACAATAATTGTTTACATTCTGCCCTTTCCCCTGCCTTGTCTGTGCCCCAGTTCATTCCAGAACCTCCGGACCTGTCATCAGTTCTTCCCGAGTATCACGATCTAGCTCCTGTGTTCAGCAAGCACCACACCCTGTCGCTGCCTCCTCATCAGCCGTACAACTGTGCCACTGACCTCCAGCCTCCTCTCCCCAGTAGCCAGTTGCTTAACCTCTCTTGTCCCGCGCAAAAGGCTATGGAGAGGTACATCCAGGATTCTCTGGCTGCAGGACTTATCAAGCCATCTTCCTCCCCGATGGGTGCTGGGTTTTTCTTTGTGAAGAAGAAGGATGGGTCACTGAGGCCGTGCATAGACTTCCGTGGGTTGAATAATATCACTGTTAAGAAACAAGTACCCCTTGCCACTCATCAGCTCTGCTTTTGCCCCCCTCCATAGTGCCACGGTGTTTACCAAACTCGACCTCCGGAATGCCTACCACCTTGTCTGCATAAGAGAGGGGGATGGTTGGAAGACTGCACCACACCACTGGGTCTTACTAACGCCCCTGCTGTTTTCCAGAAATTAGTCAATGACGTGCTGAGGGATGTGATTGGATGCTTAGTTTTTGTCTATTTAGATGACATCCTGATTTTCTTTTCCAAGGACCCTGAGGCTTACCAGCAACATGTTCTTCAACGGCTGTTGGAGAATAAGCTTTTTGTAAAGCTGAAAAATGTGAGTTCCATGCTGCCAGTGTTTTTCCTGGGTTATATTATTGCACAGAGACAGTTACATATGGACCCCGCCAAGCTCATGGCAGTCAGTGGCCTGCGCCCACCAACCTGAAGCAGCTACAGCATTTCCTGGGGTTTGAATATTTTTAGACGTTTCATCCGCAACTACAGCCGTCTAGCAGCACCTCTCACCACTCTCACCTCCACCTCCACTCCGTTCCACTGCACTCCTGAGGCAGAGGCAGCTTTCCTGGAACTCAAGCATCGCTTCACCTCCGCTCTGGTCTTTACTCAGCCCGACCCAGAACTCCAGTTCATCGTGGAGGTGGACGCCTCTGACACCAGGGTAGGTGCTGTTCTGTCTCAATGTTCCCCCTCTGATCAGAAAACCTGTGCATTATTTTCCCGTAAGCTTTCACCTGCAGAGAGACATTTTTACATCGGAAACCGGGAACTCCTGGCAGTTAAGCTGGCTCTGGAGGATTGGCATCACTGGCTGGAGGGCTCTGTAACCCCCTTTATTGTGTGGACTGACCATTAAAACCTGTCCTACATCCAGACCGCCAAATGTCTGAACTCGCGGCAAGCCAGGTGGGCCTTGTTTTTCAGTAGATTCAATTTCACACTCACTTATCGCCTCGGTTCGAAGAATACCAAGCCTGATGCCCTCTCTCGCCAGTTCACCACCGACAACACAGCCAGAATGTCACGGTCATTGCAGGAAGAAGACCAAGGTGCAGCGTGGTGAGCGTACATTTTCCTTTTAATTTCAAAATGTCATCCAATAAAACAAACAAACTGAACAACCGTGAAGCTTACAGGGCTAAGTGCCACAAACAAAGTTAACTACCCACAACGACAGGTGGGAAAAAGAGCTGCCTAAGTATGGTTTCCAATCAGAGACAACAATAGACAGCTGTCCCTGATTGAGAACCATGCCCGGCAAAAAAAAACAAACCTAACAAAATAGACAAATAAAACTGCTCTCTAAGGTCAGGGCGTGACAGTACCCCCCCCTCCCCCCAAAGGTGCGGACTCCGGCCGCAAAACCCGAACCTATAGGGGAGGCATCTCTGGTGCGGGCATCTATCCGCGGTGGCGGCTCTGGTGCGGGACGTAGACCCCGCTCCACCTCTGGCTCACCCCGCTTTGGTGGCGCCTCTGGTATGAACTGGACCCTCGCCTTCCTGCATCAGCGCTTTGGTGGCCCACCATGGAAAGAGATGTCCGGGAGTTCCTTCATTTCAGCTTTGATGTCTGTCTTCTGGATATCACCCCCAGACCAACGGCCCGACCGAACGGGCCAACCAGGAGATGGAGACTGCCCTACGCTGGGTGACCTCTGTTAACCCTTCCTCCTGGAGCGCTCAGCTACCCTGGGTTGAATATGCCCACAACACCCTCACCAATGCCTCATCAGGTATGTCACCCTTCGTGTGTGCTCTGGGTTACAACCCCCCTTGTTCCCCGCCCAAGAGGTTGCGGTTCCCTCTGTCCAGGACCATCCGCGCCGTTGTCACCGTGCCTGGAGGAAGGCTCGGGCTGCCCTTTGTGCCTCCGACAGGACCCAGTCCCAAGCCAACCATAGCCGGGCCTCAGCTCCAGTCTACACCCAAAAGGTCAAAAGGTATGGCTCTCATCAAAGGACCTGCCATTTTATTTTATTTACCTTTATTTAACTATGCAAGTCAGTTAAGAACAAATTCTTATTTTCAATGACAGCCTAGGAACAGTGGGTTAACTGCCTGTTCAGGAGCAGAACGACAGATTTGTACCTTGTCAGCTCTGGGATTTGAACTTGCAACCTTTCGGTTACTTCAATGGCTACCCTGCCGCCCCAGGGTAGCCATTGAAGGTGGCATTGAAAACTTCCCCCCCGCCTCATTGGTCCCTTTGAAATTGACTATGTCATCAACCCCTTGGTGGTGCGCCTGAAACTCCCAGCCTCTCTTAGGATTCATTCTACATTCAATGCATTGCTGATTATACCTATCTGCTCCAATCCCCTGTCTCTTCTTGCAGCAGCTCATCTATGACCATCCTGCCTATACTGTCCGGCGGCTTCTGGACGTGCGCCGTCGAGGTTGTGGCTAGCAGTACTTGGTGGACTGGGAGGGATACAGGCCTGAGGACCGCTGCTGGGTGCCCCGCCATCACATTCTGGACCCCCTCTTACGGGATTTCTATTCCTCACACCCAGATAAGCCTGGTCGAGTACTGTCATATATACTCCTGCAACACTCTCTACTGCTGTCTCTTGACCTGCCGCCTCTCTGTCTGTGTGGGTGGAGACAGGTGTGCTGGAGTCAGAGCAGATCCCCACCAGTTGCAACTTGTTCCATAATCAAGACCTCTACAAATACTCAGCCCTCCAATGAATACCTTGGTTACTTCATCCCCGTCTGCTCTTGGGTTCCCCTGTTTCACTCCGTGTAACACTACGCCAGGGGGGTCAATTTATATGCCTCAGACAAGCTGTGGGAATGAGACACACAGTAGATATTTAGAAGCTGTGGTAATCCCAAAGTGAGACAAGACTAAGAATAGTTTCCCAGTTTATACTAAGTAACTTTGCAATCTGACAAGGGCTAGTATTTTTTAAACCTGAATCATCTCCCAAACTCTTCTCACATCATCAGACACACACACGAAGTAAGGAGTTGCTACGTGAGGATCCTCATGCAGTCCTGCTAATCTGCCAAACATTTGTGGGCAGCTTGCGCTCCTGCTCACAGCCACAGATGGTGCCGAGAAGCACTGGTGGACTTACCATAAAGCAAAATATGCAATTGCATCAGGCCTCACATAATCACATTTTATTGGTCACATAGACATATTTAACAGATGTTATTGCGGATGTAGTGAAATGCTTGTGTTCCTAGCTCCAACAGTGCAGTAGTATATCACAATTCACACCAATACACACATCTAAAAGTAAAAGAATGGGGCCTCGTGAGCTGGGCGTACATAGCGTCCGAACGGTTTGTGCTACACACTAATATGATGACCCCTCTATGGAAAGATGAGACTCTCACAAACACGATGGTGCTCTATGACGCTCGTGTCACGGGACTCGTCTGAAGGTAATCCGGTACCGTGCCAAATTCTTTTTGGGAAGTGAATAGGGCGTTTCCATGTAAAAGTTATACAGGTATTTCCATCTCTCAGATATAGAACACTTAAACAAATGTCCTTTTGTTTACACGTATGAATCTGTTATTCAATGCAATTCTATGGGTGAATAGCAGTAAGACCAAATTGAATGTTTTATCCATCCCCCCAAAATCTATTTTCTTTATACCTACAGGGGTCATACCATTTTAAATCAAACAGTTAAATGATCCTTGGTATGACCATCTTAAAACAATTCCATATGTTAGCTTACTAGAAACCCAGCCCCAGGCCCTTAAAATCTAGGAGGATACAATACGCATTTCTTTCGTAAAAAGACAGGTGCTGCTGATAATACTGCCATCTTCGTAGAGACAGAGGACACGTATGTGTAGCCCGTGTAGCTGATGCTGTCTGGTCAAAAATATGGTGTGTCAAACTCTTTTTGGCCAGATAGCATCAGATACATGGCCCACATACAGTATGGTAAGACAAAAGGGCCGATGTTTCGCTGACTCTGATGCTTTCTCCGGTGAGATAATTTCAGCCACTTACAAATTGAAGGAAAGTTGGCGGGCACACAGGTCGCTGTTCGGATCCTGGAATTATTATAGATGAACGTGCGAAGGTAACCTACTTTTTGAAGTGATTTGCTTGACAATTAGACAAAAATATGATGACTGGTTGTGTTCATGGCACATTAAAAGGTCATCCATTTTTATTTGGAGACCCCTCGAGGCCCCTGTGCCTGCGGCCTCCAAACCTCTAAATCTGCGCCTGCCAAGAGGCTGCCTTATTGTGTCCAGACTCAAGGCTTTACCCCAGGCTCGGAAAATCCACAGCAAATCCTCCCAGCCCCACCACACACCAAAAGGCAAGCCAGCCCTGGGCCAAAAAGCCCTTGTGAAGTGGTGGAGTGGAACCCCTCCCAAACCACATGAAAACCCAAGCAAAAGAAAGGCCCAAATCATATGCCAATTAACTCTGGGAAAGGATTTATAGAATGACCTTGGCATTTGGTGGACAGGGTATAAAGACATTAATCAATGCCCAACTGAGTGGGAAATGACTTAACAATAATGCTGGTGAACTGATGCTCTGTGGTTAACTGATGTTGGATGTAAACCTTCATAGAGGAGAGTAGTGCAGCAGTTTGACAGACAACACACAAAAGCCACCCACTTGCAGACCCACAGGCCTACAGGGGGCCTACCCATGGACCCACAGGGGGACTACCCACAAGCCTACCCACGGGTTCAACAGGAGGCTACCGAAGGGCCTATAGGGAGGCTACCCAAGGGCCTACCCACGGGCCCACAGGGGGGCTATCCACGGGCCTACCCACGGGCCCACAGGGGGGATATCCACGGGCCTATCCACGGGACCACAGGGGGGCTATCCACGGGCCCACAGGAAGGGATATCCATGGGCCTACCCACGGGACCACAGGGGGGCTACCCACGAGCCTATGTTGGGGGAAAGTGGTTAACCCAAGGATCAGTAACAACCAGGTGTTCCCCGGTGGTTGTGTGCAGAATATCAGGAGATACTGGGAGAACTACCAGGTTTGAGGGTTTCTGTGGTTTCTGTGCTCCCTGCTTGTGACTTTGTAATATCTCTTATACTGTATCTCTAATGTCTCCTGATGTTGAGCAGAGATCCTGAACCCTCCACCTACAGCTCAGGTCTGGCTGCCACAGGAAACTAAGAGGCACTTAGGAGGAAGTGTGCGTGTCAGGCATCTGCTGTCACGATAACAGATGGATTATCATTATGAAAGCTGGACAGGCATTCCTCTTCCTTCACATTGTTTGGACATATTTGACTGATGGCAGCAAACCCCTGACAGCTACTATCCTCACTATCTGACTTATTCTGGTCCACAACAGGAAGGAAGGCATTTCTGTGATGATCAGTTTGTGTCAAAAACAGACCTCATGGCATTATTCCATCCGACTGTGTGTCTTTTTGTTGTGTGCCATTTTTTTCCTTTGTAGGCTATGGTAACTGTTGGACCAGCATTGTAACACACACAGTAGTTGGGTGGATACTCAGTGTATCAAAAATACAGTGCCTTGCGAAAGTATTCGGCCCCCTTGAACTTTGCGACCTTTTGCCACATTTCAGGCTTCAAACATAAAGATATAAAACTGTATTTTTTTGTGAAGAATCAACAACAAGTGGGACACAATCATGAAGTGGAACGACATTTATTGGATATTTCAAACTTTTTTAACAAATCAAAAACTGAAAAATTGGGTGTGCAAAATTATTCAGCCCCCTTAAGTTAATACTTTGTAGCGCCACCTTTTGCTGCGATTACAGCTGTAAGTCGCTTGGGGTATGTCTCTATCAGTTTTGCACATCGAGAGACTGACATTTTTTCCCATTCCTCCTTGCAAAACAGCTTGAGCTCAGTGAGGTTGGATGGAGAGCTTTTGTGAACAGCAGTTTTCAGTTCTTTCCACAGATTCTCGATTGGATTCAGGTCTGGACTTTGACTTGGCCATTCTAACACCTGGATATGTTTATTTTTGAACCATTCCATTGTAGATTTTGCTTTATGTTTTGGATCATTGTCTTGTTGGAAGACAAATCTCCGTCCCAGTCTCAGGTCTTTTGCAGACTCCATCAGGTTTTCTTCCAGAATGGTCCTGTATTTGGCTCCATCCATCTTCCCATCAATTTTAACCATCTTCCCTGTCCCTGCTGAAGAAAAGCAGGCCCAAACCATGATGCTGCCACCACCATGTTTGACAGTGGGGATGGTGTGTTCAGGGTGTTGAGCTGTGTTGCTTTTACGCCAAACATAACGTCTTGCATTGTTGCCAAAAAGTTCCATTTTGGTTTCATCTGACCAGAGCACCTTCTTCCACATGTTTGGTGTGTCTCCCAGGTGGTTTGTGGCAAACTTTAAACAACACTTTTTATGGATATCTTTAAGAAATGGCTTTCTTCTTGCCACTCTTCCATAAAGGCCAGATTTGTGCAATATACGACTGATTGTTGTCCTATGGACAGAGTCTCCCACCTCAGCTGTAGATCTCTGCAGTTCATCCAGAGTGATCATGGGCCTCTTGGCTGCATCTCTGATCAGTCTTTTCCTTGTATGAGCTGAAAGTTTAGAGGGACGGCCAGGTCTTGGTAGATTTTCAGTGGTCTGATACTCCTTCCATTTCAATATTATCGCTTGCACAGTGCTCCTTGGGATGTTTAAAGCTTGGGAAATCTTTTTGTATCCAAATCCGGCTTTAAACTTCTTCACAACAGTATCTCGGACCTGCCTGGTGTGTTCCTTGTTCTTCATGATGCTCTCTGCGCTTTTAACGGACCTCTGAGACTATCACAGTGCAGGTGCATTTATACGGAGACTTGATTACACACAGGTGGATTGTATTTATCATCATTAGTCATTTAGGTCAACATTGGATCATTCAGAGATTCTCACTGAACTTCTGGAGAGAGTTTGCTGCACTGAAAGTAAAGGGGCTGAATAATTTTGCACGCCCAATTTTTCAGTTTTTGATTTGTTAAAAAAGTTTGAAATATCCAATAAATGTCGTTCCACTTCATGATTGTGTCCCACTTGTTGTTGATTCTTCACAAAAAAATACAGTTTTATATCTTTATGTTTGAAGCCTGAAATGTGGCAAAAGGTCGCAAAGTTCAAGGGGGCCGAATACTTTCGCAAGGCACTGTAATTTTCATCAGGTACTCATCACAGATAACCAGCCTGTGAAACTTAACACTGGTGTAGATGACAAATTGAGGAAGCAGGTTGTTGGTCGCCTGTCTGTCCAGTGGTCCTGCTGGAGGATATTTGACCAAATGGAGATTTCTCTTCCTGAGCTCATAAGATGGAGTCACCCAGAGGTTTTGTGTTATTGCAACCCTATGAGAAATGCATACTGTTTATCATTGGATGATGGGAAAAATGAAGACAGAGGGGGAAGCCGCCAATGGGAAAATAAATAGAGAGCTGAATCTTACACCACAGGAAACAAGTTTTTAACTTGAACAGTTGGATGTGCTGTATAAGAGACTGGATCTGGTTCTTGCCAAACAGAGTTTCCCATTGAAGGAATCATGAAAAAGCTGCTACATCTGCAAGCAGTCCCCGTCTCCTTGTATTTCCAATCTTAACCACTAGAGGACATAGCTGTACTGCAGTACAGTCAGGCCAATACATTGGGGTGTTACTGTATGAAACGCTTTCCAGAACTGTAACTATCAAAGACAAGCATAATGTTTATGTGTAGCTTCTGGCAGCACAGTAGATCTTCCAAGTCCCTATATATTGTCTGTGATGACTGGAAAGTTTTATTTGTGAAATAAATTATAGTGTCCAGGTGCTTTTTTAAAACCCTTAAATCGTTGTCTGTTTTGTTTTACAGATTACGCCCTCATCCAGCTCAAACAGCACAACTGGAGGTAAGAATTTTCTCTGCATTTGTACTACACAAATTAGATAATGGTGATCATATATTTCAAAGCAACGTCTTCCCTTGCTGCATAGCCATTTAGTACAGTGAGAGATGTCAATGCTGAAAGACACAAAGTACCACAACACTCTCTGTAGCTTGTCTTCTCTCAAACCCCTGAATCAGAATCGATTCACCTATTAGCAGTGTACATATAGGTATTGTTGAACGGCGTTAAGAAATGCACCTTGATTATGGTGGAGTAAGTCAGGTCACTTAATCAGCTCTGAGGTTTGAGAGTTCAGGGTTGAGTTCAGGGTTGAGGGGGTAAGTGAGGACAAGCAGCTAGGGATTACCCAAGGTCACTGTGTTCCCCCAGCTGTCAGAAGGGGTAATGCAGGGGCTGATGAATGAGGTACTGGGGACACCCCTTTCACACGCTTCCTCACGCCCTCTCTCCCCCACTATACTGTAAATCGTTGCACTTATAGTCTGTTAGGAGGATAGAGGAAAACAGCAGGGAAAAATCAAGACAAGATACTGACAGAGAAGTGTGGGGAAGTTATGGTTAGACCAATGATGGGCCTTTAGAGCTGTATGACGCCACCATAACCCCGTCTCTCTCCCCACCTCCTCACCACATCTCCTTCACCCCTCCCTGGCCTGTCTGCTTTTATAAACAGCTGTTGTGGTGCCGGGCTCCATGCGGTGACCCCAGGGTCAGCCAAATCCCAGAGGTGCCTGGGGGCAGCTCAGCTCTTCTCCAGGCAGGTTCTGTTCATAGACATTTTTCCACCGTTTGTTTTCTCTTTCCTCTCTGTTTGTTCTGGCAGAGTTGGACCCTGTTTTTCTTTCCTGACGATGCTATGGGGACACTTTCACACATATGCTCCCACAGGAAAGCTTGTATTACACAAACAATTTTTCTTACAAATGATAACAGGATACACACCAGGCATATGACATTTAAAAAAAAATAATGTTTCAGCAGCAAAATTTGATGAGTGTCCTGAATCTATTTTAAACGATCTGAAGATGGCTCTGTTTTTGCCCTAGTGGTTGCAAAAACATAGACAAAATATAAAGGAAGCTGAAAACACACACACATAACTCAGCCAGTTGGTGTGAAAACTCTGCTCGTTGAATTGAACAATGTTATATGAGACCGGGCTAATGAGGCACACTGTAATTGTGCAAGTGTGCGTCTGTCCCGCCTGAAGAGTGTTGAAACTGGTAATCCCCTCTACGTGCAGGTTCAGCACCAGCCATCTCTTCTCTGGTCCAGATCCATCCGGCTGTGGAGCTGCCAGGAGGCAGGCGTGGATGTGGTTGGGCCATCCAGGACTCTGTACAATGGCTTTATGAGCTTATCACCTCTATTCATATGACCTGTGATGGACAACTGTCTCACCATCTCTCCTCTGTCCTCTCTCTCTCCTCTCCCCCAGTGTTAATGTTCCAGGAGGTGTGGGGTCGTAGTTTCTGCCGGACCATCGAGAAGCTGGTGGAGGTGGTCCAGGAGTACCCCGGGGAGGTGGAGCACATCTATAGTCCCTCCTGTGTGCCCCTGGTGCGCTGCGCTGGTTGCTGTGGCGATGAGAATCTGGAGTGCCATCCTACTCAGACCTCTAATGTCTCCATGCAGGTAATAGCATGATCTCACAACGGGCCGTCCCTTCTGAGGATGGCTGCCATGTTGTGAGATCATCAGTGTATTATATTTGCATGCCAGGACAAAACATTTTTATTTTTTTTTACTTTTCCGCCCGCAACATGTTCAACAATTTGTCTTAATTCTCAGTTGTTGAAAATCAAGCCAGGGGAACAGGGTCAAGAATACGTTGAGATGTCTTTTGTGGAGCACCAGACATGTGAATGTAGGTAAGAGACAAAAAGACTTCCTGCTTTGGTAATAATAATTTTGTTCATGTAAATCAGTTGCATTGTAATAGGATCTTATGTGAAATGATATGACTGAGTTTTATATAATTAATCTGTGTTGTTCATATTTCATTCTCAGAATCAGGAAGGCTGTGGTGAAAAGTGAAAGGTGGGCATAGCAATTGTCATAATGTCCATTGTAGAGTTTGAGAGTGGGACAGAAATCTTGCTGTCTCTATAACAGTTGAGACAAGCATTTCGCTACACTCGCAATAACACCTGCTAACCATGTGTATGTGACCAATAAAATTTGATTTGATGTGATTTAGTTGAGCTCATATTTCTGATGTCTTTCTGCAGGAGGAGACAAAGAGGAAGAGGAAGAAAAAGAAAGGAGAGACAGAGAGTGAAAGATTGTGACAGGTGAGTACTGATGTCTGGAAAATTAAGAAATAAATCTGTCCATCGACCACACATTACCCCTTCTACTTCCATGTACAGTAATAATGCCCAACATTTTAATGTGTCATCTATCTTGTTTGTGTCCCAGGTGTCAGCCCCCTCGCAGGTAACTGCAGTAGCAGCCCTACACCTGTTGCAACCGGCATCTCTATTTATTCTCTGCCCAGCGCTAACAGTATCAAGAGTCTTCTAAACACAGTACTGTGTCTCTCTGCACCTAGAGACTCAATCAGCTGGGTTGTTATGGTGACTGACAGGCTCTCCAGCCTAGGGGAGTTTTTCTGACTTAAGTTCTACAGGAAGCACATGTTGCTGGGTGAAAAAAACACCTTGGTGACAACTGACCTGACAGGTGTTTCTGTGAAGCAGTGCAATGGAGGACCAAACTTTTTAAGGTTTTATACTAACAATCATGATGGATATGTTTGGCATTATTACATGATTATTATTGTTTAGTGTTGTTTTTTATTGCTGTGGTTGTTTTTGCTGGTGATCCCATTTAAAAATAATAGGTCTACTTATGAATAAATGTTCTATTCATGAAATTGCAATGTTGTTTTAATAAATCTTTAGGACTAACCGACTAACCAAGTACTTGTGGTCCTCTCACGGCACGTAGGTTCCTAAGTAGACTAGCAACTCATTTTCCCAACTGAATGAGTCATATTTAACTTTTTGTCTTGTGATATAAAACTTTGTAAAATCATACATGGACTATGGATTAGTACAGTTAGTGCTATCCTTCAGGGTTGGGTAAGTTACTTTCTCATTGTAATCTGTTACAGTTACTAGTTACTGGTCCAAATTTGTAATCAGTAACGTAACTTTTGGATTACCCAAACTCAGTAACGTAATCTGCTTCCCATTAAGAGGCATTAGAAGAAGACCAAAAGAATCCGTCAAACGCATTTGGCGTGTCATCATAGTGGTCTCTGACTTGTAGACCGACTCGCTCAGGTGGAACAAACTTAAACTTGCACCTTTTTTCAATTTTGAATTGAATGTCATTGAGAAAACAGAAAGGTGCAATTTACATATTCACAAACATCCTTTCTGAATTTAAAGTAATCCAAGAAGTAATCATCTAGTTTTTCAAAAGTATCTGTAATTGGATTACAATATTTTTGCTGGTAGCTGATTACAGGTAAAAAAAATGTGTAATTGGACTGCGTGTAATCAGTTACTCCCCAACCCTACAAGCCTTAGGTGGAGACCTGGATGTACTGAGCGCTCAGTAGACACTGCAGCAGTAACAGGACTATACTAGTAGAATATCTCCCTCCAGTGGTTACAGAGGGAATGTATTTACATAAAAGACAAAGGTTTGTTTAGGTTTAGTATTAAGTCACAGGAGGCTGCTGAGGGGAGGACGGCTCATATGGCTGGAATGGAATGGTATCAAACACATGGAAAACGTGTTTGATGTGTCCGATACCATTCCATTGATGACTTTTCAGCCCGTCCTCTCCAATTAAGGTGCCACCGACCGCCTGTGGATTAAGTATATAATGATATTATTGATATAATAGGTACAGTTATATGTCTATTGTCTTTTTTCCCATAGGACAATGTGTTGGTATGCCCCTGTGAGTTTGTACTTTTAGGGAATTAAATAGTGACATCATAAAAGGACTATGAAATCAACATACATGTAAGGCTATGCAATATACTGTAACATATCGTATCATTCATCTTAGTGTTAAAAAACCTGGCACCAAGTCATTGACCATGTAGGATAATAATGAATAACTCCAAAGCAAGTAGACCTATACTCCAGTATCAATGTAAGGAGCTGCATTAGAACAAGCTACGTTAAACCAATTTAAGCAACTGACTAGTTGCTGTGAAAAGGGCCTACTGGACCATATCAACTCTGTTAATATTTTAACCTGCTGATCAAGACCCTCAGAGTAGGTGGGCTCCTTGTTTCTCTATTTCATTTATAGGCCTGTAACTTCTGCTGTCGTTATTCCTTGACTTATGGCGTCATTGTGCCTTTTCAGACTAGTCTGTCATTAAGAAATGCAGTATGTCAAAATACAATGGATGTTTCTGATTGTCTCACAGCTGAACCAAAGAATAAAATGAGTTGCTGCTCTTGGGGTTTCAATGTTTTCTATTCCCCTCTCATCCTCTCACCTCTCTATCAAATATCATTTTACAGTCACACTAATCCAGTACACTATCACATCGCCCTCCACTGTGGTAGGTCTGTCTTTAACATGACTTTCATTCTGGCCTTTTTGTGTATTGTTCATTGAATAAAGAAGTGGCACGTGTGTGGGTTGATGTGTACATGTACAGGACTATGAATGACGTTGAACATTTGGGAGAGGACAATTATTTTATCCTTTGTGCTTGTTGTGTATTTTTGTAAACCACTTGAGGACTAAGATCTCCAATGTCATGAAATATGACCAAGAACAAATTTGCTCCTGAGAAGTGTACTGAACGCCTATCCATTTTATCTCAAAATAAAATCTGTGATGTTGTAATCAATCATGAAAAAGAATATGCCCAAACATCTGAGTGAATATTATATATTGTAAATAGATATAGATATATTATAACTGTGAAGCGTGTGCAACAGTTAATAAAGAAATATAGAATTGTCTTATGGGGCTAAAATATCATTTTTTGGGGTCGTTGTGATAAACCCTTTGTTGGGAGGGTGGAGCGTGTGTGTGAGTGGGCGTGTGTTTGAGAGAGAGAGATGGAGATATAGAGAGATGTTGATCACAGCTCAATCTGTTTTGAAGTATTGGACACACCTACTCATTCAAGGGTTTTTATTTCTTTTTTACTATTTTCTACAATGTAGAATAATAGTGAAGACATCAAAACTATAAAATAACACATGTGGAATCATGTAGTAACCAAAAAAGTGTTAAACAAATCAAACTATATTTTATATTTGAGATTCTTCAAAGTAGCCACCCTTTGCAAAGTGTATTACTATTTGTATTTATTAAGGATCCCCATTGCCAAGGCAGCAGCTACTCTTCCTGGGGTCCAGCAACATCAAGGCAGATATATACACAATTTGCAATATTACATGACACTACATTTCATAACACTTTTCACAAAACATTAAGTGTGTTCCCTCAGGCCACTACTCTACTACCACATATCTACAATACAAAACCCATGTGTACGTGTGTGTAGAGTGCTTGTCTTATCATGTGTGTCTGTGCCTGTGTGTGTCTCTTCACAGTCCCCACTGTTCTGTAAGGTGTATTCTTTATCTGTTTTTTAAATCTTATTCTACTACTTGCATCAGTTATCTGATGTGGAATAGAGATCCATGTAGCCATGGCTCTACGTAGTACTGTACGCCTCCCATAGTCTGTTTTTGACTTGAGGACTGTGAAGAGACCTTTGGTGGCATGTCTTGTGGGGTTTGCATGGGTGTCTGAGCTGTCTGCTGGTAGTTTAAACAGACACCTCGGTGCATTCAGCATATTAACACTTCTTACAAAAACAAGTAGTGATGAAGTCCATCTCTCCTCCACTTTGAGCCATGCGAGATTTACATGCATATTAATCATGTTAAATGTAAACGGTGAGCTAAGTCCCCCTTTGTGGCACCTGACCACACGGCTGAACAGTAGTCCAGGTGTGAAAAAACTAGGGTCTGTAGGACCTGCCTTGTTGATAGTGTTGTTAAAAAGGCAGAGCTATGCTCCCCATTTTAGCTACTGTTGTGTCAACATGTTTTGACAATGACCTCAACTTGCTCAATTTCCACATTATTTATTGCAAGATTTAGTCGAGGATAAGAGTTTAGTGAATGATATTTCCCAGATACAACACTTTTATTTTTTGAAATATTTAGAACTAACTTATTCCATGCCACCCATTCTGAAACTAACTGCAGCTCTTTGTTAAGTGTTGCAGTGATTTCACTCGCTGTAGTAGCTGACGGGTATAGTGTTGAGTCATCTGCATACACAGACACTCAAAGCCAGTGGCATTTCATGAGTAAAGATTGAAAATAAGTAAGGGGACTAGACAGCTGTCCTGGGGAATTCCTGATTCTACCTGGATTATGTTGGAAAGGCTTCCATTACAGAACACCCTCTGTGTTCTGTTAGACAAGTAACTCTTTATCCACAATATAGCAGAGGGAGTAAAGTCCAACAAAACAGCTCACACAATATGTTTTATAATCAATTTCTCTCAGCAAATCATCAGTAATTTGTGTAAGTGCTTGTTGAATGTCCTTCCATATTTTTATTTATTTTACCTTTATTTAACTAGGCAAGTCAGTTAAGAACAAATTCTTATTTTCAATGACGGCCTAGGAACAGTGGGTTAACTGCCTGTTCAGAGGCAGAACGACAAATTTGTACCTTGTCAGCTCGGGGGTTTGAACCTTCCGGTTACTAGTCCAACACTCTAACCACTAGGCTACGCTGCCGCCCCATATAAGCGTGCTGAAAGTCTGTTGTCAATTTATTTACCGTAAAATAGCATTGTATCTGGTCAAACACACATTTTTCCAAAAGTTTACTAAGGGTTGGTAACAGGCTGATTGGTCAGCTATTTGAGCCAGTGAAGGGGGCTTTACTATTTTTGGGTAGCGGAATTACTTTTGCTTCCCTTTCTAGTAGGCTTAAATTGAAGATATGGCAAAAATGGAGTGCAATATCGTCCGCTATTATCCACTGAAAAAAGCATCTAAGTACTTGGCAATATGAGTGGGTTTTGTGATGAATGAGCCATCTGATTCAATGAATTATGGAGATGAGTTTGCCTTTTTGCCCAAAATTTCATTTAACTTTTTACTATCATTCTTCATATAATTTATCTTTGTTTCATAGTAGTTTCTTCTTCCTTTTATTCAGTTTAGTCACATGATTTCTCAATTTGCAGTAAGTTTGCCAATCGGTTGTGCAGCCAGACTTGTTTTCCATTCCTTTTGCCTTGTCCCTCTCAACTATACAATCTTTCAATTCCTCATCAATCCAAGGGGTTTTATCCGTTTTTACAGTCATTTTCTTAATGGGTGCGTGCTTATTAGTACCTGGAATAAGCAATTTCATAAATGGGTCAAGTGCAGCATTTGGTTGCTCCTCATTACACACTACAGAGCAACAAATATTACTTACATCAACAACATTGGAATCACCACAAAACGTATTGTATGACCTCTTATACACATTGGTTTTCCTAGATGTGGCTACTATATTGTGATCACTACATCAATGGATCTGGATACTGCTTTAAAGAAAATGTCTGCAGCATCAGTAAAGATGTGATCAATACTTGTTGATGTTTTAATTCCTGTGCTGGTTGTAACTACCCAGGTAGGTTGACTGAAAACCTGAACCAGGTTGCAGGCACTGGTTACAGTTTGAAGCTTTTTCTTGAGTGGGCAGCTTGTAACTAACTTGTAACTAACTAGTAACTAAAGAAATTGTCACTTTATGGCAATGATAATCATTTTTGGGACCAAATTATAAAGATTGTCTAAGTACACCAGACATTAGAGTTGTGTATATTTTAAATAGTTTTAAATACATTAACCAATGAGAAGCGATTGGGAAGAACTCTTAGATTTCATTGGTGTTCTTATTTAATCAGACAATATTTTAGCTAGCCTAGCAGTATGTCCTCCAGTATTTGTCAGTCTACTAGATCAGGGTAAGATTGTATATTACTCACTGTGATACTTCAGAGGGCTGTACATAAAGCTTTTGTATTTATCTTATTATAATGTACATCTAGTGAAATAAGGCTTCGTTGTTGATGATGCTATTTATTTTTAACCTAGCTTTGAATTATGACAAAATCAAGAACTGAATCGAGTGAAGTTAATCACATACAGTTGAAGTTGGAAGTTTACATACACCTTAGCCAAATACATTTAAACTACATTTTTTACAATTCCTGACATTTAATCCTAGTAAACATTCCCTGTCTTAGGTCGGTTAGGATCACCACTTTATTTTAAGAATGTGAAATGTCCGAATAATAGTAGAGAGAACGATTTATTTCTGCTTTTATTTCTTTCATCACAATTCCAGCGGGTCAGAAGTTTACATACACTCAATTAGTATTTGGTAGCATTGCCTTTAAACGGTTTAACTTGGATCAAACATTTTGGGTAGCCTTCCACAAGCTTCCCACAAAAAGTTGGGTGAATTTTGGCCCATTCCTCCTGACAGAGCTGGTGTAACTGAGTCAGGTTTGTAGACCTCCTTGCTCGCACACGCTTCTTCAGTTCTGCCCACAGATTTTCTATTTTCTAACAGTTCTATTTTTGGTTCATCAGATCAGAGGACATTTCTCCAAAAAGTATGATCTTCGTCCCCATGTGCAGTTGCAAACCGTAGTCTGGCTTTTTTTATGGTGGTTTTGGAGCAGTGGCTTCTTCCTTGCTGAGAGGCCTTTCAGGTTATGTTGATATAGGTCTCGTTTTACTGTGGATATAGATACTTTTGTACCTGTTTCCTCCAGCATCTTCACAAGGTCCTTTGCTGTTGTTCTGGGATTGATTTGCACTTTTCGCAACAAAGTATGTTCATCTCTAGGAGACAGAATGTGTCTCCTCCTGAGCGGTATGACGGCTGCGTGGTCCCATGGTGTTTATACTTGTGTACTATTGTTTGTACAGATGAACGTGGTACCTTCAGGCGTTTGGAAATTGCTCCCAAGGATGAACCAGACTTGTGGAGATGCTGGAGGAAAACATGTACAAAAGTACGGTAAAACGAGTCCTATATCGACATAACCTGAAAGGCCGCTCAGCAAGGAAGAAGCCACTGCTCCAAAACAGCCATAAAAAGACAGACTACAGTTGGCAACTGCAAATGGGGACGGAGATTGTACTTTTTGGAGAAATGTCCTCTGATCTGATGAAACATAAATAGACCAGTTTGGCCATAATGACTATCGTTATGTTTGGAGGAAAAATGGGGGAGGCTTGCAAGCCGACTGTGAAGCGTGGGGGTGGCAGCATCATGTTGTGGGGGTGCTTTGCTGCAGGATGGGCTGGTGCACTTCGTGCGTTTCCGTCGGTAGATTAGTGGGGTTCCGTGTGGTAGAGGGGACCAATCCAATTGGCAAAATAGATACAGTTATAGTGACCCAAGAAAATTGTCCGATACACCTATTCAGATAGCAGCCGATAAGACAGCTAACAATTAGTGGGCCGCAGATGGGCGTTTGGGTAACGTCGGACGGAGGGGCCAGTTGGATAACTCCCTCGGGCAGATAACGTCGGTAGTCCAGTTGTGAAGCCCGGTGGAGCTCTGCGTAGGCAGTAAAACGGGTCCGGATAGGTGATTGTAGCCCAGTGTGGAGTGCCATTGAGGGCTTTCACCATTTTGAAGTAGTCAACTAGGTGGGACTTGCTATGAGTTAAGGAAGAATCACAGAATTCAGCAGGAGGGGTCAGACAATGAAAAATATACTCCTGAGCAAACATTCCATAATTGCAGATGGCAGTAAAAGTTTATTTCTGTTCAAACTATATAAACTCCAGCACAGTAGGTGGTTGTATGCACATTTTCAGTTTACTTACAAACTGCCAATACACTCATAAAAGTAAACAAAGAAGAAATTGACTACTTTAAAATGGATATAGCATCAATGGTGCTGCCCATGCTGTCACAGAAGCAGCCATTGCAAAGGTAAGAGATGAGCTCTCTAGTACATCTGTATGCACAGCAGCCTTCTATAAAACAAAACGTTACTCGTCACATACTCAGTTAACAGCAGTGAAATGGATGTGTGCTAGCTCCCTCAACAGTATTACTGAGATTGAAAACTATTTTCATATCTGTCACATGATTCAACTGTATAATTATTGTCACTTAAAGTAATTGGTTGTCTATTTCAGGAGAGGAAGGACATGCATGACTTTCTTTCTGGCTCTCCTCTCTGCTAAGGCCGATCCGGCCCCTGCAGCGCAGACCTCTGCCAGCCACACCACCACTGCCCCTGAAAGCTTCTCCCTGGGCCCATGAAGACAGGAGTTTGTCCTGGACCACTGCTAGTGGACAGAGCCATTGAAAGCAGCTATTAATGGGCTACTGGCCAAGCACCACAGGAAGAAAGAGATCCATAAGCAGTTGGATCTGCTCTGCTATTAACACCAGCCAAGAGAACTCCTGGAGTCACTCAGCTCTGGCAGTTTTTCCTAGCCACCGTGCTTCTACACCTTCATTGCTTGCTGTTTGGGGTTTTAGGCTGGGTTTCTGTACAGCACTTTGAGATATCAGCTGATGTACGAAGTGCTATATAAAATACATTTGATTTGATTTGATGTTACTGCAGAGAGTGAAACGGTCAGTGTCCCAGTCACGTACACTGCCATCTGCACTTACAAAACAGAAGGCCTCATCAACTCAAGGATGCCATTTGAGGATTTTGCTACCTTCCTTCAGTGGAAGCTGGAGGCCACGAAGCAGAGGGGGGCAGTGTGGAAGGAGCAAACAGAGGAAATAGAAAATCCCCAGAACAGCATCCTTCCGGCCGTCTGTCCAGGTTCTGCCACCAGACGCTGAAACAAACCCCTAACAGCCCTCACACACATACCGGCTTTCCTGGAGTGGCAGGAAAATATCTACTTGCTAGCCAAAGTGTTTTGCCTGTACCGGGCACAGGAATTGGAGGGAGCTTCAACAGTATGCCTTTTGATAGACTAGAAAGTAGAAATGGATGGTGTAGAAGGGGGAGTGACTCTAAAGACACATCAAATCAAATTATTTGGGTCAGAAACACGTTTCACAGATGTTAATGCGAGTGTAGCGAAAATGTTGTGCTTCTATTTCCGACAGATATTACTGCACTAACAAGTAATCTAACAATTCCAGACACACAAGTGCAGAAATAAATAGCTGAAAATCTATTTCCATTGAGTGAAGTGGATTGGACTCGTTTGATTTGCTTATTTCAGTTACTTTTCATTCTATTACATTACTGTGCATACATTGCCGTTTATCTATTTTGTGTAAATGTTGAACAAAGACTAACATTTTATTCTTATAGCTGTGATTAGGTCTTAAATTATAAACCAATTGCTATAGTTAGTGTGTGAATGTTTGTTGAACAAAGGATTGTGCTCCAACACTATCATAAATATGCCTTTGATTTCATCAAAGTAAACCATTCCTTTTTATGTTGTCTTTATAAGATGGACATATATACATTACGATTGTGCTCCAACATTATAAATACGCCTTTGATTTCAGTAAAGTAAATCTCAACGATTTGAGAGAAACATGGTCATGTTTCACTGATTGCCCATAAAGGAAAATGTTTCCTACATGATAGTGCTGCTTTGTTACCCAACTGATCTGGTGTCCTTTCTGTCATCCTGTGAACCCTGTTCATTGCTGCTCACAGCTATATTTCGATTCATAATATTTCTGTGGTTACAATTATGACTGAGGCATCAGAACAAACGCAGCGAAGTCAGAATCCTGAAAAGCTAGTTTTATTTACAGCAGAATATACTTTACATGAGAACAGGACTTTACATGACAAAGACAGGATATAGAATGAAACAATACACACTTTATTTCCTGTAAAACAAATTATATTTAATTACAATGTAAGATAAGTTCATATGTATGCATAGTTAGATACAGTATTTAATTTAAGTTGCTATTCCCGACATACATCACATTACTTAGTACATATGATATGCTTCAATGAATAACACACACAGTATGTAGACTACCTACATTAAAATATAAACATTTACAGAGTATTGATGCTGAACATGAGAAAGAATAAGAAATAGATACATGTATAACTTTTAAGTGGATCTCCCTCAAGATGTGGCTGTTACTCTGACTTGTAAGAACAGGAAGTTATTCTACATGGCACAGACACAGAACCATGATGCCAGACCTAAACCCTGCATAGAGGGGCTCAGCGAATTGTGCATTTACATTTAAGTCATTTAGCAGACGCTCTTATCCAGAGCGACTTACAGTTTGTACTTAAGGTAGCTAAGACAACCACATATCACAGTCATGGTAAGTAAAACTTAAAAAAAAACAGCTATCAGCAAAGTCAGTGCTGGTAAGAAAAGACAAGTGTGAGTGTTAGGCAAGCTAGATGTTTATTTTTTATTTTCAAGGGGGAGGTGTGCTGGGGACTTACTGGGCAGGGACTCTAAAGATGGGCAGGGAGAGGACTGTAGGAACAGGCTATTCTATCTGGCACAGGGACACTGCGGAATCATGACACCAAAGCCGAATTCCTAGGTAGAGTGGCTCAATGAATGTGGTGTGGAATGTGTGCAGGTGAGTCAGTGTGTCAGAGGAGACACTATAGAAGGACAGAGTGCCGGCTGACCAGTCCAGATACACTCCTACTCTGTTGGTGCTGGAAGGAGGGATAGGAATGGTAGTGGGAGTCTTATCATGCCTGGTAGTGAAGTAGTTTTTATAACAACTGAGAGCCCAGGAATTGTCATTGTATCCAAGCCCACACTCATCACCTCGTCCTTGCCTGTCAAGTCCATGGTATGCCACTCCTATGTGAGCCTCTAGGCCTCTCCACTCTACCTCCCAGTAACAGCGCCCAGTCAGACGCTCTTTGCACAGCACTTGTTTCCAGAACAGAAACCTCTCTGGGTGATAAGGATACGACTGCTCATCTTCAAGCCGTGTCACTTTCCTGTTCTTCTCAGATAGAGTCATGTCATTGTGTGCTGTGTTGGGGTCCAGGGTCAACTCACAGGCATCTGATAGAGACACAAATACGCATTTAAAGTAAGACAACAGATTTGCACCTCAAATCTGAATAGGTAGAATAAAAACTGGATGAGGTAAGGTTAAGAGTTTTGCCCAAATTTCAAGACTTCAAATATAGTCATTCTTCACTGCAACCAAGACTTACATTTCTTGAGTGCTGATTTCAAATAACACTCTTCATTATGGTCCACGCTGTGACAAAACAGAACACCACCATATTTTAGGGTGTGAGACACCATTAGAATCATAGGGTATGTTTTGTCTATTCAAAAATACAAAATATATCTTTCAATATCATACAATTGTTCGCAGTAGTTGTGTCAAAAAAGTACATTCATCAACTTAAGTTTTATGATTAACATCAATTACATTTCTACCTGAGTTTCTTCAGTCTGCAGTTTGGATCCCCTCGTACAGCAGTGAGCAGTTTCACTCCGAAATCGCCTGGGTGATTGTAGCTCAGGTCCAGCTCTTTCAGATGGGAGGGGTTTGTTCTCAGAGCTGAAGCCAATGACGCACAGCCTTCCTCTGTGACCACACAGAATGACAACCTGCAAAAAGACTTGTCACTCTTAGAAATAGACCTATTGGTTCTGTGACATCCCAAGTATTATCCATGCCATGTGAAAGGCTGCTACACATCAAGGTTATGTTAATTTATGTACAAATGGGAGAAGTACTGACCTCAGTTTCTCTAGTTTACAGTGTGGACTCTCCAGTCCAGCAGAGAGCAGCTTCACTCCAGAATCTTTCAGGTTGTTGTCAGTCAAGTCAAGCACTCTCAGCTGTGAAGAGGTTGAGCTGAGAAGTGAGGCTAATGGTTCGCAGCATCGCTCTGTAAGGTTGCATCCATTCAGCCTACACAATGGGAATACGAAAAAAACACAATATCACGCTTTTAAAGTTCCAGTCATATGTTAATATCCCCTTGCTGTGGTTTTTCAGCTATCTTAATGGAAATAATACAATGTCACTTTAAAGGAGTACTACCCTACCTACTCCTCTTGAGATCAAATGTGGTACTCAAATGTGGACCTCTATTATGTCTAGTTTACATTAAAATATCTGCCAAACAAAACTACTTTCTCAGATACCTTATGAAATCTGTCTCTATTTTAAAACAAAATATTGTTTCATAGATGTATACTTACAGAGCTGTACTGGAGGCTTTGACCACTGGCAGCAGCCTAAGAAGACCTTCCTCTGATTTGGAGTATTTCTTCAAGTCAAACACCTCCAGCTCCTCTTCTGAAGTCAGTAACACAAAAACCAGAGCTGACCACTGTGCAGGTGAGAGTTTGGCTTCTGAGAGACTTCCTGAGCTCAGGTAGCTTTGGATCTCTTCCACTAGAGAATGGTCATTCAGTTCGTTCAGACAGTGGAACAGATTGATGCACCTCTCTGGAGAGGGATTTTGCCTGATCTTCTCCTTGATGTATTTGACTGTTTCCTCATTGGTCTGTAAGCGGTTTCTTGTCTGTATCAATAGGTCTAGTAAGTGAGTGTGATTGGACTCCATTGAGAGGCCGAGAAGGAAGCGGAGGAACAGGTCCAGGTGTCCATTCCCACTCTGTAAGGCCTTGTCAACAGCACTCTTGTGGAGGATGGTTGCAGACGTGTCTTCAGACATCTGAAGTATTCTGGTAGTGGTTTCAGGTTCTGCCATTAGATTTACATTGTCATTGTTGAATGTGACAAACACATACACAGCAGCAAGAAACTCCTGGATGCTCAGATGCACAAAGCAGTACACCTTCTCCTGGTACAGCCCACTCTCCTCTCTGAAGATCTGTGTGCACACTCCCGAGTACACTGAAGCTTCTGTGACATCGATGCTACACTCTCTCAGGTCTTCCTCATAGAAGATCAGATTGCCTTTCTCCAGCTGTTGAAAGGCTAGTTTCCCCAGTTTTAGAATCATCTCTGCATCTGCTTTCATCTGTGAATCTGTCTCAGCTTTCTCTGGTCCCTCTGGATATTTCTGTGTTTTGCGCAGTATGTTGCAGATCAGGAAGTGGTTGTACATTTCAGTCAGAGTCTTGGGCATCTCTCCACTCTGTGCTTCCAACAGTTTCTCTAGAACTGTGGCAGAGATCCAACTGAAGACTGGTATGTGGCACATGATGTAGAGGCTCCTTGATGTCTTCATGTGTGTGATGATTCTGCTGGCCAGGTTCACATCACTGAATCTCTTCTTGAAGTACTCCTCCTTCTGTGGGTCACTGAACCCTCGTACCTCTGTCACCTGGTCAACATACTCAGGTGGGATCTGATTGGCAGCTGCAGGTCTGGAGGTTATCCAGAGGAGAGCAGAGGGAAGCAGATTGCCCTTGATTAGGTTTGTCAGCAGCACGTCCACTGAGGTTGATTCTGTGACATCACAACAGCCCTCGTTGTTGAAGTCTAGAGGAAGTCGACACTCATCCAGACCATCAAAGGCAAACAGAACCTTGCATTTGTCAAAGTTAGAGATTTCAGATTCTGCGGTTTCATTGAAAAAGTGATGAAGAAGTTCTATCAAGCTGTATTTCTTATCTTTCATCAAATTTAGCTCCCGAAAAGGTAGAGGAAAGATTAATTGGATATTGTGATTTGCTCTTCCTTCAGCCCAGTCCAGAATGAACTTCTGCACAGAGATTGTTTTCCCGATGCCAGCGACTCCCTTCGTCAACACAGTTCTGATATGTTTGTCTTGTCCAGGTAAGGATTCAAAGATGTCATTGCATTTGATTGCTTTTTCTTGTGCTGCTGGTCTCTTGGATGTTGTCTCAATCTGTCTCACCTCGTGTTCTTTATTGACCTCTCCACTTCCACCCTCTGTGATGTAGAGCTCTGTGTAGATCTTGTTGAGAAGAGTTGGGTTTCCTTGTTTAGCTATCCCCTCAAACACACATTCACATTTCCTCTTCAGATTGGATTTGAGTTTATTTTGACACACAGCAAGCTCACCTAGAAGACCTGAAAATGCAGACATCACTCATGTGTTACCTTAGTAAAGGGTTGAGAATCAAGTGGACATTTATGATAACCTATTCTCTTCATTGAGAAAAACATGTAAAAAGAAAATGGAGTATTAAAAGGGGAAGTTCACCCGAAAACACTTCTGGGCCCTTTTGCCACCCCCCCATCCCATGACTGCAATAGTCATTTTAATGACTTTCTCTACATCATGTTTCTGCTAACTTATTTCAGTAGGCAAATATTTGACAATTTATTTTGTTATTTTTGTATTGAAATCCAGGAAGTAGATTAATGAGTCGGGACCTAGGTCAGGACTGCTTATTAGTATTATATAAGTAATGGAAAAGGGACTTTCATCACAAAGCAAAGAACAAAAAAAAACAGTCAGTCGGACAGGATAACGTTACAGTAGCAAGCCAAATACATCACAAGCTACAGTAGCTCGCCGAATGGAAAACAAATAACGTTATAAATGACATTGTAGTGACTACAGGTGTTAGCAATTTAGCTTGCTAGCAACCTACTGTACCTTGAATGGTTGCATATTTTCCATCCATAGTGGAAAGACGGTAAACCCCCCCAAAAAAATGCTGGGTTAAAAACAACCCATTTTGGATTATTCGGTAACCCAGTGCTGGGTAAATATTGGACAGAACACAGAACATGGCCAAGATGTTCAAATGTTCATAAATGACCAGCATGGACAAATAATAATAATCACAGGCAGAACAGTTGTTTTGACCTAGCCAGTTGGGTTGTGTGAACAACCAAGCATGTTGGGTTGTTTGGATTACCCAAACATGGGTTAATTTAATAACCTCTTAAGGATCAGACACTTTTTTTCAATTTTCATTAGTTGGTTTATTTTTAACAATCAGCTGTATTCCTTAGGTTCTTTTCAGGAGGTGTGGCCTATTAGGGAGGTGGCTTTCAGATCATTATTTTTGGCCACCAGTTAAAGTCATTCCTGTTCATCATGTTATGTATATACACTGCAAATTTCTATTTTCTTTTAATATTTTTTTGCATATTATAATATAAAATTCACAACATGAATATTTGCATATCCCAACATAGTTTTTAAACTTTAATGAGCCTTAAACAAGTGTATCAGTGTTCAACCTTAACAATACAACAGAACAGATAACAGAACAGATTAACTGGAATGACATCTACTCTCACGGGTGGTCAAAAATAACTATACAATCCATATCTCAATAACCCAGCATCAATAGCCAAGCTGTTTAAATTTTTTTTTATTAATGACCCAATGCCTGCAACCCAGCTGTTGGGTCAACCAAACAACCCAGCATTTTTTAGTGTGTGAACAGAACCCGGTTTCAACCAGTCCCAAAATAATCAATAACCTTTTTACATTAAAAAACATACTTTTTTGGCAATTCAATCCCGAGACACCAATCGTTGTTTATGCAACAATAAATACACATAGCTTTTAATGCATTTTAGGTCATTTCGGAAATGTACCATCTTGATATAAAAACACAGAAAACTATATACCAAAGCAATGGACCTGTGGTGGGGGGTAAGTTGAGCCAAAGGGGGAAGTTGAGACACCCTTGTTTCTAGGAAACCATATGCAAAAATGAATAATTTGACCAAATATTTAGGGAAGATTTCATGGAGTCTGTGATAATTTCAGTCTGTGAATATTATCTGCTTGTAGTCATAGCAGATAATATTCTAATTTTTGTTGACTTTAATATTCAAAATGAAAAGTCCACAGACCCACTCCAAAAGGCTTTCGGCGCCATCATCGACTCAGTGGGTTTTGTCCAACATGTCTCTGGACCTACTCACCGTCACAGTCATGCTCTGGACCTAGTTTTGTCCCATGGAATAAATGTTGTGGATCTTAATGTTTTTCCTCATAATCCTGGACTATCGGACCACCATTTTATTAAGTTTGCAATTGCAACAAATAATCTGCTCAGACCCCAACCAAGGAACATCAAAAGTCGTGCTATAAATTCACAGGCAACAAAGATTCCTTGATGTCCTTCCAGACTGCCTCTGTCTACCCAAGGACGTCAGAGGACAAAAATCAGTTAACCACCTAAGATGAAGTTGCACCCCTAAAAACTAAAAACCTTTCTCATAAGAAACTAGCTCCCTGGTATACAGAAAAACCCAAGCTCTGAAGCAAGCTTCCAGAAAATTGGAACGGAAATGGCGCCACACCAAACTGGAAGTCTTCCGACTAGCTTGGAAAGATAGTGCACTGTACTATCGAAGAGCCCTTACTGCTGCTCGATCATCCTATTTTTCCAACATAATTGTTGAAAATAAGAACAATCCGAAATTCCTTTTTGATACTGTCGCAAAGCTAACTAAAAAGCAGCATTCCCCAAGAGAGGATGGCTTTCACTTCAGCAGTAATAAATTCATGAACTTCTTTGAGGAAAAGATCATGATTATTAGAAAGCAAATTATGGACTCCTCTTTAAATCTGCGTATTCCTTCAAAGCTCAGTTGTCCTGAGTCTGCACAACTCTGCCAGGACCTAGGATCAAGAGAGACAAGTGTTTTAGTACTATATTTCTTGACACAATGTTGAAAATAATAATGGCCTCTAAACCTTCAAGCTGCATACTGGCCACTATTGCAACTAAACTACTGAAAGAGCTGCTTCCTGTGCTTGGCCCTCCTATGTTGAACATAATAAACGGCTCTCTATCCACCGGACGTGTACCAAACTCACTAAAAGTGGCAGTAATAAAGCCTCTCTTGAAAAAGCCAAAGCTTGACCCAGAAAATATAAAAAACTATCGGCCTATATCGAATCTCAAAGATTTTAGAAAAGGCTGTTGCGCAGCAACTCACTGCCTTCCTGAAGACAAACAATGTATATGAAATGCTTCAGTCTGGTTTTAGACCCCATCATAGCACTGAGACTGCACTTGTGAAGGTGGTTAATGACCTTTTAATGGCATCAGACCGAGGCTTTGCATCTGTCCTCGTGCTCCTAGACCTTAGTGCTTCTTTTGATACCATCGATCACCACATTCTTTTGGAGAGATTGGAAACCCAAATTGGTGTACACGGACAAGTTCTGGCCTGGTTTAGATATTATCTGCTGGAAAGATATCAGTTTGTCTCTGTGAATGGTTTGTCCTCTGACAAATCAACTGTAAATGTTGGTGTTCCTCAAGGTTCCATTGTAGGACCACTATTGTTTTCACTATATATTTTACCTCTTGGGGATGTCATTCGAAAACATAATGTTAACTTTCACTGCTATGCGGATGACACACAGCTGTACATTTCAATGAAACATGGTGAAGCCCCAAAATTGCCCTCTCTAGAAGCCTGTGTTTCAGACATAAGGAAGTGGATGGCTGCAAACTTCTACTTTTAAACTCGGACAAACTAGGTCCCAAGAAACAAAGAGATTTTCTGTTGAATCTGACAATTAATCTTAATGGTTGTACAGTCGTCTCAAATAAAACTGAAGGACCTCGGCGTTACTCTGGACCCTGATCTCTCTTTTGACGAACATATCAAGACTGTTTCAAGGACAGCTTTTTTCCATCTACGTAACATTGCAAAAATCTGAAACTTTCTGTCCAGAAATTATGCAGAAAAATTCATCCATGCTTTTGTTACTTATAGGTTAGACTACTGCAATGCTCTACTTTCCGGCTACCTGGATAAAGCACTAAATCAACTTCAGTTAGTGCTAAATACGGCTGATAGAACCCTGACTAGAACCAGTTTTTTTAATCATATTACTCCAGTGCTAGCCTCTCTACACTGGCTTCCTGTCAAAGCAAGGGCTGATTTCAAGGTTTTACTGCTAACCTACAAAGCATTACATGGGCTTGCTCCTACCTATCTCTCTGATTTGGTCCTGCCGTACATACCTACACGTACGCTACGGTCACAAGACGCAGGCCTCCTAATTGTCCCTAGAATTTCTAGGCAAACAGCTGGAGGCAGGGCTTTCTCCTATAGAGCTCCATTTTTATGGAATGGTCTGCCTACCCATGTGAGAGACACAAACTCGGTCTCATCCTTTAAGTCTTTACTGAAGACTTATCTCTTCAGTGGGTCATATGATTGAGTGTAGTCTGGCCCAGGAGTGTGAAGGTGAACGGAAAGGCTCTGGAGCAATGAACTGCCCTTGCTGTCTCTGCCTGGCCGGTTCCCCTCTTTCCACTGGGATTCTCTGCCTCTAACCCTATTACAGGGGCTGAGTCACTGGCTTACTGGTGCCCTTTCATGCCGTCCCTAGGAGGGGTGCGTCACTTGAGTGGGTTGAGTCACTGATGTGATCTTCCTGTCTGGGTTGGCGCCCCCCCCCCCTTGGGTTGTGCCGTGGCGGAGATCTTTGTGGGCTATACTCGGCCTTGTCTCAGGATGGTAAGTTGGTGGTTGAATATATCCCTCTAGAGGTGTGGGGGCTGTGCTTTGGCAAAGTGGGTGGGGTTATATCCTTCCTGTTTGGCCCTGTCCGGGGGTATCATCGGATGGGGCCACAGTGTCTCCTGACCCCTCCTGTCTCAGCCTCCAGTATTTATGCTTCAGTAGTTTGTGTCAGGGGGCTAGGGTCAGTTTGTTATATCTGGAGTACTTCTCCTGTCTTATCCGGTGTCCTGTGTGAATTTAAGTATGCTCTCTCTAATTCTCTCTCTCTCTTTCTTTCTCTCTCTCGGAGGACCTGAGCCCTAGGACCATGCCTCAGGACTACCTGGCATGATGACTCCTTGCTGTCCCCAGTCCACCTGGCCGTGCTGCTGCTCCAGTTTCAACTGTTCTGCCTGTGATTATTATTATTTGACCATGCTGGTCATTTATGAACATTTGAACATCTTGGCCATGTTCTGTTATAATCTCCACCCGGCACAGCCAGAAGAGGACTGGCCACCCCTCATAGCCTGGTTCCTCTCTAGGTTTCTTCCTAGGTTTTGGCCTTTCTAGAGAGTTTTTCCTAGCTACCGTGCTTCTACACCTGCATTGCTTGCTGTTTGGGGTTTTAGGCTGGGTTTCTGTACAGCACTTTGAGATATCAGCTGATGTACGAAGGGCTATATAAATAAATTTGATTTGATTTGTGAAGGAAGAAACCACATGGAAAAAGTGGTAAGCAAGTTAGGTGATTTGAAAAAAAATCACCAAGTCAATTGAATTTATTGCGTTAGAGGTTTCCTGATGCTTGCATCTAAAACAAAGTAGATAATTTTAAAATTGTTCTATACATCAGTTGGAGTCTCTATAAGCTTCAATATGCGGTCTTACACCTAACATGAAAGTGCACCGTTGTAGCTGTATGGGGCTAATATAGTCAAAATGTATGCCTTAGTGTAAGTTGAGCCAATGGCCATGCAATGTATTATCACTGGGATATGATGTAACAACAGGACCTGGCCTATGTTAAAAGTGTTTTTTTTAAAGTACCAAATGTTTGTGAGGTGTTAAGCATGTTTTGAAATATGCTTAAAATTATTAAAAAGACAAAAAAGCAATTGTGTTTCAGAAATAAAGATACACATGGTTTTTAAAAGGTTCTGGCAATATTCCATTCAGTACAGAAATGTGTAGGAGCTTAACTTACCCTGTCCCGTGGATCAACTTACCCCATACCCAGAGATCACTTTTTTTGGACAAGCTATGTTTTCAGAACTGTAATGTTTAAATTAATTTTGATTATTTCCAGGGATACACACAATCCTGAAATATATGTATATCTCTTTATTATAAATAATACTATATTTCCCTCGACAGAGTGATGTTGAATAAATAAAAAAATGCTCAACCCCACTCTCCCCTACTGACAAACAGCCAGGCAATCATTATAAATGGTCCAGAAGTATTTTGGGGTGAACTTCCCCTTTAAGGAATAAAGCCAGGAACCTCTTACTGTTCTCCAGTGTGTCAGCAAGCTCCTTCTGGTTCATTTTCCTCAGAATGTGCAGTGTGATCTTCAGTGCCCCCTCTCTGGGAATGCTCTCCTGCTCCACATCTTCAGCGTCCACCAATTCCTTATCCTCTGTCTGACTCTCAAAGCATTCTCTGAGATCTGGACACAGAATCTTCTTGAACTTCTTCAGCTCCCGTTTTACCAAAGCAATGGCATTTTTTTCAACCAACTGAAATGGATCAAAGGGTGTGAAAACCAATACAGTATGTATATGAATACAAAGATATAATACAAAATACTGAGGTTGGGAAAGTAAGGGAAATTGTAAGTAAGCATTTCACGGTAAGGTTGTATTCGGCGCATGTGACAAATCAAATTTGATATGCAACCAAAAATACATTATATGTTAATGAGATACTTTGGGATTTTGGCAATGAAGCCCTTTTATGTCTCTGCATCCAGTATGAAGGAAGTTAGAGGTAGTTTTGCGAGCCAATGCTAACTAGTATTAGCGCAATGACGAAGTCTATGGTATCTACTAGCATGCTAGCAGTTACCACAGACTTCCAGCCATTGCGCTAACACTAGTTAGCAATTGCGCTAACACTAGTTAGCAATTGCGCTAACGTTAGCAACTTCCTTCAAACTGCATGCCGAGACATAAAAATGGTATCCACGAGTTCATCTGACTCTGGGGAAGTAGATTAAACACTGCCGAATAACACATGTGAGACATAAGCCAGCCCACCCTGAATATGGAAGACAGTTCTGTTTGATGATTCTGGGAAGACTGACCACTGGGAACTTCTGACTCTGATCTCTCCTTTTTGTCTCTGTGGACAAAACATAAGATTTCACTTTACAACAACTGAAGGAAGGCCAGCTACAGGGAGGGGGTGGCACAGAGATGCCCCCGGCACCTCTCCGCCACCAATAGATGTACAAGGAGAAAAGTATTGAGCAGTGTTGGTTCCCTGGCTGATGACCATAGATGTCCAGAAGGAAATCACCCACCCGGTACAAATCATTTTTGTGTTACATAAATAGTCCACCCACCAAAAAAGGCTACAGAAAAGGTGTTTTATAGTCCAGGAAGCAAAACATGTCAACATCATTATGTAGATAATTTTATTAAGATGAATAGTTTGACCTTCAACTTGTAAAAGCTGCACATGAATTAAAATGTACATATTTGAAATTGTTTTGGATTATTTCCCATAGCAACGTTAATTAGGTTGCCATGTTACATCTTGGTTACAATTGTTACACATGTTCCGTTGTCCATGCTTGCAGAAAGCAGCGCATGTACAATCTGTCCAATCAAAGATGGCGTAGCAGTGCAGACGTGGTTTGTCGTCCTCTCGTGTACTTTTTTTTTCTTCGTATTATTTGTATATATTTCAATTTATTTTCAATCTCTTTTCCATTTTTAAATTAAATATACCTTCCGGTAACCCGCCTCACCTAATGTGACACGGATCCGCTCATTTTTAGACCTTATAGCCAGAACCTCCATCAGAAGCTAGCCATCAGAAGCTAACCAGTTAGCCATCAGCTAACCAGCTAATTAGCTACTAGCTATTTAGTCAATGTTAGCCACTGCTAGCGGCCTTTACCTTCTGCACAGACACCAGACGTTTTTTAAGCCTGAATAATACTTGCCAGGCTGCCAGTATCGGACTGTTTTCTCCACTACAATGCCGGATTCCTGCCGTAAACCCTGGACCATTACTCCTGATCATCACAGCTAGCTAGCTGCCACCGAGTGACCCAGCCCCGAAGCTAGCCCTGTGCCAGGCCCACCTCCCGGACTACTCTGTGATCACTCGGCTACACAGCCGATGCCTCCCGGACTCTACCCCAACACGGCTAGAATCCACTACTCCACCGGATCCTTGCCATAAGCTTTGCATCGGATCATCGCTGCTAGCTAGCTGCTACCGAGTGGCTATAGTGGCTAACGCCCCTGCCCCGAAGCTAGCTTACTACAACTACAATACCTCTTTCGCCATCTGGCCTGGACCCTTTGTCGACACGGCGCCCCGCCATACCACCATGATTGGTCCGCCGACGTAACTCCATCCGCTGTGCCCTCAACCGGCCTTTGCCGGATGTCGGAGCAAGAACAGATATAGCCCTTGGTTCACTACAGACCTGACTTCCCTTGACCAGCACAAAAACATCCTGTGGCGGACTCCACTAGCATCGAATAGTCCCCGCGATATGCAACTTTTCAGGGAAGTCAGGAACCAAAGTCAGTCAGGAAAGCAAAGGTTAGCTTTTTCAAACAGAAATTTGCTTCCTGTTGCTCTAACTCCAAAAGCCCGAATCATATCTCTATGACTGGCCATGCTTTCCTCCTGGCTACCCCAACTCCTGGCACCCCCCCTCAGCTACTTGCCCAAGCCTCCCCAGCTTCTCCTTCACCAAAATCCAGATAACAGATGTTCTGAAAGAGCTACAAAACCTGGACCCGTACAAATCAGCTGGGCTAGACAATCTGGACCATCTCTTTCTGAAATTATCCACCGCCATTGTTGCAACCCCTATTAACAGTCTGTTCAACCTCTCTTTCGTATCGTCCGAGATCCCCAAAGATTGAAAAGCTGCCGCGGTCATCCCCCTATTCAAAGGGGGTGACACTCTAGACCAAATTTGTAATAGACCTATATCCATCCTGCCCTGCCTTTCTAAAGTCTTTGAAACCCAAGTTAATAAACAGATCACTGACCATCTTGAATCCCACCGTACAGTCTCCGCTGTGCAATCTGGTTTCCGAGCTGGTCACGGGTGCACCTCAGCCATGCTCAAGGTACTAAACGATATCATAACTACCAGTGATAAAAGACAGTACTGTGCAGCCATCTTCATCAACCTGGCCAAGGCTTTCGACTCTGTCAATCACCGTATTCTTATCGGCAGACTCAACAGCATTAGATTCTCAAATGACTGCCTCGCCTGGTTCACCAACTACTTCTCTGATAAGAGTTTAGTGTGTCAAATCGGAGGGCCTGTTGTCCGGGCCTCTGGCAGTCTCTATGGGGTTGCCACAGGATTCAATTCTTGGGCCGACTCTCTTCTCTGTATATATCAATGATGTCGCTCTTGCTGCGGGTGATTCCCTGATCCACCTCTATGCAGACGACCATTCTGTATACATCTGGCCCTTCTTTGGACACTGGGTTAACTAACTTCGAAATGAGCTTCAATGCCATACAACACTCCTTCCGTGGCCTCCAACTGCTCTTAAGCGCTAGTAAAACCATTTGCTGCCCGCACCCGCCCTACCAACTAGCATCACTACTCTGGACGGTTCTGACTTAGAATATGTGGACAACTACAAATACAGTGCCTTGCGAAAGTATTCGGCCCCCTTGAACTTTGCGACCTTTTGCCACATTTCAGGCTTCAAACATAAAGATATAAAACTGTATTTTTTTTGTGAAGAATCAACAACAAGTGGGACACAATCATGAAGTGGAACGACATTTATTGGATATTTCAAACTTTTTTAACAAATCAAAAACTGAAAAATTGGGCGTGCAAAATTATTCAGCCCCTTTACTTTCAGTGCAGCAAACTCTCTCCAGAAGTTCAGTGAGGATCTCTGAATGATCCAATGTTGACCTAAATGACTAATGATGATAAATACAATCCACCTGTGTGTAATCAAGTCTCCGTATAAATGCACCTGCACTGTGATAGTCTCAGAGGTCCGTTAAAAGCGCAGAGAGCATCATGAAGAACAAGGAACACACCAGGCAGGTCCGAGATACTGTTGTGAAGAAGTTTAAAGCCGGATTTGGATACAAAAAGATTTCCCAAGCTTTAAACATCCCAAGGAGCACTGTGCAAGCGATAATATTGAAATGGAAGGAGTATCAGACCACTGCAAATCTACCAAGACCTGGCCGTCCCTCTAAACTTTCAGCTCATACAAGGAGAAGACTGATCAGAGATGCAGCCAAGAGGCCCATGATCACTCTGGATGAACTGCAGAGATCTACAGCTGAGGTGGGAGACTCTTTCCATAGGACAACAATCAGTCGTATATTGCACAAATCTGGCCTTTATGGAAGAGTGGCAAGAAGAAAGCCATTTCTTAAAGATATCCATAAAAAGTGTCGTTTAAAGTTTGCCACAAGCCACCTGGGAGAC
The DNA here is from genome assembly GCF_045791955.1 of Oncorhynchus clarkii lewisi. Lineage (NCBI taxonomy): Eukaryota > Metazoa > Chordata > Actinopteri > Salmoniformes > Salmonidae > Oncorhynchus > Oncorhynchus clarkii. Next base: position 41,480,158 of record NC_092165.1, read on the forward strand.
ACACCAAACATGTGGAAGAAGGTGCTCTGGTCAGATGAAACCAAAATTGAACTTTTTGGCAACAATGCAAAACGTTATGTTTGGCGTAAAAGCAACACAGCTGAACACACCATCCCCACTGTCAAACATGGTGGTGGCAGCATCATGGTTTGGGCCTGCTTTTCTTCAGCAGGGACAGGGAAGATGGTTAAAATTGATGGGAAGATGGATGGAGCCAAATACAGGACCATTCTGGAAGAAAACCTGATGGAGTCTGCAAAAGACCTGAGACTGGGACGGAGATTTGTCTTCCAACAAGACAATGATCCAAAACATAAAGCAAAATCTACAATGGAATGGTTCAAAAATAAACATATCCAGGTGTTAGAATGGCCAAGTCAAAGTCCAGACCTGAATCCAATCGAGAATCTGTGGAAAGAACTGAAAACTGCTGTTCACAAAAGCTCTCCATCCACCCTCACTGAGCTCAAGCTGTTTTGCAAGGAGGAATGGGAAAAAATGTCAGTCTCTCGATGTGCAAAACTGATAGAGACATACCCCAAGCGACTTACAGCTGTAATCGCAGCAAAAGGTGGCGCTGCAAAGTATTAACTTAAGGGGGCTGAATAATTTTGCACACCCAATTTTTCAGTTTTTGATTTGTTAAAAAAGTTTGAAATATCCAATAAATGTCGTTCCACTTCATGATTGTGTCCCACTTGTTGTTGATTCTTCACAAAAAAATACAGTTTTATATCTTTATGTTTGAAGCCTGAAATGTGGCAAAAGGTCGCCGAATACTTTCGCAAGGCACTGTACCTAGGTGTCTAGCTAGACTGTAAATTCTCCTTCCAGACTCATATCAAACATCTACAATCCAAAATGAAATCTAAAATCGGCTTCCTATTTCGCAACAAAGCTTCCTTTACTCACACCGCCAAACATACCCTCATAAAACTGACTATCCTACTGATCCTTGACTTCGGCGATGTCATTTACAAAATAGCCTCCAACACTCTACTCAGCAAACTGGATGCAGTCTATCACAGTGCCATCCGTTTTGTCACCAAAGCCCCATATACCGCCAACCACTGCGACCTGTATGCTCTTGCCGGCTGGCCCTCGCTACATATTCATCGCCAGAATCACTGGCTCCAAGTTATCTATAAGTCTATGATTGGTAAAGATCCGACTTATCTCAGCTCACTGGTCACGATAACAACACCCACCCGTAGCACGCGCTCCAGCTGGTATATTGCACGGGTCATCCCCAAAGCCAACACCTCATTTGGCCACCTTTCCTTCCAGTTCTCTGCTAGCAATGACTGGAACAAATTGCAAAAATCGCTGAAGCTGGAGACTTATATTTCCCTCACTAACTTTAAACATCAGCTATCTGAGGAGCTAACCGATCGCTGCAGCTGTACATAGCCCATCTGTAAATAGCCCACCCAATCTACCTACCTCATCCCCATATTGTTTTTATTTACTTTTCTGCTCTTTTGCACAACAGTATTTCCACTTGCACATCATCATCTGCTCATCTATCACTCCAGTGTTAATTTGTTAAATTGTAATTACTTCGCTACTATGGTCTATTTATTACCTTACCTCCTCACGCCATTTGCACACACTGGAGTGTTGTTTTTTTATATTGTGTTATCGACTGTACGCTTGTTTATTCCATGTGTAACTCTGTGTTATTGTTTTTGTCGCACTGCTTTGCTTTATCTTGGCCAGGTCGCAGTTGTAAATGAGAACTTGTTCTCAACTAGCCTACCTGGTTAAATAAAGGTAAAAAAATATATAAATAAATGTGACCGAAGGAATCCTGAAATAATACAAGATAAGAAGCTGTTGAAACATGCTAAATATTTTTTTTCCTCAGATGCCAGAACAGCGCTTTATTTAGCTTGCCAGGAGCTTGATTGTTTTGAGAGCTGGTCTAGCAAACGTTGTGCTGTCATTATACAAAAGTAGGCAAAAAGCAATACAGCCCTTAAAGGCTAAATACAGCTGCAAAAACATATTATAGTAACTGAGAATATCATGATAAATCATGTTTATTCATTGCGAGGTTCCTCCTGATCAGTGAAGGTAAGATGTTGGTTCTTGAGCAGATGCAAGGACAAAGTTCTGTGCACCAGTGTGAAACAAAAGTAAGGTGAAACACGGGAAATTACCCAAGATGTGCAACTTTTACATGTTTTGAATCACATATTGTTCATGTTAATAAAATTATCTATATAATGATGTTGACATTTTCAGTTTACGCTTCCTGGACCACCGAACACCACAACAGGTCTCTGAGATCACTTACCGTTGTCTTATGGTGATGTCTCTGAACTCTATTGGATGACCGATAGACTTGACACTCTTCATGGACAGACAGCTGGGTGTAGAGGAGTCTGGTCTCTCCATCTGGTTCCTGTTGAAAGGAACACAGTAATCAGAGCTGTTAAAACTATGTTCAGAATAAGTACATATTCTGCTAGTTTCACAACATGGTAAAAAGGAGAGGGTCGAGGAAATCATCAAACACAAACTTGTGATCAGTAGAAACATCTCTCCTCTGGAACTCTATGGGATGCCCCATTGACTTGTCACTCTTCATGGACAGACAGCTGGGTGTAGAGGAGTCTGGTCTCTCCATCTGGTTCCTGTTGAAAGGAACACAGTAATCAGAGCTGTTAAAACTATGTTCAGAATAAGTACATATTCTGCTAGTTTCACAACATGGTAAAAAGGAGAGGGTCGAGGAAATCATCAAACACAAACTTGTGATCAGTAGAAACATCTCTCCTCTGGAACTCTATGGGATGCCCCATTGACTTGTCACTCTTCATGGACAGACAGCTGGGTGTAGAGGAGTCTGGTCTCTCCATCTGGTTCCTGTTGAAAGGAACACAGTAATCAGAGCTGTTAAAACTATGTTCAGAATAAGTACATATTCTGCTAGTTTCACAACATGGTAAAAAGGAGAGGGTCGAGGAAATCATCAAACACAAACTTGTGATCAGTAGAAACATCTCTCCTCTGGAACTCTATGGGATGCCCCATTGACTTGTCACTCTTCATGGACAGACAGCTGGGTGTAGAGGAGTCTGGTCTCTCCATCTGGTTCCTGTTGAAAGGAACACAGTAATCAGAGCTGTTAAAACTATGTTCAGAATAAGTACATATTCTGCTAGTTTCACAACATGGTAAAAAAGAGAGGGTCGAGGAAATCATCAAACACAAACTTGTGATCAGTAGAAACATCTCTCCTCTGGAACTCTATGGGATGCCCCATTGACTTGTCACTCTTCATGGACAGACAGCTGGGTGTAGAGGAGTCTGGTCTCTCCATCTGGTTCCTGTTGAAAGGAACACAGTAATCAGAGCTGTTAAAACTATGTTCAGAATAAGTACATATTCTGCTAGTTTCACAACATGGTAAAAAGGAGAGGGTCGAGGAAATCATCAAACACAAACTTGTGATCAGTAGAAACATCTCTCCTCTGGAACTCTATGGGATGCCCCATTGACTTGTCACTCTTCATGGACAGACAGCTGGGTGTAGAGGAGTCTGGTCTCTCCATCTGGTTCCTGTTGAAAGGAACACAGTAATCAGAGCTGTTAAAACTATGTTCAGAATAAGTACATATTCTGCTAGTTTCACAACATGGTAAAAAGGTCGAGGAAATCATCAAACACAAACTTGTGATCAGTAGAAACATCTCTCCTCTGGAACTCTATGGGATGCCCCATTGACTTGTCACTCTTCATGGACAGACAGCTGGGTGTAGAGGAGTCTGGTCTCTCCATCTGGTTCCTGTTGAAAGGAACACAGTAATCAGAGCTGTTAAAACTATGTTCAGAATAAGTACATATTCTGCTAGTTTCACAACATGGTAAAAAAGAGAGGGTCGAGGAAATCATCAAACACAAACTTGTGATCAGTAGAAACATCTCTCCTCTGGAACTCTATGGGATGCCCCATTGACTTGTCACTCTTCATGGACAGACAGCTGGGTGTAGAGGAGTCTGGTCTCTCCATCTGGTTCCTGTTGAAAGGAACACAGTAATCAGAGCTGTTAAAACTATGTTCAGAATAAGTACATATTCTGCTAGTTTCACAACATGGTAAAAAGGAGAGGGTCGAGGAAATCATCAAACACAAACTTGTGATCAGTAGAAACATCTCTCCTCTGGAACTCTATGGGATGCCCCATTGACTTGTCACTCTTCATGGACAGACAGCTGGGTACAGGGGAGACTGGTCTCTCCTTCTGGATTGGGCTTTAACACAACAAAGACAGATCTTCAGACAAGCTAGTTTAGCACACTCTGAAAAATACAGGCTAATTTAATTTCCATCCCTGCATATTATCACTGCTGAGCTTTGAGATGGATACACAAGATAACACCATCTCTTTTTTACTCACCTTTCTGTTACATTGGTGGAGGCAGTGGCCCCCTCCTCTCTGTCCCCAGAAATACTCCTTTTAGAAGCAGTGTCACTCCTCTCTTTCTCCCCAGAGAAACTCATTTTACAGGCAGTGCTCCCCTCCTCTCTGTTTTACTGTAGAAAAAGAAAGGGAACAAGTAAGATGAGATTCAGGGCAGCCTGGAAAATAAATCAAGAAAACTTGTACTGAGAGTGTTCTGACTGGGTGCATTACAGTATGTTTGGTATGGCAAATAACTGTAGCTTACACCACCTTAAGGCTTACACAAAGGAATGTGAAAACAGCACAGAAAATCACTGCAACAGAGCTGCTATGCATAAATGACCTTTTCACCAATCACTGTCACAGCAAGGCACTCGTTCTGTATAGCTTAGTTAAGGACGGCCATTCTCGTTGTATTGTTGTGGCAGAGCCCCACCTGTTTAGCTACACATATACACATACATTGTGGTATCCCGGGAGGTCACCCTCTTGGTGATAGAGGGGAGGTACATGCCGCAACGCTGGCTCCCTCTGCTGGGAGTACATGGGCTGGGTACCCCGACACTGATGGCTCCAAGTAGAGGTAATTAGGGGAGTGTGCAGGCCACATAAAGGGAGCACCGTGGCACACCGCAAGGAAAAACAGAGACAGACACGGAGCAGACCCTGAGAAGAACGACCGAGCCAAACCTACGTTATTTTGTTATGTTTATTTTGTTGCCTAGTCAAGTCGTGTTTTCTGACTAGAACCTCCCTGTCTCTGTGTTAATCTTTGCACGCTCAACCCAACACCCCACGGATTACCACATATGGTGGAGAATGCGGGCATCTCAGTAGCTTTGGGTGCCATGCGGTTGAGAGTACAGAGATTACCATGGAGGAACTGGTGGCTCAGTTTATCCTCAGCGAGCAGAAGCAACAGGCTCTCCAGGAGCGAGCACTGGAGGAACAACACCAACAAAAACTCAGACTGGAAGCAGATGTAGCCCAGATGAAGGATGGGATGGCTGAGGAGTCTAGCCCAAATTAGTTCCTGGTTAAGTTAATGGAGGAAGATGATGTGGAGATGTATTTGTGCACCTTCGAGGGGACGGCGCAGATGGAAGGATGGCCCTCCCATATGAGATGAAGTCGGAGAGCATGCAGAACCCCCAGAGCCTGGAGGAATTGCTGACAGTGGTGAAAACCCACCAGAACACCCAGGACCTGCTGAAAGGGGCCCGGGATGAGAGAGTGGACACGGGGATGGGGAAGAAAAGCACAGAGAGAGGCGAGGGGCTGAAGGGGGCCCGGACGGAACCAGCCGAGGCTGTGAAGCGGGAGGGCGACCTGAACCGACGCCGACATCCGCTGCTGGACCTAGATCAGAGGCGCTGCTATGAGTGTGCCATGCCGGGACACCTTGCGTGGAGCTTCCCGGGCCGGGAGGAGTCCATGCCCTCTGCATCCCCCCAGCTCCGGGGTAACCCGAATGGCGAGTTAAGTCACCTCCTGTTGGGCACACACAGACAGCCCCTCTGGTGGTTCCTGTACGAATCAATGGCGTCGATGCCAGCGCTCTGCTGGACTCTGGCAGCATGGTGACCCTGGCCCAACCGCAGTGGCTCACAAGAGAGGGGAAAGACAAACCGGGAGATGAGGAGGTGACAGTGTCCTGTGTACATGAAGAGGTACCCAGCTGTGCCAGTGTGGATAACCGCTCCAAGGGGGGAGTGCCAGATGCGCACAGGGGCTGTTCCTAAACTGCCCATGCCCATTCTCTGCAGTAGAGATTGCCCTCTCTTCCAGGCATGCGCGTGAGGTAGAAAGGAGAGGAAAAAGGATGGCCGCCTGCACAATCCCCGACCTGCTGTGGGAGGTGTCCACTTCCGGTTCTGACTTGGTGTACAGGGAGAACACTGTAAGACCATGTTCTGAATTCTGTCGCTGTATATTTCAAAAGGGCTAAACAAATAGTTATTGAGTAACGTTACGTCCGTCCTAGCTCGCTCATTAATGTCTTAATCGAAATTACGGACATTTTTATCCGACTCTTATCCGCTTGTCGTCCCCTTATGCCATAGTTTGTACATCTCAATTGTCATTAGAAACCACATTTGTTTAGGCAAGTCAACCATATCAGCTATGTTAAAAAAAAAGGAGTAAATGAGGATGAATGAACTGTTTCGCTGCCAGACAAGGCTCCGCATATAGCCAGGTGTTGCAGTGCTAAGATGTTGGGACAGCTTTATGTAGGCCCTAACAGTTCGTGGGCACCGTTATACTGCAATTAATGTGGTGTAGTGGCTTTGCTGGCATGCATCCCACTGTTTTGCCCCACCAAGATTTACATGCTAAAATAGCAACTGCAGATGTATAACTCCCATTTATATTTGGATTTGGTCATCGTCCAAAAAGTTATTACAGCTTTAAGACCAAGTGATATTCGCTGTTATTTTAGAAATGGACATCTACAAAATGACTTCGACAGTCTATATTAGCCATATATATAACTCAAAAGAGAAGTCGTTTTACAATCGGAGTTATTTGTATCTCTTCTTGTCATGCACTGAATGTAAATTATCTGTCCATATAAACCCCACACCCCTAGAGTGCAGTTCTGCAGCAAAAAACATTGACGGTTTTAATATTAAAACGTATTTTAAAGCCTACCTTTCATCGATCTAATGCGTGTTCGAGTGAAGTTTCACTTTCCAAATGAATGTGTTTCTATGGGCGCACGTCATCAAACATAGGCGCTAGTGGAATGGAACATTTAAAAAATTGTCAGAGGCTGCGGATTGTAGTTAGTAACCCTAACCATTTTACATTTCAACCATGAATGCTAATTCTTCAATTTTTACTGGTGAACCGTCCCAACCTGGACTCAGGGGTAGACGTAACATAGTAAAGTAAATCTGGAACAATCCAATTAGTATGTTACATTTTGTATGGTATATATTCATTTGTGGATTTCCATCATCCATTTCATATGCCATGTTATGAATTGCAATTCGTAGAATATGTTCAGAATTTGCTAAACTTATTTCTTACGAATTTCAATTTGTTGTGGGTAATGTTAGCTAGGGGTTAAGTGTTAAGGTTAGGTTTATTAGGGGAAGGTTTAGCTAACATGCTCTATACTAGAGCTTTTGTCAAATTAAATCAAATTGTATGTCACATGCACCTAATACAACAGGTGTAGTAGACCTTACCGTGAAATGCCTACTTACAAGCCCTTAACTAAATAAACTAAAGTTTTTTTTTTTTATCAAATCAAAAAGTAACAAGAAAAGTACATAACAACAGCGAGGCTATATACAGTGTCAATGTGTCGAGTCAATGTGCGCGGGTACAGGTTAGGTCATTTGTAATTTGACTATGGATAGATAGAAAGGGAAAGTTCACCCTAGCTCTACCACTGCATATATATAGTCATTACTACATTACGTGTTTGTCATGAACATCAAAATTACACCACAAGCTAGACCACAAGCTAGAACGAACGCAATTGAATTTTACTGGTACAATAATAATAATAGTATTCTACATAACATAACCGAAAATATAGTAGCACCGCCTAACGGCGTCAGCATACTTCCGTTCTGTTTGTCCATTTTGAGAAGCCGTAGCCAGTATATGCTTCCTCGATTAGTCAGCATTAATCTAAAATAACTCAAGACATCTGTTATTCATTTTCATGTTTTTGGCAAGGAGATATTAGTCGCGCAATTTTAAATCAAACTACGATGTTTGGTGCATCATTTCTAAATGAAAACGAGTCGTCTCTCGTTGAATGATAACAAACACTTTATTGAAGAATTACTACAGTTGACCAATCGCTTACGAAGGGGCGTAGACTCCCGATCTTCCGCTGGCATGGAGAAAAAAATGTGTGTCCGAACAGCCGAAAAAAAACCTTACCGATGTCTAAAACGTCTCAAAACTCCCCCGAACTGTTTCGGTTGGGAAGAATGCAGCAACTAAAAAAAACAACGATTTTCTTATGAGATTTTAGGATGATTATGTGAATGGTCACATTTCTCTCATGATGCCACAACTCAACAACACGTGCCACTAGGCAAATATGTGCTGTCAATTAAACAAAACACAGGTAGTCTATGATACAGTTAACACTGTCTGCTCACTGTATAATTCGAAACAACACTGTACATAACTAAGAAGATCTAAATGCATATTCCATGAAACTGATTGTGATCAAATGGTTGGCATGCAGATGCTGCATAGACGTTCAGCCTGGTCTCAAGTATTTCTAGCCATGGCCATCTTCTCTAGGGTACACATAGTTTTTTGTCTGCACAAGTCGCAAAGCGCATGTTTGTCAAAATTATTCTCCAACAGGTGGCGATGATGCTTCTTCAAACTCCCTGAGTGTGGCAGTGGTCTAAGCATTAACAGATGCATCTACTTGTAAAACTTAAACTTTCCAAACATACATACAGACAGTAGCTTTAGCTTACAATGATGGGCTACATGAATATGATATTGCTCCATATGAATTAAAACCGACTTCTTAAACGCAGCTCAATGTCATATGTTAAATTAAAACATGTGTAGGCTAATAGACCCGCCATTGCACAATTTCATATTAAGTGTGAAAAAAGTGAACTGTCATAGCCGATCCAGATCTGATCATAGCCTATAAAAGTGCGGCATGTAGTGGTTAAACCGAAAGTTTACTAGATCGAATCCCCGCGGTGACAAGGTAAGAATCTGTCGTTCTGCCCCTGAACAAGGCAGTTAACCCACTGTTCAAACTGTAAATAAGAATTTGTTCTGACTAGCCTAGTTAAATAAAGGATACATAAAAAATAATAATACTCAATATAGAAATGCAGTCAAAACAATAACATATGGTCAATTGTCTATGCTAAATTACGTTTGTGCCCTTATCTTGGACTGGTGTCTAATTTACAGGCGGCCTGTTAGCCAACCCCTGAGCAGGTGGGAGTTCCTGCTCTTGTTTCTTGGAACTGATGCAAAATGAGCAGCAGCAATGCAGCATCCTTCCCGACCGGACGCTAGCGATAAGGAGCATTTGAGAGGTAATCCACATTCATTGGGCGTTTAAATCAAATTTTGCTTTTGTGCAATCTAATTCTATTTGGCGAGCGGTTGCTGGTTTTGGTTAAGTTATACAGCTTTTAAAAAAGTGGGCGGGTTGACTGTTTTGATTGTAGCCTGATAGTAGCCTACAGCAGTGAACAGCTAATAAAACCAACGGAATCACAGGGAAAATCGAAAACCTTGTCTCCTCATGCATTCCAGGATAATCCACATTTCCCTAAAAGGTTTGATGTGCAGCACTGGCGAATTGATGAAGACATCAATCAAAATGTAGGCTATTGGTTCATTTGAAGAACTTGTTGTAGTCTCTCGGTCTGTTAGGAAACAACTTTTTTTTCATAAATGACCTATTTAATTATGATGCGTGTCTGTAGGTCAGGATAATGTAATATTGTGCAGGTTTCAGTCGGTTAGTGCGACACTGAAGGTACATTGCAGAGGTTTACACCACTGACAGACACACCCCTCACTATACCGTCGCCGGCATTGTGTTGATTAGTGCCCATGCACAGCCTGTTACTCTCGGGTCACTTTGAATACATTTAGGTTGAAGGCTATAGCCTAATTAAAGAAAACCAGCAACGGTTACACCAGCTTCTTCTTCTAAGATGTCTGATAAATGTGGTTTAGATTAGATTGCCATATCAGTGTGTTACTGCAATCACCAGTGGGATGTAAACTCAAACATTACCAATCCCCAAAGCAACATGGTAATTGCTACTCCACCTTAAATGATTTTATGCTTGCAGTCACACACGAGGCATTGAGAAGCCATTATTAGCCCCTTAATTTTCTGTGATTTTTATTTAACTAGGCAAGTTGGTTAAGAACAAATTATTGTTTACAATGACAGCCTAGGCACAGTGGGTTAACTGCCTTGTTAAGGGGAAGAACGACAGATTTTTACCTTGTCAGCTCAGGGATTAATTTGAGCAACCTTTCAGGTACTGGCCCAATACTCTAACCACTAGGCTACCTGCCACCCCCTGTATTTGGAAAGTATTCTGACCCCTTGACTTTTTTTTTTTTTTTTAAATAAATCCTCAATCTACACATAATGACAAAGCAAAAACAGGTTTTTAGAAATGTTTGCAAATGTATAAAAAAAAAATTAAAAAAAATGATTTATTTATTTACATAAGTATTTAGACCCTTTGCTATGAGACTTGAAATTGAGCTCAGGTGCATCCTGTTTCCATTGACCATCCTTGAGACGTTTCTACAACTTGATTGGAGTCCACCTGTGGTAAATTCAATTGATTGGACATGATTTGGAAAGGCATACACCTGTCTATATAAGGTCCCACAGTTGACAGTGCATGTCAGAGCAAAAACCAAGCCATGAGGTTGAAGGAATGGTCCGTAGAGCTCCAAGACAGGATTGTGTCAAGGCACAGATCTGGGGAAGGGTACCAAAAAATGTCTGCAGCATTGAAGGTCCCCAAGAACACAGTGGCCTCCATCATTCTTAAATAGAAGAAGTTTGGAACCACCAAGACTTCCTCGAGCTGGCCACCCGGCCAAACGGAGTAATCAGGGGAGAAGGGCCTTGCTCAGAGAGGTGACCAAGAACCCAATGGTCACTCTGACAGAGCTCTAGAGTTCCTCTGTGGAGACATACATTTCTGCAGCACTCCACCATTCAGGCATTTATAGTAGAGTGGCCAGACGAAAACCCCTCCGTTAAAGGCACATGACAGCCCGCTTGGAGTTTGCCAAAAGGCACCTAAAGGTCTCTGACCATGAGAAACCAAAATCGAACTCTTTGGCCTGAATGCCAAGCGTCACGTCTGGAGGAAACCTGGCACCATCCATACGGTGAAGCATGGTGGTGGCAGCATCAGAGACTGGGAGACTGGGCGATTAGACAGGATCGAGGGAAAGATGAATGGAGACAAGTACAGAGATCCTTGATGAAAACCTGCTCCAGAGCACTCAGGACCTCAGACTGGGACCAAGGTTCACCTTCCAACAGGACAATGACCCTAAGCACACTGCCAAGACAACGCAGGAGTAGCTTCAGGACAGCTCAGATGAGCTGAAGGCAGTCATTAATGACCTTGGACCACAGAAGGTATTTGCACTGGTGCCAGACAATGCTGCGAACATGAAGGCTGCTTGATGTAAAGTGGAGGAGTCCTACCCTGGCATCACACCCGTTGGCTGTGCTGCTCATGTGTTGAATCTGCTCCTCAAGGACATGGTACTAAAAACAATGGATACACTCTACAAGAGAGCCAAGGAAATGGTTAGGTATGTTAAGGGTCAGTAAGTTATAGCAGCAATCCAACCTCACCAAGCAAAGTAAGAAGAATAAGAGCACCACATTGAAGCTGCCCAGCAACACCCATTAGGCTGGTGTTGTCATCATGTTTGACAGTCTCCTGGAGGGGAAGGAGTCTCTCCAAGAAATGACCATATCACAGTGTGCCGATATGGACAGCCCCATCAAGAGGATGCTCCTGGATGATGTGTTTTGGGAGAGAGTGGTAAGCAGCCTGAAACTCCTGAAACCTAAAGCAGTAGCCGTTGCACGGATTGAGGGAGACAGTGCCATCCTATCTGATGTTCAGACTCTGCTTGCAGATGTAAGAGAAGAAATCCGAACTGCCCTGCCCACTTCACTGTTGCTCCAAGCAGAGGAAACTGCAGTTCTGAAATACATCAAAAAGCGTGAAGCCCATTCACGCCGCAGCGTACATGTTGGACCCCAAGTATGTTGTCTGGTGCAGAGATCAACAAGACCTATGCTGTCATCACTACCGTGTCTCGCCACCTTGGCCTGGATGAGGGCAAGGTTCTTGGCAATCTGGCGAAGTACACTTCCAAGCAAGGGCTTTGGGATGCAGATGCAATATGGCAGTCGTGCCAACATATCTCATCAGCCACCTGGTGGAAGGGACTTTGTGGATCTGAGGCTCTTTCCCCTGTTGCCTCAATCGTCCTCCAAATCCCACCAACATCAGCCACCTGAGAGTACAACTGGTCCTTGTTTGGGAACACACACACACCAAAGCACGCAACAGGCTGACCAATACAAGGGTTGAAAACTTGGTGGCCATCCGGGCAAATTTGAGGCTTTTTGATCCTGACAACGAGCCATCCTCAACAAGGTTGGAAAGTGACAGTGAAGATTAGGCCTTAGCATCTGCTATTCAAGAGGTGGACATTGAGGAGGTCCAGGGAGAAGACATGGAAGCTTGAGAGGAAGACAACCAAAGCTTTAGTTTCTAGACTATCATGTATGTTGGAAACATTTCTGGGAGATTTGTTGTTGAAGAGTTAACTCATTTAATTAAAGTTCAATTTGTAACTAAATAGATTTTTATTTCTATTGGAGGGATGTAATAATTTGCAATTATGTCTACTTATGATAAGGTAAAAGGTTTATGTTTCCGTCTCCATATATGGTATATATTTCCAATGCAAAAAACATCTACATTTTTAAATGGTATTCATTTGCATATATTTTTGTTAATTCCATGGAAAGTTTCCACCTCTGAATATTCCCCAAAATGTTTAACCCTAAATATCATATAGCTTCCCTGTGACGTTTCATGCTATTCAATAGGAATGCACGATATATCGGTGAGCATATTGGAATCGGCTGATATTAGCTAAAAAGGCCAAGATTGGCATCGGCCCGATGTCTGTCTAGTTTAACGGCGACGTCAAAACTGACGTGCATACCTAACATACGCAGATGACGTAATGACGCCATGAAAATTACAGCGCTACACAGAACAAAAGCAGAAACGTACTAAGGGAACACTTCCAACAACTGTTCAAGTCGAGCAGTCATTTGAAAGAGTACGAAAATTTCAGCGAGACAACTCAAAGGCGAAATCCATTAACGCCAAGATAATGGAATTCATTGCCTTTGACAATCAACTTTCCTCTGTTGTGGATGATGTTGGTTTTTGCCAACTGGTCAAGCCCCGGTACACACTATTTTTCAGATGTTGCCCTACTTGAGTTACGCAGTATTGTTGAAACGTACATCTATGAGCTACTTGCTATGGGTGTCACTGCTATTACCTTCAAGACTGACATTTGGACCAGCGACGTCAGCCCCATGAGCATGCTGAGTCTGACAGCACAGTGGGTCGACGAGGATTTCGTACTGAGAAAAGCCATATTGCATGCTCATGAATGTGCTAGTTCTCATACCGCTGCTGCCATTTCATTGGCATTTGAGAACATGTTTGAAACTTGGAAACATGAACACACTCATAGCGCCATTCGAACAACTGACTCGAGAGATAAGCTCATTAACTGCGTCTGCAGCAGACGTGAGCAGACGCTGGGCCAATTTGTGTGCCACCTTATGGGACTCCCAACCACGGCCAGATGTGATACAGCCTGATTCGAACCAGGGACTGTAGTGATGCCTCTTGCACTGAGATGCAGTGCCTTAGACGTGTGTGTGTGTGTGAGAGAGAACTATTTAACTGTACTAGAAGGCTTAATGTTTATCGTTTCTTTGGCAAGGAAAATATTGGATATCGGTATCGGCCAAAAAAAGTAATATCGGTGCATCCATACTATTTAACGGGAGTCCTCAGGGACTCCTTCCAACACAACCCAACTCAAACTTCCTCTCACATCAAATATATCAGTTTTCCCCATAGACATGTACCGACAGTGTCATGTATCTACCTCGCATTTGCCTTTGGAATTATACTTATATTACCCTCTCACAGGTCCCACTAATCCCAATCCATGACTCCCTACTGCCCAGGGCTATCTGTCTGTATTGTATTGGACTGACCCCTCTGCCTCAGACTGGTTTAGGCCTCATTGGGGCTTGGTCTAGTTCTGAACTGTGGGACTCTGCTCCACTCACAGAGATGCAGTCAGACAGCCCAGGAGCCCGGAGAGAAGCCTGTGATTTGTGGGTTTTACTCAGTGCCTCTAATTGGCTTCATTCATGTAACTCATCTGTCTGCCTGTTACATGGGTGATATGGGAGTTGTGTTGATAGTTTGCCAGTGCCCTTTTGTTAAATATGTCATTTGTTTGATCATAATCTATTGATGTCTGGCAGATTTGATTTAGACATCACTGACTAGGAACAGAACTCTCTCAACAGAAATGTTATGAGATTGTATCGCCATTTTCTTATTCCAATCTAAGACAGTATATCTAGATGTTTATATAAGTAGCCTCTAGTTTTTATAGTAGCATGAATGATCTTCCTTTGTAGCCTACAAAATGAGAGCTACTTAAACTGCCAGCCTGGCCCTAATTATCAATGGCATAGTCTATACTGCAGGCTTGGTATACACACAGTGACAGTGCTCCTTAGGGAGCCTACTGAGCATGTTCAGTGCAAACAGGAAACAGGTGTTCAGTTTGTTGAACAAGGCCAGTGTGTGCAGTCATCACCCCAGTCACGTTATGGATCACCCAGCCTTCAGTAAGAGGCTGCCTTGGCCAGAAGAGTCCTTTCAGCAGCCATTCTGAGTGTGTGTGCATTTGTGTATGAGAGAAAGAGTGAGAAGATAGCCCCCCTCCACCCCCACTTTAGAACAGGTGGAACAGCAGATTGTATCCCCTACGCCTCCTCCAGGCTGGGCCTCTTAAGGACTCCCCTTCTTCCCCCTGTCTCTCTGGACAGATGGACGTTCCTCAGTAGCCTGTGGTCAGCAGACAACCAGAACTGCTCAGGCCTAAACCAACTGTGATACAGAAATAAACCTGACATAAAAACTAGCTTTGTAACAGCGTTTTGCCTTTTCCAATAGAACCTACAGTATTAGTAGAAATATGGTGTTATGGCTTTACATTCCATTGCATAACTAATGACCATTAACATAATAGGAGCTATTAGGGCTAGATTCAGTCTTTATCACTAGCTGTGTGATGCTGGTCATGCGTACATCACATCCTTCTGTTATTTAATTTTTTAATTTGACCTTTATTTAACCAGGTAGGCTAGTTGAGAACAAGTTCTCATTTGCTACTGCGACCTGGCCAAGATAAAGCAAAGCAGTGTGACACAGACAACAACACATGGAGTAAACAAGCCGATGACACAAACAAGTCAATGACACAGTAGAGAAAAGAAAGTATATACAGTGTGTGCAAAAGGCTTGAGGAGGTAGGCAATAAATAGGCCATAGGAGCAAAATAATTACAATTTAGCAGATTGACACTGGAGTGATAAATGAGCAGATAATGATATGCAAGTAGAGAGACTGGTGTGCAAAAGAGCAGAAAAGTAAATCAAATAAAAACAGTATGGGGATGAGGTAGGTAGATTGGGTGGGCTATTTACAGATGGACTATGTACAGCTGCAGTGATTGGTTAGCTGCTCAGATAGTTGGTGAGGGAAATAAGTCTCCAACTTCAGCAATTTTTTTATTTTATTTATTTATTATGCTCTGTTATCAGAGCTCTGCTGCGCCATTGCTTAAAAATGGCAATATTCACTCATCTCAATTCTTTAATTTGAGAGGATTATCGGAGTGCTTTACTCTGACCTGTGAAAAGTGAGTGATGTCAGAAACTACCCCGAGGAGTCTTTTGGTGTGCTTCAAAATCACTCTTATATTTCAATTAGGGGGCTTCAGAACATTTCTTTAGCCTGTGGGGAGGACCTCCATCTCTGGACCTGCTATTGTTTTATTTATGCTAATTGCAAGCCCTCGGAGAGGGTCCTTTTATAGAGGTCGACCAATTAATCGGAATGGCTGATATAATGAGGGCCGATTTCAAGTTGTCATAACATTAGGAAATCGGTATTTTTGGACACCGATTTTGCAGATTTTTATTTTTTAATGTAATTTAACACCTTTTTATTTAACTAGGCAAGTCAGTTAAGAACACATTCTTATTTTCAATGACGGCCTAGGAACTAGGTCTATGATTTGATAGAGCAGTCTGACTGAGCGATTGGTAGGCAGCAGCAGGCTCGTAAGCATTCATTCAAACAGCACTTTTGTGCGTTTTGCCAGCAGCTCTTCACAAGCAGCGCTGTTTATGACTTCAAGCCTATCAGCCAAATGGCTGGTGTAACCGGTGAAATGGCTAGCTAGTTAGCGGGGTGCGCGCTAATAGCATTTCAAACGTCACTCGCTCTGAGACTTGGAGTAGTTATTCCCCTTGCTCTGCATGGGTAACGCTGCTTCGAGGGTGGCTGTTGTCGACGTGTTCCTGGTTCGAGCCCAGGTAGGAGCGAGGAGAGGGACGGAAGCTATACTGTTACACTGGCAATACTAAAGTGCAGATAAGAACATCCAATAGTCAAAGGTATATGAAATACAAATGGTACAGAGAGAAATAGTCCTATAAATACTATATTAACTACAACCTAAAACCTCTTACCTTGGAATATTGAAGTCTCATGTTAAAAGGAAGCACCAGCTTTCATATGTTCTCATGTTCTGAGCAAGGAACTGAGACGTTAGCTTTTTTACATGGCACATATTGCACTTTTACTTTCTTCTCCAACACTTTGTTTTTGCATTATTTAAACCAAATTGAACATGTTTCATTATTTATTTGAGACTAAATGGATTTTTATTGATGTATTAAGTTAAAATGAGTGTTCATTCAGTATTGTTGTAATTGTCATTATTACAAATACAATTTATTTTATATCGGCTGCTTTAATCTGTATCGGCTTTTTTTGGTCCTCCAATAATCGGTATCGGCGTTGAAAAATCAGAATCGGTCGACCTCTAGTCCTTTATCCCAGAGTGACAGACAGTTGTCGAGGTGACGAAGGTGGTTGAGTCAATTTGAGTTCACACTTTATTTCCGTTTAATTTCTCTGCCATGACCGGACTCTCTTCCCCTGGTGACATCTGCACGCTGAAGCAGGTCGCGTTAATGAATCTGGGTCTGACAAAGGTTTTACTGTCCATGAATCCTTCTCTTTATTTTATCTGCATTTAATACGGTAGGCAATGTCAGATACTGCATGGAGTCAGGTGGGCGCAGTATGTCTTTGATCTGCCACAAATGTTTCAGCACTGTTGTTACCCATGGGCTGACCCTTTGCAACATGTACAGCATTTGTCATTGTCATCACTGTCATGTACAGCTATATTTTTGTTGACCTCTTTAGAAGTGAGAATCCTTTTCATAACTCCCATAACTCCCAGTTATAAGACACTTACTTATATGATGAATATTGATTGGGCACATCTCAGAATCGTTGGCTGCTTTGTGTGATAATTCTCGAACATCACTCTCTGTTCCTTGTTCTACTTCATTTAATGATTGAATCAGATTCAGATGGCATGCCTACTAATAATTCGATATTAAACTGATTTATGGCAGAATGCCGAGTATTGGCATTAGTCATGTAAACACCTTACTCTGCCTATCTGTTTTTCTGACCAATATTTTGATTTATTAGGACATATAAACAGCTTAATCGGTGTTCCAGTTGTGTATTTGATCTGCGCATGTGCCAGCACCGGATAGCGCAAGCTTCCCTCTTATGCGCGACTGAAAGGTTGCGTCTTATAAATTGTTTCCACACACAAACTTTATTTAACTAAACTCACAATCAAATAGCATCTAAAAAATAACAAGGTCACTGTGGTAGAACATTTATTTTGATTGGCAAATTTCTGCATTTATCAAAAGTCCCATCAGTAGACAAGATTATTAGGGAAATCGTACTTCTTACAAAGCATGTAAACATTTTAAACAAACTATTATATTAACCTAACTATCCAAAATATTTACATCATTGTGTGTATGTAACCATTAGTGTGTTCCTCTCATGCACTGGCAGAAACATTGATCAGAAAACCGGCCATGATTACAACCCACTCCAACTGAAAATTGCTTTCAATCAGTATCCTGAGGTACAAACATGGACTAGGCCTACCTCAGTTGGCCTTTGTAACATAATGTGCTGTTTGCTGGCTTGATTTGTGTTTCACAATAACCTATTGAAGGGGTACTCTAATTGGGATGACACAGCTGTTGGTCAGAGATGCAGATAATGGATTTCAGAGAATGATTTGACTGAACTGGTTGTGAGTAATGGGTAGAAGCAGACCCATTGAACTGTTTGCATTGCAGGTTTAGTGTTACCCAGATTTACCCTTTCAGGGTTTGTTTGTATAAAGTATTTTTCTGAGCATCATGGCACAAAACCTCAGTTGAGCGCGCGTATGTGCACACACACATCCACTTCTGCTGTTTTTCTGGTGCATTGATCAAATTAGCCGGTCTGAGCTAGCATTGCTCTTTTTTTAAATTTTTATTGCCTCCTCGTCTTATAACTGAGGTTTCAGGATCAGCTCTTTTCCTCTTCCTAGTACTGCCTGCCAGCCAGTCATGGGAGAGAGGCACTTTTATAGCCTGAGCCAAAATCCAGTTTCTAATCTGCTGCATTGGCTCATTGTTCTTATTCAGGAATGAGGATCAGAGGAACGATCAGAACACCCAAGGCTCTAATATTCCCACAGCAGGCAACAGAATCTGAAGGACTTATAGGAAAGTGTTTGTACATTTTACTTGATTGCCTTTTTTAAACCAGGCTGCCGTTTTGGAGGTGGGAATCATAAGTGAGTGTGTGTGGGTGTTTGTTTGTGAGGAAATGTGTGTGTGAGTGTGTGAGCCACAGAGAATTTGTGAGGGGTGGGTTGTAGTACTGTACAAAACAGTGTAGCGTAATCTGCTGAGTCTCATTGCTCGAGACTGAAGTTGGTTGTAGTGCCCCATGACCTGACACAGTGGGTAGCCCACAGCATCCTGCCCTGCAGTGTGGAGCTTCTGTACAATAGAGGAGGCACACATCACATCAGGAGCAGGATCCAGCCCTCTGGTGATGAAAGACTCAGGAGGGATGCTATAGCTAGCAAGGAGTGGCTATGGAGGAAGGGGAGGGACATCTCAGTGAGCCAATGCAGGTCTGTCTGAACTACAGTATGTTAAGCTCTTATTTGTTGGAGAGTGAGTATCTCTACCTTAGCTTGTCGGGCTGTTTCCCTGTGTATTGTATACCTCTATTGTGTATCTCTCCCTGTGCACGGCCGTTCAGTTTTGTGGTCTGCACATGCTCACCAAGTGATGCAGTCACAGCTACTGTCTTTAGTGAATGGTTATTGGTTATATTTAATTTCTGTAATATTCACCATCCCCTCGATCCTTATCATTTTATCTATAACTAGTATGATAGAGCATCACCATTATACACTAAAGTAAAATAAAATATCATTTTAATACATGTCATGCAAGTCTGTCTTGTGCTTTTGGTTACTGATAGGTTGGGCCACAGTTGGGCATTTGTGTTATTCCATCATTTTGTTTGTGTTTGCATAAACAGCAGTGTTCATTGTTGGATAGCCCTTTCCGATATCACATTACTGTGTCTCTGGCTGTATTGCTTGTTGGAAGAGCGCTTTTGCTTCAAGTCTGTAGTCAGCTTATTTTTTACTGTGCACAGCTGTACTGTAGTTAAGTGGTTAGAACTCTTATTGGAAGTGAACACTCATTTAACAGATAATGAAAATGGCATGCTGGGACAGTGAGGAGGGCAAATTCGATCACTAGTGTAGAAATGCATCTCCTCAGAGACACCGTGTTGGGTCTGATTTGGTCTTGTATCCATGGGAACTTCCCTCCCAGTGTTGTCCTCAGAGAAACCCAGATGCTCTGGGCAGCAGACAGATGCTGCACAATGATCTGATACCAATCTCTTCACAGATGGCTTTCTACATGAGTGCGCCCAGTGTGAAGTATATGCCTAGTGGTTTTATAGCTTTTAATGTAATTTTCACATCTCTATTCATGTAGCCATGTCCCAGTCTGATTTTTGCATCTGCTAGCAGTTCATCAGCTCGCCCACTGATGCTTGCAGGAAATAACTGCTTGTTGCTCCAGCTCTCCATCTGCACAGCGAGCGCCCCATGGTGTACTCTAACATCACATACCATAAAGTGCCCTAGATTCACAGGAAGTGACGTCATTGACGCAGTCAAATCACACCAAATGGACTGCACTTAATGTTTTGAGGGTTTGGATGCCTAGTAGTGTTTTTTTGCTCTCTGCAGTTTTGGCTGCCTTTTTACTGCTGCAAATAACTGACTCAGTTATTTGAGGAACCTTAAAATTAAAGCATAACCTTGTTAAGCATGTCTCCTACTCATGTTTAAGTATTAGTTTGCAGTACAGCAAGGTTCAGATAGGGCTTAGGTGATGATATGGACTTTACTGTGTCCATTTGTAGAGTGAAAAGTGTATACAAATACTGTAGAGCTAAGAGATGATCTTTGTATTGATTGGTCAGAGAGCTTGGGAGTGTCCGTAGCTGCAGTTAGCTTGCTCAGACCCTGACCGAGGCCACCGCAGCGTGAGTGATGTGCTAATCTGTGTTCTCATCCATACCCAGGGAAATCCACAGATACCGTCAATAAACTCTGTACCTCAGCAAGCTGCTCATGGATCAGTTGAGTACACAGTGAAAAGCCTCTAAGCTACGTAGTATCATAAATTACTTCATTTTTACAATACCAATTTAGTGTACATCACCTCATTTATTGTAAGCAGTGTTGTGGTGCATACTCTAATCAATATTTTCCTGCTCCGGTGGTTCATCTCTTGCTCATGATTTGCGGTTCTTTAATAAGTCATTCTGCTGAGAATGAAGCTGTATCTGTAGGCTACCCCACTGAATTGTTCACAGCGGCCAGGCTATGTGACCTGTCCACTTCCTGTCTGTCTGTGGGCCAGTGAAGATTGACGGCCGCTCGTTATCTCCACATGGCGCTCCAGTCCACTGCTGCTCTGCGTTCACACGGCTTTATAAAGACCATCCATGGCTTTTTAATAGACCTTCATGACTTCCTTCCTTCATACTCAGCTCATGGTGAAAGCCACACGCTTGTGATACTAGGACTGACATCACTCTGCCATGGCCTGTTGACAAGACCAGGGAATATTATTACTGCTTGATAACCACTCGGTGGGTGTTTCACCAGCCATAAATGTCATGATTGACTGTTGATGGTGTGAAAAATAGCGGAGGCACATGTTAAAACTATCCTAGTTTTTAAGATCCAACTATAACCAGAATGTTTGATTTACGGCTTAGTTTTCTCAGAGAGGAACAATGATATGCCTCGGTATGATGACAGCCTACGGTCTTTTGACAGGCTGTCTGTTTTTATCACTGGGAAGATACTTCAGATGATGGCTGTGCTGTTTAGTAAGACATCCAGGCTATTGGATATGCACACTTACTGCAATATCTCCAAGGATAGAAATGACTCTACAGAGGGTGTTGGGTTACAGTTTCAGGAGTCACTTCTTGTTTAATGTGTGGGGTGCTCTGGAATCAGACTAACAAATAGGCCTTTTGTATTGGGGTGAATGGGAAAATGACAAACTACTATGGCAACAAGCGACATGAAGGAAGCTCATGCCAAACATTATCTCATTGGATTGATGGAAGCTATTAGTTTTCACCTGGTCCTTTGTGACCTCCAGATAAATTGTTGTGTGTAGGCACACAGACCAAGGTCAATGCCATGCCACTTGGGCCTGAAGGCATTGGAGGGATCCTCTTTGTGCATGTACAGACAGGCTGAGAGTGGCCCATAGGAATCCACATCCTATTTTATTAGTTGTATGTACAGGATACACATGGTGTTCACTGTCCAACTAAATGCTTATTTGTTGTTTCCTTCTTTAAAATTGCATACCTTTTCAATACTAATCACTTTACTGTTTCTCTCCTCAGTTGTGTTTGTATGACTTCAGCCCCTGAGACGTAGGCCGAGGCTCACTCATGGCGGACTCTAAGCTGTTTGTGACGGGGGCGCCCCCTCTGGATGTGAGGGATATGGAACTGGATGTGCTGGGCTTCCTGGACTCGCTTGGGGAGGACAACATCACTGCAGCAGAGAGGTGCTACCGCTCCCACTCCCGCAGCAGTGTCCTGCAAGGCCTGCCCTTTGGAGGGGTGCCCACGGTCCTCGCCATTAATGTTGTCATGTGGATGGTATGTTGCTGACACAGAGATGTATACATACACACACACACACACGGATACATGTATGTTCGCGCACGCACACTACAGTGCTACGACAATCTCAACCTTTCATTTTATCTCTGATAACATGATAGTAAACATTGTTTAGTATCACGTTTTAGTACACTTTCTTATCCTTCCCAGATAGAGGAAGTTATATGAAAAGAAAGCCAATAAAAAGCTAAGCATCTATCTTGACAACTCCACTTACTCTACCTACAAGCCTTCACATTCATATGCACATGATGCATAGACTGTACTCATTCTCCTCCTCTCTCTAGCACAGTATGTCGCCATGCTCATACTGTTTCTAAATATGCAGAAGGATTACCCTCCCCACTCCAGGATAATAATAGATATAAAATGAGTGATTGGACACACCTGTTCCACTGTCAGTTCTTGTCAAACTAGATTCCCTCTCTGTTTATCAGTCTGTCTACCAGCCATGTTTAATTGACTCACTGTGATTGTTCCCTGGTTGTCAGGACAACACAGAAGGTTAATAGCAGTGTCTTAACGAAGGGTCCAAATGAAGTCAACTTGATTACCCCCATGTGACGGCAGCATGCCTCTGCACCAATCAGAACTTCACACAGAATAATAATCTGTGGGGCATCAGCAGAACATGGGACACCCACGCAGGGACAAGAAATATAAGACAGTAGAGAGAGGTGGAGAGAAACAGGGATATCAGCTATGCAGAGAGCTTGCGAATTGCATTTGGCTATGAAAGTAAAAGCAGAATTTATTAATCTCATCACCGCTTAATCCAAAACTTTGTCAAACATTGTCCTCATTACCCATGCATGGCTTTACACCATTAGGTAATGTATAGTTCAACCTCTTTAATGAGAGATCTTGCTTTTCTTTTAACAACATTATAGTCCTCCTTACCCAGTACCCAATATCTCATCTAGCCAGCAGATGATTTACAGTGCATTCAGAAAGTATTCAGACCTCTTGACTTTTTCCACATTTTATTACGTTAAATAAAAGCCTTATTCTAAAATGTATTAAATCGTTTTTTCCCCTCCGTCAATCTACACACAATACCCCATAATGACAAAGCAAAAACAGGTTTTTAGAAATGTATCACAACCCAGAAAGGTTTCCTCCAGATGTGACACTTGGCATTCAGGCCAAAGTGTTCAATCTTGGTTTCATCAGACCATGTTATTTTTTACCGTTTTTTGCTTTGTCATTATGGGGTATTGTGTGTAGATTGACGGAGGGGAAAAAAACAATTTAATATATTTTAGAAAAAGGCTGTGACCTACAGTGTAACAAAATGTGGATAAGGTCAACGGGTCTGAATACGCTATTAATTTTATAGATCTATTCCACAGGATATTGTGTAAAATGAGAGATGATCATGTTTTTTCCATACAGTGTATTATATGCTCCAACACATTCTTTCTCTCCTTCATAATGATTCCCTGGTTCTCACTTCCTGTGTGTTTTGAGAGCATGGGACAGGGGTCTATTCACAGTTGTCTTGCTATAAACCAGTGGGCCTAGATGTTTTTGTTCCAGCCCCAAACCTTTATTTAAATGTTTTGTCTGATAAGAAAATGTTTTACTGACACATTTTAATGACAAAAATAAACAATACAATGTGTTGCGCTAGTCAGTAGCAGGCACTGCAAGAAGCCTCTGTAGTGACGTAGCTACTGACTGGTTGGCTAGCTGAGACCGAAGAGACGAGAACGTTTTTCTAACTGAAGTATATATTCTGACAGTGACACAGTGCCCTCCTGTGGACTGAAGCAGTACTACAACATTTAACCCTGTTTTTAAAATTGGCAATGTTGAGGTGGTAGAACTGGCTAAATGAAGTGAATCATAGAGGTCTTATTCCATTCTACAGGTAAACATGCATTTCTCATGCCTGTTATTTCCATATAGGCTATAACTATTTGTAAAAAAAAAAAGAAAAAAAAAAGCTTATTAAATTGGTGAAATTATTTAATTGAGCATTTATTTTTGTTCCTATTTTATTCACTTAGCTATTTACTTTTTCTAGTGTTGCATTGTCAAGCATTTCATTGCAGCGAGTATTTCATGTGTATATGAAAAATAAACAAACTTGAACTTTGATGGGGAGAGGAGAAAATATGGCCATTAGGGTTTGTACAGAATATTGAAAATACATAGGCCCTTAAATTATGTGACCTCAAAT
Organism: Oncorhynchus clarkii lewisi; assembly: GCF_045791955.1. Classification (NCBI taxonomy): domain Eukaryota; kingdom Metazoa; phylum Chordata; class Actinopteri; order Salmoniformes; family Salmonidae; genus Oncorhynchus; species Oncorhynchus clarkii. The sequence goes on from NC_092165.1 coordinate 41,504,817, forward strand.
GTTGTGTCATTTGAAAATCTCACACTAGCTGGTAGAACTGGCGAGGTCTTAACTTAACCATTCTACAGGTACATTTTTAGGGGCTTATGTTTCTTTGTATTCATATAGCCTATATTGCTTCTTATCTGTCATATTCAGAGTTGTGTTATGCACACACTTGAATTTGTCTTTACAGTTGAGATGCCCTGGTCATAAAAATCAACTTCTCCTTTAGAAAACAGCATGTGGCTTCGATATGAGTCAGGATCATTTTGGTCATGAAAGCGGTCTCATCCAAAACTGAGTTTTGTGAGACTTGTGGTCATGACTGCATCACAACGTAAATTAAGGTTGGTTTTGTTTCAATCCTGCCCACAGGTGGCAGCACACAAGTAATCATCAAACTTAAAGGTGTGCAACATGAACATATTGTCTCATTTACATTGTAAGTTATTCACCATCTCTAACTAGCCCTGGAGATAGGCTATCCAAAGTCAGTCAGAATCAAATCAAATCAAATTTATTTATATAGCCCTTCGTACATCAGCTGATATCTCAAAGTGCTGTACAGAAACCCAGCCTAAAACCCCAAACAGCAAGCAATGCAGGTGTAGAAGCACGGTGGCTAGGAAAAACTCCCAGTCAGGTCGCACACCAGCTGGCTGACGCTATCAGGCGAAATAATTTGGCTAACCCTAGTAGTTTTTGGCAATACACTATAGATGTATGTGTTTCAGAGTACAGAGATCCACAATAGCAACTAATTGAGTACTTGCAGTGTCTGCTGTGGGAAGGTACAAGTTACCTGAAAAACATCTATTCTTTCAATGTTCTAATCTCTCAATATTCATCTCAAAGTGCACCAAATTCCTGCATTTTGCGGTTGAAGTTCCATAATGTCTTTGTGCTAAGCTCCCAATGTCTTCAAGTCATAGAAACGCCCCTGCTATTGACTACACTAGCCTGACTATACATGCTGACCCCTCCTTGGTAGTTTCCAAGACAACCAACCACATACAACTCTTAGGAAAATAGATTGTTATTGCTGCTGAATATTATTTGTGCATTCCTCATTTATTTCCATCTGAAAATCCATGATGTACATGCAAGTCAAAATATTATTTTTATGTTTAAGACTTAAATGAGAGATGGGTGAGTGTTCTGAGGAGCTCCTTATGTCCTATAACTCATTCTTTATATTGCAGTTTCTGTTACTGATCTTCTCCTGTTTGAGGAAGGCTGCGTGGGACTATGGCCGTCTGGCTCTATTGATGGAGAATGACAGGTACAGTAAAACCTTTGCTCTCATCCTCCATTCATACTCCGTATGTTATAGGTTTGGTATATGAGTTGAGGCAACACTCAAGATCTCCATACCAGACCTATAATATATTGAAAGCATAATTCATGACCACTTGACAATGCTCCTTGATATTAGCTCCCCCTCCTGAGAAGGCATGGTACTGCTCAGGCATTCTCATACTAATAATAGCCATATCTGCAAATAGTCATATCTAGGAAAACCAAAGTTCCAAAGGCTGGGCCTAATGTAGTGTATAAGAGGTCATCAAGAAGTTCTGTAGTGATTCACATGTTGATGATGTAAAGAATATTTGCTGGTCTGTGGTGTGTAATGAGGAGCAACCAGACGCTGCACTTGACACATTTATGAAACTACTTATTCCAGTTACTAATAAGCACACACCCATTAAGAAAATTACTGTAAAAACTGATAAATCCCCTTGGATTGATGAGGAATTTAAAAGGTGTATGGTTGAGAGGGATGAGGCAAAAGGTATGACAATTAAATCTGTCAGCCCAACTGATTGGCAAACGTACTGCAAATTAAGAAATCATGTGACTAAACTAAAAAGAAATAGAAAATATACTATGAAACAAAGATGAATGATAGTAAAAAGCTTTGGAGCACCTTACATGAAATTCTAGGACATTTTTGGCTCCATTCATTGAATCAGAGCTCATTCATCACAAAGCCCTGGCAAGATTAGCAAATTTAGGGATGACATGCCAGCAACAAACGCTGACACTACACATCCAAGTATATCTGACCAAATTATGAAAGTCTGTGTGGAAGAGGTGAAAAAATTGTCTTTCAACAATGACAAGCCACCGGGGTCTGACAATCTAGATGGAAAATGACTGAGGATAATAGCAGATAATATTGCCACTCCTATTTGCCACATCTTCAATTTAAGCATATTAGAGTGTGTGTGCCCTCAGGCCTGGAGGGAAGCGGAAGTCATTCCGCTACTCAAGAATAGTAAAGTCCCCTTTACTGGCTCAAATAGCTGACCAATCAGCCTGTTACCAACCCATAGTAAACTTCTGGGGAAAAATTGTTTGACCAAATACAATGCGATTTCATTGTAAACAAATTGACAACAGAATTTCAGCATGTTTATAGGGAAGGACACTCAACAAGCACAGCACTTACACAAATGACTTATGATTGGCTGAGTAAAATTGATGATTGTGGGGGCTGCCTTGTTAGACTTCAGTGCAGGTTTTGACATTATCGATCATCGTCTGCTGCTGGAAAAACATGTGTGTTATGGATTTACACCCCCTGCTGTAATGTGGATAAAGTTACTTGTCTAACAGAACACAGCGGGTGTTCTTTAATGGAAGCCTCTCAAATATAATCCAGTTAGAATCAAGAATTCCCCAGGGTATCTTATTTTTTTTGCTAACGACATGCCACTGACTGAGTAAAGCCAGAGTGTCTATATATGCGGATGACTCAACACTATACACGTCAGCTACTACAGCAACACTCAACAAAGAGCTGCTGTTAGTTTCAGTGGGTGGCAAGGAATAAGTTGGCTCTAAATATTTCTAAAACTAAAAGCATTGTATTTGGAACAAAACACTCACTAAACCCTAAACCTCAACTAAATCTTGTAATAAAGAATGTGGAAATGAAACAAGTTGAGATGACTGAACTGCTTGGAGTAACCCTATATTGTAAACTGTCATGGTCAAAACATATTGATGCAGGTGTAACTAAGATGAGGAGAAGTCTGTCTATAATAAAGCGATGCTCTGCCTTAACAACACTATCAACAAGGCAGGTCCTACAGGCCCTAGTTTTGTCGCACCTTGACCACTGTTCAGTCTTGTGGTCAGGTACCACAAAAAAGGACAGGAAAATTGCAATTGGCTCAGAACAGGGCAGCACGGCCCATGGATGTACACAGAGAGCTAATATTAATAATATGCCTGTCAATCTCTCCTGGCTGAACGTGGAGGAGAGATTGACTTCATCACTACTTTTATTTATGAGAGGTATTGACATTTTGAATGCACCGAGCTGTCTGTCTAAACTACTGGCACACAGCTCGGACACCCATGCATACTCCACAAGACATGCCACAAGTTCAGAACAGACTACGGGAGGAACACAGTACTACATGGAACTCTATTCCACATCAGGTAACTGACGCAAGCAGTTCCCCTTATGGAACAGCGGGGACTGTGAAGCAACACCGACACACACACACACACACACACACACACGATAACATGCGCACTATACGTACACATGGATTTAGTACTGTAGATATGTGGTGGAGTAGGGGCCTGAGGGCACACAGTGTGTTGTGAAATCTATGAATGTATTGTAATGTTTTTAAAATGGTATAAACTGCCTTAATTTAGCTGGACCCCAGGAAGAGTAGCTGCTCCCGGGGATCCATAATAAGTACAAATGACTTTGTTTTCCCTGGCTTTCTTGCTTTGAATGAGCTGTTACAGAATTGCATTGCTTTACTATAATTCGTTTTTAATCACTTTTTACACACATCACAATCTGTGAGTATCTATTTTTGTTCCAAGATCTCCAATGTTGATACCATAATATTCATAAAGCATTCATGGCACACACACACACACACACACAGTAGCTCTGTAGGATGATTCTGATTTTTCTGACTTTTAGGACCTTTTTTTGCTTTCGAAGTGGTCTGAGGTCCAGTCAGTAGTCTGTGTGGGTCTGCAGATTGAGGCTCTGCAACAGCTTACTTCTGCCTGACCTGGAGCTACTCTCCAGTGAGCGTGGGGTTGATTAGTTCTGCCTGACCAGCAGCGGCTCTCTGCTACCCCCGAGTCAGCGACATCTGCCGAGCGGGCTGTCGTCGTGCTAATTCAATTATACCGCTTAAAGTGTCTCGCTGTCAGCGACGTTGCCACGAGAGAAGCATCACCAAACTGAATCATCACAATGCTTCATTGGATTCCAGGAACCCTGTCTAGCTCCTTTATTTCCCCTCCTATCATTGATATCTCAGCTGCGCTGGAGATCCCTCTGTTTCAGCTTGACTTGAGTTCTAAGAGGAGTACAGGGGCCTGCATGGTAAACCTATTAGACCCAGCCAACACTATTAGCACTCATGCTATCTGCAAGCTCTGTGCCCACCTGTCTGTGGGAAGGAAAGGATATTAACTTCCCACAGTCACTCAACGCTGTCCATGTGACTGTCTAGAGATCATCCTTCCAAGAATGTGTTTTAATGGCTGTAGTCTCATATTGCGCCGACGTTGCTCATGCAGTACAGTATCTTCCCTCATGGGATGGCAATCTACATGATAAGCTTCCTTCCCTCCTATTCTGTAGGAAGGAACACATTGTCCATCAATATGATAATCCTGGTATTTCTTCTGTTTCTCAGCCTCACGTCCTTGTTCTACGGAGAGCAGAGTGAGAAGGAGAAGTCCCCGTCAGAGTCCAGCCCTTCAGACTCCGAGACCAAGGACTTGGTGAGTCCAACTGTTATTATGGATCCAACCCCAGACCGTAGGATCGGTCTAGGCGTATAGCTTATGAAGGGTGACCTTTGAGTGTGAATAAAAGTGGGGCACACCTTTTTCTGACACTGACCAAAGCACTTGTCCTTAATTGAGTTGATAAAACGTCCAACTGCACAAACAAAATATGAAAAGGCGGACAGTTCAGACAATGACTTCATAGACACCTGCGTGACTGGTTAGGGTCACCACCACCATCGATGTGACACACCATGTTTATGATGGCGTAGGACTGACTCAGACATGAGGTCTTCTCCAAGAGTTTGACAGCAGTAAAGTCGTTTATGCCTCAGACTAGACCTATTAAAGCCCCATTATCCTCTCAGCTCGTAGACCTTAATGTTATGCAAATGACAGATGCGTGGCGAGCCAGGCGTGCTGTGCAATGCCTACCACAGTCTGTCAGCGATTTGTATTTAATAAGCGATCCACTGAATGTTTTATGTCTTTGCTTCATCTCTAGGGCTTCTGCTCTTGGCTTACAACAATCTATCATATGAAGTAAGTGTAAAACTCTTGACCCTTTAACTCTCAACCCCATCCTCGCTTCTATCATGTTTTATTGCTCTTCTCTTCAATGTTGTCATCCCAAAACGCAAACTCGTGTTATATCTCATTAAGCAGTGAAAACAAACGAGTGTGTGCTCATGGGATCATTTGTGCCATGATTTACCATAGAGTATTTGCACTTGCTCGAGTCTGACTCACTTTCACTCAACAAATTTAGGCCCGTAAAACAGTGACTTCCTCTGTGTCCATGGTTTCCAATGTATTATGGTGGAGTTTGGGCGCATCTGGGTGCTGTTTTTAGTCCTTGTGTTAGTAGCTGACTGTATACCTCACCCTGGGATCCCTGGAAAAGTGCTAACCCACCCTGATAGAGCTGTCTGGCCTGGCCTGCCTCCCTGCCGTGGGACCAGCAGACACCTCCTGTTTTTTCAGAGACAAGTGGGTTTTCAGACCCTCCGCTTGGGCTCCCCTTAGCCACCACAGGTTTGGCAGGAGTGGAGTGGCGTAGTTACACTGAGGCATGAAGAGCAGGCCCCACAATATCACTACCGTGGAGTACCTCTGAATCTGTCTCGGCACAGAATACGATTCTACGCTTCCCTCCACAATCCCACACTCTTAAGGGAAAAAAGGTACTATCTAGAACCTAAAAGGGTTCTTCGGCTGTCCCTGTAGGATAACATTTTGAAGAACCCTTTTGGGTCCCAGGTATAACCTAAAAGGGTTACGTTATGGGGACAACCGAATAACCTTTTTGGAACCCTTTTTTCAAAGTGTTTTTTCAATTTATTTTTAATTTCACCTTTATTTAACCAGGTAGGCCAGTTGAGAACAAGTTCTCATTTACAACTGCGACCTGGCCAAGATAAAGCAAAGCAGTGCAACACAAACAACAACACAGAGTTACACATGGAATAAACAAACGTACAGTCAATAACACAATAGAAAAAATCTATATACAGTGTGTGCAAATGAGGTAAGATTTGGGAGGTAAGGCAATAAATATGCCGTAGTGGCGAAGTAATTACAATTTAGAAATTAAACACTGAAGTGATAGATGTGCAAGTAGAGATACTGGGGTGCAAAGGAGCGAAAAAATAAACTATATGGGGATGAGGTAGTTGGATGGGCTATTTACAGGTGAAATGATCTGTGAGCTGCTCTGACCTCTGATGCTTAAAGTTAGTGAGGTAGATACAAGTCTCCAGCTTCAGTGATTTATTTTATTTAAATTTGTTTTGCAATTCATTCCAGTCATTGGCAGCAGAGAACTGGAAGGAAAGGCGGCTAAAGGACGAATAGGCTTTGGGGGTGACCAGTGAAATATACCTGCTGGAGCGCGTGCTAGGGGTGGGTGCTGCTATGGTAACCAGTGAGCTGAGATAATGCGGGGCTTTACCTAGCAAAGACTTAGATGACCTGCAGCCAGTGGGTTTGGCGACGAATATGAAGCGAGGGCCAGCCAACGAGAGCATCCAATTTGCTGAGTGTTGGAGGCTATTTTGTAAATGACATTGCCGAAGTCCAGGATCGTTAGGATAGTCAGTTTGACGGGGGTATGTTTGGCAGCAAGTACATGCTGTCCCCTGTAGTCCCCTTCTCAACAACACACTGCTTCTTTCTAACTCTGGCTTTAGTCTCTTTAGGGTGAGTTTAAATCCCAGCCTGCTGATTCGGCCACCCTGGGAAGATCCTCTCTCTCTGTGTTGTCTCTCCAGGGATGATGAGATCAGGAGTAAATGTGGCATCGACGCTACCACCTACCTGTCCTTCCAGCGCCACATCATCCTGCTCATGACCGTGGTCTGCCTGCTGTCTTTGGCCATCATCCTGCCTGTCAACTTTTCCGGGAACCTCCTAGGTAATTTAGAGGGAGGCCTTGGCCCGTGTTGGGAGGCCCAGGGATATCCTAAACGGCAGGGGAGGTAGAGGGGCACCTCGCAAGGAGAGACCAGGCCACACATGCATATGCAAACACACAGATGCACGCGTACACACACACGTGGGTGGGCTTACACACACACGTGGGTGGGCTTGCACACACACACACACACACACACACGTACACCACAGTTATAAACACAAACTGACAAAGTCTGTCCAGGGACATCCGAAACGTAGGCCACACAGTCAAATGCGCGCACACACACACACACACCACAGATACAAACACAGACAGACATTGTCTGCAATTTGACTTACTGCTCAATTGAGTTACATTAGTGGTATTTAACTTAGGCCTTCCCCAAGCAAAGTATGAATATGAAAACTTTAATTTCCTCCCGACATACACTTTGGTGTCAGAGGTTGTTAGCTGTAATGGATAGTAGAGTAGATGACAGTTGGCAGTTAAATGTTGAGCAAGCTCCCATATAGAATGTAAAGCAAACACGTTTGAGGTCTGGGGGGACCAGGGTTCTCCATTGCCACTTTATTACTGTTGGCTGTCATCTATATGGACCATTGTGTCACCCTGTCATTAAATTAACCAACACCCTTATATCGGTCACCATAGAAACAGTAAATAAATGGAGCGAAACTAAAATAGAGGGTGGAGACGTGACTAATCTCCCTTGTCTTAAACTTTTCACTGAGTTTTTACTAAATTGGATGAGACAATCCTCTGTTTGATCCATTTGCCATCTTAACCATGTAAAGACGAGGGTATTCCTCTTAAAGTCTATTTAAAGTTTGAAGTCTCTTTCTTACAAAAAAATGACTGTTACACAAATAACTGTAGTTTTCTTTTCTGTAGGGGATAATCCTGAGAATTTTGGAAGAACGACTGTGGCTAATCTTCCTGCAAAGTAAGTCTTCTCTTTTTGCCAACCTCAAGAAATGTTCATGAATATCTTGACCATCATGGTTATTCAATAGTCATGTGAAATGCCTTTTCTTTATCTTCTCTTAGGGACAGCTTCCTGTGGCTCCACAGTATCTTTGCTCTGCTCTACTTCATCATCACAGTGCTGTGTATGGCCCACCACTCCTCACGCCTGGAGTACAGAGAGGACGAGAAGGTGTGTGAGGGCTCCTCAAACCTGGCCAAATGCACTGGTGTAAAGTACTTAAGTAGTAATTTAAAGTATTTTTTGGGGGTATCTATACTTTACTATTCATATTTTTGACAACAATTCCTAAAGAAAATTCTGTACTTTTTAGTCCATATGTTTTCCCTAACACCTAAAAGCACTCGTTACATTTTAAATGTTTAGCAGGACAGGAAAATGGTCCAATTCACACACTTATCCAGAGAACATCCCTAGTCATCCCTACTGCCTCTGATCTGGAGGACTCACTAAACACATATGCTTCGTTTTGTAAATGATGTCTGTGTTGGAGTCTAACTAAAAAAAAAAAAAAAAAATGGTGCCATCTGGTTTGGAATTTGAATTTGATTTATACTTTTACTTCTGATACTTAAGTATATTTAAAACCACATACCTTAGACTTTTATTCAAGTAATATTTTACTGGGTGACGTTCACTTTTACTTGAGTCATTTTCTATTAAGGTATCTTTACTTTCACTTAAGTATTACAATTGGGTACTTTTTCCACCACTGGCCAAATGTGTAATGATTACTAGGAAACATAGTCAGGTTACTGTCTCTGAAAATTGAAAGAGACACCTTTTGATGTGTGTAATGCATGGTTACCATCTTATTATTGGCAAACTTATTGTTGTTTTTTGTCAGGTGGCCAGGACTCTCATGATCACCTGCATCCCCAGAGAGATCTCCGACCCAGGCCTCATCACAAAACACTTCCAGTAATCTTAAGTTTACTTCTCACTTCTTTATGCACTCAAAAATAATGCTGATAGTAATAAACCTGGTCCCTCTTCCCTCTACTCTAGTGAGGCTTACCCCAGCTGTACTGTCACTGACGTCCGCTTCTGCTTCAATGTACACAAACTGATGATGCTGGACTCTGAGCGGTACAGTAACTATGACAATATAGAGAAGTTAGTCAGTAATCCAATACAATCACTGTTTTGTTGTTTTTTTCCTCTGTGCAGATTTGAGTTGTTGTGTTTCAGACGGAAGGCGATGAAAGGAAGGCTGTATTTCGCCACTATGTCCCAGAAGGAGGGGAAGATCATGATTAAGACCCACCCCTGTGCTACCATATTCTGCTGTGATGTGTGCGGCTTTGAGCAGGTACTTTTGTAACAGAAACGTTTGAACCTTGGTCATAGTAATTATGGTGCATTGATTGCGTTTTACCACTGGATGGCACTAAAAAACTACATTTGATTTGAGCGGCAATGTGCAGTTTCGTCTGTGAATAGAAATTCAATAAGGGACATGACTAGACTTAATGAATAATACTGGTATGTTGCTATTCAACTCTTTGCAGGTGGATGCAGAGCAGTACTACAGTGAGCTAGAGGAGAAACTGACTGATGAGTTTAATGCAGAGAAGCACCGCATCTCGCTCAAGAGGCTGGGCATCGCCTTCGTGACTTTTCGGGATGAGAGGATGACTGCTGTGTGAGTGAACTATGACCCCTGACCTCTGACATGTTAACTCACTGTTCTGCAGTCTCCCGCAGTGCATGCATGGCACGCCAACATGTTACAGGGTTTGATTGAATGTGCTCATGAGTGTGTCTCTGCCTGTTTTGTGTGATGACTTTGTGTTGTGTTTCTCCCTACAGTATTGTCAAGGACTACAGCTGGGTTCGTTGCCGTCGGAGACCCAAGCAGTCTAGCATCACCACGGTAGTTCAGTCTCACAGGTGGGGTGTAGGCTATGCCCCAGCTCCAAGCGACATCATCTGGTGAGTGAGGAGGTTATCTGAATGCAGATCATGGCTTGAAATTCCCTCCCATTTGGTTATCTAACTGTACTTAGGCCGGAATTCAACCTGACGCATATTAACGAGCTGTGCCCTGCCACAGACTTTTAAAGCTGTTTGCAGAGGTCGTTAACCTGTTACTTTCTCTTACAAGAGCGCCGTCTCTAGTCACTGCCATGTGGCCGTTCCACTCAACCATTTAACCATCTTAATTAGATGGATTTTAGAATTATATTTGTGTGGGGTTATCTTAGATGGTGTGTTTTTTATTTTTTACAATGAAATAGTTTGTTGGTAGTTTAGTGTATTTGAGATGAGTTATAAAATGAAGGGTTTAGATGATAACCATCAGCCCCTCTGAGGTCACATAATGTGAGTGTTACATGTGTATGGTGGGATTAGCCGGTGAGGTATCCCCGCCACGCGGCGCTCGCTGTTTGTGCTTCATGCCTCATTGGCTGTGTGTATGGCAGTGTGTGTTTGTGTGGCGGGAGTAGTACTGCTTCCTGGTGCAGGTAGTCTAGACAACTGTGGGGCTCCCGGTCACGGCCGGCTGTGACACATTGCCTCTGCATGTCGCTCTGGGTAACCGACTGTTTCCCTTCTTTAAAAAGGAGTGTGATGTGTCCAACCTGTTATCCACTCCAGAGTAGTCAGTGCGCTGGAGCATACTCCCTCTCACTTTAGGGGTTGCTTTTGTTGTATTCATACTTTGTGGGTTTACACAGTAGTACAGATTAGTGGCAATATGACGTGAAGGCTTTTGGATAGATGAGCATCTGACTTCTTGTTTACTTCTCTGTCTCCAGGGAGAACCTGTCGCTGTGTGGCTCCCGCTGGTGGCTGCGCTTTGTCCTGCTCAATATCCTCCTCTTCCTACTCCTCTTCTTCCTCACCACGCCCGCCATCATTGTCAACACCATGGACAAACTCAACGTCACCCGGCCTGTTGACAGCCTGAGGGTCAGAATTCATTTCAGAATTACAGTGTTTGTGGTGCTGTACCAAAGCAAATAAACTCCAGAATGAACTATATTAAAATGAACTCATAATGTTTTGGTTTCTCCCCATAGAGCCCGATCATCACTCAGTTCTTCCCTACCCTCCTGCTCTGGGCGTTCTCTGTCCTGTTACCCTTCATAGTCTACTACTCTGCCTTCTTCGAGTCTCACTGGACCAGGTAGAGTACTGAACTGCTGCAGGCCCCAGCAGACACTGTCTGACACTCAACCTATGGCCTAGTTCTGTCCCTGAACACCTTCAACAGTTCTCTCTCTCTCTCTCCTCTCTCTGCGTGCTCTGTCTGCCTGTGCTACTTCTCTAGTCAGGTTGTCATAGTGATCTCTGTAGAGATAATGATATGCACAATGGTCACTATGCACTGAGGAGCAGAATAGCTCTGCATCCGGAGGAGACAACCTCACACGGCACCTATGAGCACCGTCTCTTTACATAACCGCCCCCACCACCCACCCATGTGTTGTGAAGGCGTGGTGTGTGAACGACTTAATGCAAATCAAATGTTTACAGTTATTGGTGTGAAAAGCTCTGCTCGTGGTAATGAGCCCACTATGAAGTCCTTTACATTTGAAATAGTGTGAGGGAGTGCAATTCTAACATATACTGCATGTTCCAAACGTGTTTTGTAACTACATGTCCTCTGTTGTAATGTGGTCTATGTTGTGGGGTCCTCAGATCCAGTGAGAACCAGATCACGATGCACAAGTGCTTTGTACTGTTGGTGTTCATGGTGATCATCCTGCCCTCGCTGGGTCTCTCCAGGTATGAATATAGAAACATACATGCTGACCTAACAGATCATTTATAGTTTCTTGCTATGATCGTTACGGAGATTACACATGATCCAAGACCCTGTGCTTCTACTCTAATGTACCTGTGGTTCTTCCATCTCTAGTCTCGACCTGTTCTTCAGGTGGCTGTTTGATGTCAATTTCCTGGAAGACAAGAATATCAAATTTGAGTATGTTTAATTGTTCTGCCCTCTAATGCCATGGTACCATATGCTTAGCTGGCATTGAAACAATTGCCATATACAGCGAACATGCACCTAGGCTTTGCTTCCTCTCCTCTGTGTGCAGGTGTGTGTTCCTGCCTGATAACGGAGCGTTCTTCGTGAACTACGTGATCACGTCCAGCCTGATCGGCACGGCCATGGAGCTGCTGCGTATCCCAGCTCTGATGGTGTATGCGCTGCGTCTCTGCTTGGCCAAGCCCGGGGCCGAGCGCATCCACGTCAAACGGGTGGGAGGAGCAGTATTTGACTGTATTATTTGTGTGAATTATTTATGTAACTTTTCTTTTCAAGTGTGTTTTGTTGGTCTCTCCAGAGCCAGGCCTATGAGTTCCAGTTTGGTCTGCAGTATGCCTGGACCATGTGCATCTATGCTGTTAGCATGACCTACAGTATCACCTGTCCCATCATCATGCCCTTTGGTGAGTGTGTTTGTGCGTGCCCCCTCCTCCCTGTGTGTGTGTGTGTGTGTCCACTCGGTGTGGAGTGGAAGCCTCTCTCCTGCTACTGTAGTGTTGGTCACCTCTGCTGCCAGCCTGGTGCAGACTGTGTGAAGTGAATGTGCTGTAGTCCCAGACACTCAGACACAGCGAGCTGGGAGCCAGACGCCCACTTTACTCCTGTCTCTGCCCAGAGCCGCAACAATCCTTTATTTACTACTACTCTCCAGGCCTTGACGCATGCCTTCCACATTGTATCAGTCCTGGGCTCAACTGCATGCTGTATTTAACCTGTGATTCACTCTGTAGCCCAGAGTTGGGGTCAGTTCCATCTAAATTCCAAAGTCAACTGACAGGAATGGGAGTTGAATTGACCACAACTATGCTTTAGATGGAAGTTAACAATATTAGAATAGGTGATTGGCTGCATATGTCCTCATCAGTCAGCTCTGTAATGTCTGTCTCTCAGGGCTGCTCTACCTGATCCTGAAACACATGGTGGACCGCTACAACATCTATTATGCCTATGTGCCCACCAAGCTCAACCAGCGCATCCACACTGCAGCCATCAGCCAGGTCATCGTGGCGCCCATCCTCTGCATGTTCTGGCTCCTGTTCTTCTCTGTGCTCAGACTGGGTGCGTACTTCCTGTTACCGTAGTCTATCAAACGGACCAATACATGTGGGCTAGCCACTGTTAATCAGATATAGCTTAGTGGCAGCTAGAGTGGTCATATGGTGGTGAGGTCTTGATTGTGGTTCTTCTCTTTCCTTTGTGCTCCAGGCCCAGTGCATCCCATCACCCTCTTCACCTTTGTGTCCCTGCTCTCCTGCCTTGCCTTCTCCCTCCTTGGCCTATGCCTTAGGAAACAGCCTGACAAGTCATCAAGCTACCAGGTCAGCTACCGTATTAACAATTGGACATAGTGGGGTTTTTAATTTACATTTTATTTTACCTTTATTTAACTAGGCAAGTCAGTTAAGAACAAATTCTTATTTACAATGACGGCCAAACCTGGACGACGCTGGCCCAATTGTGCGCCGCCCTATGGGACTCCCAATCACGGCCGGTTGTGATACAGCCAGGAATCGAACCAGGGTCTGTAGTGACGCCTCTAGGCTAGCAGAGCCTTAACAGTTTTTTACGATAGGCCTAATCAATGACGTTAGAGTTTAAGTGCTTCAACCATATGCAATGTCTTTATGTGAAGTGGTGTTTAAGCATCTGATGTTGCTGTGCTGGTGAGATTGAATCCCAATCAGAGATTATTCTTGACCCCTCCTGGACTTCTGGTGGGTGTAGAGCACAGGCCCTCAAAGGCTAAATGACTTCTGTGCCAATGTGTTTCAGATGTCAGACCAGGTGTCTGCTGACCAGCCAGCAGAAGGGGCCTTCGCTAATGCAGAGAGAAGCTCCACCCCCTCCACCACCCCATCTAATGTACCTGCCTCCCTTCAATCACACCACTCTCTCAATTCCTCAGTTGTGCAATATTCTCATAACAAGAAGATCTGTATGGGTAAAATCTCAGTTGTAGTCATTAGTAACTTATCTCTGTTTCTGTGTCCGTCTCCTCAGCTGTTTCTGGCATCTGTGTTGCTGGAACCGGAGCTAGGCCTGACCCCGATGCCCTCCCCAGCTCACCAGAGCTACGGGACCATGGCCAGCTCCCAGGACCAAGAGGAGGAGGAGGACCAGGTTGAAACCGTTGAGACCGCGCTCCAAGAGCCCCCAGACCCTTACTACGCCATGGACAGCCCAGTGGGTAACCAGTGACCTACACCTGTGATATAAGGGAGCGAAAGATGCCACAATGCTGCATATTACCCTTTAACCTCAGAATCACATCCAACTGCCTCAGCCCCTCTGACTGGACCCATGTTTGTGAGACCATTTGGATTGTGTCTTTGGAGGTTCTTTGGAACCCAAGGCTGAAATAATTTCTTCCTCAGCCCTGTGGCGGGGATGTGGAGAAAGGATGCAAGTGACCTTCTCTCCCTCAGTGTACAGAAGTCAGTGACCACACCACAACATCTCTCAAAGCTGTCATCATAAATGAACCATACGGAGGATACTTCAAACAAAAGTGCTGTCATTTTCTGACTTACTGCTTCACAATGTTCTCCCTTTCTTCCCTCTATAAGTTGCATGGAATGAATTAACTAGCGAGGAAGGACACTGGGACAGGAGTAGGGGTGAATTTCACCAACTACCCTACGAGACAGAGTGGTCTTGGCTCTGGTGTGGTAGAGCTCCGTGAGGCAGAGGGTTGCGGGTTGTAATCAAGCCATCTGCAGTGAGAGAACAGGACAGACGGATGGAGGGCAGAGTGGATCTCAGAGCTCTAACACTCCCTATGGAGGAGAAGGCACAAGGAACCCAATGGGACCTGATGCTATTGTATTTTTTTTTTTTGTCAAGGTTGTTGTTTTTGCTTTTCTGTATGTGATGTTATTGTGCTGAAGGGCGAGGGGCAGGCTGCTTATTGTTTAATAACAATGTATTTATGGTGCCATCCCTTTATTGTTTATAAATATGACTGTGAAAAAGCTGTCTTCTTGTTGGACAAGTCCAGGTAGTCAACCATTTCAAAACATGATCTCCAATTTACTTTGGTTTTATGTTTTGCATAAATGTCCGGCAGCAAAAAGTAGTCAAGAATAAAAGAAATACTAATCGTTCTCTATTGCATCGTGGTTTCAGTAGTCCAAACCAGTCCTCTCCACTGCATGTTGAGAATGCTGTATAAGAGAGAGGATTTGTCTGTACATTGAGGGTGGACATGGAGTATAACAAACTAAACGGCTTTCTCTAACGCTGCATAAGACTCAGCTGACAGTCATACAGTAACCTTTGCTAGTGTTGTATTGCAAGTGTTTTGCTGCTCGAAGGAGAGGTTTCCTTGCCAAACTGAATGTAAACTGATTGTGGTTAGTAATCGTGCTCTCTTGCTGTGCCTTGAAGAAAATCGCTCTTTCGTCTAGCAATCCAGCATGGCCTGAAATATGCTGCATGGACTGAACTAAAAACCAGGGAAAAGATGTAGACAGACTTAAATTAACAAACACACACAGAGTAGCGTATGGCCATAGTTCTATCAAATGCCACCCATAACCAGCTATTATCTTACTCCCATCATTTGTGTGAGCAGCCATCTTCCTATGAATAGTTCCCTCAGCCAATAAACAAGCAGGGTTTAAATAAGTATTGTGAAAAATACTTATTTTCGGTGTAATTTGAGTATTTAAAAATAATGTGGCCAAAGTCAGCTTCTATTTAAAGTATTTAAAGTATTTTCAAATAATTTCCTATAAATTGCTTTTTTATTTTAAACAATTAAAAATGTCAAATTAAAATAACACCCCTAGGACCAGGTTCAAATGCATGGTATTAAAAGATTTGTATTTGAAAATACAATTCTGTATTTGACTATTTTCAAATACTTTACAAATGTATTTCCCAAAATATATTCTAATATTCAACTGCTTGTATTTTCATAACAAAAACATCTAAATACCTACTTCAAAGTGCATTTGAAAGTCATTTAAATACCCAGATCTGACAAACAGTGTGCTCCACAGACCACTGAGCTAATGATGTTGACTCATTATGTGCTGACTGGATTTTCTAGTCTCATTTTATTTTTATTTTTTTCTTCCAATGAAATCATTTGGATTGTAGCTTAAGGTGCCTTGTTGTGGGTGTCACTCTCTCTGTCTGCAGTTTCTAACTGTTGTATTCTGTGATCATATAGCCAAGCTCTTTGTAGATTCCTTTGAAACTTGTTTCTCTGGTGTCTTGGCGCTTCCTACAATGTTATAAGTTATTGTTAGTTATGTTTGTCATCATGCAGAAATGGTGGTTCCTGGTTTTTCCTGAACCCAAAGAAAGCTACAGATATATATATATATATATATATATATATATATATATATATATATATATATATATATATATATATATATATATATATATATATATATTAGAACTGTAAAATTGTTTGCCTAAGAAATGTCACCCAAAGATACAGGTCCAGGTACTTTTTAGTGCATCCCTGGGAAGGTTGCCATTTTATGGTCATTGAAGTATATTCTTGATATACCCTGATGTCTTTATTTGCTATAATTTTTGTTATTATTATTATTATAAATAGTGTTTGTTAGAAGTGGTTTTGTGAAACGGACAGAATATTATAGGATACATCTAGTGTCTTATAAAATCTAAGTTATTTGTTTAATTTCAGGGGAACTAGAATTGTTTTATGAACAAATGTCCAGCATAAAAACAAACTGATCATCCCAAAACGAGTCACTGTGTTATGTTCACGGTGTAGGCCTACGCTACCATCTGAGATGTTAATTGTGGAGAGCAACACAGTAAAATCAGTTTGAACAGCACATCACAGAAACCATAAACAAAAAAGTGCCTAAACTCACCAAATGTGTGCTCTGGATTTCAGCATGTCGTTTCACAGGCCATGAAGTTCATATATAGGCGCTACTTGGTCAATCCGATGTCTGCATTGGCCGTGCAGCATTTACAGCGGTACGGCCTCTTCAGAAGTCAGGGCATTCATACTTCTTGCGCTTCGTGGAGCAGCGCAGAGCTGTTGTCAAGGAAGTGAGTTTGTGTTTATACAGGACCTCCCGCCCTCACCTACCGTCAACCAATCATGTAAATGCGGAGCTAAATGGAGCTCTCCATTACTACAAAAGTTGAGGCTACGGCGACGCAGTACAGAGCTCATTTTGGCCTCTGCATTCCTCCGTAGGCTCCGCAATTGCGTCACATCATCCACACGGTGCCTCCTACCACATGTTCATATCAAGCATAAATTGTCTCTTCCTATTTAAACATGTTAATTTATTTATGGTGGTCATAACGGTTGAGTAAACATCAAAAAGAAAGCTTGGTTCTTTATGTTCCAATAACAATGAGTGGGGGAATGTATTTGTAAAACTCACTGAGATTTGATTCCAAATTAGCTCTGTTGTACCTCTTTGTCATTTGTGCTCATACATCAAATGCTCTTCACATGGGTGCCCTGGCTCTATTTTGGGGATAGTGGTTTTCCACTTAGGCCAAGCTCTTATTTTCATCCTTTACAGGAAACTGGTGTGTCCTTACTGAAGTACTACTTATAGATTTCTCTGAATCATTTACTTTAGCAGGGAAATAAAGTAAAACAAACATTCTGTCATCTTGATGTAAATGTGTGGCTTGTTTTTCTTTTTAACCTGAGGTTGAGGAACAGTGGGAGAGTGTGTAGCACTGACCTCCGACCGGACATGCCTGAGCTGTTCTGTGTCAAATGTCTTTGAAGTGCTGTGAGTGCAATTCAAGTTGAATCCATGGCCGCTAGTGCCCCACATATTGTGCTACAGGGAACAGGCTCCCTTTTCTCCTCTGTCTCCTGTGGTCTAGGGAAGGGGACAGAGTCACAAGTTCAGCAGAAGGCACGGCGCTTCCTGTCAAGGAAAAAGCCAAGGGGGACCTGCTGAGAGTTGACCAGGCTTTTATAGTGTTTTTTTTATATGGTGTGGTTTCTCATGCTGGCCATGAGAAAATGTAGCCTACAATTGACAGCGGCTCGTTGTCCAAGCACGTTTGGATATTCAGCAATGAGTGCTAGGTTCTCACACAGGGTCCAAGAGAGAAGGTTAATCTGCCATCATTGGTCAATTTGCCATCATTTAGAAACATTTTCATAAACTGGTATTGTTCTCAAACTATTGTCCTCAAATGTTCTGATTTGCAATGTATTGCATCAAATTATATTTTACACAAAATCCCCAATTTTGTCAAAAGGCATTTTAATGGTCAAGCCTGTTGGTGCTGAATCAAGGTTGTGTGGGGAATGAGTTTCTCTGCTGATCAGATTTGTTCACAATGACCATGAATTTGCCTGGCAGCACTATGTCCCATTGTTAATAGGAAAGACTGCGCCCCGGTCAGAGCTGCAGAGATAGGGTTAATGCATGCAGGTGCTCACCTCCCTGATGACCCACTGTTTGGAGAAGTGCTTCTGCATACAAACTAGCCCTGGTACAAGCCTGTGTGCATACTGGAGACCTCATTGGTCCTGTAAGCTTCATGTGGGGATTGTAGGTTGAATGGGGGCAACTCATTGAGTGAGGCTGCCTGTCGCCAGAGCATGGTAGAGAAGGAAAGCTGAGTCTCCAATACCACTGAATAACATCGCCCTTAGTGCTGTTTAGGACAAATGTGCATAAGCATCCCTAAAATCTACGCTTAGTGCGCTATCAATAATTCATTTACAGAGACTTTAATATGGGGAAGATAAAACCTATTATTCTGATAAGTTTTTGTGTGGGATAAATCACTGCCATTTTGACCATTGAGAGAGATATAAAACGCCTGACATTTTCCCCTGTCACCACAGGCAACTGCTTGGAGCACGCTTCTTAGTGAAAGGTGAATTCCTTTGGGTGTGTGGCACAGAGCTTTTCCTCTCTCATCTCAGAAGCTCAGAATAGAATGTTTCTACCTCCTGCAGCCCACCATATTGTCATTTCCCCCACGGATTATGCTGCCTCCTTATTTCCACATGCAAATTCCGCTTAATCAGTTGCTGCTGTTTTATATTTACATATCTTTAGTTAAAAATTATGTAAAGAAAACAAAGCACAGCTTATATTTTTCACCCCCAGATTGCATAAGTTTACAGGAGACTTGTAGATGCAGGCTATAGTTGTGAGTGTACTCAGACAGATGATCAGTGTGTTCCAGGCCAGACAGGGGGGACAGTGTCTTGCTCTCAGATCTTGGAGGAAATCGATGTGCGATCCAGTGTGGAGCTGTGAAGGTCTTGGCAGGCAGCGTGTCACAGAAGGTGGAGCTCATTAGAGGAACGTTGTCCTCATGAAATGCCACTGTCTCCATCTCCCAGAAGAGGTGTCAAGACCTGTTATCTAATGCAGGAGAACAGTGCCATTAGAGGGTGGCTTCATCTGAGTGTTACCATGGCTTCATACTTCAATTAGAATATAACCTTTCTAATGTTTAGACTGCAAGTCAGTCAAGTGAGAGAGATACTACCTTGCTGGAACCATGTTCTGTATCCCTGCCTGTACTTTTTAGTGGAGCAGTCTGTACCAACAGAGAAAAACATAACAAGCACTCTATGCCAACTGAGACACCTCAAGTTAACTGGGAAGTCAGTTGTAAACTCTAAGCTTTCAACAGAAAATCTTCACCTGTTTATGACATGTTAACAACACTGTAATAAAACTGTCATGAAACAGCAGACAGAAGTGCTTTTCCTCTGGTTGCTAAGGTAAGTGTTGCCGTGCAGCAGTGGTGAAGCCATCAGTGCTCAGCTGCCTCCAGGCTGGATGATCTTAGAGTGCTAACCTGATTAGCCCCAGTCTGCTAGCCCCCTCCATCTCTCTACAGCCCCCTTCTCCTCTGTATCATATATCTGCCGCCCGCCAGCCAGCACCACTTGAGGAGAGTGTCTGTCTTCCTTCCACTTTGGACCTTTGCTTAGCAGTTTCCATGACAACATCCAATCCCCCTTCATTCCAAAACACATTGCTTGTCTGTTGTCTTTTCTGCCTGCTTTTCTCTATCAAAGTCTCGACTGATCCTCCAGCAGCTATCAGGTATGGTAATGTGCAATGTCCTCAAGTGGCCTCATGGGACAACTGTTGATCACTCTGGAGTACAGATACTTACCTCAATTATTCTGTATCCACCCATCTCTTGTGTATACTTTACCTATGGCAAGTGGCCAAACCGTCTCTATATCCCTATATATGCCACTGGGTTGTACAGCTGCTGCTTCACAAGACCTTTATACCTATAGTGGAGGTGAATACGCCATAGCAATCCTCAGCACAGCAAATCATCTCCATGTTATGTGATGAATGATGTGTTAAACTAAATGTTTTTCTCAGTTCAATCCCCTGAATTTACACCCCAGCCTAAGTGTTACTCCCTTTGAGTTACAGTAGGACAGGCAGTGACTAGCATCAATCAACCAAAATCTCAGACAGAGAAGATGGAGAGCGCTGCAGAGAGACAGATTTGGTTCATGTCAATTACTGCTTTATCACCAGAGCAGACAGCCAGCTCATGGATGTGACTTTTACAATGATGCAAGCAAATTGAATATGGGAACGCTTTGTGGGATAAATTAACCCAATGTGTTGAATGGAGCTCGGGCAATCTGATACAGTACATAACTTAGTCCCCATCTCTCTCTCTCATCTCTCCCATTCCCTCCCGCACGCGCACACACACACACAAAGCTTTGCTTAATACTTTCAAAAATGGTGTACGTCTGCATTTTGAGGGCAAGAAAGCACATTAGCCATGTAGCGGCTAAGAGTTCTTGGAATCCTGGGGATGTAATGTATGTGACATTTGCATGATTAAGTGGGATGATATTAACTCTGCTCTCTGGTTTTCAGACGAAGCCCCTCTGATCTCTATAGCCACAGGGAAGGGGCCAGCCAGTACACTGATGTTACATAATCCCAAGGAATAGCCAACCGGAGCGAGGGAAATTGTGCATTGTGTGATTGATTACAAACCCTGAACTCCGCATTACTACCATCGCACTGACAAACAAACCAACACAGTGGAAGAAAAACAATAAACATTGTCATCTTTTTTTCAGTAGTATGTCCACAAAAGATCACCTTTATTTACTATTAATTGAGTAAGCACACAACACATTACATAAGTATAGGATGGGGTCCATTTTACGAGCTGTTTGGTTGAAGGAGTATGTATTTGCATTGTGTCACGTGTTTTTGGTTAAAGGATAGTTGAAATCATTGCTGTTCGCAGCTGAGTTTACGAGGTAGACATTGAGACACTCATAAACAGAATATCATGTTATTTAAATGTACCACTGCAATTCACACACACACACACACACAAAACAGGCCTACTCTCAGATCTTTGAAATCGAGACAATACACATCGCAATCTGCCTAGTGCCATGTATAGACATTAGAAAATGTGTTCAACTCATAGGTCTGGTTTCCTAGACTCAGATGAAGCTTATTCTTGAACTAAAAAGCACGTTCAATGTAGATTCTCTATTGATAATGCTTTTTGATTCAGGAGAAGGGTGAATCTGGTAAGGGAAACTCATTATGCTTGTTGGAAAGTGGGAGAGAGGAACAAATCTGAATTGGTAGTGCTGCCATGGCCTGAAAATAAAGATCACAGGTGATTGAAAGGAAAGATAAAGTGAGATCTCCTTTAGACATGGTAATGCAATGGTTGTGTATTCCATGCCAACAGACATCCTTGTAGGGATCACACATTGATAATATGGCAATTATACTGATTGAGGAGAACTGTCTCTCTTACATTTATCATGACTTAAGGATAAAAGCTCACTCATCAATACTTAAAATGCTTAACAGCCTTGTGCTGCAAATTAAAAGAAAAATACATGGATTTGACATAAATGTTGTGGTTAACGTAACAGTTTGGAAAAACTGTGTTTGCAATGGCATATAGTCATTCACACACGGAAAACACTTGAAAATACAAAAATACATTGTATAAAAGTAATCTCAGACTGAAGCAATATTCACCACATATCAGCAGATTGGAGATATAGTAGTGTAGTGTTATTATCAAATACTTGGTGTATTAGAGCTAACTTGGCATTGTGACTTTCAATGTACAGGAAGATAACGAATGATACACACTGTATAGAAGCATATAGGTAAATGTGTTCATAGCAGTAAAAAGGACGTACACATCTCTAACTATCATCTCTGTCATCTCTAACTATCATCTCTGTCATCTCTAACTATCCTCTCTAACTATCATCTCTAACCTTCATCTCTATCATCTCTGTCATCTATAACTATCATCTCTATCATCTCTAACTATCATCTCTAACTATCATTGCTTACTATTTCAGGTTGAATGTAGTGAAATTTGTTTATCAATAAATGCTTTACGGTTGTCCACAGAAAGATACTCCAAGCTCTTAACTATGAGCTAAATAGGGAAGAAAAAATGTCTGAATAAATCCTGGCTTTGTTTTTTTACCTTTATTTAACTAGGCAAGTTAAGAACAAATTCTTCTTTTCAATGACAGCCTAGGAACAGTGGGTTAACTGCCTGTTCAGGGGCAGAACGACAGATTTGTACCTTGTCAGCTCGGGATTTGAACTTGCAACTTTTTGGTTATTAGTCCAATGCGCTAACCACTAGGCTACCCTGCCGCCCCAATTGTCAATTACCTATTGGGTCCAAAAAGCCTAAATAGATTACTACTATATTTCTGGCCTGTTTACAACATATGATAGCAGTATTTACAATATATAGATACAGCATGTGGTTCAACACCACTTTACAGTTACAATTAGTGAAAACTGAATGAGCCTAAACTAAGTCAAGCCCAAAGACCCTCAAGCAAATAATCTACTGTTGAGTTCCATTACATCAATTAGCTAGAACTCAAGAGAGGAGAATAACCATTTATTTTAGAATAAGTAACAGTCAGTTGAAGCCTATTGAAATATTATGGTAATACGCATATGGCAACGTGAGCTTTACAACCTCTACTGTCAGAGGAGGGGAGGGAGGGGAGGGGAGAGGAGAGGAGAGGAGAGGAGAGGAGAGGAGGGGAGGGTAGGGGAGAGGAGAGGAGAGGAGAGGAGAGGAGAGGAGAGGAGAGGAGAGGAGAGGAGGGGAGGGGAGGGGAGAGGAGAGGAGAGGAGAGTGCCACATACACATTTCAGACAAAGGTGCACATGGACACCCTAACAGTCATAGAGATCACATAGAAAAGCTTTAGAATACATGAACAGTTCTTGTCATTTTCTATTGAGCATCATCAAAAGTAATGTGTTTGTTAATAATACCAATGGCTTTAAGAATCAAGATCACCTCTAAGGATTGTTACACTCCAGGTCATGGACACACACAAAGAAAGGAGAGCATTAGTATGTGCCATTATCAGGTCCCTAGCCTAACTCAAAGATATAAATATAGAATCATGACAATCACTCTAAACAATAATCTTGGACATACTGGACTTTTGTGATCAATGTTTCTATATCACTGGTTGATTTGGGAGAGGGCCCATATTGTAGCTGCCCATTCCAGCCAATAATAATACAGCCAATATAGCCAGTGTTTGACAATTGTGTGACTAAGATACATCACAAAAACCACCACAATCAATGTAATTATTTGAGTAGATACATCAAGGCATTATTTACAGAGCAATTTCAGTTATTACCTTAATTTAACCCTATGCTTCCTCTAATATGAGGAACTCAAACTGCAGACCAAAGGTCTGGTTGACCCATAACATCCCCACAATGTTATAGCAGCACTCTGGCAGCTACAACATCCACAGCAAAAACAGTTAACTCTGAACACCAGGTGATTCGACCATTATTTGTTGTGTCAAGTGTGATAACGCCATTCGTTCACCATATACAGCAATCAAACCTTTATGCTGTGAGTTATACAACCTTACTCCATAGCAACCATGAGGGTGATTAGACAGCAACTGGTAGCAGACCCCAAGCGTATGTTTCAGTCAGTCTTGTGTTCTCCGTTCTTGGCCCATCCTCTGCTCATGGCCGCCACTACAATGGTGTACATGTTGAGCCAGGCCTGACGCAGCGGGGCTGTGTACCCCTGACCCAGACTGCACTGCAACATGTAAAGAAGGGACTCCCCCACCACCTGCAACATACACACACATACATGCATGCAAATATTCTGAATATTGGCATAGATTGGTAAATTGTTGGAAGTTGTGTTTCTTAAAAGTTGTATAGTGTACAGTACACACAGTATGACAGTAATGTATTAGGGTAAGTGATCAGAGTGACAGTAGTCTTACAGCGAAGGACTGGGTGTTAACCCCGACTGCCTGGTGCTTCTTCCCCAGGTTGAGCAGAAAATCCTCCAAGGTATGGAGGTTGTCCAGGTGACTGACTGCTGCATCGATCACCAACATTACCTGGACACACAAGCACACACACACACACAAACACGCACAAGAATGTACACACACACACAAACACGCACAAGAATGTACACACACACACAAACACACACAAGAATGTACGCACACACACAAACACACACAAGAATGTACACACACACACAAACACGTACAAAACAAAGAAACGTGAACATACACCAACATGCAGCAAGAAGTTAGACATTTCCGTGGATTTGTTTCCATGAATTAGCCATTTAACTGTCAGTTTTAACAGTGATGGGCTGAGCAGAGTTACCTTTGTGACATGGTCCAGGAACTCAGGGCTGGAGAGGCAGTCTTGTATGGTGCCACAGTTTGTGTTGTAGTGAAAGAGGTTGAGGAGTGCAGGCTCTAGTTCAAACAGTCTGCACAGACACAGAACACAATGCAGATACTGTAGATACACGTCGTAAGTCACACAATAGTTCTGATTTTAATGTCTGGTGTAAGCTAATAGGACTGTCGGCAACAGTTCTTCTCTAGCGTCTGTTTTAGTAGCAGCAGTTCCAAAATAAAGACTATTGCAGCCAGTCGCCAAGCAACAAGTCAAGCCTCAAGTCCCGGTATAGGGAGTGTACGATGCACTATCTGTGTTGGTTAAGTGTATTTCTCTCTCCAAGTACTGTTTACTATGGCGACTACATTATTTACACTATGTTGCACTATGCCGGGATATTTTCAGTGCATACAACTGCAAATTGTAGTGAATGGTTAGGTTTCAGTAAACTTTCTTACAAAACAAAATGCTGCAGATATCAACAAACACTCTGTTTTGGTACACATACAGTAAAGGCTGATATATACGAATCACCATGAAATCTTCATGGAGGAACACATGCAACTTCTCCTAACACCTTTGTTCCCTCCATTCCTAACTGCTCAAATAAAAAGCTTTAGCTCAGAATTGTACCTGGAGAACATGATGACTCCGTGTGGAACTTTGTTCTTGCCAAGACTCTCCCAGCTGACTCGGATCAGCTCCTTCTCTTTCTCTGTCAGCTTCTCCATGCCCAGGGTCGCTCAATGTGAGGACTAGTTCTCGTTGCAGGAATACGCCAACCTCTTTGCAGGATCAGAGGAAAAGCCTCCGGTCTGGGCAACCCATTACACTGTTGTAGACTCGGCTTGGGAAACCTCTGACGACCCACCTGGAAACTAAGTGTAAGTACAAGAGGGAAGACATAACATAGCAAAACCAAAACAATAGAAAGAGGAACTTATGATCGTTGGATGTGTGCAAATCCCAGCATACCTTGGTTGTGAGACTCTTTTCTCCTCACAAGCTACCTGTGTGTGTGTGTGTGTGTGTGTGTGTGTGTGTGTGTGTGTGTGTGTGTGTGTGTGTGTGTGTGTGTGTGTGTGTGTGTGTGTGTGTGTGTGTGTGTGTGTGTGTGTGTGTGTGTGTGTGTGTGTGTGTATTTGTGTGTGTGTGTGCAGAGCTGCTTTGGCAGGCACCCTTGTGCACTTACTTGCTCTCTTGCTCACGGTGCATTCAGAGAGAGACAAGTCATCCGCTGCTCTTATCTGTCACACTGACTGCTGTCTCTGTCCCTCCCCCTTTCTCTCTCCCGCTATGCTCTCTCTCCAGCGCTGTGGATTTGTTCACCCCACTAAAGAAGGAAAGATTTCTCTCTTTTTATCTGTTGAGTATGTGATGAGCTACAGCTCCTCCTGCAGGTGAACCAAGGGCTGTGAAAAACATCAACCTCCCCATAAATAAACAAACACATATAGGGTGCACTTTGACTTGCACTGTCACCTCCAGAGGAGGCTGGTGAGAGGCGCTATAGGAGAACAGGCTCATTGTAGTGGCATGGAATCGAGTCAAACATGTGGTTTCCATATGTTTGATGTGATTGATACCGTTACATTCATTCCATTCCAGCCATTACAATGAGCCCATCCTCCTATAACTCCTCCCACTGGTCACCTCATATAAGGTTAGTGGGCAATTAACTAATGCGGGATAAGTAAACAGTTAATCATAAGCATGATGTTGCATAATGGGGAATGTCAGACCCCAATTGGGGGCCAAAATTAACATTTTAGAGTTGCTCTTTAACCTTGCTATGAATCTTTCTACCATCAGATAGTTTTATGCCCCAAAACTACACTGAATGACACTCTGTAGTGCTTCAACCACAGACACTTAATCTGGAGCACTTGAATAATGAAATGTGTGGGAATTTTTATATTGTAGCTGAAGTAATAACAGACTTGAGGGCTCCACCTTTGCAAAAGTATATGGTTATTGTTTAACTGCTTGGAGAGGCGTCTTCTCAGACACTCAGATGACCAAGTCTGGTGGCCAAACTTACAGCATGTCATTACCCCACATAAGAGATGGGTTTTTTCTCAGCCATGCTATTGCCTGTTTTATTGGAATGCTTGTGCTCAACCGTTTCATTACATAGGTTTTTTCCCACACCTTTAAAGTTAGGATGTAATTAAACAGCCTTGCCCTACTATTCTCTGGGCCAGAGAGGTGATAGTGTTGTATTCCATATGATCTTATGCTGTTAGCCATGGCATTCTCTGTGTTTATAGTAACTTCTGTAGGGAATACCCAAGATGGTAAAAAGCAGTCTCCTGCTTGACCACTGGGGGGTGTAAAGAGGAGAAACATGGTTTCCATGACAACCTCACTGGAGCCCTTGAACTTCTGTCATGTGATGCTTGAGCTCTCTTGGATCTGTCATTCAAGCATCTCCAACCGATGTGAACCTGGTTTGATTGATGGGATTTCAGCTGATTGATGGGATTACATCTGGTTTGATTGATGGGATTTCAGGCCTACTGTACAGTGTAAAAGACCATTTAAGTTCACTCAATGACTTCCATAGCCATCTTTATCTGAATACAGCCAAACATTTGAGGTGGGACTTCACATCACGGTTCTGTGATGGTACCCTCCAAATGACCATATAAACTGGTCTCCATGGAGACAACAAGGTATGGCTCTGGAATGGGTCCTTGCTATCTGGGATCCTTGGGACGTCACTACCCCATTGAAGTTGAAATGTAAAATGGTTATGGTAAGGGTTAAGGTTAGGGTAGGGGTTAAGGTTTGGGTTAGGGTTTAGGGTAGAGTTGCCCCTAGGATTCCGGATAGCTGTTAGCCTTTGGAATGGTGGTCGGCTGCCAGCTACAGTGTGTAGGGAGGGATCTGTTGTCAGCTTCTTTGAGTGTGTTTCATCAGCCAACTTAAAAAATGATATCCAGTAATGTACATACATATTCAGATATTTCCATCTGGTTAGCAAAATCCCATAAATACATGGCTGTAAACTGCTTCAGCTCACTGTGGAGGCCAGTATTAAACCCCATTTGAAGTGGAAATGGGCAGAGAGCAGTGCACTGAATGCCTTTTGTGATGGCAGATGAATGTCTAGACCTATATACTTAACTGGCACTGTGGCTCTTGAAATAGCCAGAGACCTTAACCAAAGCATCAAAGAAATGTCAATTTCTGACGTTTCCTGTCCTTATTGGACCTGTCCATTGGCAACATATTTATGGCCTTGCATGACAGATTTAATATCGTACTATAATATCCCTTAGATCCCTGTCAGCACTTTGATTTATCAGTGAGGGATGACATACTAACTACACCAGGACCATTCAGAATCTGTAGTATTGGCCTATGTTTTGTTTTTAAACCCTTTTTCCCATCTGGTTACTAAGTATCTGTTCTCCTTTGTAATGCCACGCGTATCCCGGCAAAATTGTAGAAAACCAAATAAGCCCCTTATAGTCAGTTTTAATAAGGTTGAAATATTATGCAGCCATACATTTAATATTCCATAATACCCTGCCATTGTCAAATTCAAAATGACTTATAAATATATAGTTATATAAACCTTTATTCATTTTCCCACATTTGCTCCAGTTAATATCAATTTAAAAGCTCCAGAGGCCACATGTCCCTGTTTAGAAAGGTCATAATCCATAACAAACATGTCAGACAGTCAAAGACCGGGTCAACATAGTTAAATTAGACTATAATTATTTTAGAACATAGTGCTCTTTGAAACAAAATGGCTATATGGAGTTTCATGCCGGGTCGACCTTTTTCATCATACATTTATTTCCACTCTGGTTTTCACGCTCTCTTCCTCTACCTCTTCAATTTTCTCCCAGACGTCTATGTTTCCATCCCTAAATCAGACATGTCGGGTTAGAAAATGTCTATATTGTAATTACATCAACGTTTTGCTTGGCTGCAGTATTTGTCACCTCTTCACTAAATACTTTATGACAGTCTCCCTGTATTATGTAATGCAACATTGTATAAATGACCAAACCACATGGCGCCCTTGGAGTTCCAGCTGCAGTGATATTCCTAGTGGTATTATATATTGTATGAATACAACTAACAGTTAGTGGGTAGACACACTGCTACACACCCTTGTTGTCATTGTAGGTACCTTTTCTCCATGTTACTCTCAATACTTTGGTCATCACAATCGTCATCAGATTTGAAGATCGGTGTCGTTTCAAACTCTCATTCAAACCAGCTTCCCTCTGCATAGTCGCTCTGCGTTTTTCTACAGCAATTAAATCAAAAGCAATGGAATAGAAAAGGGGCAGTTAAGAGTTCAAAGGCTCTTCTCAAGTGTTTGCAATTCCATAAATGTAGTTTCCAGGTCATTGCAAGCCCATAGTTTACCTGTGACACCTGTTCAAAGAGGTAAGGATGGTCAGTGACTCTGGTCTTCATATCCTGTAGCTCCTTCTTATACTCTTTCATCCTTTGTTGCTCAGACTCGCTACAAGTACAGAGCCACAGACACATTAGGTAAAGAAATACAGTACAACTCTTTAATCAGTCTGTTCTTTTTAGTTTTCATCTAAGGAATTTCCATGTACTCACCAGTGCTGTTTCAGCTTCTCACCTCTTTCAGGCTGCTGTGAGGGTCCATGACCTTGGCACGGACAGCCACTGTCTTCTTCATGGCCTGAGACATCATCCTGTGTTTCCTCATAAACTCTGCACTCTCCTGCTCTGTGCTCTCCCTCTGCTCCACAGACCTTCTGATGGACCATAGGACAGAGAGAGTAATAGTCATCTTTACTGTGATCTGTGCGAATGAAAGAGACACATCTGATAGTGAAGTTCACAGTTCCCTCTTACCTAATGGCCATACGGCGTTTCCTTGCTGCATCTGTAATGTAGGTGGGAAGCGTATCTGTAGACAGCGATGTTAAACCACCAAAGGAATTGCTTCTCTTCAAAAAGGCACTGACTATGGATTCCTGAGAACAAAAATAACACGAGGAAACAAACCAAAGCCAAAGTAATAAACATATCAGTTCTATACTGAACTAAGTTCTACTTGCAGAGTGCTACAGTAAGCTCACTTGTTCTTTTTCAGAGCTGCTCCTGCTTGTTCTTGAGGGCAGGGTTGATGTCCACAGGTGGAAGGGCTGACACTTGGTCACATATTTCCTCTCGGCCCTCCTCAAGGCTTCCCTGTGGAAAGCCTTGTGCAGCCTATCAAAGTCAGGGACCTGGGAGGTGGTCTGATCCAGGAAGGCCAGGACCTCCTTCTTAGTGTGCTGGGAGCTGTGAGGTTCAGGGTTCTCAGTATGAGTTTGGTTCTCTATAGGTGCTGTGGACTTCCTCAAGTTCTCCTGGGCCCTCGGCTGGATGCATATCATCCTGCGCAGCTCCTCCTCTACAGAGCATGCAGAATTCAGTGGGGGAAAAATAGATTTAGAGAGGATAATAATACATTTATAACACCATTTCCTGTACCTTAGCAACATCTCAAGATATGTTTTTTTAGACAACACACCTTTCAAATGCTCTCCATCAGCTTCTTTCTCTTCTTCTCATCTCTCTCCAGGAAGCTGAAGGGCTTCTGCATGGAGAGCATGAAGTCCTTCCTCTGTTCATGGCCTTCCTTCCTCTCCCTCTGTCGCACCTGCATCATAGAGGTGCAAAAACACTTGGACAAGCACAGGAACAGCACGGAACTTCCTCTGACACTCCGCCTCCTCTTTCTCCTCTTTACTTAGTTGGTGCTGCTCTGTTTCTGTTGGCCTTGATGCTGAAGTTGCTGTGGTCCTCTCTGTGTGACAGTTGTGACGGATGCCCAGGCTGCAGAGGATGTGATAGACCTCTACGATTGTCTGACCTGTTGGGAGGTCCTGGAGTACTAGACTACCTGTCGACATCTGCTGACAGCATAGAGTTCTGCTGGATCCTTCTCTCCAGGCCCTCTCCCTGTCTCCTCTCTGTCTCCTGCAGCTGCTGCTTGTGGGCCTCCTCCATTGCTTGCAGCTGGTGTTGGAGCAGCACGTCTGATCTCAGGCCATCCTCCAGGAAAGCCTGATGATCTACAATGTTCCTAACAGCAGTGTGTCCTCCTGAACCCAACACTCACCAGACAGCTATGGAAAGAAGAAAAAGGAAGACATTTTGATTATATTCCAAAAACACCTCTTCAAGAAACACCTCTCACAGTGAGAAAAACCCTGCTATTTTTATTTTCCACAGAACTGACAAATATCAGGAAAAAAACAGGAGAAAAACTCCAGCAGCACATGGTGTGAGCCTGCGCAAGGGTTGCCCTAGCAACCAAACTGCTTCTCCTAACATTAGCAGAGAGGTATTCTTATGTCTATGGTGTTAAAATAACATAGTACATGCTAAACGACTGTTTTAGGGCAGAAAAATAGTATTGTTTCACAATGCATAACTACAATCAATTGTGAGATGAAAATATAGTGGAATGTTGAAAAATAGATATTTGAAAATAACCTGATTCTCGTGCACGATAGAACTACCGTAGACTTATTCCAGCGCAACATTCTTATCCCCTTCTTCCTGCTTCACAATAAAGACAGTCATATATCGACGTCATATATCCACACACACTGTTACAATGTTATAACTTTAGAATTTCTGGATAATGTTTAGCAAAACCAAGATATTTGACTCCACCCCCTGCAGCCCTCTAACGTTTGATTGGCTGAAGTAAAAGCTTGAGGTATCATGTTCATACATTTTAGGAACACATTTTTTATGCAAGCGGCGTGTTAAACTGTATATCTTGTACATTGCCCTTCTGAATACGGTTTTGAATTATGTTTTAATATGAATAGCACCAAAGTGCAGATAACTTGTGAATAAAACTAGTGCGGTTCCTTGTTGTGATTGGTTAAGCAGTACAGGAAGTACCTGCCTCGGTTACATTTTTTTTTCTCGCCTTGTTACATATATATAAATATACAACATGGCTGGATTATAGAATGGCCACCGCTGCGAATAGGACATATGCAAGGCGAGTTTAGTCCTGATTAAGAACATCCCAACAATACAGTTGGAGTTGTTTTAGGGTTAGACGAGTCCCACGTTACGTTGTTTTAAAGATGCATAGTCTCACTAAAGCAACGCTGGTTTTAAATGGAATTGGGCGGCGGTGTGTTGCTGTGAATCGTTTTTCAGGAGCAAGAATCATTTGCAGGGGACTCGCGTGTGCAGCAGAACATGGGGAACATGAAATGAGCTTTGTGATGTCATTATATCTGGAGGAGGAATGGTTGGGACCGCTATGGCTTGGTCTTTAGGTTAGTCGAGGTGATCTCCTGAAGCTGCCAAGAGACAGCCCAATCTGCCCCTACAGTTGCCCCCTCTAAACTTCTTTCTATAGCCACAACTTCATAAACCCCGCCCATGTCTACAATTTATCTACATAAAATACAATTTTAAACTAAATCTTAACCACACTGCTAACCTTAAACCGAACCCTAACCTGAAATTAAGCACATTTTTTTGCCAATTTTTAATTTGTCGCAGTGACATCTGATTTTGTGGCTGTGTCATCTGATTTTGTGGCAGTGTCATCTGATTTTGTTGCTGTGTAATCTCATTTTGTGGCAGTGTCATCTGATTTTGTGGCTGTGTCATCTGATTTTGTGTTTGTATAATCCGATTTTGTGGCTATAGAATTTAGTGGAAACCCCTCTAAAGTATTTGTCTTAGTTCTATGTTGCTTAAGTAAGGTATAATTAAAACAAACATGTAGAGGAACTTTTTAATTTCTTGTTCTCTTTAAAACCACAAGTGGTGCCAAAATGTAGGCTATAACAATGCTTCACTGCTCTGAACATCATATCATTAGATAGTCTGTCTGTTTATCATTTTGGACGCAGCATCAATCAATTTCATAGATCCTCATTATTTTTGACAGGCACAGATCCAAGCTTGGAGGGGAAGAAGATTCTGCTGCTTGAGGCAGGCAACAAAGAGGTGATGGACAAGGTCCCACACGCCTATAGTACCAGAGTCAGCTCCATCAGCCCGGGTTCTGCCACCCTCCTCAGTGGTACACAATTAGCAGCTCTGTTTTTCATTGGCAGCTAATAGCATAAGAAAAATTGCGGAAACCTCTCTGCCAGCAGATACACATGGCTACAATAGTATGAGGTTCATAAAGAACAGTAAGAGTGAATAGTTGTTTATATCCAGTTTGGTAGTCAATATTATTGTCAGGGTTGGTTTATCCAGTTAATATGGACAGTATATCTTATCCAATGACAACATAGCTCTTGTTTGGGTGGCCAGCTTGCTGCCTGATTAAGCCTATTTGTGGTGTGGCTCAGTAGAAAAGGTTGTCAGGAAGTCGGTTAGGGATCAGTCCCATTCTGTCATGTCGCACATGCTTAGCAGGGATCATATTTGGCCTCTAGTCTACATCAGTCATTGATGGGATCCTCTAAACTATTATTCATGTCTCCTTGGGTTTTACTTGACACACTGATGATGAACTGCATGTCAATAAGGAAGTGAAAGTAGTGATTTGGATACCCATCGCTATGTCATGCCCAGTTAAATTGACTTTGCCCACTTCATATCCCATTTGATCAAATTCCTTTAAATATCTCATTTGATCAAATTCCTTTAACAAGTCATTATGGTGCTTGCATGCCTCATACATAATATTCCTACATTTTATAGATGAGCATCTTGTAGTATAATATAAAATAGTGTGTGTGTGCCTTTCAGGTGTTGGAGCATGGAATCACATTATGAACATGAGATGTATAAGCCCTATCAGAAGATGCAAGTCCGTTTTTGGAAACTCCACTCTACCACAAGCACTAAAGGTATTTTTTTTAAATCTGAAACACCACTATATACTTACTTCCTTGCGTCAGTAACTTGTTTGGCTATAGAATTTCAGGAAAATGTCATCTCCACTGCCATTTAACCTCCACTCAATCATGTACTTTGCTGAACGTGCTGTACAATGACATTTTCCTCAGGAATCTATTTGTTCACAACAAAAAGGCAAACTCAATAGTGGTTTAAAACACGCATTTCGTTCATTCCTCTGCCTAATTTATACATCCTCATAGGCCATGCAAATGCAAGGGTGCTTTCAAACCCAAAAGACAGGAGGAGGTACATTTAAAAAGATGACCAAAACTCCCTGGCTTGGTGAAAGGTTTGGTTTTCCTTCTGGCCACAGTGGCAGAGTGTTTATTTATTAGGAGCACATTTAATAGGAAGAATAAATCTATTTGGCAGCTTTGACTAGGCACTCATTCTCTGTGTCTACTAATTATAAAGATTCATGTGACAAACAGGAGGCAGGAGATGAAAGATGACGGGATGTAACGATGTCAGCAGCAAAGTGACCCTGTTTTACAGCTGTGGGCACAGGCTGAGTCCCTTCTGTAAGATGTGGTCAGTTTGTATCAAAGACCAAACCTCAGGGTTTCACTCATGGCCAAGGATGTCATCATAAAATGCCTTGTGGTGATATACCTCTCCCATAATACCTTAACTGCTCTGCTCCTTTTTCTGCTTGTTTGTTTCCTGATGCATATTACAAGGATAGAGGAGCAGTGCGTTGAGGTTAACCTAAAAAAAGATCTTCACTATCCCAAAAAAGTTAACTACTGTCTTAAAAAGGAAATATAACCTGAAATAGGGTTTTGAGAAAGGAAAGGTTTCCCTATGAGTCATTAGTAAGCCATTTCCAATGG
This sequence comes from Oncorhynchus clarkii lewisi, assembly GCF_045791955.1. Classification (NCBI taxonomy): domain Eukaryota; kingdom Metazoa; phylum Chordata; class Actinopteri; order Salmoniformes; family Salmonidae; genus Oncorhynchus; species Oncorhynchus clarkii. The sequence goes on from NC_092165.1 coordinate 41,539,405, forward strand.
TCTCTCCCTTGTCTGAGTGTTAGGATGGAAAGATAAACAGGTTTTAAAGCTCCCGTTTGGGGATTTCTCCTAGCAAAGAGGACAATAAGTACATAGCAACAAATTTCTTATCAACAGAAGTATTATTTTTCTCCAACTTAAAAACTACTTGCAGTTTGGTTTCATTAAATCTTTCAAGCAGCCAACCACTTGTCCCAAGTTGCAAACCCACCACCATTAGTGGTTTTGTTGTACAGTAAAACCCACTACTTTATGTTGGAAAAAAGTAGTTTAGCTGTGTTACTTCTGAAAGATAAGGTCTGTCACCTTGGTAGCAAGCCATCAGTCCTACATAAGCACAAACACTTTCTGCGTTGCATTAATCGTTTCAGAAACCATCTCAGACAGTCTCAATTGTGAGCCACAATTATGTTTTTGTTCTGACTCTCAACTGTTTTGGGATACATGAACAAATATTTACTTGCTCAGTAATGTTAACTAATGTTTTACTGTAGCCTACTTATTTGTTGGGCCAAAAATATTGCCATAAATCAACATCACTAATGACCTTTCATCGTGCTTCAGTAAACTTCCATAGAACCAAGTCAACCATAGAACCAGAAGGGTGTTGGTGACCTTCCTAGAACTTAGTTTGGTACTTGAAATAGTGGCTGCCAAGTTCTGGCTGCAGATGAACAACTTTGATGTGTTCAGTTCAATGAGGCTGTGCTTCTTTGGCCGGCTAAATATAGGGAAAGGGGGTGCATTTAAAGATAGAGTTGTAGACCACAGGGATAATTGGTCTCTCATTTAGGTTTGGGATGCCTGCTCAGATGCCCTGATTACATTCGATAAGGAGAACCTGCAGGACGAGATGGCATACATTGTGGAGAACGACATCATTGTGGCAGCCCTAACAAAACAGCTGGAGAATCTGTCTGGTAAGAAAAGCAGCTTCATGTACAGTCCAGTTGCATTGATGATTTTCACATGAAACCCTCTCTATGTACCAGCAGTGATGTGACTCTCCTTAGAAGACCTCTTGATTCCATTGACATCCTGTTAATGAGCACTGGGTCTGGCAGCTCATGTAATGTCACCACATTTGTTCCATCCTGTCCCTGTGTTTTATTTATTTGTACTTTCCCCAGTGTCTGTTTTTAAAGACCAGTGCAGCTCTTGGACACATCCAGGTTTTTCCTGCTATTTCAATCAAGCGCCATATTCCCTGTGTGCCAGTTAAAGCACTCCATAGACCCAGTGCCATGGGAAGACACGTGCAGTGGTCCAGTGACCTATTTAATATTGACATGTGCTTCCACACCATGAGGATGCTAAAGTTCTGACGTTGTATTGTTGCTGAAATTAGACAGACTTTTTTGAGGTTCACAAATGAAACTTGAGCACTGCTGTGTGATCGACTGTAAAACTACGTATTTATAAACAGCCTTTTTAACATTTTGCACGAAACATATTTTCCTTACGTGCATGAAGTTGGTCCTCTACTTTCTTTTTTCTTCCTTTGTTCATGATGTTTCTCTGCTTCTGAGGAAGTACATGAAAAGCATGCACTGAGCCAGCTGGTTTGTAGTAACTCTGCTCTCAAATCACTGCAAGCCAATATTTGTCACTAGTAGTCAATCTGCGGATGGGAACCTCTTCAAGTGGGCAAAGCCAAGTGTAATTCCAGATCCTTTCTTGTCCGGGATGACTGGCTACTGATATTCCAAGACGGTGGGAGTTTTTAGTGCAACCCCAGCATGCTGGCAGCAAGTGGAAAGTGTGGCATGGTCTGCTTGTAGATAAACACTATTAGTCAATCCTATGCGGCAAGCCAAGACCATTTAGAAGATTGTCAATGTGAGCCTCGGCAACTGGTCCCTGCCAGAGAGGGAAACCAATGGTGTTTTACGAGGTGGTTTGTAGATCCTCCACCGCTTTAGTCACTTACAGCCAAACCTTACTCTCTTTTTTTTCCTTTTTGGAGGGAACAAGTAGCAAAGCCTTAATTAGTGTGACCAATGCTGGTCCCTTTCTTGTTTAGTGAAAATAGGGGTACGCATTTGACCTAAAACAATTCTCTGTGGCGAACCTAGGCTCTGCTTTTGACCAGCTTTTTCTCTGTGTTTTGTCTGTCAGATCAGGTGAAGGTCCAGTACAAAACCAAGGTGGTGATGTACACTTGGCCCAAGTCTCACCAGGTAGCTGAATCCATCCCCTGGGTTCAGGTCACCCTGGCCAATGGACAGACATTTCAAACCAAACTACTGGTCAGTCCAACAGCTGAGTAGTAACTCTTTTATTTTATGAATGTTGTGAATGTTATTGTTTTTTTAGCATTTGACCATGATGCTCTAGGCTATAACCACTGTGATTGGCTGTTTTTCAGATTGGAGCAGATGGGACAAATTTGATGGTGAGGCAGGAGGCGGGGATACCCACGGTCAAGTGGAATTACGACCAATCAGCTGTTGTGGCTGTCCTGCATCTGTGAGATGTACATCTTACAACCTGTCAATTTCACCAACACACCCTGTATTACCATATAATAACACCTAGAGGGATACTCTATTATTTTCATGTTTTACAGTATTTATCAAATTTATTTATAAAGCCCTTCTTACATCAGCTGATATCTCTGTACAGAAACCCAGCCTAAAACCCCAAACAGCAAGTATTGCAGGTGTAGAAGCACGGTGGCTAGGAAAAACACCTTAGAAAGGCCAGAACCTAGGAAGAAACCTAGAGAAGAACTAGGCTATGAGGGGTGGCCAGTCCTCTTCTGGATGTGCCAGTTGGAGATTATAACAGAACATGGCCAAGATGTTCAAATGTTCATAAGTGACCAGCAGGGTCAAATAATAATAATCACAGTGGATGTCGAGGGTGCAACAGGTCAGCGCCTCAGGAGTAAATGTCAGTTGGCTTTTCATAGCCGATCATATACAGCCAACAGAGAACAATGTTGCGTGGCAGAGGTTCCTTCCAACAGGACCCATAGCAATGTTACCGGTAAGTGTGTATGTTCAAAATGCAAATGATCTTTTTGCTGTTCCTTCTTTTTATCTGACATCCCCCTTCTCTCCTTTGGCTGTAGTTGTCGAACACAGAGAGCTCTTTGGTGTGGTCGACTAGCCACCGCCTCGCTGAGGAGCTACTGCAGCTAGTTGAGGAGAGCTTTGTGGACACCATCAACTCTGCCTTTGTGAGTCAGGCCTGACACCACCAAATCAGCTAATGACAATGAGGAACAAGTGCCAAAATACAGCAGAGAGAGAAATGGATATCTGATATATCCGTATGTGATATGAAAATATGGAAATGCTCTTGTTAAAATACCAACATATGCACACTGTAAGTTCACCAATGAACCAGTCAGCCAATACCAATGGGTGCACTTGTCACTGTTCTCTATCTACACTACATCATACGTGTAGACAATGCCAACGTTGCCGGCCTAAAGTTGCTTTCCCAAGCCGGCTATTTTTACTGGTCCTGCCAATAGGGTCACCACGGTTCAGTCATGCTTGCTTTCAGGCCTGGTTCGCTAATTAAACCTGTGGTCTGCCAGTGTTGGTCATTACTGCATGGAATGGTTTTCAAACTTATTCAACAGCACGGCCTGACCAGCTTCTTCTTTTAATTAGCAAGGCTCCTGTAATGCCGCCAAACCATTTTGTTAGAAAGGAAAAGTACACCCACTCTGCATTTCTGCTCTAGTTTGCATCTTTGTTAACTTCTTCTCTCTAATTGTCTACCACACCCCTCTCTATCTTTTCTGTACAGCCCCCTTCTCTGTCGGTCTATTCCTCTACCCTCTGTTACTGCCTCTCTTTCTCTGTCTCTTCCTTTCTGGCTTGATCTCTTCCTCTGTCTCTCTTCCTCTCTCCCTTTGTGTCTTCGTGTCTCTCGCTGTCTCCCTCTATCTGTGTCGTCTCTGTCTGCCAGTGGTGGGGCAAGAATCGGCCCAAAAAGCCGGGTCATGTTCCTCCTGGGCATGGGCCACGCATCAGAGTACATCAGGCACCGGGTGGCCCTCATCGGGTAAGTCAACACTCATCCCTGTGGGACACTGAGTTATTGAACTTTACATCGGTTTGCCTTGGAAAACCATGACTTATAATTCACTTGGAATTTTGTAAATAGAAGGTTTATATGCCCTTATTCTGTAAAGGTATAAAAGGGTCATAAAAACAATCATTATCGACTGCATCTAAAAAAATATTTGTTTAATTCCTCAGCTCAATCATTGGTATTTCTGTATATTTGAAGGGAATTCTTGCTCTGGTCCTACCCCATAGATGTAGTGACTAGGTCCTACCCCGTAGATGTGGTGACTAGGTCCTACCCCGTAGATGTGGTGACTAGGTCCTACCCCGTAGATGTGGTGACTAGGTCCTACCCCATAGATGTGGTGACTAGGTCCTACCCCGTAGATGTAGTGACTAGGTCCTACCCCGTAGATGTGGTGACTAGGTCCTACCCCGTAGATGTGGTGACTAGGTCCTACCCCGTAGATGTGGTGACTAGGTCCTACCCCGTAGATGTGGTGACTAGGTTCCTACCCCGTAGATGTGGTGACTAGGTCCTACCTCGTAGATGTAATGACTAGGTCCTACCCCGTAGATGTAGTGACTAGGTCCTACCCCGTAGATGTAGTGACTAGGTCCTACCCCGTAGATGTGGTGACTAGGTCCTACCCCGTAGATGTGGTGACTAGGTCCTACCCCGTAGATGTAGTGACTTGGTCCTACCCCGTAGATGTAGTGACTAGGTCCTACCCCGTAGATGTAGTGACTGGGTCCTACCCCGTAGATGTAGTGACTAGGTCCTACCCCGTAGATGTAGTGACTAGGTCCTACCCCGTAGATGTAGTGGCTAGGTCCTACCCCGTAGATGTAGTGACTAGGTTTACATGGCGGGGGTCTTTAGTTTTCTTTGCAGGGATGCAGCACACCGCGTCCACCCTCTAGCTGGCCAAGGAGCCAACCTGGGCTTTGGGGATGTGGCCTGTCTCACTAACTTTAAGGATCTGGGTTAGTGACTATACTAAACAGACACAAAACACAGCAGACATAGCCAGTGGTTTCTCATAAGCTTTTTCCCATAACCCAGGCTAGGACGCTTGCTGTTGTTCTTGATTATAAAAAGAACCGGCTTTCCTCCAAAATGTATTCTTTTTTTTTTCTCCCATTCTGCCAAGGACTGTACATTGCTTTTTCATAGAAATGGAAATCCTGTTATGTGAATCTTTTATTTGTTTTATTTTGAAGTCAGAATAGCTCCAATGTATTGACAGAATGCAACAAAAATTAAAATAAAATGTTCACAGGACCAGAGTATGAAACTCTTTCCCCCATGATATGTAACCCCTGGTGTGTTGCTCTACTCTGTGTTGTGTTGTGCAGGGGCCATGTAACCCCTGGTGTTTTGCTCTACTCTGTGCTGCGTTGTGCAGGGGCCATGTAACCCCTGGTGTTTTGCTCTACTCTGTGCTGCATTGTGCAGGGGCCATGTAACCCCTGGTGTTTTTCTCTACTCTGTGCTGCATTGTGCAGGGACGATGTAACCCCTGGTGTTTTGCTCTACTCTGTGTTGTGTTGTGCAGGGGCCATGTAACCCCTGGTGTTTTGCTCTACTCTGTGTTGTGTTGTGCAGGGGCCATGTAACCCCTGGTGTTTTGCTCTACTCTGTGCTGCATTGTGCAGGGACGATGTAACCCCTGGTGTGTTGCTCTACTCTGTGCTGCATTGTGCAGGGGCCATGTAACCCCTGGTGTTTTTCTCTACTCTGTGCTGCGTTGTGCAGGGGCCATGTAACCCCTGGTGTTTTTCTCTACTCTGTGCTGCGTTGTGCAGGGGCCGTGCAGGGGCCATGTAACCCCTGGTGTTTTTCTCTACTCTGTGCTGCGTTGTGCAGGGGCCGTGCAGGGGCCATGTAACCCCTGGTGTTTTGCTCTACTCTGTGCTGCGTTGTGCAGGGGCCATGTAACCCCTGGTGTTTTGCTCTACTCTGTGCTGCATTGTGCAGGGGCCATGTAACCCCTGGTGTTTTGCTCTACTCTGTGCTGCGTTGTGCAGGGGCCGTGCAGGGGCCATGTAACCCCTGGTGTTTTTCTCTACTCTGTGCTGCGTTGTGCAGGGGCCGTGCAGGGGCCATGTAACCCCTGGTGTTTTGCTCTACTCTGTGCTGCGTTGTGCAGGGGCCATGTAACCCCTGGTGTTTTGCTCTACTCTGTGCTGCATTGTGCAGAGGCCATGTAACCCCTGGTGTTTTGCTCTACTCTGTGCTGCGTTGTGCAGGGACGATGTAACCCCTGGTGTTTTGCTCTACTCTGTGTTGTGTTGTGCAGGGGCCATGTAACCCCTGGTGTTTTGCTCTACTCTGTGCTGCGTTGTGCAGGGGCCATGTAACCCCTGGTGTTTTGCTCTACTCTGTGCTGCGTTGTGCAGGGGCCATGTAACCCCTGGTGTTTTTCTCTACTCTGTGTTGTGTTGTGCAGGGACGATGTAACCCCTGGTGTTTTGCTCTACTCTGTGTTGTGTTGTGCAGGGGCCATGTAACCCCTGGTGTTTTGCTCTACTCTGTGCTGCATTGTGCAGGGACGATGTAACCCCTGGTGTTTTGCTCTACTCTGTGCTGCATTGTGCAGGGGCCATGTAACCCCTGGTGTTTTGCTCTACTCTGTGCTGCATTGTGCAGGGGCCATGTAACCCCTGGTGTTTTGCTCTACTCTGTGCTGCATTGTGCAGGGGCCATGTAACCCCTGGTGTTTTGCTCTACTCTGTGCTGCGTTGTGCAGGGGCCATGTAACCCCTGGTGTTTTTCTCTACTCTGTGCTGCGTTGTGCAGGGGCCGTGCAGGGGCCATGCAGCATCTGTTGGAATATGAGGCGGAACTGCAGCGACACAACCTGCCGATGATGGCCGCCATCGACCTGATGAAACGACTCTACTCAACTAACGCTGCCCATGTGGTTCTCTTACGCACCTTCGGTCTGCAAGCCACCAACACACTACCAGCCATAAAAGTATGCTATCTCTCTCTTTACTAAAGTGAACCCCCAACTCTTCAATCACACAACACTTGTTCAAGTAGAATTGATCACTTCTTGAACCCCCAAGGTTGGGTCATCTCTCAGCAGTAATCCCCACCTTGGCTTTGCCCATGACCCCACCCCACCCTCTTCTGATTACATGGCTTTTTACTTCAGCACTGCCTATAATTTCCATGGTCGAGAACCTACTACTACAGCAGCTAAGTTTAGCCCCAAATTTAGCGTTACCGAAAGTGTGTGGGTGGGGTGCAGGGCTGGCCCCGGGGCTGCGTTACGGCGGTATTGACTTGTGTTTTCACACCCCTTTTATTACAGACCGCTCATGTGAAATGGCTTTATTTCATACTAAGTGATTCAGACCAAAGCAACCGTAACTGGTTGTAAAGGCATTTCCCCCCTGGAGACCCAAAGTTATGCTTGACATTTTTCCATATTAAATGTTCAGTTTCCCAGTTTACAGATATCGCATACAGAGATTTGTTGTGCCACTTTTTATGCAGACAGGAAAGATGCTAGTAATTGGATTTAGTAACACTTGCTAGTGCTATACGCAGATGGATAAGTATGGATGGATGGATAGAAATGGATGTTTTAGATTTGTGAGTTGCTCTGTTGATCTCGTTCTTTGTCTCTCCAGGAGCAGATCATGGCGTTTGCAAGCGAGTGACACGTACACTGGTCCTGAAGTGGCAGTTTGACGGGACTCCAAAGATGATATGCCACTGTGACTTTGTGAATGGAATGTAAAGTGTAAATTAATAAAGTTCTATATTATGCTCTGTTATTACATGAACATTGCTATACCTGCATGTCTTTCTTTGTGTGTTGATGATTTTGGAAACTTCCAAGCATCATTCTGTATCACAGTTTCACAATCTGTTGGAATTTTTATGACAGAAAATTTGTTTCGGAAAACATGTATTTAAAATGTTTTGCAAATGTATTGAGAATGAAATGCATAAATATATAATTTACTTAAGTATTCACCCCCGTTGAGTCAATACTTTATAGAAACACCTTTGGCGGTGATTACATCTTTGAGTCGTCTTGGGTATGTCTGTATCAACTTTGCAGTTCTGGATTTGGGGATTTTTCTCCCATTCTTTCTGGCTGATTTTCTCAAGTTCTGTTAAGTTAGATGGGGAGTGGCAGTGAACAGCAATCTTCAAGTCTTTCCACAGATTTTCAATGGGATTCAAGTCTGAGCTTTGGCTGGGCCACTCAAGGACTTTCACATTCTTGTTCTGAAGCCATTCCAGTGTTACGTTGGCTGTATGCTTGGGGTCATTGTCCTGTTGGAATGTAAGTCTTCACCCCCAGTCTGTTGTTTGCACAGGTTCTCATCAAGGAGTCTCCCAGTCCCTGCCACTGAAAAGCATCCCTATAGCATGATGCTGCCACCACCATGTTTCACGGTAGGAAAGGTGTTCGTCGGGGGATGAACTGCCTGGTTTTCTCCAGACATAGCGCTTTGCATCCATTCCAAATAGTAACATTTTTCTCTCATCAGACCACAGATTATTTTGCCTTATCTGTCTTTCATGTGCCTTTTTGCAAACTTCAGGCATGCTGTCATGTGCTCTTTTTTTCAAGAGTGGCTTCCGTCTGGCTCTCTCCCTTAAAGCCCAGATTGGTGAAGTGCTGTAGATATTGTCCTTCTGGCAGGTTCTCCCATCTCAGCTAAGGAACTCTGTAGTTTGGTCAGTGTTCATTGGGTTCTTGGTCACCTACCTGGCCAAGATCTTTCTTGTCTGGTTGATCAGTTTGGTCTGAACGCCAGCTTTAGGCAGAGTCTGGGTAGTTCCTTACCAAGAACCCAATCAAGTTATAGCGACATCTCAAAGATGATCAATGGAAATTGGATGCATCTGACTCCAATTTGGAGCGCATAGCAAAGGGGTGTAAATACTTATGTAAATTAGATATTTCTGTATTTAATTTTCAATAAATTTGCTAACATTTCTAAAAATAAGTCTTCATGTTTCAGCCTTTCATGTGTAGATAGGTGTGATTATTATTATTTATTTTTATTCAGGCTGTAACATGGAATAATTCAAGGTATGAATACTTTCTTAAGGCACCGTACCTGTACACCAAGTACACTTTTAATATTTTATTCAAACATACTTGTATAATGTATGTTTTACTTGCACCAGGTTTTCATAAAATGTGATTTACATGATCAGTTATCAAGCAGTTCACCTTAACTTTGAACATTATGCAGCAGAAATAAAGTTATCTTTTGCAAAGTCAAAGCAGTTACAGTCTGGTAAGTATTTTACTTATACAGGTTTACTTTGTAGTATTATATACAGCAGTAGTTATTGTACATATTTGCTACTGAACATATAGCGGCTATTGTTGAATAGGCTAATGCATTGCATTAGAGCAATTATACAGCGAAGTTCATTTTGTACAAATTGCACCAGCATTCAAAATAATCAGGATCTGAGATTTAAATATTTGTACAGTTCACAAGAAAATTCCAAACAGTATTAATAAGCATGTATGTGCCTTGCACCTAGAGCTATATCCGCACAACTGAAAGATTTATGGGTTTAAGGTCTTTGATATACCTGACATGCTTCTTAGGCTGTATGTATCAGTCTATGGATGATATAGTACTAGAGGGATATTGAAATGACTGGTTGCTGAATACAGCCACAAGCCAAAGCTACATTGTAATTTGGAGAGGGTCATGTAGTCTTGCCACGGTTGATCGAACAATGACCATTTAGTGCTCCACTGTAGACAACACAAATAACGCAGACTTTACCAACAGTCAGAAACACAAAGCACTCACTTTTCTGATTCAATTCAACTGGCCATTCTACACAAGGCCACATCTACTAAGGCTGCACTTTCAAAATATAGGCATCAACGTCATAACGTATGTATTCATATATCAAATGCAAGACATACTCAGTGAGAACACTACCATCTCACCCTCTCTGTGCTTTACTTGCCCTCTGAGTTGTGGCAAATTGGTCACCTCCTTTAACATTGATGAATATGTACAACTCTGTAGACAACATCCAAGCAACAGTTCTCAGCTACAGCATAGGCAGTTAAAGTGTTATGTGCAAAGTATGAGGGGAAACGTTTCTGTTTACTTAACTTCAATGATATATTGCTTAACTCTTGTGAGGGAAAATATATTGTTCACCTGTCCTACAGTATGATGTACTGGAAATATATTTCCAGATAGAATGAGTTGGATTCAGAGCTATGACTGAAGGTTGCATTCCTGCAACTTATTTTCTCTCCAAATATTCCACTGTACATTACAGTGCACTCCAGGACCACAGTAAGCACCAAAGTTCTCTAAATACCTGACTAGTTGCAGTGCTTCTAACAACTCTACATGCTCAAAGGTAGCCAAATAAGACTGCATTTCAGGTCAGACACCCCGAAGGAAGCGCATATACTGTATAAACGCTTGCTTTACAAAAATAAAGTCAACTCACTAATTATGGATGAAACATACAGTAGAAATAGCTGTCCTTCATTATAAAAAATATAGTGATTTCTTTGTCAACAGTTCTTGGATTATTTGCAGGAGGGTGCTGGGGACGGAGGGGAGGGGTTGGCTGGAAAAGCTTGGCAGTGCTGCTGAGCAGGTGGGAGGGATGGTCGGGGGGGGGGGGGGGGGGGGGGGGTGCCCCCATTAACAGGCTGTCCCTCTCAGTGCCTGCAGGCAGGTAGAATAGCTGCCCTTAGTGGATGTTGAGGTTGTTGAAGTGATCGAATGTGGCTCCCAAGGCCCAACTTGTCTCAACATTGTTCACCTTCTTGGCGAGCTGTGGATCAGAACAAGAAAAAAAACATACAAAATAAACCATCATGTTAAGTTGACCTATTAACCTCTTGGTGCCTGTCCCCTCCCTGTGTGCCCAGTGACCTGTTCCTGACTGTCTCACCTGCAGCACTGTGTTGTCCTTGAAGCCAAAGCCCTCCTTCAACAGGCATGTGATATATGTCATATCCATGCAGAGGAAGGGGCTGATGGGACGGTACTTGGTCATCTTGTTGCACACTTAAACAAAAACAAGACGGCACTACATTAACAACAACTCACATACCACTGGCAGAAAGCAGAGAGCACAGGTGGGTGTATTTAGAGATATCGTGTGTCATGTTCAAAGTGGGGTCAAGCAGCACACAACCTCTAACCCATATGCCACATTATAGAAAGCTGGTCATCTTGTTTTGTTTATTTAGTTTGTTTAGCTGACTGAGCAAGGGGGTGTGAGAAGAGTCAAGGGTCAACACATGTTGGTGAATCTGGGGGTGGGAGGCCGAGCCAAACAGACTAGCTGTACACAGCGTGTCTCTCTCAGTCTCAGCCCCCGGGTCAGGTTGGGTGTTGTGTGGCTGTCAGGTACAAGAGACAGAGCTCAGAGCTGCCCAGGTCAACTGCCTGCCAACCTGCCCAATGCCAGACGTGTTCATCGAGACCATGTGAAAGTGTTCTCACAATGCAAATAGACTTTACATAACACACCAACTCACTCCTACTAGCTGTAAATCTAGCACAACATGGGCATTTATTTTGCCACACACTCTAATGGATTAACCAAGGCTATATGTCCATCTAACGCGTCAGGACACTTTTCACATCACATTTGTCAATTATGTGTAAATGTCTTAGAATATTAAATGTATATAGAATATTAATGTATTTGTGTATGCTCCAAGAACAGTTAAGAATCAGACATTTCATCTAATGGTCCTTGGTTATATTTGAAATGGCAGAAAAATGTGCCAATGTTAGGTTAGCTGTGTCAAGAAGAAGTTTGGCCACAAGGTTGAATATTTGTGTGAGTTCAAACAGCGTGTATTTTTGCAGGCAAACTTTGTGGGGTAAGGAACTGATATTTTGTGAGGCCTTGTGAGATTGTTGGAGTCTAAAATAAAACCAACATTTCTTGATTGTACACTGTGTACTGTATCAATATAGTCAACATGTGTCTAAGAGAAAAGCCTAGGACTCTCTCACCTTCTTTGGCTCTCTTCTTGAAGTCCCTGACTTCTACCATACCACCCCGACTGCCATCTGGAAAACAAAAACAAGACTAGCCTACTTCTAGTGATCTGCTACAACAGTTGTCATTTCAGTTTGCCAAGCATAATCATGAAAAATGCAGTAAATGTATTTGAGTAGAAAACAATTAAACCATTATTTTTTATTTAAACACTTCATATCATTGAGGTTTTACTGGATGCAGACTGAATGGGGATTTTGTAGCTGTCCTGCTCTGTGTGTCTTCTCACCAATGAGGCCTGACTCCACAGCTCTGTCGAAGTAGTAGGAGAAGGCGTAGAAGATGCTGCTGCCCTTTATCTCGAATGGCTGGTGCACGATGCCTTTCACCACCCTCATCACCTCATAGTAACACAGCTTGTACCCTGCATAGCCTGGAGAGAGATCACATCCTTAGTATCTAACACAAGCTGTACTCAATCTTCAAGGTAGGTATCATATTTAGATTACAGCGTTATGTCAGCTTTATGACAACAAAACACCCAATTCAGTTGTTATCAAGAATAATTCTAAATCAGCACCAACAATAAAATATTTATTTTCAAATGAGAGTGAAATAACTGAGTTTGCTGCATGCTTGTGGTGGAATGCACTGGGAGACCCTGGAGCCTCTTTACGATGTCAAAATGGGGTTGAGGCTATGGGCTCTCAAGAGCGCGACACTCGAAAAACCCTAAAAGTACACTCACAGCATCCTGGGATTGGTTGGTTACAACCAGGGAAACCAAGTGCTGACAAGAGTAGCACTTAGCATAGGCCTGTTGGGTGATCTATTTTTACCACATAATTGTGAGCGGTCAACATCAAGCCTTTCGTTACACAGAGAAATAACATCTCTGGGACTAACCCAGTATCTTTTGGCTACATGACTGTGGTATGGGAGTGATGCATTATTTGCGGAGTAAACTGACAATTTTCCTCTCATTTAAATACAAGGTTTGCTGTATTATAACTGTTGAAAGTCTGAGTGCAGAGAGAAAGAATGACAAAACATGCATTTTGCACCACAGTGCAGCTGGCTCCAGTGGAAAAATGTTCCCAACTCTTACTCAACTAAACTCTTACATTGAGCTATCGGAGACAGAATAATTGATTTCTAGATTAGAGGATTCTTTTTAAAAATGATGTTATCGAAATGGTATGTTTTATTTTGCGCTTACCATCAGGAATTCCGCTAACTTTGTAAGTGATTCCACCAAAAGTCCAGTCCTGTCTGAACTTCTTGGGTAGACAGGAGCTTGTGAAAACTTTCCACTCCAGACCTGAAAGAATAAACCAGATTGGTTATAGGATTGTCCACTGTCCCCCCGAGGATAACATTTAAATAGTGTCTGATTTATAGAAATCTTAAGTGTGTCTTGCAGCATTATACAAATCTATTAATCTGTCATGAACAGATGAATGACTGCAGATAAGCTTGCATATCTAAGTAAATATGCCCATTTTAAATTACCATCAGCTCCCAAAGCCCCAAGAGTTGCCAATCGAGCAGCTACAAGTCCATTTCCAAGGTAGCTGAATGAGGACAGAAATTCAGAATACATTCATGACAATGCCAAAGTAATGTGAGTATACTGTTTTGCATTGTATGCCATGACATATAAAGTACCTGCTGTACCAATGGTTGATTACAAACCTGTGAGTGTAGAGCTGTAGAGTGTTATTGAACATGTTGATGTTGGCAATGTAACTGGCTGGGGCGGTGAACACTGTTTTCTATGGGAACAGAGAGAGGTGTTCAGTAATATGTAATTAAATAGCAATAGTTCTCTCAATCTTTGCAAAACGTCACTAACAGTGGAGTTCAGTTGAACATTTACCTTTGATTTTGGAAGGAAAGTGATCTGGGTAGATCCTCCACCCAAGTCCAGGATACCCACTGTCTTCCTGGTCTTGGCATACAAGTGACCTAAAGCAAACAGATGTAAAGTCAAACACACAGAATTGGAAATAGAAAACTATAGACAGGATGCTATCCATCATCAACATTATAAACAGAAAGTAGAACATACACATACTGTACATTGACCACATACTGCATTTAGCATTCATTCATATTCCAACCACCCGCCTGAGACAAAGACTGGCATTCTAACAGATACAGTGGGGCAAAAAAGTATTTAGTCAGCCACCAATTGTGCAAGTTCTCCCACTTAAAAAGATGAGAGGCCTGTAATTTTCATCATAGGTACACTTCAACTATGACAGACAAAATGAGAAAAAAAATCCAGAAAATCACATTGTAGGATTTTTAATGAATTTATTTGCAAATTATGGTGGAAAATAAGTATTTGGTCAATAACAAAAGTTTATCTCAATACTTTGTTATATACCCTTGGTTGGCAATGACAGAGGTCAAATGTTTTCTGTACGTCTTCACAAGGTTTTCACACACTGTTGCTGATATTTTGGCCCATTCCTCCATGCAGATCTCCTCTAGAGCAGTGAGGTTTTGGGGCTGTTGCTGGGCAACACAGACTTTCAACTCCCTCCAAAGATTTTCTATGGGGTTGAGATCTGGAGACTGGCTAGGCCACTCCAGGACCTTGAAATGCTTCTTATGAAGCCACTCCTTCATTGCCCGGGCAGTGTGTTTGGGATCATTGTCATGCTGAAAGACCCAGCCACGTTTCATCTTCAATGCCCTTGCTGATGGAAGGAGGTTTTCACTCAAAATCTCACAATACATGGCCCCATTCATTCTTTCCTTTACACGGATCAGTCGTCCTGGTCCCTTTGCAGAAAAACAGCCCCAAAGCATGATGTTTCCACCCCCATGCATCACAGTAGGTATGGTGTTCTTTGGATGCAACTCAGCATTCTTTGTCCTCCAAACACGACGAGTTGAGTTTTTACCAAAAGGTTATATTTTGGTTTCATCTGACCATATGACATTCTCCCAATCTTCTTCTGGATCATCCAAATGCTCTCTAGCAAACTTCAGACGGTTCTGGACATGTACTGGCTTAAGCAGGGGGACACGTCTGGCACTGCAGGATTTGAGTCCCTGGCGGCGTAGTGTGTTACTGATGGTAGGCTTTGTTACTTTGGTCCCAGCTCTCTGCAGGTCATTCACTAGGTCCCCCCGTGTGGTTCTGGGATTTTTTCTCGCCCTTCTTGTGATAATTTTGACCCCACGGGGTGAGATCTTGCGTGGAGCCCCAGATCGAGAGAGATTATCAGTGGTCTTGTATGTCTTCCATTTCCTAATAATTGCTCCCACAGTTGATTTCTTCAAACCAAGCTGCTTACCTATTGCAGATGCAGTCTTCCCAGCCTGGTGCAGGTCTACAATTTTGTTTCTGGTGTCCTTTGACAGCTCTTTGGTCTTGGCCATAGTGGAGTTTGGAGTGTGACCGTTTGGGGTTGTGGAAAGGTGTCTTTTATACTGATAACAAGTTCAAACAGGTGCCATTAATACAGGTAACGAGTGGAGGACAGAGGAGCCTCTTAAAGAATAAGTTACCGGTCTGTGAGAGCCAGAAATCTTGCTTGTTTGTAGGTGACCAAATACTTATTTTCCACCGTAATTTGCAAATCAATTCATTTAAAATCCTACAATGTGATTTTCTGGATTATTTTTTCTCATTTTGTCTGTCATAGTTGAAGTGTACCTATGATGAAAATTACAGGCCTCTCTCATCTTTTTAAGTGAGAGAACTTGCACAATTGGTGGCTGACTAAATACTTTTTTGCCCCACTGTATTCAGGGCCTTCAGAAAGTATTCAGATCCCTTCACCTTTTCCACATTTTGTTACGTTACAACCTTATTCCAAAATGGATTAAATAAAACAAATTCTACATCAATCTACACACAATACCCTATATTGTATATTGTATATGTGAATGTATTAAAAATAAAAAACTGAAATATCACATTTCCATAAGTATTCAGACCTTTTACTCAGTACTTTGTTGAAGCACCTTTTTACGCAGCGATTACAGCCTTGAGTCTTCAAATCAAATTTTATTGGTCACATACACATGGTTAGCAGATGTTATTGTGAGTGTAGCGAAATACTTGTGCTTCTAGTTCCAACAGTGCAGCAATATCTAATAAGTAATCTAACAATTCCACAACAACTACCTAATACACACAAATCTAAGTAAAGGAATGGAATAAGAATATATACATATAAATATATGGATGAGCAGTGACCGAGCGGCATAGGCAAGTTGCAATAGATGGTATAAAATACAGTATATACATATGAGATGAGTAATGCAAGATATGTAAACGTTATTAAAGTGGCATTATTAAAGTGACTAGTGATGCATTTATTAAAGTGGCTAATGATTTCAAGTCTGTATTTAGGCAGCAGCCTCTCTGTGTTAGTGATGACTGTTTAACAGTCTAGCCTTCAGATAGCCTTGAGATAGAAGCTATATTTCAGTCTCTCAGTCCCAGCTTTGATGCACCTGTACTGACCTCGCATTCTGGATGGTAGCGAGGTGAACAGGCAGTGGCTCAAGTAGTTGTTGTCCTTGATGATCTTTTTGGCCTTGCTGTGACGTCGGGTGATGTAGGTGTCCTGGAGGGCAGGTAGTTTGCCCCCGGTGATGCGTTGTACAGACCGTACCACCCTCTGGAGAGCCCTGCGGTTGTGGGCGGTGCCGTTGCCGTACCAGGCAGTGATACAGCCCGACAGGATGCTCTGAGTTGTGCATCTGTAAAAGTTTGTGAGGGTTTTAGGTGACAAGCCAAATTTCTTCAGCCTCCTGAGGTTGAAGAGGTGCTGTTGCGCCTTCACCACACTGTCTGTGTGGGTGGACCATTTCAGTTTGTCCGTGATGAGTACGCCGAGGAACTTAAAACTTTACACCTTCTCCACTGCTGTCCCATCGATGTGGATAGGGGGGTGCTCCCTCTGCGTTTTCCTGAAGTCCACGATCATCTCCTTTGTTTTGTTGACGTTGCATGAGAGGTTGTTTTCCTGACACCACACTTCCGAGTACCCTCACCTCCTCCCTAAAGGCCATCTCATCTTTGTTTTTAATCCAGCCTACTACTGTTAGGTCGTCTGCAAACTTGATGATTGAGTTGGAGGCGTGCTTGGCCAAGCAATCATGGGTGAACAGGGAGTACAGGAGGGGGCTGAGCATGCACCCTTGTGGGGCACCAGTGCTGAGATTCAGCAAAGTGGAGGTATTGTTTCCTACCTTCACCTGGGGGCGGCCCGTCAGGAAGTCTGGGACCCAATTGCACAGGGCAGGGTTGAGACCGAGGGCCTCAAGCTTAATGATGAGCTTGGAGGGTACTATGGTGTTGAATGCTGAACTGTAGGCAATGAACAGCATGCTTACATAGGTATTCCTCTTGTCCAGATAGGATAGGGCGGTGTGATGGCGACCTATTGGGGCGGAACACAAATTGAAGTGGGGTGACAGGTAAGGTGGAGGTGATTTGATCCTTGACTAGTCTCAAAGCACTTCATGATGACAGAAGTGAGTGCTACGGGGCGATAGTCATTCAGTTCAGTTACATTTGCCTTCTTGGGTACAGGAACAATGCTGGCCATCTTGAAGCATGTGGGAACAGCAGACTGGGATAGGGGGAGATTGAATACGTCCGTAAACACACCAGCCAGCTGGTCTGCGCATGCTCTGAGGACGCGACTAGGGATGACGTCTGGGCTGGCAGCCTTGCGAGGGTTAACACTTTTAAATGGCTTACTCACGTCGGCCACGGAGAAGGTGAGCCCACAGTCCTTGGTAGCGGGCCACGTCGGTAGCACTGTATTATCCTCAAAGTGGGCAAAGAAGGTGTTAAGTTTGTCTGGAAGCAAGACGTCAGTGTCCGTGATGTGGCTGATTTTCTTTTTGTCGTCTGATTGTCTGTAGACCCTGCCACATACGTCTCATGTCTGAGCCATTGAATTGTGACTCCACTTTGTCCCTGTATTGACATTTCGCTTGTTTGACTGCCTTGCGGAGAGAATAACTACACTGTTTGTATTTGGCCATATTCCCAGTCACCTTTCCATATTTATATGCGGTGGTCCGTGCTTTCAGTTTTGCATGAATGCCGCCATCTATCCACAGTTTCTGATTAGGGTAGGTTTTAATAGTCAGTGGGTACAACATCTCCTATGCACTTCCTTATAAACTCACTCCCTGAATCAGCGTGAATAGTCCTTATCACGGGTACATCCTGTTTGAGTTTCTGCCTATAGGAAGGTGAAAGCAAAATGGAGTCGTGGTCAGATTTCCCGAAAGGAGAGCGGGGGAGGGCCTTGTATACATTGCGAAAATTAGAGTAGCAGTCTTCTTGAGTATGACGCTACAAGCTTGGCACACCTGTATTTGGGGATTTTCACTCATTCTTCTCTGCAGATGCTCTCAAGCTCTGTCAGGTTGGATGTGGAGCGTTACTGCACAGCTATTTTCAGGTCTCTCCAGAGATGTTCGATCAGGTTCAAGTCTGGGCTCTGGCTGGGCCACTCAAGGACATTCAGAGACTTGTCCCGAAACCACTCCTGTGTTGTCTTGGCTGTGTGCTTAGGGCGGTTCCCCTGTTGGAAGGTGAACCTTCGCCCCCATTCTGAGAGCAGGTTTTCATCAAGGATCTCTCTGTACTTTGCTCCCTTCATCTTTCTCTTGATCCTGACTAGTCACTAGTCACTGCCGCTGAAAAACATCCAAACAGCAAGATGCTGCCACCAACATGCTTCACTGTAGGGATGGGGCCAGGTTTTCTCTAGATGTGACATTTGGCATTCAGGCCAAAGAGTTCAATCTTGGTTTCATCAGACCAGATAATCTTGTTTCTCATGGTCTGAGAGTCCTTTAGGTGCCTTTTGGCAAACTTCAAAGCAGGCTGTCATGTGCCTTTTACTGAGGAGTGGCTTCCGTCTGGCCACTCTACTATAAAGGCCTGATTGGTGGAGTGCTGCAGAGATGGTTGTCCTTCTGGAAAGTTATCCGATCTCCACAGAGGAACTCTGGAGCTCTGTCAGAGTGACCATCGGGTTTTTGGTCACCTCCGTGAACAAGGCCCTTCTCCCCCGATTGCTCAATTTGGTCGGGCTAGCTCTAGGAAGAGTCCTGGTAGTTCCAAACTTCTACCATTTAAAAATGATTGAGGCCACTGTGTTCTTGGGGACCTTAAATGCTGCAGACATTGTTTGGTAACCTGCCCCAGATCTGTGCCTCAACACAACCCTGATTCAGAGCTCTGCAGACAATTCCTTTGACCTCATGGCTTTGTTTTTGCCCTGACATTCACTGTCAACTGTGGGACCAGACAGGTGTGTGCTTTTCCAAATCATGTCCAATTAATTGAATTTACCACAGGTGGACTCCAATCAAGTTGTAGAAACATCTCAAGGATGATCAATGGAAACAGGAAGCACCTGAGCTCAATTTCGAGTAACATAGCAAAGGGTCTGAGTACTTATGTAAATAAGGTACTTCTGTTTTTTATTTTCAATACATTTGCAAAATTAATTATTAATTGTAATTTTTTGCTTTGTCATTGTGGGGTATTGTGTAGATTGATGGGGAAATTGTATTTTAGAATAAGGTTGTAACGTAACAAAATGTGGAAAAAGGGAGGGGATTTGAATACTTTCTGAATGCACTGTAGGTCTGTGGCCACCGAGAGGAAGAAAAAGGCTATTGTTTGGGCCATAGGATAGGTTTGAAAAGAAATCTCCTCTTATTACACAAACACTGCGTGAAAATTGAGGGAATTTTACATCCCATCGTGACCAGATGGTGGCCAACATGACTCAATACAAGACAGTCAGACAAAGACAGGAGTCTTTCACTGCCCGGCAACTGTGTACAGTGTAAACCTCAGAAATGACCCCCCTGACCATTAACACCACCTTAGCAAAACATGAGCAATGCCTTACCTGTCAAAAAGTTCACTGTTACCCAGGCCAGGACTCCTACGAGAGAGAGTAGATGGAGAGAGTGTAAACATTCCCTTGAACAGAATCATGTGCAATTGTTGCCTTTGTAGTCTTGTAGTTGGAAGTTATCATATATATTGCCATTTGAACACATGCATAGAGGACAGACTGAACTGTCAGTTCAGAGATTGGAGTTTTTTTAAATATAATTTAGCAGCTGTGCTACATTAGTAATATTTGTCTGACATGGATAGACCAACCCAGGTAATTACTACTGTCTCAGATCTCATGTTATGGTTCTCATAAAGTGAGTCTAATGAATTGCACATCTGATGAAACAGGAGTTAGTGCGTGTGTCTTAATGAGTGATGTGGAGGATCACTTAATATTGGGCGTGGGAAGGGAACTCAGACAAGGTTATTTAGTTGCTCTATGAGGTAGCAATAGAGCTCTTATGAGGAAAGAGTTGGTATAAACAGTGGGGCAATAAAGTATTTAGTCAGCCACCAATTGTGCAAGTTCTCCCACTTAAAAAGATGAGAGAAGCCTGTAATTTTCATCATAGGTACACTTCAACTATGACAGACAAAATGAGAAAAAAATCCTGAAAATCACATTGTAGGATTTTTAATGAATTTATTTGCAAATTATGGTGGAAAATAAGTATTTGGTCAATAACAAAAGTTTATCTCAATACTTTGTTATATACCCTTTGTTGGCAATGACAGAGGTCAAACGTTTTCTGTAAGTCTTCAAAGGATTTTCACACACTGTTGCTGGTATTTTGGCCCATTCCTCCATGCAGATCTCCTCTAGAGCAGTGATGTTTTGGGGCTGTTGCTGGGCAACACAGACTTTCAACTCCCTCCAAAGATTTTCTATGGGGTTGAGATCTGGAGACTGGCTAGGCCACTCCAGGACCTTGAAATGCTTCTTACGAAGGCACTCTTTCGTTGCCCGGGCGGTGTGTTTGGGATCATTGTCATGCTGAAAGACCCAGCCACGTTTCATCTTCAATGCCCTTGTCGATGGAAGGAGGTTTTCACTCAAAATCTCACGATACATGGCCCCATTCATTCTTTCCTTTACACGGATCAGTCGTCCTGGTCCCTTTGCAGAAAAACAGCCCCAAAGCATGATGTTTCCACCCCCATGCTTCACAGTAGGTATGATGTTCTTTGGATGCAACTCAGCATTCTTTGTCCTCCAAACACGACGAGTTGAGTTTTTACCAAAAAGTTATATTTTGGTTTCATCTGACCATATGACATTCTCCCAATCTTCTTCTGGATCATCCAAATGCTCTCTAGCAATCTTCAGACGGTTCTGGACATGTACTGGCTTAAGCAGGGGGACACGTCTGGCACTGCAGGATTTGAGTCCCTGGCGGCGTAGTGTGTTACTGATGGTAGGCTTTGTTACTTTGGTCCCAGCTCTCTGCAGGTCATTCACTAGGTCCCCCCGTGTGGTTCTGGGATTTTTTCTCACCCTTCTTGTGATCATTTTGACCCCACGGGGTGAGATCTTGCGTGGAGCCCCAGATCGAGGGAGATTATCAGTGGTCTTGTATGTCTTCCATTTCCTAATAATTTCTCCCACAGTTGATTTCTTCAAACCAAGCTGCTTACCTATTGCAGATTCAATCTTCCCAGCCTGGTGCAGGTCTACAATTTTCAGTTTCTGGTGTCCTTTCACAGCTCTTTGGTCTTGGCCATAGTGGAGTTTGGAGTGTGACTGTTTGAGGTTGTGGACAGGTGTATTTTATACTGATAACAAGTTCAAACAGGTGCCATTAATACAGGTAACGAGTGGAGGACAGAGGAGCCTCTTAAAAAATAAGTTACAGGTCTGTGAGAGCCAGAAATCTTGCTTGTTTGTAGGTGACCAAATACTTATTTTCCACCATAATTTGCAAATAAATTCATTAAAAATCCTACAATGTGATTTTCTGGATTTATATTCCTTATTTTGTCTGTCATAGTTGAAGTGTACCTATGATGAAAATTACAGGCCTCTCTCATGTTTTTAAGTGGGAGAACTTGCACAATTGGTAGCTGACTAAATACTTTTTTTTCCCCCCTGTACTAACCACCTGATTTGAACAATACTGCAGTGTTTTGCTAATCTAAACAATGTCTGCAATTAAATGATTGAATGAGTTTCACTCTTTACCAACATAACCAAAATACCACAGTAGCGTAAAATAAAATTAGAGAGATGTTGGTGACATACCAACATAATGGCATACCTTCATTTGTTCCATTCATTATGGAGACACTGTTGTTTGGTACAAAGAAGGGGGACTCGCCAAAGACTTCCCGGACCTACATAGACAATTTATGGTGAGAGTGCATATTAACAAAGAACATCCTGAATAAAGACAATAAGAACAAAACATGAAGCTAAAATACCATTATATCTCTTTTATCTAGACTCAGGAATCATTCATTTGTCTGAGAATGATGGAATTCAAAAACCACAAGCATAGCTAGAGTAGCTGCATTAATTTAATAATTCAATTTAATATTTCAATTGACATATTCCACTACATTTTGCACAGTGATGGCCACCAAAAAGTCAGAAGAGTTTTCCCCGTTCTTTCAAGGACACTTGTAAGCACTTAGCGGTTTCTCGACCCTATCCTTGGCGGGACGGGTCATCCCTGTGCCAAACTGTCTGAGGGTAGAGAAAACGTGCATACCTCATCCAGCAGAGCGTTAGCCTTCTCCTCGGGTAGGAGGCGGAGCCCGGCTGTGGCTTTCAGGACCACCGGGGTCTGCTTCCACTCATGCTCTGGCACCGTCTTCTTGGCCACCTTCAGCAGCGCTCTGATCGTGTTCCCACCCTGAATGGGATAACAGGCATTAACAGATGAGCATGGTCGCCACTGGAACACTCTCAGCATATCCGTGACCAAACTAGGCTGATATGGATATTTCAACAGTGAATTAAGTATATAACGGCATTAACATATTCAGTTGATTAAAGGGTTGATATGTTTGTCCACATATGCTGTTCACATCAGGTTTGTAAAATGTAGATCAAGAAAGTAAAGATCAGACGTAGTGATAGCATCAGCAGAATCAGTTCATGTAATTATATGGTCTACATCACATTGCAGACTGTAATGTGGACTGTGGACAAACCTCCTAATTCCCCCAATCCCTAAATGAGAAAATGATAGACATGATTACATACCTCTTCAGGCTTATCTTTATAGGCAGACAGACCAGGCTTCACTGCATGATACATCTCATTGTCCAGAACTGGCAGCTCAACTAAAAAGAGAAACAGTGGATGCATTCAAATGTCAAACAAGATGAACATGTGAAATAATAGAATTCTGTTGCATTTAGGTCTGCTTTTAAATTAGCTTTGTTGCCTCAATCACTCCATTACTTTACAATCGCTGATGTTTAGACAGAGTAAATACAAAAACAAATTCCCTTCTAGAGTCCATTGGAGGTCTGTTTTTAGGGATTTCAGTCACACTAACTACAACTCAGCTTGCTCTCTCCCCATGCTGACGGCACATGCTTGTGTTTACACCACTGAGCGAATGACCCAACAGCAAACAGACTCTCTGGGAGACCGCTGAGTGAAACGCCCTATTGGCTCCTGAGGCAGAGAGTGAATGAGATAGACAGAAAGAGAGAGAAAGCACTCACCAGGGTCTTTCTGAATAAACTTGTAGATGTGGATACGGGTGCCTGTGCTCCCAGCATCGAACATGATCCCATAGAAAGTGCGGCTGTTGACAGGTTGGGAGACCTCAGGCAAGACTTCAGGCAGGAGGTTTTCAGGCAGGAGGTTTTCGGGCAGGAGGTTTTCCATGTTAGCAGAGTGTTCGTGGTGGACTGTCTGGCGGTGATAGTAGGTTGCCTCCGCTTGGAAGTTCCAAGCCAGAACCCACATGCACATTACTGTAAGGATTAGCATCTGAAGAGACATCGTTTAACACCCGAAGAAACACTGATGTTTTTGTAACAGCTAAGCAAAACACGTTACAGTGCCTTTTTCAAGTTAGTCTTCAGAGGAGCAGCACAAAATGCAGTGGCAGCAGCTTGCAGAGGTGATGAGAGGGAGGCAACCGGAGAGGCAGAGGCAGTGGGTAGCAATGCACACTCAGGACTGTCTGGTCATCTGTTTACAGTATATAAAGACATAAGGGCTTGGTGTGGGGCCACACCATCATAGGCCATCCACCAATCCTGTTGCGTTCCATCTCAGTTCCTTCAAGAGTCCCCCCTTCCGAAAGAGCTGAATACTGAATACCTGCTTATCAGAAGATTTTATTCCTAAACTGGGTAACACTAAACCATTTTTTTTCTTAATCTTTAGTGTGCAAACTGGAGCCAAAAATCCCCCTAAAAGAAGAAAGAGGATATATCAAGACATCAATACGACTGGCTTGCAGAAACTTGCAGCAATGTTCTTAAAATACATTTTATTGGTGTATTTAATTAAGACTTACATGCAAACTTGCCGATTACAAAAATTCCTTCCCTGTATCTTGACTTTTACATGCACACTTCAGTTACTTAAATTTTCCTGAATTTGCTTAATTAGCATGATGTCAGAAATAAGTTATTTTATAGTAGATTACTTATTTAAAACTCATGTTGCTTGCACTCATTAGTATTTTGAAACAAAACTTTATAACTAAATATAAATATAATAGCTATTTCATAACTGATTCAAATGTTTGTTTTTCTAGTCTTAGTTTTAAAAAAGCGTATAAAGAAAAGTAGACAATCTAATATACTTTGGGACTCTATAGTGAGGATATAAAATGGCATTAAAATCATTAAAATTAAGAAACCCCAAATGCTTCAACAGAATTTGGAAATTTAGACGGAAAATATTAGTCATTGCGGGGTAGAGGAGTTGCAAGATGGATTGTGCATTACTACCTGACAGCCAAAGTTGCGACAGGCAAGATAATTTTCTCTGGGTATGCACAAGTCATTTTTTGCGTGTACTACATTCCGAACCTATCATGATGTGTGAAAATGACCACATTACAAACATATGCTGCAACCCTTTAAACCCCAACCAACCTTTCACAAGAGATGTGCAGATGCAACTTGCACTTCAACTTACATAAATGCTGAAAGAATGTAAGCAATAATCTCACTCCTACTCATCCCTGTGCTAACCACAAGCTTTCCAAGGAAAGACATTTAAAGCAAGTTTCACAGGAGAGACCATGAAAAGCATGAGTGGCTGCTCTCAGTTTTAGGTCTGTGGTTGCCTGGTTGGCAGGCGTCTTTAACCAGTCTATCAGCAAAAGTATTCTAATGTACTGTTCAAAGTTTCCAGGTGGGAGAGAGGCAATAACGATGCACTACTGCAGCTCAGCAAAGAGGCCCTTCTAACTCAGAGACCTCATATGAACTGAGCTTTGCACCAGAGTGAGATTTCCTTCACTCAGTCCCCACGAGAAGCTGCAGCAACAGTGAACAAAGACTGGGCTGAAACATGTAGAATTTGTATATTTCTAGATGCAGGCTTGCTGAACTGGTTTTACCCAACTCTGCTTCTGCTACTAATGAAACTGGTTCACCACCCAGTCAAACAGAGGGTGAGTGAAGCACAAACTGTGGAGGCATGTGTCAGCTAGCTCAGCTGGCAGGGTGAAATTGAGCAGGAATGGGGGCGGCCAGTTGTCCTGCAGCAGGACTTGAGGAGGGCAGATAGGAGGTCCACATAGAGGACATTCCAATCCCGGGACACTCCGCTGTGCAATGCACTGTTCCAACATTGTAATTTGGACTAAAAATATTGCACTTTTCGCCTTCCTTTTTTTCTAAATACTGTGGGTTCTTTTTTCAAATCCTGTGGCTCACCAATACGGTCCGTTCCCCCTATCAAAGCGTGCATGTGCTGGACCTCTCATTAACTTTGTGTCAATTTAAGAATATTCTGATCTGGCATGCCATGACAACATTGTAATGCTTTATGAGTCCATTTAACAGGTTGCTGGCTGCTCACACTCAAAAACACAAGATGTCATAGAGTTACTTACTCTAGTCCTTACGAAAGCCATGACGCGTGTCTGCTGTCCCCCCATGCTGCTATCTCCAAAGTCCTTTATGGGAAGACGAATCTTGCCCTGACAAAGACAAAAGTATTCTACTTTATAATTAAGTTTGGCATTCAGACATACAGTAACCTACAGTAAGTACTACTATAGAAAGTATGTACAGTATTTTGATCATTTGCAGTGTTTTGATGGATCTGACACTTGGGAGCTTACTACTTGTACTTATTACACACTGTGTTTACGGTATGAGTCAAAACATACGCCATACCTTCATGATCCAATTACAATGATTTCAGAGGACAGCCATGGTCTGACAAGTTCTGACCAATGGAGGTCAAATGACTAATGTGAGCTGAGCTGCAAAAAGCGAAACTAGAACTGTTCAGTGGTTGTGGTTGAAAAAGTATATTTTGTTTCATTGACATCTGTTCATTTTTTGTTGTTGATGAAATAGTTGAGAGAAACAGTAACTTGTAAAGCAAGGTAATTGGTAAATAATATAAAAATCTATATGAGAAGTTTCGTTAGCCTATAGGGCTTTAGGGAGGGAGGCATAGACCTACAGAAATGAGGCGGCAGTATGACACAGCACATACTAGTCAAAGGTCCAATAAGAAATCCTCAGTGGTGGCCTATCTTAAATACAACTTTTGATGTTTTGTTGCAACTTAAACAAATGCTTTAAAGCATGAGAGGTGACCCGGACTTTGTAATCCAAGCCTTGCAATCTATTATTAATATACCGCAATGTTACCCTCAGGAATTTCATGTTTGTGGGTGTCCTACCCCAAAACTCTATTGAAGAGACCTAAACCTTGTCATTACAATTCCAATGATAATGACAGCTTCGAAATGCTCAGGGTTATTTCAGTTCTCTACTCCCTGTCATAGCAATTAGCTTTAAATTTAGTCCCCAAACTCTGCATGATGCCAGTGCAAAAAGATATATTCTAAAATTTACAGTAACTACACCCTGAGATTTTATGATATACTTTTTTGTTCAATGTTATGTTAAATATTGTTCCTTGGGCACCCTCCAGTTTCCCCAAAAAGCAGAATTTGGAAGCCAGTTCAGCAATGTGGGCTTTGGATTCAAATGACCTGCAATAACTTTACATTGTTTATTTCAGTTGTTTGAGGTTCTCAAAATCTACAAAGTCAACTGCAATTTGTTGAATTTGTGGATTCTCCGCAATTTATGTAATCCACAAAACATCTGTGTGATCCTGATGGCTGCGTAACCTGTCAGAGGTCCAAGGTTCTTCCCAGGACACAGAACAAAATTCCTCTTAGAAGGGGTGCAAATGTCATTCCATACCAGGGGGTTCACCTCATTCCACATAGACCTATGAACAGATCCTTGTGTCATTCGGAAAGTATTCAGACCCCTTGACTTTTTCCACATTTTGTGGAATACCCCATAAAGCAAAAACAGGTTTAGAAAATGTTGTACATGTATAAAAAAATATAAAAAACAGAAATATCACATTTACATAAGTATTCAGACATTTTACTCACGACTTTGTTGAAGCACCTTTGGAAGCAATTACAGCCTTGAGTCTTCTTGGGTATGATGCTACAAGCTTGGCACAACTGTATTTGGGGAGTTTCTCCCATTCTTATCTGCAGATCCTCTCAAGCTCTGTCAGGTTGGATGGGGAGAGTCGCTGCACAGCTATTGTCAGGTCTCTTCAGAGATGTTAGATCGGGTTCAAGTCCTGGCTCTGGCTGGGCCACTCAAGGACATTCAGAGACTTGTCCCGAAGCCACTCCTGCGTTGTCTTGACTGTGTGCTTAGGGTCGTTGTCCTATTGGAAGGTGAACTTTCGCCCCAGTCCAAGGTCCTGATTGCTATGGAGCAGGTTTTCATCAAGGATCTCTGTACTTTGCTCCGTTCATCTTTCCCTCGATCCTGACTAGTCTCCCAGTTCCTGCCGCTGAAAAACATCCCAACAGCATGATACTGCCACCACCATGCTTCACCGTAGGGACGGGGCCAGGTTTCCTCCAGGCGTGACGCCTGGCATTCAGGCCAAAGAGTTCAATCTTGGTTTCATCAGACCAGAGAATCTTGTTTCTCATGGTCTGAGTCCTTTAGGTGCATTTTGGCAAACTCCTAGCGGGCCAACATTTGCCTTTTACTGAGGAGTGGCTTCCGTCTGGCCACTCTACTATAAAGTCCTGATTGGTGGAGGGCTGCAGAGATGGTTGTCCTTCTATAAGATTATTCCATCGCCACAGAGGAACTCTGGAGCTCTGTCAGCGTACCACCGGGCTCTTGGTCACCTCCCTGACCAAGGCTCTTCTCCCCCGATTGCTCAGTTTGGCCGGTCTGCCAGCTCTAGGAAGAGCCTTGGTGGTTCCAAACTTCTTCCATTTAAGAATGATGGAGGCAACTGTGTTCTTGGGGACCTTCAATGCTGCATAAATGTTTTGGTACCCTTCCCCAGATCTGTGCCTCGACCCAATCCTGTCTCGGAGCTCTACGGACAGTTCCTTCGACCTCATGGCTTGGTTTTTGCTTTGACATGCGCTGTTAAGTGTGGGACCTTATATAGACAAGTGTGTGCCTTTCTAAACCATGTCCAATCAATTTAATTTAACACAGTTGGACTCCAATCAAGTTGTAGAAACTTCTCAAGGATGATCAATGGAAACAGGATGTACCTGAGCTCAATTTCGAGTCTCATAGCAAAGGCTTGTATTTCTAAAAACCAGTTTTCGCTTTGTCATTATGGGGTATTGTGTGTAGATTGATGAGGAACATGTTTTATGTAATCAATTTTAGAATAAGGCTGTAATGTAACAAAATGTGGAAATTCAAGAGGTCTGAATACTTTCTGAATACACTGTATATTGGACATATTCCCAGAAGCAGAAAATGATCATGTCTTTCTTGATATTCATGCAAAGGTCTGTTGATGGGATGTTTATGCATGCATTGTAAATTCATTAGACCCTAATCTATGGATTTCACATGACTGGGCAGGGGGGCAGCCATGGGTGGGCCTGGGAGGGCATAGGCCCACCTACTTGGGAGCCAGGCTCAACCACTGGGGAGCTAGGCCCAGCCAATCATGAGTTTTTCCCCACAAAAGGGCTTCATTACTGACAGAAATACTCCTCAGTTTCATCAGCTGTCCGGGTGGCTGGTCTCAGACGATCCTGTGAAGAAGCCGGAAGTGGAGGCCCTAGACTGGTATGGTTACACGTGGTCTGCGGTTGTGAGGCCAGTTGGACATACTGCCAAATTCTTTAAAATTACGGAGGTGGCTTATGGTAGAGAAATGAGCATTCAGTACTCTGGCAACAGCTCTGGTGAACATTTCTTCAGTCAGCATGCCAATTGTACGCTCCCTCAAAACTTGAGACATCTATGGCATTGTGTTGTGTGACAAAACTGCACATTTTAGAGTGGCCTTTTATTATCCCCAGCACAAGGTGCATTTGTGTAATGTCCATGCTGTTCAATGGGCTTCTTGATATGCTAAACCTGTCAGGTGGATGGATTATCTTGGCTAAGGAGAAATGCTCACAAACAGGTAAGTAAACAGGGAAGTAAAGATCTGGGATCTTTTATTCCAGCTTATGAAACATGGGACAAAAACTTTACATGTTGAGTTTATATATATTTTCAGTGTATATTATGTAATTCTATGGTGTGTAACTTAGCCCTTAATTATGACTCTCAGTTCAATTAGATTACACATAAATCATTGGACAAAGGTGTTTTTTTATAAGGGGGTGTTTTGTTAAGAGCTGATGCTCAGTTTAACATTAACACGCTTGCGGTATGGTTTTCGAACCATAAGAACCTTATCTTTCACATCAGTGAAAAATTAAAAAACAAAAGGTTAAATTCACACACAATAGTGGCTGCTGAGGAGAGAACAGCACATAATAATGGCTGAAACGGAGCAAATGGAATGGCATCAAACACCTGGAAACCATGTGTTTGACGTATTTGATACCATTCCACTCCAGTCATTACCACGAGCCCATTCTCCCCAATTAAGGTGCCACCAACCTGCTGTGATACACACCTTTATAGGGTTAGGATTTCCATATTTCCATGTTGCAGTGCTTGTTCACAGAAAACAGACAGAAGACAGAGTGGACCACCTGTGTTAATTAACTATCGGCTTCTCCAAACATCTGTGTGTAAACAGAAGACAGATGTGACAAAAATACAGTTGGCTGCAACTGTGTTTAAACCAGTTAAAACAGTGTGTATTTTACATTTGTGAAATGTTTTTGATGTGATATGAAATTAGAGGGATTTATGTTTCTAGAACCATAGCGCAATTGAGAATCAATTCAAGATTAGATGGATAATTTGCTGTTTTGGCTTCCAGAACCATTTCGCCAATAAAGGAACAAGGCCCTTGGACTATAAGGAGTAACGTTAGGCTCCCTTTAGTTAGTCTATTGTAGAGCTCGCCAGTTTGTAATCCTCAAAAAGAGAAATTAGTTACCTCTGGTTGGTTCAGCCATTCCTATGCAGAAAATGAATAGGGAAAGATAGGGCTTTGGGATAAACACCAAAAATAAGGTCCGAGGTTAACACAGGTTTGGGAGATCTTACACGTTCTATGTTCTATGAGATAACATCAGTCAGTTAACATGACCTTTATGAATTATGAGGCCTTCGGGTGATTTAGGCTATGTGCGGCAGGTAGCCTAGTGGTTAGAGCGTGGACTTGCAATATCGAATCCCCGCGCTGACAAGGTAAAAATCTGTCGTTCTGCCCCTGAATAAGGTAGTTAACCCACTGTTTCGTAATTGAAAATAAGAATTTATTCTTAACCGGCTAGCCTAGTTAAATAAAAGTGCGTTTTCTGACTAAATAAATGCTTCAAAATTCACAAAAAGTTATGTTAGCTGATAAAGATTATTGCATAGACCAAAAGCATTAGAGCTCCTACGTCACATGACTTATTTTCAGCATTTATCAAAAAACCTTACTAGTTAGTGCTCTATAGAGATGGGTTGCCTGACAACGTTACGAAAAAAGCGTCCATGTGGTAGATGGTGCGTTCAGGACAACTGTGAACTCGGGAAAATACGAAACCAAATCATGCCGTCAGTGATCTTAAAACTATTTTTCCCAGTCGGAGCTCGTTTTCTCCCCGAGTTCCCAGTTGTCTTGAACGCACTAAATTCGGATATGTTTTAGTGTGATTGCATACTCAGTCAAATTTAGCTAGAATAGTTGTGTATACTGTGCACATATGACATTACTTGTTTTTTTGTTGTTGCATATAACATTACAGACCTGTTGCAGGTGATTTTGACGTAGTGTGTGAGCATGTCCACACACAGCCAGTGCCATATGACAGCGTTTCTATGGTAACAAAATTGTAAACACGATTTCCCCAGTGCCTTGAAGTGAAGCTAACCTAGCTAGCCTATACGTATCTCATTCATTCTTAACAGTTAAATTGTAGTATTCGAAACAATGCCCAAGAAGAAAGGAAAAAATGGAAAGAAAAGTAAAGGGTAAGACATAATTTTTTCTTTGCGTCGTTATCGCTTGAATTGGCTAACGTTAGCCATGTTAGCTACCTGTAGCTCGTTTTACGCACTGTTTGTGTAGCTATCTAATTTACTACAATTCTTTGTCCAAATTGTATGTCTAGAAAAGGAAAAAAAGAAGGCAAACATGAGTCAAAAGCCGATAAAGAGTCTGACATTGAGAAGGCAAAGGCCAATGCTGCTCTTTGGGAAGCCAGGCTGGATGTCACTGAACACTCGCGCGTGGAGTACCGTGAAGCTACCCGCAGGTTGGCACGAGCCAATGAAGAGCTCACTAACCAGCAGTATCGTGCAGAGAAGGACACAGTTGACATAATTGCCTTCTTGAAGAGGAAAGATGCTGAGAAAGAAGAAAAGGTTAACTTTTATCCACAGTTATTTATAATATCCATAATTTATTGTCTTTATGGGGTTTACTAGCATTGTATCGTTTTATTATTATTATTATTCTTTTTTTTTTTTTTACAGATTACAAGGCTAGAGGTGCAACTTAAAAGTAAAAAAAAACAAGCCCTTGAAGAAAATGAACAACTGGTAAGTATTTAGTCTTTGTGAAGGAACAAACTTGGGTAACCTTCCAAGTAAGTCTTCCATAATTTCAAAGAGCAGGGAGTGAGTGACTAGACAGTTTACAAAAACAGGTCAGAAATGGACCAGGAACATTAGCGTGTTTTACTAAACATGCTGACATCCCTGCCCAGCACTGTAGTCTATCTAAATCATATTCATTGTCCTGCAAGCCTCAAGGGTATACATTGTTTGTCTGATGTCATGTACAGCATCTAAAAAAAGGTGCTGTATTGTGCCTGAACAACAGTGTTGTTTTTAATCAGGCAGTCCCTATGCTAATTTATAGAAAAAAGAAAACAAACTAAGAAACAAACCCCTACATTTCCAGCCATATGGTCTAAAATTATGGTATATGGTAATGCCATGCAGTTACAGAAAAAGCGTAATTAAAATGTACATGGTCTCGAACATACACACTAGTTTTGATATACTGTAGCCTAAGTTATCCATCCCTCATGTGTCATATGGATTGTTTGTGGTGGTGTGCAACTTTATTTACATGTTAATTTTGACAGTTGATCTCTACAGACAAAAATACATCACATTGATTGAGTAGCCTAGTGGTTAGAGTGTTGGACTAGTAACTGGAAGGTTGCAAGTTCAAATCCCCAAGGTACAAATCTGTTGTTCTGCCCCTGAACAGGCAGTTAACCCACTGTTCCTAGGCCGTCATTGTAAATAAGAATTTGTTCTTAACTGACTTAAAAAAAACAAGGAAATTTGCAGAAAAGTGCCGCTTTGGCGAACAGCTGTTTTCCATCTCCATTTCTTATTTCACTGTGGTAAAAATAGGACCCAATAAGCTTTTGAGAAATAAAATAATCTTGGTCTGAACCAACTAAAAAAATCCCTATTTTGCATGGTACTGTCACATATGCCTATGTAGTACTAATTCTGGATATAAATATTGTTGTGGTTGAGCTAAAGACGTGATTTCAAGACATGCCCCTCAACTCCCTTTGCTCATTGTGAAGTGATAAAATGGTTCATCTTGAAAATTGACTTAGCTAATGGAAACCATTGCATTAAAAGCACTCAAAGAACGTGAGCGCAGTGGCTTTTGTTTCAAAGTAGTCTGACATGTGAGTCTGAATGTTGGAAAAAGTCAGCCAACCAACCAAACAACTACACTGAGTGTACAATACATTAAGGACACCTGCTATTTACATGACAAAGACTGACCAGGTGAAATCTATGATCCCTTAATGATGTCACTTTTTAAATCCACTTCAATCAGTGTAGGTGAACGGGGAAGACAGCTTAAAGAAGGATTTTTAAGTCTTGAGACAATTGAAACATGGACTACCATTCGTAGGGTGATTTAAGTGCCTTTGAACTGGGTTTTGTAGGAGGTGCCAGGCACAACCGTTTGTGTCAAGGACTGCAATGCTGCTGGGTTTTCATGCTCATCAGTTTCCCATGTGTATCAAGAGTAGTCCACCACCCAAAGGACATCCAGACAACTTGTCGCAACTGTGGGAAGGAAGCATTGGAGTCAACATGGACCAGCATCCATGTGGAGTGCTTTCAACACCTTGTAGAGTCCATGCCCTGACGAATTGAGGCTGTTCTGAGGGCAAAGGGGGAATGCAACGTCAATATTAAGAAGGTGTTCTTAATGTTTTGTACACTCAGTGTATATCATCAAGAGTTTCACTGGATCAGTGCCATATTTTCATTGCAATTTAAACACTGCATTAGGCAAAGAAAATAGAGATGCATCCATAAGCAAAACTTAAGCACAAATCTGTCCATTTGAGGATGGAATGGGAGCTTTCTAAAGAAAGCTATTGATCATTTAATTAATCCCTGTCGTAATTTTATAGAATGGCATTTATAGAGTTATCTAAAGAATATCAATTAGGCATAACATTATAATCAAATGGTTGGTAACCTATAATTGTGTCATTATATACATGATTGTGGGTGCATGTTTTGCTTGCCTTCAATAACTTGTGTACTTAGCAGCAGTTACATAGCAGCACTTAAACTCTGATTTCAGCCTCTCTGACTGATCTGTTCCTGAAGTTGGGTTGGGTTGCAAAGGCCATACTTCATCTGAACTTTTTGATTTTCTTCCCAACTATTATAAGTGGTTGTTTTCCTCCTATTCCTGGAAGCTATGGTCATTTTTTTTCAGATAATCTGAATCGATTCTATTTCTGAAATGGCAACTGCCATGTCACATACAAATATGAAGTGGATACACACTTAGATGGTGTACATTCTCAAAATGTTCATTGTATACGTAGCTAACAATATTGGTGTATACACTATTTACACCTGCTGTATAGAGTTACATTATTTTCTATGTCTCCAAAATCCATGATATGGAACTACAGTTGAAGTTGGAAGTTTACATACACTTGGGTTGGAGTTATTAAAACTTGTTTTTCAACCACTCCACTAATTTCTTGTTAACAAACTATATTTTTGGCAAGTCAGTTAGGACATCTACTTTGTGCATGACACAAGTCATTTTTCCAACAATTGTTTACAGACAGATTATTTCACTTATAATTCACTGTATCACAATTCCAGGGGGTCAGAAGTTTACATACACTAAGTTGAATGTGCCTTTAAACAGCTTGGAAAGTTCCCGAAAATGATGTTATGGCTTTAGAAGTTTCTGATAGGCTAATTGACATCATTTGAGTCCATTGGAGGTGTACCTGTGGATGTATTTCAAGGCCTACCTTCAAACTCAGTGCCTCTTTGCTTGACATCATGGGAAAATCAAAATAAATCAGCCAAGACCTCAGAAAAATAATTGTAGACCTCCACAAGTCTGGTTCATCATTGGGAGCAATTTCCAAACGCCTGAAGGTACCACATTCATCTGTACAAACAATAGTACGCAAGTATGAACACCATGAGACCAAGCAGCCATCATACCGCTCATGAAGGAGACGCATTCTGTCTCCTAGAGATGAACGTACTTTGGTGCGAAAAGTGCAAATCAATCCCAGAACAACAGCAAATGTAGTCCTCCACAAGTCTGGTTCATTCAAGATGCTGGAGGAAACAGGTACAAATGTATCTATATCCACAGTAAAACGAGTCTTATATCAACATAACCTGAAAGGCCGTTCAGCAAGGAAGAAGCCACTGCACATGGGGACAAAGATCATACTTTTTGGAGAAATGTCCTTTGGTCTGATGAAACAAAAATAGAACTGTTTGGCCATAATGACCATCATTATGTTTGGAGGAAAAAGGGGGATGCTTGCAAGCCAAAGAACACCATCCCAACCGTGAAGCACGGGGATGACAGCATCATGTTTTGGGGTGCTTTGCTGCAGGGGGGGCTGGTGCACCTCCAAAAATAGATTGCATCATGAGGTAGGAAAGTTTTGTGGATATATTGAAGCAACATCTCAAGACATCAGTCAGGAAGTTAAAGCTTGGTCGCAAATGTGTCTTCCAAATGGACAATGACCCCAAGCATACTTCCAAAGTTGTGTCAAAATTGCTTAAGGACAACAAAGTCAAGGTATTGGAGTGGCCATCACAAAGCCCCGAACTTAATCCTATAGAAAATTTGTGGGCAGAACTGAAAAAGCGTGTGCGAGCAAGGAGGCCTACAAACCTGACTCAGTTACACCAGCACTGTCATGGAGGAATGGGCCAAAAGTCACCCAATTTATTGTGGGAAGCTTGATGAAGGCTACCTGAAACGTTTGACCCAGTTAAACAGTTTAAAGGCAATGCTACCAAATACTAATTGAGTGTATGTAAACTTCTGACCCACTGGGAATGTGATGAAGGAAATAAAAGCTGAAATAAATCATTCTCTCTACTATTATTCTGACATTTCACATTCTTAAATTAATGTGGTGATCCTAACTGACCTAAGACAGGGAAGTTTTACGAAGATTAAATGTCAGGAATTGTGAAAATCTGAGTTTAACATTTCGCCAAGGTGTATGTAAACTTCCGACTTCAACTGTATATGATTGGTTGTTGCAGGTTGCAGAATACACTCTTAAAATCAATGAGCTGGAGGAGAAGTTTGAGAAGAGATCCAATGAGTTCAGGATGATCCAGGGTGAACTGAAGACTATCAAGGAGTTTCGGAAAAAGAAAGCCCAGATGGAGCAGGAGCTCAATAGTGTGAGAACAACATGGACAGAAATCATGCTTCACACCCTGAAGTACCACTCTTGATTGTGTAGTTCACAGTTCTATTAATGATCATCAACTCTCTACTTTCTAGATTAAAGAAAGCATGTACATTGCAGACAGAGAGCACAAGGAAAGCCTAGCTAGAATGGAGCACAAATTCTTCAGTGAAAAGGTATGATGATAGTTTCAAATTGACACATTATTTTGTGCATGCACTTACAGTTCCAAGGAGGTGTAAAATAAACTTGGGGGAAACTAGGATTGCGCTAATCAAAAAGTATTGGATTAAATGGGTAAAGATGTTCAGGTGTAAAAGGCCTAACTGATCAATAGAGAGGCGGGAGAGAAACAGTGAGTACTGTGTGTTCCCTTGCAGGTTCGCCTAGAGAAAGAGGCCGAGCAGAGGATCGCCCAGCTGGCTGAGAGGGCCCACAATGAAGCCATTGTGTGAGTGTCTCCTCTGACCAATTACATGCTAATTTTATTCTTCAAACTGCACCTTCAGGTCAAGGAAAAAAAGAGGCAAAATACATCATTTTTTGAGGGAAAACAAGATTATTATCTTGACCACACCAGTTTGTCTTCTTCAAGATAGTAGTGTATATCACCTAAGCCAATGATGACATCCCCAGCAGTTCCAGAATGCCTTGCAGGAAGGGTGTTCTGGTTTGGAGCAGAGTGTGGGGAAGACCTCTGCTATGTAAACTCAGCAAAAAAAGAAACGTCCCTTTTTCAGGATCCTGTCTTTCATAGATAATCATTGTAAAGGGTTTAAACACTGTTTCCCATGCTTGTTCAATGAACCATAAACAACTAATGAACATGCACCTGTGGAACGGTCGTTAAGACACTAACAGCTTACAGGCGGTAGTCAGTTAAGGTCACAGTTATGAAAGCTTAGGACACTAAAGAGGTCTTTCTACTGACTCTGAAAAACACCAAAAGAAAGATGCTCTGCTCGTCTGCGTGAACTTGCCTTAGGCATGCTGCAATGAGGCATGAGGACTGCAATAAATTGCAATGTCCGTACTGTGAGATGCCTAAGCCAGTGCTACAGGGAGACAGAACGGACAGCTGATCGTCCTCACAGTGACACACCACGTGTAAAAACACCTGCACAGGATCGGTACATCCGAACATCACATATGTGGGACAGGTACAGGATGGCAACAACAACTGCCCGAGTTACACCAGGAACGCACAATCACTCCATCAGTGCTCAGACTGTCCGCAATAGGCTGAGAGAGGCTGGACTAAGGGCTTGTAGGCCTGTTATAAGGCAGGTCCTCACCAGACATCACCGGCAACAACGTTGCCCATGGGAACAAACCCACCATCGCTGGACCAGACAGGGCTGGCAAAAAGTGCTCTTCACTGACGAGTCACGGTTTTATCTCACCAGGGGTGATGGTCGGATTCGGGTTTATCGTCGAAGGAATGAGCATTACACCGAGGCCTGTACTCTGGAGCGGGATCGATTTGGAGGTGGAGGGTCTGTCATGGTCTGGGGAGGTGCGTCACAGCATCATCAGACTGAGCTTGTTGTCAATGCAGGCAATCTCAGGGAAGACACCCTCCTCCCTCATGTGGTACACTTCCTGCAGGCTCATCCTGACATGACCCTCCAGCATGACAATGCCACCAGCCATACTGCTCGTTCTGTGCATGATTTCCTGCAAGACAGGAATGTCAGTGTTCTGCTATGGCCAGCAAAGAGCCCGGATCTCAATCCCATTGAGCACGTCTGGGACCTGTTGGATCGGAGGGTGAGGGCTAGGGCCATTCCCCCCAGAAATGCCCGGGAACTTGCAGGTGCCTTGGTGGAAGAGTGGGTTGACATCTCACAGCAAGAACTGGCAAATCTGGTGCAGTCCATGAGGAGGAGATGCACTGCAGTACTTAATGCAGCTGGTGGCCACACCAGATACTGACTGTTATTTTTGATTTGATACCACCTTTGTTCAGGGACACATTATTCCATTTATGTTAGTCACATGTCTGTGGAACTTGTCCAGTTTATGTCTCAGTTGTTATGTTCATACAAATATTTGCACATGTTAAGTATGCTGAAAATAAATGCAGGTGACAGTGAGAGGACATTTCTTTTTTTGCTGAGTTTAGTTCTAAAGCCATATGAGGACAGACTAGGGATATACTTTGAATTCTGTGTTCTTTTATGGTCTATAAACTCTCTTCAACAATGACACTGAATGTGGCATTTATCATCGATTACTTGCCAATTGTAGACTTAAATCCTTGGCCATGTATAAAGTTGAAATGCACGTAACCTGTGTTTTCAGACAGAGCTGACATTGACCCAGTTTGTCTCAATTTGGTGACTAAGAGAGTGTGACTCAAAGGAAAATTAAAACCAGATCCTTCCCAGCATTATAAGCTTGGAATTTAATGTCACTTATAATTTTCTCTCGTCTACTACATCACCAGACCGCTCCCTATCCCGCCACCAAACCCAATGCACCACCTTTATGTTGTCGAAGTTACTTTAGACTGACAGATACCAGAGGTGGAAGTGCCAGTTATACCTCAGTTTGGCACCTAACATGAAAAACTGCATTCCTTGTTTCCTAAACTAACAGTCAGTTGGATGATGCGTCACGCTCAGTGTTCAAGGAGAACGTTCGTCTCAGCGAGGCACTCAGCTGCCATATGAAGGAGGTAGATGACCTGAGGAAGATGACTGTGTCATTGGCTGAGGAAAACACCTCCCTGGCACTGCATAAGGTACACTGGTACCATGGCACGTCAAACAGAGCAGTGGGCATTTTCATGTACTGGCAGCGCCTGGACAAAACCAATACATTTTATTTATTTATGTGGCAGATCTCCTGTGGACATACAGTATTTTAGATGGTATTTCCCCTGTTTTATTTATTTTTGGTGACCCCGTGTTTGTTTTGCTTGCGGCCCCTCTTTCCCCTCACCTCCACAGTACAAGTCAGTATCTCGTGGTTGGTAGGTGTGGTGAGTTTCCACTGGCTTCTGGGTTCCAAGTCATTGGCTTCCCCCCAAAGTATTTTTTGCACTGTTTCTCTAAGGCAAATAAATACAGTATACCATAATCTCATCCCTGACAATGTCGATAAAGCAATATGAAGTCACCCCAGCTCAGTATTTCTTCCAATCATTCTTCCATTCGGCAATCATTCTTTCATTCTCAATCCTTCTTCCATTTGACAGTTAAGCCCTGCAAAACATGATCCATTTATCAACATGCCATTTAGTGTGAGTTCACTAAATGGCATGGAGAATGCCTTATGTATATTTTCATTATAATCTCAACCCTATTTTAAGACTAACCCCTCAATCCTTCCTATATTCTCCACCCCTAGGAGACCAGTGAGCAGATGATGAAGGAGAATGTGTCCCAGGTAAGGGCCCAGAATGAGGAGATAGCAGAGCTTAGGGGGAAGGTGGGGACCTTGGAGCAGGCCCTGGGGCTCATGGTGGGGGAGTTTGAGAGAGACAAGGAGGAGACGCAGAACCGAGCCCTGGTCAGCACCCAGGCCGGCCAGGTGGAGCTGGATAAGCTGCAGAAGGTGCTGGCCATGAGGGAGAAGGAGATGGGGCGAGTGAAGCGGCTGGCACGCAGCATCGTGGAGCAGCGCACAGAGCTGGAGTGCTTCTTTCAGGAGGCTTTGGGCCAGGTGAAGCAAGAGATCCAGGCCAGCCGGTTGCAGTACAGGCAGGAGGCCCTGGAGGCCTACCGCAGGAGGATGAGTGAGGCTCGGTCAGGCAAGAAAGAGTACCCCCGCATCCGCACCTTCCACAAAACCCCTCACAGCAGCAATAGTGTCTATACCGACCTGGAAGAGGCAGAGAAGTGGTAAGGCCTGCATGCGGTCTTTACCACCACTTACCATACATTTCCCCATTGCTATGGTAGAAACTATTCCTACTTGGAAATTTATTTTTCCACTACACTTGTGTTTCAGGAATAATCTCCAGAGCAACAAGGTTGACATATCTGAACTCACATGGGAGCAGAAGGAGAAAGTGCTTAGACTGCTGTTTGCCAAAATGAACGGACAGAAAGCAAGGTAACAGCTAGCTACTACATTGTGTGGGTCCTGTGTTGTCTGCCAGCAGACATGCTCATTGTTAGCTTCCCTATTATCTCATTTCTATTTCTACTGCGTTCTGTTTAGAATGATACCATCAAATTGGAATCATTAAACATGAAAACGAAACCCCTAGCGCAATAAAGTGTTGAGAACAAAACACAGTGACACCATCAGAAGCATGAGCTGTGCTGCAGTCTGGGAGAGGGCCTTTATTTGTGACTCCTTTTTAATGTCTTAAACAGCTCTTTTCTCAGCAAAAGAGGATACCATAAAACATCAGTTAGGTTTAAACCAATTTTCTTTTCCGTCCAGCGGCTTAAAAAGAATGAAGAAAGAGTCTGGGCACAATAGTAAAAATAGGGCCGGCCACAGAGTCGTGTGCTTGAAAACAAACATCTGGCCACGCAGATTTGCCTTCGGGCTCTTGGCCCCACTTCATGCGCACAAGGGGTTTATTTCGTTTTTGAACGCCTGTGGTCAGGGGACCGCCGGCAACATGATTTTCAAGTTGAGGACAGGGGATCTGAATGTATAAGGGGGTATTGAAGGGCAGAGATGTACATTCATGGCAATGTCAACATTACCCTGGCATCTAGCCTTGCAAACATACATCATTTGGCAACGTAGGATGAATTTACAGCAACCCAGTAGAGTATGAATCATGACCTGATGTAACCCTTACAAGGCCTTTCTGCAGTCAACAGCTAGAGAGAACAGGTGCCACAGTATGGTAAAACATGCATTTTTAAAATGTACAGCATTTCAATGCAACTCTACAACTTATTTAGCAGGAAACTGAGTCAACCTTTGGCGTTGTCTGCGTCCCCAGAGAGGAACCAGAACAACATTGATCCCGGGTAAGACACAAAAAGATTCCTGATTGTGATTTATCAGACCTTGTTGATTTTTTTTTGTTACATAATGACATGTCTTGCAGAATTACAGAGGAGACATCCCATGTGACCTTCATCACCCAGGCGCCTGTGTCCAACCTGCCCTCGAACCCCAGCGCCCTGCCGGATATCCAGACCACATGACCTATCCGTGCAGTGTTAGTCGGTCTGAGAAATGTGCTGGTCTATATGAAGTGTCTCCAGAATTATGTGGATGGTTATGTGAAAAATGTGTCTATGGTATTTTCTCATTGTCATGAATTGAAAGCTTACTTGAACTTAGATAGACAGGGTGCAAACAGGAGACAGAGACAGATGGACGATAAAGGGTTCAATTTAAACGGATGGCTTTTTATTCAAATGCAACCTGTTCAGGTCTAAATTAAATACATGAATAACTGCACCACAGCAAGTGTTCATAAAACGCATCTCAAACATTCAGATGCACTGAATGTATGATTAATAGTGGCATCACATTTGGCAGCTACACATTCATCAACATCATAATGCTGGTGAGGCAGTATATTTTGAACATAGATGTTGCATACAAAGAAAAGATATGTGAGTACTTTACACTGTTTTAACTGCTCCACAGTTATTTGCATTGTTTCCAAAATCGTAACATAGATACACAGACACATAATTAGTAGAAACATTCATATAACAAAGGAACTGTCATTCAATGATGAAGCCAAACTATTGATCCACAGTGAGTGAATGAATCTTGAGATATCATTGAAAAAATATATCACATCTTGGGTACAAATTCTACATTAAGACTTGTAAAATGACTATGGGTAATTATCAACTCATGGCGACAGGACAGCACAGTAGTTTTAAAATGTTGCTTCACAAAAGACATGGGGAAGTGGGAACGTTCTTTCTCCAGACCCTTTAGCGTCCCATGGTTGGCATGGAAACTGCAGGGGTTTTCACGGTTGAGTCTTCGGCCTTCCATTGTGAAGTAACAGTTTTGATCTGTGTGTAAAACTGGATGCCCTTTAGAAAGCAGAGAAGACATCTATAATAGGATGCTCTGTAACTATGGCACCATGACCGTATTACATAACACGAAATGAAGCTGAAAATCTGGACTCAAGACAATTGGCTTTGATCAGC
Source organism: Oncorhynchus clarkii lewisi (assembly GCF_045791955.1). Lineage (NCBI taxonomy): Eukaryota > Metazoa > Chordata > Actinopteri > Salmoniformes > Salmonidae > Oncorhynchus > Oncorhynchus clarkii. The sequence goes on from NC_092165.1 coordinate 41,581,713, forward strand.
CATCACTAGTTAAGAGGACTGAGTGTTTTACATCGTCAGTCAGCCACATAAACTCACTGTGTAGAGGCCCCAACCTTCATGTGGACTTTACCCAGCAGTACAACCCCATATTAGGACCAGTCATACTAACTGCAGTATGTCTTCAAACACCTTGTAACCTTATGTCAACTGATACTCACTTGTTTGCCGTAGAAGTTGGTGTCTCCTCTGAAGGAGCCTCTTGAGCCAGTGAAGGAGAACATGGGCAGAGGAACAGGGATGGGAACGTTCACCCCAATCTACAAAACACAAACTTCCATTACCGCATTGGAAACAAATACCCCTTCAGAGCAACTGAATGAGTAATTCTGGGAGAAGAAGGTGTACTAAATGCTAGTTCGAAGAACAAACAATGCATGAAAAATGAGTCACAACAAACCGAAAACCATTGCTTGTGTTCACAGTGTTGAAAGCATTGCATGCAAGAGGGACAGGAGAACTAAACAAAACATTTTGTTTTTGAGGCCACTTTTGTTTGTTTTTAAGTCCACTGGAAACTCATGGTTGGTTGAGAATGTTTGAAAATGCAGGAGTAATTTTGGACACGGGAGTCAAGCCTTTTGGCTGAGGGATGGAAAAAACAGCAAACACAGAGCATAGCGGAGGCACGCAGACAAGGTAAAGTATTCACACCCTCTTGACTTTATCCACATTTTGTTGTGTTACAGCCTGAATTTAAAATGGAATAAACTGAGATATGTGTTACTGGCCTACACACAATACCCCATAATGTCAAATAAGAAAGAAACCACTCAGGGATTTCACCATGAGGCCAATGGTGACTTTAAAACAGTTACAGAGTTTAATGGCTGTGATAGGAGAAAACCAAGGATAGATCAACAACAAAGTAGTTACTCCACAATACTAACCTAAATGACAGAGTGAAAAGAAGGAAGCCTGTACAGAACAAAATATTCCAAAACATGCTGTTTACAATGAGGCACTAGAGTAATACTGCAAAAGAAATGTGGCAAAGAAATGTACTTTATAAGTCGTCATTGTAAATAAGAATTTGTTCTTTAACTGACTTGCCAAGTTTAAAAAAGGGTTAAATAAAAAATGGAATAAATGTATGTCCTGAATACAAAATGTTATGTTAGGGGCAAATCCAACACGTCACTGAGTACCACTCTTCCTATTTTCAAGCATGGTGGTGGCTGCATCATGTTATGGGTATGCTTGTCATCGGCAAGGACTAGGGAGTTTTTTTAGGACACAAATACATGGAACAGAGCATAGCACAGGCAAAAACCTAGAGGAAAACCTGGTTCAGTCTGCTTTCCAACAGACACTGGGAGACAAATGCACCTTTCAGCAGGACAATAACCTAAGACACAAGGTCAAATACACACTGGAGTTGCTTACTAAGATGACATTGAATGTTACAGTTTTGACCTAAATTGGCTTGAAAATCTATGGCAAGACTTGAAAATGGCTGTCTATCAACGATCAACCAACTTGACAGAGCTTGAAGAATTTTTAAATAATGTGCAAAGATTGTGCAATCCAGGTGTGCAAAGCTCTTAGAGATTTACCCAGAATTGCTGCCTAAGGTGATTCAAGTATTGACTCGGGGGTGTAAATACTTATGTAAATTAGATATTTCTGTATTTAATTTAATACATTTGCAAACATTTCTAAAAACATATTTTCACATTGTCATTATGGGGTATTGTTTGTAAACAGGTGAATTTTAAAAACATTTTGAATTCAGGCTGTAACAACAACATTTGGAATAAGTCAATGAGTATGAAAACGTCCTGAAGGCATTGTAAGCCTGAAACATTTAACAGGTCCAAAGGAATCCCTTTTGCAGTTAATTTAAGATTTCCCCTTCTGTAATCCTACTAGGAAAATGTATTTCTATGTCCCCCTGTTTTGATAAAAAAAAGGCACATATTTGCTATTTGAAGTCCACATGGGTGGTGAAGGGAAGAGGGGGGCAGAAGTGTTCAGTTTAGAGCAGAAGCAAATAAGGCTATACTTGCCATGGAAAATAATGGTTGTTGAGTGCATGTTTTAGAATAAAGGTGCAATGTCCTCCTTGTTTAAGGTATAGACACGGTAGAGGGTATGAATGCCTCCATTCTCCCAGGAAATAGGGACACACACATTGGTCCACAGACACTCACCTGGCCTACATCCACCTTGTGAGTGTATTTGCGTGCTGTGGCTCCGTTGGTGGTGAAGATAGCTGTGCCATTGCCATAAGGGTTATTGTTAACAAGGCTGATGGCGTCATCCAAGGATTCAGCCTCCAGTACAACCAGGACAGGCCCAAAGATCTCCTCAGTATAGCACTTCATCTGGGGCTAGGAGACAAAAAGGAAATTACATAATTTCAGAAAATAAGATCAGCATACTTTTGGGCAGTACAACTAGAATATTTGTCACCTGCATGAACACACTTACTGTGACATTGCAAATGATGGTGGGCCCCACAAAGTTGCCATTCTCATAGCCCTGGACTTTGACATTCCTGCCGTCGAGCAGCAGCTGAGCTCCCTCGTCCACCCCACTCTGAATCAGGCTGTTGACCCTTTCCTTGGCCTGAGGGGAGATCAGGGGCCCCACGTCCACACCTGCCTGGTCCCCTGAGAGGGTTCCCGAAAAACAACCTGCATTGAGAATTCTTCCTCACAGCCACACATGTACACACAAATACCCCTTCACCCGCAGACACACACAACTCAAAAGCCCAGCCATGGCGAGGGGCCCCCAAAGGCACTCCCTCTAAAATGTCTGTTTAGGTGTTTCCTGTGCAGCCACACAAATTAGAGTGTTTATGACTGCAAATAAGGGGAATCATTCATTCTTCTCCTCCCCATCAACTTCCCTTCTCAAAGACTTGATGCTCTGAGCTACTCTTAAGCTTCGGCCGTAAATGTTGCCGCAAATTTGCAGCATGAGTGACTCAACAAGCCCTCTCTCCCAGTTCAGCCCCATCTGAAGTTATGGTAGAGCGAGAGGTGTGGTTAGGGCTCGTGGGTGGCCTCAAGAGAGTGAGCAGAGGGCTCCTTAGGAATGGATAGGGCGGGAGGTGCGGGCCGGGTGAGAGGTTGGGATACCTGCATTAACTCGCAGAGCTTTTGCACGATCCACCAGTTCAGGCAGCCACCTGCGGGCCTCGCCCACCAGGATGGCCGTGGAGAGGGCCATGCAGCGCTGCCCTGCTGCACCGAAAGCTGCACCCACCAGCTGGTTCAGAGTGGTCTCCTTATTTGCATCAGGCATTACCACACCATGGTTCTTTGCTCCCTACAGCAGAGCATAAGGGTGGGAATCGTTTAGCCTTCTGTCCCTTGATCTGAATACCCATGGTCTGAATACCAGGGAAAAGTTATCCAATTCCCATTACGTCTCAATCAAACCGGCAACTTCATTGCGTTTTGGTACACCAAAGTACATTCATTTCCAATGGAATGCTGCATTGCAGAGGCAGTTGCAGTGAGTTCTGTGTGGTGCATATGTTGGATATATCCAACGTATGCGTCAAATTGTATGCATGGACTTGACAGAAATAGTAGCAAAAGGTGGATGTTTTTTTGTTGCACACATATCCAGTTGAAATGATTACATCATGGAAAAAGTTTGACTGCAAAATGTATTATGCAGCATTGATGCAACGACGCTGTCGGTCTGATCGAGGCTTCACACCATGCCTTCAATGTGGTTGCATGCAAATTAGATCAGAGATGGTCTCGAAAGTTTATCCTCTTAAAGAACTTTGGTGAACAAACAATAAAAGTACAATATTGTAAGTGCTTTATATTACGTCAATGCACTTCATTTGTAGATCATTATTGTGGGTATGTGACAAATAAGATAAATTACACATTTCCACTCAATATTTTCCACAAAGTGTCTGGGCTCTCTGGATCTGAATCCCTGTTTCATCTGTACAGCTAATCAGCCAAGGTAGAAAAGAGAAACAAAGAGGATGACGTTCAACAATAGTTTTTAAGCCAACACCGCCACCCTCTGTTCATTAATAGCACAAACTCACCATGTTGGACTGTACTCTCTTGCCATTTTTAGATCCCCTCTCATAGATGTACTCTCCGGCTTGGTTAGAGCCCACAAAGCTGATAGCCTTGATGGCCGGATGATCACAGATGAAGTTGACAGCTGGGAAAGAGTGGGGCAGGGATTCATTTTGCATCGAGCACTGACAGGCCATTCATAATCTCTCCATTATCTCATCACACTGTAAATGAATGTGAATCATAGCATAGAGACACAATGATAATTCAATGATTCACATCACAGCACCAATGTCTCCAGATATAGCTTAGAGATCAGCAGGTGATGGGACATTTAGCTTTTATCTTACCGTCGTGCTGGCCATGGATGATGTTCAGGGTCCCGTCTGGCATCCCAGCATCCTGCAGCATCTTAGCCAACAGCATGGTGCAGGCTGGCACCCGCTCTGAGGGCTTCAGCAGGTAGGTGTTGCCACACACCATGCCCATGGGGAACATCCACAGAGGGATCATGGCGGGGAAGTTGAAGGGGGCGATGCCGGCACACACCCCGATGGGCAGGCGGTAGGTGTAGGTGTCCATGTCTTTTGTGATGGAGGGCAGAGTCTCCCCCAGCATCAGGGAGGTGATGCTGCATGTGTGCTCCACCACCTCTGGAGAGGAGACAGTAGGTGTCATTCAGGTACAGAAAACACTGGGTCAGTCACAGAATGTGTGTGACTATCCCTCATATGGAGACTGAGTCACATAAGTGATAGACCAAAGGGCTTTTTATACTAGTGACCTAGACGCTGAAATAATGCTCTGATTAACCATTTTCTTGGCTGCAACAAGTATTAACAGAGGCTAATAAAACATCTCTAAATATTGCCCTTTGGAAAAGCCAGTGCACGTGAGACTTACGCAATCCTCTGAACACATCCCCCTCTGCATCTGCCAGGGTCTTGCCCTGCTCCAGAGTAATGCTCCTGGCAAGCTCTTTCTGGAACACAAGACACACACACCATGAGCCAACACACATTTCAAATCTGTTCAATTTAAATTGAGTAAATCAAGCTAAGCAACAGCTGCTGTAAATAAATAGTATTTTGTATTTATTTGCATTTGTATTTATTATGGATCCCCATCCCCTACTCTTCCTGGGGTCCAGCAAAATTAAGGCAGTTATACAATTTTAAAAACATTACAATACATTCATAACAGATTTCACAATACACTAAGTGTGTGGCCTCAGTCCCCTACTCCACTACCACATATCAACAACACAAAATCCATGTGAATGTATATGTGCATATGTTATCATGTGTGTGTATGCATGTGTCTGCGCCTATGTTTGTGTTGCTTAACAGTCCTCACTGTTAAATAAAGTGTAGTTTTATCTGTTATTTAAATCTGACAGACTTTTCCTGTGAAGAGATCTCTGGTGGCATGTCTTGTGGGGTATGCATGGGTGTCTGAGCTGTGTGCTAGTCATTTAAAACAGACAGCTCTGTGCTTTCAACATGTCAATACCTGTCACAAATAGAAGTAGTGATGAAGTCAATCTCTCCTCAACTTTGAGCCAGGAGAGATTGACATGCATATTATTAATGTTTGCTCTCTGTGTACATCCAAGGGCCAGCCGTGCTGCCTTGTTTTGTGCCAATTGCAATTTTGTGGGACTACTGTTCTACTGTTCTGGGCTACTGTTCACAGGAAGAGCAGCGCTTTATTATGGACGGACTTCTCCCCATCTTAGCTACTTTTTTGTTGTTGTTCTTTTCACCCCTTTTTCTCCCCAATTGGTAGTTACAGTCTTGTCCCATCGCTGGACCCGGGAGAGGCCATGCATCCTCCGAAACACAACCCTGCCAATCCGCACGGCTTCTTCACACACTACTTAACCCGGAAGCCAGCCACACCAATGTTTTAGAGAAAACACCGTACAGCTGGCAACTGAAGTAAGCGTGCATGCGCCCGGCCGTCACAGGGAGTCAATGGAGCGCGATGGGACAAGGACATCCAAGCCGGCCAAACCTTCCCCAAACGATGCTGGGCCAATTGTGCGCCGCCTCATGGGTCTCCCGGTCGCGGCAAGCTGTAACACAGCCCGGGATCGAACCCGGATCTGTACTGACGCCTCTAGAACCGCTGCGCCACTCGGGAGGCCCCTTATCAATATGTTTTGACTACTTTTGACAACTTGCTCAATTTCCACATTATTTATTACAAGATTTAGTTGATGTTTAGGGTTTAGTGAATGATTTGCTCAATTTCCACATTATTTATTACATGATTTAGTTAAGGTTTAGGGTTTAGTGAATGATTTGTCCCAAATATAATGCTTTTAGTTTTTGAAATATTTAGGACTAACTTATTCCTTGCCACCCATTCTGAAACTAACTGCAGCTCTTTGTTAAGTGTTGCAGTCATTTCAGTCGCTGTAGTAGATGACGTGTATAGTGTTGAGTCATCCTTATATATAGATATGTCACTGGCTTTACTTAAAGCCAGTGACATATAATTTGTAAAGATTTTTAAAAAGTTAAGGGCCTAGACAGCTGCCCTGGGGAATTCCTGATTCTACCTGGATTATGTTGGAGAAGCTTCCATTAAAGAACACCCTCTGTGTTCTGTTAGACTGGTAACTCTTTATCCACAATATAGCAGGGGGTGTAAAGCCATAACACATACGTTTTTCCAGCAGCAGACTATGGTCGATAATGTCAAAAGCCACACTGAAGTCTAACAAAACAGGCCCCAATCTTTTTATTATCAATTTCTCTCAGCCTATCATCAGTCATTTGTGTAAGTGCTGTGCTTGTTGAATGTCCTTCCCTACAAGTATGCTGAAAGTCTGTTGTCAATTTGTTTACTGTAAAATAGCATTGTATCTGGTCAAACACAATTTTTTCCTAAACTTTACTAAGGGTTGGTAACCGACTGATTGGGCACACACTTTCTATCATGCTTAAATTGAAGATAGCAAATAGGAGTGGCAATATCGTACACTCAGTCATTTTCCATCCAAGTTGTCAGACCCCGGTGGCTTGTCATTGTTGATAGACAACAATCATTTTTTCACCTTTTCCATTAAACATTACATTAAGGAATTCAAAATGACAATGCCTTTCTTTCATAATTTGGTCAGATATACTTGGATGTGTAGTGTCAGCGTTTGTTGCTGGCATGTCATCCCTAAGTTTGCTAATCTTGCCAATGAAAAACATCATTAAAGTAGTTGGCAATATCAGTTGGTTTTGTGATGAATGAGTCATCTGATTCAATGAATAATGGAGCTGAGTTTGCCTTTATTTCCCAAAATGTCATTTAAGGTGCTCCAAAGCTTTTTACTATCATTGTTTATGTAATTTATCTTTGTTTCATAGTGTAGGTTTTTCTTATTTTTATTCAGTTTAGTCACATGATTGCTCAATTTGCAGTACGTTTGCCAATCGGTTGTGCAGCCAGACGTATTTGCCATTTCTTTTGCCTCATCTCTCTCAACCATACAATTTCTCAATTCCTCATCAATCCATGGGGATTTAACCGTTTTTACAGCCATTTTCTTAATTAATGGGTGCATGTGTCATGCTTATTAGTAACTGGGATAAGCAATTTCATAAATGTATCACGTTCAACGTCTGTTTGCTCCTCATTACACACCACAGACCAACAAATATTATTTACAACATAGGAATAGTATGGAGGCATTGTGGTGTTTCTTCTTTCTTATCACCTAAGGAACTAGTATCTATCATGCCTAAAAGTGTGCCATTGAGAGTAGGGTTCATATTAATCAAATCCATGCTGAATTTGTATGGTACAAAATATTAAAATGATATGGCATACAGAGGCGGTCTTTGAACCCCAAAACATGACAGAAAAAAAATGTGCAACCAAAAGTGCATGATGTTAAACGTGTAACGGAGAATTATGAGATTTGACCTTTGCTTCTAGCGGTATTGTACCATATGTACAACAAATTCTTGTCCCTGCTACAGACTTACAATGTTGTCCTTGATAAGCTGCTGATAGCGCAGAAAGATCTGTTGGCGTGCCAAGATGGAGGTTTCAGACCAGGAGTGGTAGGACTGTGAGCAGGAGTCCACAGCAGCCAGCATCTCTTCCTGTGTAGCCTTGGGGACGCGGGCTATCACCTCGTTGGTGGCCTGTAACAGTTAGAGGGAAGAACACATTAGTGGGTGAACTGTAACCTGATTATAAAAAAGCATATTTGATTGGTATGAAGTGTGCTCAGCTTGAGCAGATAACTTCAACACATCTGACACACACTGACAAAACCATCAGATCGGGCCATTTCATCAAAAATATTGCAATGTCTTTGACTCTTGAGAGAGCATTAATCTCATTCTAAATCGCGATGATAAGAGTAAACTGAAAGCAAAGGAAGGCCGAAGGAGCAAAGTGCCAGCTAACTGACCTTTGAACATTCATGCAAAAGCATTCTTGAGAATTATAACAACTTGAGATAGATCTCAAGAAAACAGCACACCAATTTATTGCACACCTACAGTACCAGTCAAAAGTTGATACACCTACTCATTCAAGGGTTTTTCTTTATTTTTACTATTTTCTACATTGTAGAATAACACATACGGAATCATGTAGTAATCAAGAAAGGTTTTTATTTGAGACTTCAAAGTAGCCACCCGTTGCCTTGATGACAGCTTTGCAGACGCTTGGCATTCTCTCAACCAGCTTCATGTGGTAGTCACCTGGAATGCATTTCAGTGAACAGGTGTGCCTTGTAAAAAGTTAATTTGAGTAATTTCTTAATGCGTTTGAGCCAATCAGTTGTATTGTGACAAGGTAGGGGTGGTATACAGAAGATAGCCCTATTTGGTAAAAGACCAAGTCCACATTATGGCAAGTACAGCTCAAATAAGCAAAGAGAAGTTACACTCCATCATTACTTTAAGACATGAAGGTCAGTCAATCCAGATAATTTCAAGAACCTTTAAAGTTTCTTCAAGTGCAGTCGCAAAAACCATCAAAGCGCTATGATGAAACTGGCTCTCAGTACAGGAAAGGAAGACCCAAAGTTACCTCTGCTGCAGAGGATAAGTTCATTAGAGTTAACTGCACCGCAGATTGCAGCCCAAATAAATAATTCACAGAGTTGAAGTAACAGACACATCTCAACATCAACTATTAAGAGACTGCATGAATCAGGCATTCATGGTCGAATTGCTGCAAAGAAACCACTCCTAAAGGACACCAATAATAAGAAGAGACTTGCTTGGGCCAAGAAACACGAGCAATGGACATTAGACCGGTGGAAATGTGTCCTTTGGTCTGATGAGTTCAAATGTGAGATTTTTGGTTCCAACCGCTGTGTCTTTGTGAGATGCAGAGTAGGTGAATGGATGATCTCTGCATGTGTGGTTCCCACCTTGAAGCATGGAGGAGGTATGATGGTGTGGGGGTGCTTTGCTGGTGACACTTTCTGTGATTGATTTAAAATTCAAGGTACACTTAACCAGCATGGCTCCTACAGCATTCTGCAGCAATACGCCATCCCATCTGTTTTGCGCTTAGTGGGACTATCATTTGTTTTTCAACAGGACAATGGCCCAACACACCTCCAGGCTGTGTAAGGGCTATCTGACCAAGAAGGATAGTGATGGAGTGCTGCATTAGATGACCTGGCCTCCACAATCACCCAACCTCAACCCAATTGAGATGGTTTGGGATGAGTTGGACTGCAGAGTGAAGGAAAAGCAGCCAACAAGTGTTCAGCATGTGTGAACGTCTTCAAGACTGTTGGAAAAGCCTTCCTCATGAAGCTGGTTGAGAGAATGCCAAGAGTGTGCAAAGCTGTCATCAAGACAAAGGGTGGCTACTTTGAAGAATATAAAATATAAAATATTGTTTTATTTGTTTAACACTTTTTTGGTTACTACATGATTCCATATGTGTTATTTCATAGTTTTGATGTCTTCACTATTATTCTACAATGTATATATAGTAAAATTGTAAAAATAAAGAAAGACCCATGAAGGTGTGTCCTTTTGACTGGTACTGTTATGTATACTCATAAAAGTCTCATAAAAGTCTAGCTCTTTTTCTTTTACATAATAGTAATGGACCTATAACCTTTGCATTGCTGAAAACTTGGACAATTTTGTGCAGGAACTGGATAAACTGGTCAAAACTCAGGTAACTGATTAACCAGCTAAGTTGACCTTAATGTAGCAGTGCATGCCCATCCAAGGTGTTGTTTGTGCATTATTCTGTGCATCAACTAATCAAATACAATGGGTAACACAATTTAATTTAGGTAAACTATATTTGAGCTCTTTAAGGCCTAGTTACTTACCGGATTGTGAATATCTAACCATTCTGAAGTCTTGGATTCAACGAACTTCCCATTAATAAACAACTTTGTGGTGGGCTGCGGGGAGACATTTTTAACATGTTCAATTTCTATCAGAAATACAGATCTGTGTGACAGTTAATTATCTAGTGGCATTCTGTTTGTAGTCATATACAGCCACCATAATTAAACTCTATTATTAAACTGTTATTACTAACCACTGAGGAGGAGTAACACATGTGCCTGACCTGAAGAGGTACCTGCTGAGAGGAAGCAAGTGGTTAGCTGTAAAGAATAATTAATCCACGAGTTCATGCATTTATTGTGAATAGTATCATATCAAATGTCAGCTATATAGCATTAGAATCAAAGGCCTACTACCTACTTCCAGGCCTTCTGTTAGGACGGAAGATTAATGTACAACTATGGCAATCCCAAATATCATTGAAGTGCAACTGGGCCATGAAGGTGTACCTGGGGATCAATTTTACAGTGATTGTTGGAGGGATTACTAAAAGCCCAAAATGTATCAATTAAACAATGTAGCTGGAGAGCACACATGGGAGTCATAGAGCTGCACAAAGCTTGACAGGCAGCTGCATATGATAAGCACATACTTTTTCCCCATACAAAGAGCAGGAGTCTAAGTAGGAATTGTTCCTTACATTTAGTGACCCGGAGAATAGTTGAGAACAAGACAAGAGCCAAGTCATATGGCATCTTTCACGTTGTAAACAATGTGAAACATTTTGAACACAGGAGGTTGGTGGCACTTTCATTGGGTAGGTCGTGGTTGTGGTAATGGCTGGAACAGTATCAAATACATCAAACACATGGTTTCCATTGGCCATTATTATGAGCTGTTCTCCCCTCAGCAGCCTCCTGTGCTTTCGAAAGCTGTTAGTGTCTTCATTAACTCTTGGGTAAAGCATTATAACATGAGTTCTTACCCCTTTCTTCAACAGTGACCTCATTACAGTCGTTGCCATGATGAAAATGTGTTTATTGCTTGATTTATCCCAAAAGAATGTCCCAAACCCTCTTGCAGGACCGTGGCCAGGAGACGCACTTCAAACCTACTCCCTCACCTACATGGATTTAAAAGAAGGAAGGGTCTAGAAATATCTGGTCAGTTATTGGCCTAGAATAAGGCCGCTCACAAAAACATACATCTTATTGGCTGAAACTACAACAATATTAGCCAATCTCTATGTACAATTAAAGATAAACCGCCTTTATTAGAAAAAAACGATCTCAACGCAAGTATTTCATTGGATACAACGCGGATCAGTCTTTTTGACAACTCAACTGGTTCATTTACGTAATGTCTGTCACGGAGTTTATCACCACATTCTATAATATAGCTACATTGTTACAATGAGTTGGCGCTACATTTATGAAACGCGGTGGAATTTATAATACGCTTGATACAGGAAACGATTGCCAGTTTGTATCATTGCGCATAGGCAAAATCGCATAACTGCCAGCCGTGATCGAAGAATCAGAGTAGATTCTGTGACTTGTCATTGTCAAAGTAGTTTATTTGCACAACAGTTATAGTTTATGGTCTCTAGCCTACTTATAACCTGTAATGCGGCTCTCACTCGCATGCCTCAAAAAGGTATGCCTATTCTACCAATTCTTGCTTGCAACAAGTAGACACGTGTGCGATACTAAAATGTGGAACAATTTGCAGAAAATTACTGGGAGAGTGCTTAGTCATAGACCAAAAAAACAAGGAGGAGGGGTATTTGGGAAAGCATTCTATTGGCCGCTAGAAACTGAGCTTTTTTTTATTAGCAGTAGAAACTTGTAATCGTTGAACGCAAGATCTGTCTGAATACTATGGCATCTCAAACAAAGGTGAATCAATGAGCAAAGTTAAGTAAGATATGATAATATTGTATTGTTATCACGTGAACTGATTTATTTTTCTCCCCTTTAGCCCATTCTTCATGGATATTTCAGGAGTTCATGTTCTTGGAGGGTTCGAATTGGTAAGTTCCTATGTAGTCTTCTACGTCTCTGCCTACTTTACAGCATTAGAACATTGTCTGACTTTGACCCTGGAAAGAAATAACCTACTTTGCTTCTTCCAGCTTTTGCTCTGAAAGGTATTGAATTTGACCAAGTCCCAGTAAATCTTATCAAAGATGGGGGTCAGCAGGTAACTTCCTCATACATCATGCATTTTCATCAGGTAGAGGTAGTTAACCTCTATAATGGTATATTAGATATAATGTCCTCACACTGTACCTATTGTATATTTCAGCTTACAGACCAATACAAGGTGTTAAACCCTATGCAACAAGTGCCTGCTGTCCAAATTGATGGCATCACCCTGTCACAGTCGGTGAGTCCAATACTGTTATTGGTTTGTCACTGTTAACAGTTATGTACTTTTGAGATACTGATAAGTCAAAAGAACCTCAAATCTAGATCCACATTCCCAAAATATAACATTGACTACTGACAATAATGATAAGACCTATCCACTCACACTCAGCTGGCAGTGATCCAGTACATTGAGGAGACCAGACCAGGACCCAGGCTTCTCCCTGCAGACCCAAAGAAGCGTGCCCAGGTGCGCATGATCTCTGACCTCATCGCCTCCGGGATCCAGCCTGTGCAGGTGAGGGTATTACAGCACAAAGAATGTGGGTAAATGAGAGAAAGGAATACAACAAATTGAAAGCACACCAGTCCACTACAGATCTCTGACCTTGTTTGCAAAACAAACTAGGTTTACTGTATGGAAGGAAAGCAAAATCAAATGGCAGAACCTCAGACATGCTGACATCATGGCTGAATGACCATTGCAACAATTATGATGGTGATGACTGTAGAGGTACTCAGTCATGTCTGATCATTTTGTATTTCAGAATTTGTATGTGCTACAGAAGATTGGAGCAGAGAAGTTGCAGTGGGCGCAGCATTTCATCCAAAGAGGTTTTGAAGGTGGCTAAAATAGCCTTACATTCAACATGCCACTATAGCTCATCTCCAGACAGCCATTATAGGCCTGACTCCATGTCACTGTGTGTTTCTCCTCAGCCTTGGAGCCCATTCTAAAAGAGACGGCAAGCAAGTACTGCGTAGGGGACGAGGTGAGGGGACACTCGTTCATCACATAAAAACACAGTGGCAGTGTTAAGCTAAGTATCTCAAGTTAGGTTTTTTATTTTCACACACACAAGTAGAGTGAAATGCCTTTCTTGCTTGCTCATTCCCAACAATGCAGTAATCAATATCAGTAGTACAAAAACACACGAGAAATAGAAATAAGAACACAATAAAGTAAGCTATATACAGGGTCAGTGCCAATACAATATTTACAATGTGCAGGGATACTGGAGTGATAGGAATAAGGTGACTTATGATAAACAAGAGTAGCAGCAGCATACAGTGCCTTCAGAAAGTATTCATACCCCTTGACTTATTCCACATTTTGTTGTTTCAGCCTGAATTCAAAATGGATTAAGTAGATATTTTTCTCACGTACACACAATACCCCATAATGACAATGAAAATGTTTAGACATTTTAGAACATTTATTGAAAATGAAATACAGAAATCTAATTTACTTAAGTTAATACATGTTAGAATCACTTTTGGCAGCGATTACAGCTGTGAGTCTTTCTGGTTAAGTCTAAGAGCTTTGCGAACCTGGATTGTACAATATTTGTACATTTTTAATTTTTTTATTCTTCAAGCTTTGTAAAGTTGGTTCTTGATCATTGCTAGATAGCCATTTTCAAGTCTTGCCGTAGATGTTCAAGCCGATTTAAGTCAAAACTGTAACTAGGCAACTCGGGAACATTCAATGTCGTCTTAGTAAGCAACTCCAGTGTATATTTGGCTTTGTGTTTTAGGTTATTGTTCTGCTGAAAGGTGAATTTGTCTCCCAGCGTCTGTTGGAAAGCAGACTCAACCAGGTTTCCTTCAGGGATTTTGCCTGTGCTTAACTCTATTCTGTTTTTTTTATCCTAAAAAACTCCCTTGTCCTTGCCGATGACAAGCATACCCATAACATGATGCAGCCAACACCATGGTTGAAATATGAAGAGGGGTGTGTTGTTGTATTTGCCCCAAACATAACACTTTGTATTTAGTACATCTTTTTGCAGTTTTACTTTTAGTGCCTTTTTGTAAACAGGATGCATGTTTTGGAATATTTTTATTCTGTACAGGCTTCCTTTTCACTTAGTATTGTGGAGTAACTAGAATGTTGTTGATCCATCCTCAGTTCTCCCATCACAGCCATTAAACTCTGTAACTGTTTTAAAATCACCAATGGCCTCATGGTGAAATCCCTGAGAGGTTTTCTTCCTCTCCAGCAACTGAGTTAGGAAACACACCTGTGTCTGTGTAGTGACTGGGTGTATTGATACACCATCCAAAGTGTAATTAATAACTTCACCATGCTCAAAGGGATATTCATTGTTTACTCCTGAACTTATTTAGGCTTGCCATAACAAAGGGGTTGAATACTTATTGACTAGACATTTAAATCTTTTAAGCGATTTTTTTAAATGTCTAAAAACATAATTTCACTTTATATTATGGGGTATTGTGTGTAGGTGACACAATCTCAATTTAATCCATTTTAAATTCAGACTAATAACAAAATGTGTAAAAAGTCAAGGGGTGTGAATACTTTCTGAAGGCACTGTATATGATGATTGTATGTGAATGTGTGTTTAAGTCAGTATGGATGTGTGACGTTGTTCTACAGTCGACCTCACTTTAAGTTGAGGAATTCTTGATAATGTTTACCTCTTAGATCTCCATGGCAGACATCTGTCTCGTCCCTCAAGTCTATAATGCTGAACGGTAAGGCACCCTCCATCATTCAGTCAGAACTGGAACAGAAAAACACCACAGCATGAGACAAATTTTACACTGAACATACAACCCAAATGAAGATACTTTTTACATTTGCCAAACAGGTTCAAAGTGGACGTTGATCAGTTCCCAACTATCAAAAGGCTAAACCAAACCTTGATGAGGGTCGACGCTTTCAAAGTGAGTCATCCATCTTGCCAACCAGACACACCTGCTGACATATGTACATGAGAACCCCTCTGACATCTACAGGAGCCAGTAGTGCCATCATCATTGAATACTTCAATAAAAATATTTGATATGAATCATTTGGTTTCAATCTCGTGACTTGAAATAAGATTAGAATACAAAATGTTTGAGTTAAGACCATGTATTACTTGTATGATGAGAAGTTGAGTTTGAATATGTACATTTTAACCTCTGATACAGCACGTTCCCCCATCTTGACATATGCTCAACATGACACTGGAACATAGTGGATTTGTGAAGATAAATACAATAGACAACATGAAAGTGCCCAATACCAGCCCACTGGTATACACATGAGGAAAGTGGAAATGGCTGTCTGCTCTTTGTTTAATAATTGTTTTAGTAAAATAGCTGAAGTTCAACTAATATCATGCAGCAGTTAATTAACCCATGCTTAAAAAATGTAAACTAAATAGAAAGTTATTTTCTTTCAACACACATTGGTGAGAAAATATCTAGAGCACAGGAGAGATGTTGTTTGTTAGATCTGGTGCCTATACCATTTCTCAGATGGGGAGAATGGCACTTAAAAATCAATATTAAAAAGTTAACAACCCATAATGTAATGTCAGACACCTGACAACAGTGTGATTAAAAAGGCATAACTTGCACCATAACTGACAATCAACATCCCCCTCCAGAAAAGAGCAAATCAGGCTAGACTACAGCCTTCAGTGGCCACAATAAAACTGTTACTGAAGACTTAATTACATCCAAGCCTAATGTAACAGAAGAGCAAATAAAAAGGACTCAACAGTCCCTGTATTAGTTCTGCCCATGATACATTCACTCATATCATTCAGAATTATTTGTAAGCCAGACACGGATATAAAGTCACATTTTTCCCCCTTATTCCCCATAAGGCTGTTCTAGTCTCTCCTTAAGGTCCAGTCTCTTATCTCCAGGGATCTCCACTGTGCACTTCGCTGGGTCATTGAAGAAGATCCCGGCGCAGTCTGAGCCCCCAAACACCAGCAGAGTGCTGTGGGTGTTGGTATGCTCGCCCTGCTTCTGTTTGACAGTGCCTGGGAGGACAGAACCTCCCAGGTTGTTCATGCTGTGTCCGGCACGAGGCTTGGCGCAGAGCAGAGGGGATACCACTGAACTCCACATACTGGTGTCTGAAAAGAACCTGAAACAGAGTATTTTTATTCATAGAATTTGAAAAGGAATGATGCTGGATTACCATTTTAACTTTCTGGAAAACAAGATAAGGCTGATTGAGGGTGTACTCACCCACATTGAAGATATGGATGTCCTGCAAGGCACCAATAGCACTACAACCTCCACTGACCAGCATCCTGTTGTCTGATACTGGCAGTGCTGCATGATATCTGATCACACAGACGAGATAGGGCAACGTTATCAAAGTAAAAAGGCAATTCTACATCAATCCATACATCATTGTGTGGATTACAGTAATAAATATAAGATTAACAAATGGCATAGAATTCTATCAGCCATTTAAAAAATAATGGTCACAATATTGGTCTGTGTGGCAATTTAGAAATAGTTTTTCATCATAGCAAGTACTTTTTGATGTCCTAGATATCCAAAAGATGAAAAAAATCAGATAGGCATTGCGTTTACATATTACAAGGTTGAATAAATATGTTCTCACCCTCGAGGCAGTGATGGCATGATCTCATATTTCACAGCTGTGCACTCCATAAAGCCTTTTGCTAAAATAAACTAAATTGCATTTGAAGATTAAGTTGTAACTAGCTTTGTGTAGCGTAATCCAAATCACCACTCTTTGTCACAGCCTTACCGAGACGCAAAATGTTAAGGTTGTTCAGGTAGATTGCAGTCTTCCTGCCACCAAAAATGAGCAACCGGTTGGACAAAAAAATGGTTTAGAGCCCGTTTTATGTAAACATAAAATGTGTTTGTTAAATTAACACTGTCGTCCTGTAATGGTTAAATACATTAAGCAAAGTATTGTAATAGCCCAATGCCTCTACAGAAATATAATCAAGGAACATTGACACAATCCTAGGTAGAGGTCAGATCCCTCCACAATGGGTTGGTACCAGAGCTCAAAATCTGGGTTAAAAATGTACAGAGCGTTTCTGTAGGCCTTGTCTCCAGGACAGCAGCTTGGATGGCACAGGACAAAACTAGGGCATTTTAATAAGATGGCACAGGACAAAATCTCTCCCAGTTGTTTTACACAAGTTATCAATATTAGTAAACAGTCGACTCATCTCACCTATTTCCATAGGGAGTCCTCACAGCGGGTTTGGTCATACGCTCCTCCAATGACAATGGCCATCTCGGGATTACTCAGACATGTTATGGCTCCAGCGCTTTTATGGACAAACTGAAAATAAAATATCATTAATGTTTTATATACAACAGAATATCTGGCATTTGAAATAAATTACTTATTTGATTGAGAATTCTGACCGGCTCTGCAATTTGTCTTCATCTTTCCAGTCTTCTCCACAACACTGTTCTCTCTAGATAGCTTCCTTTTATTGGGACTAGATGTCACGACTTCTGCCAAAGTCGATGCCTCTCCTTGTTCGGGCTGTGTTTGGCAGTCGACGTCGCCGGTCTTCTAGCCATCGCTGATCCATTTTTCATTGTCCATTTGTTTTGTCTCGTCTGGTTTTCATTTCCCAATTACTGGTCATGTATTTAACCCCCTGTTTCCTCCATGTCTTTGTGTGTGATTGTTATTTGTTTAGGTCGGTACGTTTCCGTCTGGTTTTGTCCGGGTGCTGTTTTCACCCGTGTTTTGTGGCAACCGTTATTGTTTCGCACATTGGTATTGTCACATGTGCTATTTTCTTAAGTAAAGTGCATTGTTCACTCATCTCCTGCGCCTGACTTCATGCACCAGCTACACCCACCGCATGACAATAGATGCTTAAGCAGTGTCCTTCTCAGGGGTAATAACAGCTTCAGGGGTCCATGCGAAGCGACCCCTTCCCAATCACTATCCGTCTGGGGGTCTTATCCTTCAAATACCATGAAGATAAACACACAGGTGCCATTTATCTCTCCCCTACTTCATGACCGTGGGAAGATGTTTTGGGTGCTGTCGACAGTCTGCTGATTAGTATTTTTCTCTGCTCATAGAGGAGTAATAAAGGCCTAGTGCACTAATTTGGTGTGATTTGTTTAATAGTATTATTTTTTTGTTATATACAGTACCAGTCAAAAGATTGGACACCTACTTATTCACAGGTTTTTCTTTATTTGTACTATTTTCTACATTGTAGAATAACACATATGGAATCATGTAGTAACCAAAAAAGTGTTAATAAACAAATCAAATCAAAACACATTTTATATTTTAGAATCTTCAACGTAACCACCCTTTGCCATGATGACAACTTTGCACACTCTTGGCATTCTCTCAACCAGCTTCACCTGGAATTATTTTCCCAACAGTCTTGAAGGAGTTCCCACATATGCTGAGCACTTGTTGGCTGATTTTCCTTCACTCTGCGGTCCAACTCATCCCAAAGCATCTCAACTGGGTTGCGGTTGGGTGATTGTGGATGCCAGGTCATCTGATGCAACATTCTATCAATCTCCTTCAAATAGCCCTTACACAGCCTGGAGGCTGTTGAAAAGAGATATTTCTCACCAATGTGTCCTGTGTCCTGTTGAAAAACAAATGATAGTCCCACTAAGTGCAAACGAGATGTGCCTTGAATTCTAAATAAATCACTGACAGTGTCACCAGCAAAGCACCCCCACACCATCACACCTCTTCCTCCATGCATCACAGTGGGACCCACACATGTTGAGTTCATCCATTCACCTACTCTGTGTCTCACAAAGACACAGTGGATGGAACCAAAAATCTCCAATTTGGACTCATCAGACCAAAGAACAAATTTCCACTGGTCTAATGTCTATTGTTCGTGTTTCTTGGCCCAAGCAAGTCTCTTCTTATTATTGGTGTCCTTTATTTGACCATGAAGGCCTGATTCAAACAGTCTCTGAACAGTTGATGTTGAGATGTGTCTGTTACTTGAACTCTATGAAGCATTTATTTGGGTTGCAATTTCAGAGGTTGGTAACTAATGAACTTATCCTCTGCAGCAGAGGTAACTCTGGGTCTTCCTTTCCTGTGGTGGTCCTCATGGGAGCTAGTTTCATCATACCGCTTGATGGTTTTTGAGACTGCACTTTCGAAGTTCTCGAAATTGTCCGGATTGACAGATCTTAATGTCTTAATGTTGTTTCTCCTTGCTTATTTGAGCTGTTCTTGCCATAATATAGACTTGGTCTTTTACCAAATAGGTGTATCTTCTGTATACCACCTCTACCTTGTCACAACACAACTGATTGGCTCAAACACATTAAGAAGGAAAGAAATTCCACAAATTAACTTTTAAGAAGGCACACCTGTTTACTGAAATGCATTCCAGGTGACTACCTCATGAAGCTGGTTGAGAGAATGCCAAGAGTGTTCAAAGCTGCCATCAAGGCAAAGGGTGGATACTTTGAAGTCTCAAATATAAAATATATTTTGATTTTGATTTGTTGGTTACTACAGGATTCCATGTGTAATTTCAGCGTTTTGATGTCTTTACTATTATTCTACAATGTAGAAAATAGTAAAAATTAAGAAAAACCCTGGACTGAGTAGGTGTGTCCAAACTTTTAACTGGTACTGTATATTAATTATATTTGAAGGTAAAGAGATTGATTTCTGTCTTGTCAGCTTTGAGCTAGGCTTAGCAAATGCTGTCTCCTAGATGTGAGGAGATGGGGGTTGTAATCTGCAAAGAGTGAATCATACATACACTTTAGTTTCCTGTTTCATTCAATTGCCATGCGGTCCCTAGGAGAGGTACGTCACTTGAGTGGGTTGAGTCACTGACATGATCTTCCTGTCTGGGTCGGCGCCCCCCTCGGGTTCGTGCCATGGGGGAGATCTTCGTGGGCTATACTTGGCCTTGTCTCAGGGTAGTAAGTTGGTGGTTTGAAGATATCCCTCTAGTGGTGTGGGGGCTGTGCTTTGGCAAAGTGGGTGGGGTTATATCCTGCCTGGTTGGCCCTGTCCGGGGGTATCGTCGGACGGGGCCACAGTGTCTCCCGACCCCTCCTGTCTCAGCCTTCAGTATTTATGCTGCAATAGTTTATGTGTCGGGGGACTAGGGTCTATGTTTATGTGTTGGGGGCTAAGGTCAATCTGTTATTTCGGTATTTCTCCTGTGTCCTGTGTGAATTTAAGTATGCTCCCTCTAAATCTCTCTCTCGCTCTCTTTCTCTCTTCTCTAGTGGGACCTGAGCCCTAGGACCATGCCTCAGGACTACCTGACCTGATGACTCCTTGCTGTCCCCAGTCCACCTGGTCGTGCTGCTGTTCCAGTTTCAACTGTTCTGCCTGCAGCTATGGAACTCTGACCTGTTCACCAGATGTGCTACCTTGTCCCGGACCTGTTGTTTTCAACTCTCTCTCTCTACTGCACCTGCTGTCTCTAACTCTGAATGATCGGCAATGAAAAGCCAATTGACATTTACTCCTGAGGTGCTGACCTGTTGCACCCTCTACAACCACTGTGATTATTATTATTTGACCCTGCTTGTCATCTATAAATGTTTGAACATCTTGGCCATGTTCTGTTATAATCTCCACCCGACACAGCCAGAAGAGGACTGGCCACCCCTCAGAGCCTGGTTCCTCTCTAGGTTTCTTCCTAGTTTTCTGCCTTTCTAGGGAGTTTTTCCTAGCCACCGTGCTTCTACATCTGCATTGCTTGCTGTTTGAGGTTTTAGGCTGGGTTTCTGTATAGCACTTTGTGACATCGGCTGATGTAAAAAGGGCTTTATAAATACATTTGATTGATTGATTGATTGACAATGTAGACCACTGTATGGATAAATGCCTCAGAAAATCAAAAGTAGTGAGGTCTAGATAAATCCATAGCAAATTAGTAGAAAGCCCTGCCTTTGGAACCCCTGTAACTCACCCTCTGACTCCCAGAGGTGTTGAGATGAGTTTGGGAGAGATGGCTGTTGTGCTCGACTGGGCTGGAGTGTTTTCTTGGTACAAGCTGAGTATTGCTGATGAAACTGGCTTCATTCTTTTTGAGGAAAGAGTTGAATAACAGTTGAAGATACTGGTACATTATGTAGGTACTGTTTTTATCATTCCACATACCTGCCAAGAGGAATGGAGTATCTGGTCAGTGTTTAATTCATAATGTGACAGGTGTCACAATAACAACACTGAACAAAAATATAAATGCAACATGTTTTATGAGCGGAAATAAAAGATCCCAGAAATGTTCCATATGCACAAAAAGCACTCCAAACAGGTCAGGGACAAAGTTGTGGAGAAGTACAGATCAGGGTTGGGTTATAAAAAAAATATCCAAAACTCTGAACATCCCACAGAGCACCATTAATTCCATTATTAAAAAATGTAAAGAATATGGCACCACAACAAACGTGCCAAGGCGGGGCCGCCCACCAAAATTCGTGGACCAGGCAAGGAAGGCATTAATCAGAGAGGAAACAAAGAGATCGAAAATAACCCTGAAGGAGCTGCAAAGCTCCACTGCGGAGATTGGAGTATCTGTCAATCGGACCACTTTAAGCCGTACACTCCAAAGAGCAGTGCTTACGGAAGAGTGGCCAGAAAAAGAAAAAAAATATTATAGAAAACAATAAGCAAGCAGGTTTGGTATTCGCCAAAAGGCAGAGACCCCCCAAACATATGGAAGAGGGTACTCTGGTCATATGAGAGTAAAATGTAGCTATTTGATCATCAAGGAAAATGCTATGTCTGGTACAAACCCAACACCTCTCATCAGCCCAGGAAAACCATCCCCACAGTGAAGCATGGTGGTGGCAACATCATGCTGTGGCAATGTTTTCCATCGGCAGGAACTGGGAAACTGGTCAGAATTGAAGGAATGATGGATGGCGCTAAATACAGGGAAATTCTTGAGGGAAACCTGTTTCAGTCTTCCAGAGATTTGAGATTGGGACGGAGGTTCACCTTCCAACAAGACAATGACCCAAAGCATACTGCTAAAGCAACACTTGAGTGGTTTAAGGGGAAATATTTAAATGTCTTGGAATGGCCTAGTCAAAGTCCAGACCTCAATTAAATTGAGAATCTGCGGTATGACTTAAAGATTGTTGTACACCAGCGGAACACATCCAACTTGAAGGAGCTGGAGCAGTTTTTCCTTGAAGAATGGGTAAAAATCCCAGTGGCTAGATGTGCCAAGCTTATGGAGACATACCCCAAGAGACTTGCAGCTGTAATTGTTGCAAAAGGTGGCTCTACAAAGATGAAGAGTTATGCACGCTCAAGTTCTGTTTTTTTGTTTTAATCCTTGTTTGTTTCACAATAAAGAATATTTTGCATCTTCAAAGTGGTAGGCATGTTGTGTAAATCAAATGATACAACCCCCCCAAAAATATATTTTAATTCCAGGTTGTAAGGCAACAAAATAGGAAAAATTCCAAGAGGGGTGAATACTTTTGCAAGCCACTAAATATAAGGTCTATTTTGCCTGTTTTGAAGGTGCATTACTTGAGAGGGAGATTGGAATGCTGACCTTGTCCAAGAGGCAACAGAGAAATGGAGAAGAGGAGTGTATGAGAAGATTTTGCTAACTGTTTGTGAGGTATGGTCTCCAGCTTGTCATTCCGTACATGTTCAATATATACTGAACAAAATAAAAGTAACATGCAACAATTTCAAAGATTTTACTGAGTCACAATTCCTATGAGGAAATCAGACCATTTACAGTGCCTTGCGAAAGTATTCGGCCCCCTTGAACTTTGCGACCTTTTGCCACATTTCAGGCTTCAAACATAAAGATATAAAATTGTATTTTTTGTGAAGAATCAACAACAAGTGGGACACAATCATGAAGTGGAACGACATTTATTGGATATTTCAAACTTTTTTAACAAATCAAAAACTGAAAAATTGGGCGTGCAAAATTATTCAGCCCCCTTAAGTTAATACTTTGTAGCGCCACCTTTTGCTGTGATTACAGCTGTAAGTCGCTTGGGGTATGTCTCTATCAGTTTTGCACATCGAGAGACTGAATTTTTTTCCCATTCCTCCTTGCAAAACAGCTCGAGCTCAGTGAGGTTGGATGGAGAGCATTTGTGAACAGCAGTTTTCAGTTCTTTCCACAGATTCTCGATTGGATTCAGGTCTGGACTTTGACTTGGCCATTCTAACACCTGGATATGTTTATTTTTGAACCATTCCATTGTAGATTTTGCTTTATGTTTTGGATCATTGTTTTGTTGGAAGACAAATCTCCGTCCCAGTCTCAGGTCTTTTGCAGACTCCATCAGGTTTTCTTCCAGAATGGTCCTGTATTTGGCTCCATCCATCTTCCCATCAATTTTAACCATCTTCCCTGTCCCTGCTGAAGAAAAGCAGGCCCAAACCATGATGCTGCCACCACCATGTTTGACAGTGGGGATGGTGTGTTCAGCTGTGTTGCTTTTACGCCAAACATAACGTTTTGCATTGTTGCCAAAAAGTTCAATTTTGGTTTCATCTGACCAGAGCACCTTCTTCCACATGTTTGGTGTGTCTCCCAGGTGGCTTGTGGCAAACATTAAACAACACTTTTTATGGATATCTTTAAGAAATGTCTTTCTTCTTGCCACTCTTCCATAAAGGCCAGATTTGTGCAATATACGACTGATTGTTGTCCTATGGACAGAGTCTCCCACCTCAGCTGTAGATCTCTGCAGTTCATCCAGAGTGATCATGGGCCTCTTGGCTGCATCTCTGATCAGTCTTCTCCTTGTATGAGCTGAAAGTTTAGAGGGACGGCCAGGTCTTGGTAGATTTGCAGTGGTCTGATACTCCTTCCATTTCAATATTATCGCTTGCACAGTGCTCCTTGGGATGTTTAAAGCTTGGGAAATATTTTTGTATCCAAATCCGGCTTTAAACTTCTTCACAACAGTATCTCGGACCTGCCTGGTGTGTTCCTTGTTCTTCATGATGCTCTCTGCGCTTTTAACGGACCTCTGAGACTATCACAGTGCAGGTGCATTTATACG
This sequence comes from Oncorhynchus clarkii lewisi, assembly GCF_045791955.1. Taxonomy (NCBI): domain Eukaryota; kingdom Metazoa; phylum Chordata; class Actinopteri; order Salmoniformes; family Salmonidae; genus Oncorhynchus; species Oncorhynchus clarkii. The sequence goes on from NC_092165.1 coordinate 41,606,169, forward strand.
GAGACTTGATTACACACAGGTGGATTGTATTTATCATCATTAGTCATTTGGGTCAACATTGGATCATTCAGAGATCCTCACTGAACTTCTGGAGAGAGTTTGCTGCACTGAAAGTAAAGGGGCTGAATAATTTTGCACGCCCATTTTTTCAGTTTTTGATTTGTTAAAAAAGTTTGAAATATCCAATAAATGTCGTTCCACTTCATGATTGTGTCCCACTTGTTGTTGATTCTTCACAAAAAAATACAGTTTTATATCTTTATGTTTGAAGCCTGAAATGTGGCAAAAGGTCGCAAAGTTCAAGGGGGATGAATACTTTCGCAAGGCACTGTAACTAAATTCATTAGGCCCTAATCTATGGATTTTGCATGACTGGGAATACAGATATGCATCCGTTGGTCACAGATACCTTTAAAAAAAAAATGGGCCTCAGGATCTCATCATGGTAATCCTGTGTATTCAAATGCAATTGTGTTTGCAATTGTGTTTGTCTGTAGCTTATGCCTGCATGCTGACCACACCACTCGCGTCGCAATGTACACAATAAATGTACACATAAATCATTGCACCCACACTGCTTGCGCGTTTCAACGAGGGTCTGAGTAGCCAGGCGCTAAAATAGGACTTGGGTCTATTTGTGACACATGATGCGCTGCAAGTCCTGCCTCTCCCATCTCCTCATTGGTTTTGAAGAGCATATATCCATGTGGGTGATTGAAAGATGAACTGAGGTCCACACTCCACTCGGCAGTGGTAATGCACCTCAAAGTTAGTTGCCAACCGCCATATAAAGTCCAAAGAAGAAGCCTGAAGGTGCGATTACTAGAAACAAACTCAGTTTACCCTTTTATCTGTGGATTCATTTTTGGAGTAGATGATGCATTTCAGGTAAAATAACAACCCAATGTTTATATCCCATGACAAATTAGCTAGCAGCAAAATTGCCATAAATGTTTAATGCTTTTAAACCTGTCCCCAAATTAATATAGTTGGTTCAGAGTTCGTTTTGATATTTCAACCTGCGTGTCCTGATCATGTCTGGTGTGGGTGGACAAAATCAACATGCGCACAAGTCCCGCCTCTCCCATCTCCTCATTGGTTTTTAAGAGTGAGGTCCATACAGAAATGGTTTGTTGACATTGGTATGGAAGAACTTGACTGGCCTGCACAGAGCTAAGACCTCAACCCAATCGAACACCTTTGGGATGAATTGGAACGCCGACTGCGAGCAGGCCTAATCAACGAAAATCAGTGCCCAACCTCACTAATGCTCGTGGCTGAATGGAAGCAAGTCCCCGCAGCAATGTTCCAACAACTAGTTGAAAGCCTTCGCAGAAGAGTGGAGGCTGTTATAGCAGCTAATGCCGATAATTTTGGAATGAGATGTTCGATGTGTCCACATACTTTTGGTCATATAGTGTATATGCTTTCAGTTCAGAGGGTTGTTGCACTTAGGTTAACACCAATGCTTTCACATAGAGCCAGCCATTACTGTAAGAAACATATGCACCCCAAAAGCTTTGATCAGGATATTAATTGGCTGAGACCTAGCTCTCTATACTTGGCTACTTCCTAGTACAATGACACAAATGAGGCAGAGCTGTAGAAATGTAACATACCGTAATGCAAATGAGACGCTTTATTGTGAAAACTTTTCAGGAAAGCTTATAACAGAAACACATACTGTATAGTACAAAACTGAAACTTATTCAGTTGCCTTATATTTTAGCAGCACAATTCATGATCTTTGGAAACATGCACAACACAGACATTTGAGGTACAAACATTTTTGGAAATTACGTGTGGGCGGCTATAATCAATTTTAGAACATGATTAGGTGCATTCAGCGCTACACAACACAGAAACGAAACACTCAAAATGAGCTTCCTTTACAGAGATTGGTACATAACATTTTACTTTAAAAAGGGGACAATCCAAGTCACACATACTAACAGATTCAAAATATTTCTGTATCTACAATAGTCTCATGTGATTGTCCACCAAGATCAACCCATCACCTGACAACTAAATAGGGATTTGGCAATGTAAATATTGAACCAATTTGACATAAGAGCTTTTTGTGCCAGGGATGGCTTTTATTTGTCAATAAGACAGGCGGCAACCATTTGCTTTAGGATTGGACTCAGAGAAACATCTAATACACTTTCATCGACATAAATTACTCATTCCATCAACAAAATTGCTCATTCCAATCACAATATGCAGAAAAATAATGGAATTGTTGTACAGGAATATTGTTTAAGATACTGCATTTGGATCATCATACAATTCAAGTTGACGTTTAAAAAAAAATGTTTGGCAAAAAATTGACATACATGAAGTACACACCAACATTATATGATATCATGTGTAGACACAAAAAGAAAACCCAGTTCTATGGAGCACCTCTCCTGCTTAAGCTTTTGACCAAGCAAATCATCTTTCTATCAGTGTTCCCTGATTGCTGCCACCACTGAAATTGTGTCTGAATAAAAATCTATACTATATAGAATATATATCTTGAAAATATGGGCAATTTGCCTTAATTCACTGCACAAAACTTTTAAACACACCAGCACATAGCACAAACAAAGCTTCATAAAATCTTGCTCACAGTAAAACACATGAAAAAAAAAAGTGCTCCATAATTCTCTAGTCCTCTCACATTTTAAATGTAGCCTTAGAGCGAGCAACACCAGCTGATTGTGATAAAAAATATATGCACCTATAATTAACCCTAAATTATTCTATGGAATCAAAAATAGATATCAATTATTTGAAGCGAAGTCATACATTCATATGCAATAGTGGACTGGATCCTCAGGCACTGTAATACACCCTGTAGTACAGAGTCTTATTTCGCCATAGTGAGTAGGAGTTATCAAACTTCAGAAGGTAAGTGCCCTCGCCTGGATACTCATGACTACCACCTTGCACTGCCATGTGACTGTCCTGACGATACACAGGTAAGATTTCCCCTAGGTTGGAGTTGGCCAATGATTTGGACCCCTTCTCAACATCCCCTGTGTTGACAGGTCCTGCAGGAGACAACAAATAGTCTTCAAGACAACAACCTCAACTAGATAAATTACAGATCTGAGATCAGTTATCAAACACATTCCAAGATTTTCAGATTATGAAACATAAAAAAAGTGTTGTAACTAAACAAATTTCAAACCAAAAGAGGAGATGCTTACTCACCTTCTAGCTCATCTTCCTCATCTTCATCATCACTGGATTCGCTGATGTGGACCGTGATGGCCCGGCTGGTAACAGGGGTCCAGTCAAAGTAGATTCCAAAGCCTATGTCATAGCTATCTGTGGCAAACTCCCAGCACACCCGCTTTCCCTCAGGGACAGTTGGCACATGTACTGTCATAATGTCTCCTCTGTACACTGCCACCACACTGTCCTTCTCCAGTCGCAGCTTGGCCTTAAGCTCCTTCATTGCCATGGACGTCCACGTGGAAGGAGGCTTTAGCGGGGGCATTTGGACTAGAGCACAACCATAGATTATATGTGAGGACAACATGGGAACCAAACCTGAGCAGAGTGTTCAAAATGTGTGTGATAGTAGAGTATCACACAATTAGGGATGCTTTGTCAAATGTACATTTTCAGCATGATTATTATTTTATCAGTAAGTTGCGATACAAACATCAGACTCCAGAACATGGATGAAAGATATGAGTTATCTTAAGTGTCAGGAATTGTGAAGCACTAATGCGTCACCTTTTCTCTCTCCAGGGTTTTGACTATTCCCACTTCGGCTGTTCTCCTCAACATCTCCCCCCATGGCCTGCTGCCCACCAGGAGCCACCTGATTAACCTGAAAACACACACATGCAACAAGTCTATAGGTGCTTGCAGTATATTCATTATTGCCAATTAATTTCATTGCCATGTAATTTTTTAGGCAGACATGTTTACCTCAGCTGGCTGGTTCGACCCCTCTGTGTCATTCCTTACATCCATATCAGGGTTGCTTATTGGGTGGTTGGAGTTATTTGAGAGATCTGTGCTCTGGAGCCTATACACAGACAGATGACCATTCTAATAAAACTTTTAATCACAATTCAACATGCAATGCTTTGTGAGGCATACATTTAAAAAAATTACCTGGCAAAGCATTACAAATATTCAACATTTTTGTAATGTATTTCAATTGCATTTAGTTATATCACATGTTTCAGGAATGAAGTACAGTAGCTAAATAGCTAAATATCAGAGTAGGTATATCAGCAACAGGTGAGTTACCTGTCTAGAGGATTGGTCTCCCAGTTTTTCGACGTTATCCCGGGGAAAGAGGAAACCGACAACGCTGTCAATCTGGATTGAAGCTCCGATGTAGCCTCTAATTTCTCCATTGCTAAAATGAATGCATAAACACTTTTCAGTCTCGCTCTAGGGGTGCGTTCGTAAATTCACTCTGGCCATCTTCACTTTTCAGAGCACTCGTCTGTGTGCCAGAGCGCAGAATAACTGACGAATTTACGAACGCTCAACATCCGTTGAATATGTCCGGTGTCAGTAAACATCAGCAAAAAATGCGTCATAAAAATGTTTCTAGCAGCAGTTAGTCACCAACGCTCTGAATAACCAGCTCTGCTAGGGCGAGTAAAATGGTCAGAGTGATGTGTTCTCTCATCTCTGTCTGGAAGTAGTTAGCAAGCTAGCCAGTTAATTTGAGAACGCACCCTAAATCGCGTACTGTATTCCCTCCTCCCTATTGTCTTCAGCACTAAAATGCTGGTTACCATCATATTAGAGGAGAATGTCTGGAAGGCATTCAGATATGCATCAAAGAAAAACAAATACAGAATGAAACAAAAAAACGATTTATAGCATTGGAAACCAAGACTGTTCTCTGGGCGTCTGCCGGTTTTGACCAGCAGAAGGGACTTTTCGTAACAGGATAGGATAACATACACTGCAGGTTATGATAATTAGGTTAAGGTTAGGAAAAGCGTTAGCTAAAATTGTCCCCGACGCGACTCAGAACATACAACCAGGTCTGCCCTGAGAACGGTTTCCACTAATACGATGCTGCCTAGCTAACGTCAAAATCCGACTAATGCGCGCGCGGTTACAAAGCTACATTGCTAGCTATCTTTTTTGGTCACATAATTTCAACATTTGTAACCAATTTGGTTGCTAGTAGCAAGCTGCGGAGCAATGACTGCGCCCTGCTGAGCTGGACGTATGCTAGCTAGCTAGTATAGCTTTCGTGAAAATTGCTTGCTAGCTAGCTGGTCGGATGATCTTCTGACATTCTTTGACACATTGTCACTTGTCAACAAGTTGTAAATAAAAAACCTACCTCAGATAATCATGTGATAATGAGTTGTTGGATTCCTGCTTGGCTAGTTTCAAGGTTTTCTCCGGAAATGTAGCTAACGTTATCTGTCAACTCCGTTCAGACTGCGCAGGAACATCCCCGTAGGGAAAATAACAGATTTTTGGTACTTCCGTAATTTAACGAGTATTAGCGGAATTTGACGATGTTAATCACGTGATTAACATCATGTGATTAACATCGCACCTGCGACTACAGTAATATTACCGTGACTGACACTTCAAAATGTTAATTACACTCAGGGAAAATACAAAGATTTTGTTGAGGGGAAAACTTTTCGTGTCCAGACCAAGCCACGTCAACTAGTCCTACAGCTTGATGATTATGATGATGAACACTGAATAAAGCAGTGGAGAAATTATTGCCTGGTGTTGATTGATGATGGATGGATAGATATGTGGATGGTCCCCATCCTTATTCCTATGCCCTGATGATAACCTGAGATTGTTATACGTTTTGAAGGGTACATTAATTGATCTGATAAAAAAAATATACTCAATCCTTTTATTTTATTCTGTTACAGTTTGAGAGTAAATCAACATCACACAAAATCAGATTTTTTACAATGACTTGGTGTTATGACAGACAGAGTTCCATCTTTGGGTTTTCCAGGCTCTTTCTTTCCCTTCAGTGGATCCACCATTACTGAATTGTATAGAGCAGAGAGACAACCCTGCATACTGTTATTTCTTGATATGAAGCATGATAATGGTGTCTCCTTAGACTGAACATCAACTAAATTAATCCAGGGGAAAGACCTTGACAACATGGGAGACAAATTAAAAAGTATGGTTAGTTAGCCTAATCATTCATTTGTGTTAAAATATATATATATATATATATGTTTGTCTTTTTATTCCTGTGTGTTTGAGTTTCAACACAGGTTACATTAAATATGTAAGTTAACTTTTCTCATAAGAAAAACCCTTTGTACAAAATGTGTGCTAAATGAAAACTCACTCATCTGGTGTCAGGGGAGATGCATAGGAGGAATGGACAAAATTATTCAGGATGAATGCCACAGTGCCTGGACCTTTTAACTGGAACAGCTCATTGATCAGCCCAAGAGCTTCAGTGGATCCCACATTTGCCGCGGTGCACATGTTCAAGAGACTGTACAACAACCCAAACAGCCACTTTGGATCCAGACAGAGCCCACCTCAATATGAAAATGTATCAGATATCTTATCTTGTATGTCTCAATACACCATCAGACATTTACATCTCGTACAGTAAATATTCAGTAAGTGTTCACACCAAGAATTGCCTACCTCTCATGGCAAGAGGACAGGATGCATCTATTACTTCTGGGTCTTTCAAAGCCGCGGTCACATGACCTTGGGAAAGCCACATGTTGACAGAGTCACAAGCCACAAACTCATACTGTGGTTTGAGAATGAAGCTGTGACCAAGAAGCTGTGCCAATCTTTAAAAAAACACAACATAATATAAAATCCAGCGGGTGTGGATGGAGTAATACAAATATATGAGTTTTTTAGGACATTTTTTGGGGACAATGATTTGAATAGCAGGTAATATTTCTTCAAATCAGATCAGATTTTATTTGTCACATACACATAGTTAGCAGATGTTAATGCGAGTGCCAATAACACAAGTGCCAATAACACAAGGGTTTAGGGGATTTTAATAAATTAGTTTTTACCTGTTTAAAGGTACGGCAGAGAGGAAGCTGTACACCAGACAGTGCTTTGGTAGGTGGGATTGGAGCTCTGCACACACCTTGGGTAGGTGAGAGGGAAGGCAACAGAGGAACAGCACATCTGCCCAGGCCACCAATCGCTGGTTGTCAAAGTAACACATGATACCCCTCTTCACAAATTCCTCTGTTATTTAAAAGATGAAAATATATTACATTCAATACATTGTTATATTTGTAGTTCATGCCAATTGTTCCTTTCATTTTATTTTTCAATTACCTAGAGTTTCAGGCCTCCTTGAGGAAATGTTGATTTGTGACGGTTTTAGGCCATTCTTTTCAAGAAGCACTTGGACCAGCTGTTTTCCAATGTGTCCCCCTCCAAGCACACCAACAGTCAGACCTTTTCCTTTTTTAGATATATTTGATGGCAGTAAAACCATATCTACGTCTTCAATTTGTCTTGGTAGGCCAATGCTTTCTCAACAAAAAATAAAATGGATTTTACTGTTAGACTATCTCATATATACAGTACCAGACAAAAGTTTGAACACACCTACTCATTCAAAGGTTTTTCTTTATTTTTACTATTTTCTACATTGTAGAATAATAGTGAAGACATAAAAACTATGAAATTTACACGTATGGAATCAAGTAGTAAGTGTTAAACAAATCAAAATATATTTTAGATTTGAGATTTTCCGAAGTAGCCACCCTTTGTCTTGATGACAGCTTTACAAACTCTTCGCATTCTCTCAACCAGCTTCATGAGGAATGCTTTTCCAACAGTCTTGAAGGAGTTCCCACATATGCTGAGCACTTCTTGGCTGCTTTTCCTTCACTCTACGATCCAACTCATCCCAAACCATCTCAATTGGGTTGAGGTCAGGTGATTGTGGATGCCAGGTCATCTGATGCAGCACTTCATCACTCTCCTTCTTGGACAAATAGCCCTTACATAGCCTGGAGGTGTGTTGGGTCATTATCCTGTTGAAAAACAAATGATAGTCCCACTAAATGCAAACCAGATGAGATGGCGTATTGCTGCAGAATTCTGTGGTAGTCATGCTGGTTAAGTGTACCTTGAATTCTAAATAAATCACAGAAAGTGTCACCAACAAAGCCCCCCCACATCACACCTCTTCCTCTATGCTTTATGGTGGGAACCACACATGTGGAGATCATCCGTTCACCTACTCTGTCTCTCACGAATACACAGCGGTTGGAATCAAAAATCTCCAATTTGGACTCATCAGATCAAAGGACAGATTTCCACCAGTCTAATGTCCATTGCTAGTGTTTCTTGGCCCAAGCAAGTCTCTTATTATTATTGGTGTCCTTTAGTAGTGGTTTCTTTGCAGCATTCGACCATGAAGGCCTGATTCACACAGTCTCCTCTGAACAGTTGATGTTGAGATGTGTCTATTACTTGAACTCTATGAACCATTTATTTGGGCTGCAATTTCTGAGGCTGGTAACTCTAATGAACTTATCCTCTGCAGCAGAGGTAACTCTGAGTCTTCCTTTCCTGTGGCATTCCTCATGAGAACAAGATTCATCATAGCGCTTGATGGTTTTTGTGACTGCACTTGAAGAAACTTTAAAAGTTCTTTGCGTCTTAAAGTAATGATGGACTGTCATGTCTCTTTGCTTATTTGAGGTGTTCTTGCAATAATATGGACTTGGTCTTTTACCAAATAGGGCTATCTTCTGTATACCACACTACCTTGTCACAATTCAACTGATTGGCTCAAAACACATTAAGGAAATAAATTCCACAAAATGAACTTTTAACAAGGCACACTTGTTAATTGAAATGCATTCCAGGTGACTACCTCATGAAGCTGGTTGAGAACACCAAGAGTGTGCAAACCTGTCATCAAGGCAAAGGCTGGCTATTTGAAGAATCTCATATATAAATATATTTTGATTTATTTGACACTTTTTTGGTTACATAGTTTCATAGTTTGTGTTCATTATTATTCTACAATGTAGAAAAAAGTTTAAATGTAAAAACTAAAATAAAAAACCTTGAATGAGTAGGTGTCCAAACTTTTTACTGGTACTGTGTGTATATATATATATATATATATATATATATATATATATATATATATATATATACAGTTGAAGTCAGAAGTTTACATACACCTTAGCCAAATACAGTTAAACTCAGTTTGTCACAATTCCTGACATTTAATCCAAGTAAAAATTCCCTGTCATAGGTCAGTTAGTATCACCACTATTTTAAGAATGTGAAATGTCAGAATAATAGTAGAGAGAATTATTTATTTCAGCTTTTATTTCGTTCATCGCATTCCCAGTGGGTCAGATGTTTACATAGACTCATTTAGTATTTGGTAGCATTACCTATAAACAAGCTTCCCACAGTAAGTTGGATAAATGTTGGCATATTCCTCCTGACAGAGCTGGTGTAACGGAGTCAGGTTTGTAGGCCTCCTTGCTCGCACACGCTTTTTCAGTTCTGCCCACAAATTATCTATGGGATTGAGGTCAGGGCTTTGTGATGGTCACTCCAATACCTTGACTTTGTTGTCCTTAAGCCATTTGCCACAACTTTGGAAGTATGCCTGGGGTCATTGTCCATTTGGAAGACCAAGCTTCAACTTCCTGACTGATGTCTTAAGATGTTGCTTCAATATATCCACATAATTTCCCTACCTCATGAAGCCATCTATTTTGTGAAGTTCACCAGTCACTCCTGCAGCAAAGCACCCCCACAACATGATGCTGCCACCCCTGTGCTTAACGGTTGGGATGGTGTTCTTCGGCTTGCAAGCGTCCCCCTTTCCTCCAAACATAACGATGGTCATTATGGCCAAACAGTTCTATTTTTGTTTCATCAGACCAGAGGACATTTCTCCAAAAAGTATAATCTTTGTCCCCATGTGCAGTTGCAAACCATAGTCTGGCTTTTTTATGGCGGTTTTGGAGCAGTGGCTTCTTCCTTGCTGAACGGCCTTTCAGGTTATGTCGATATAGGACTTGTTTTACTGGTGATAGAGATACTTTTGTGCCTGTTTCTTCCAGCATCTTCACAAGGTCCTTTGCTGTTGTTCTGGGATTGATTTGCACGTTTCACACCAAAGCACGTTTATCTCTAGGAGACAGAACGTGTCTCCTTCCTGAGGGTTATGACAGCTGTGTGGTTGTCATAACCACACAGGCATTTGGAAATTGCTCCCAAGGATGAACCAGACTTATGGAGGTCTACAATGCTTTTTCTGAGGTCTTGGCTGATTTCTTTTGATTTTCCCATAATGTCAAGCAAAGAGGCACTGAGTTTGAAGGTTGGGCTTGAAATACATCCACAGGTTCACCTCCAATTGACTCAGATGATGTCAATTAGAAGCTTCTAAAGCCATGACATAATTTTCTGTAATTGTCCAAGCTGTTTAAAGGCACAGTCAACTTAGTATATGTAAACTTCTGACCCACTGGAATTGTGATACAGTGAATTATAAGCAAAATAATCTGTCTGTCAACAATTGTTGGAAAAATGACTTGTGTCATGCACAAAGTAGATGTTCTAACCGACTGGCCAAAACTATAGTTTGTTAACAAGAAATCTGTGGAGTGGTTGAAAAACGAGTTTTAATGACTCCAACCTAAGTGTATGTAAACTTCCGACTTCAACTGTGTATATAATATATATATATATATATATATATATATATATATATCATTATTTTCTAAGTAGGCCTAACAAAATGATTGCCTAGACATAGTGGTCGCCAACTGGTCGATCTTCAAGGCATTCATAGTCAATCACCAAATATTTCTGTAGAAAAGCCAAAGAACGATAAAGGCTTGCGCTCCTTTTCAAAAATCGTGTTGAGCTGTTGTGGTAGATGCACTTGATTCAAAAGTCCTGCGCACCGAGTAGAAAGTGTTCCCATGAAACAAACTCCACCTACCCGACAGACCGGTCGAATCTGTGACTAAATCGAGTGCACCTATGCTCTGCCCAATCGGATAGCTCAAATCACCGTGGCTACATAGCTTCCACGACCACATCGGGGTTTAATAGGCTACTAGCCTACGTAAGATTTAATAACTTTTATAACCATGACCACAGAGAGACTGTCAACGAATACAGCAAAGAGCTGTTGTTTTTATGAGTGAGTTCATGTTTATATTCAGCACTGTCACTGTTTTTATTCAACACTTACAAAACGCCCTTCTCCGTACTTCCGCTCGGGCTGCAGCTGCAATGAATGAGTAGCCAAGTTTCGATAGCCCTGCTTTTTATTATTATTAGCAGCTCGTCGTGTCGATTTTAATATTAAGGAATATTTAACTTTCTCTGGTCATAGGAACAACATTCATTTGTGCATGAGGCAGATGCGGTGCGACTCGAGTTTCGCCATCAGGTGGAAGACGGTGTCCTCTCTCTCTGGTCAGTCTCACCGGAGGAAAGGAGAGAGGTGAGAAGCGGTTGGGAAAAATCGTTTTGAAAGGTCATCCAACTCGGAATTCCAAGTCGGACACTCGGGCATCTTTCTAGAGCTCCGACTTTTCGACCCGAAGATCACTGACGTCGTGATTTGATTTCGTTGACCATCAGATGCAGGTACCATAAGTCCAGTAAAATAAAAAAGCGAATTATTTAAATTCACGCTTCACAGTGCCTCACTATGCTTACACTTATCTATTTTAGTATCAAAGCTCGAGAATTTAAATATAATATGGTCTGATTAACAATATTGGCAGGCCAATCATATAGCCAATATGCTGTGATAATGTATTAGGCCTACTACCCAAACCTAATTCTTACAAAACTGTGTGTGTGAGGTTAATGTAAAAAAAAAAAAAAAAATCTGAGCAGTAGAGCGCTCAGTCACTCCTGACTGCGAAGGTGATCTTGACTCAGACAAGGTTGGTGACCACTGGCCTAGAGTGTTGTACTGTATTGTGTGGGATATTGTGTTGTGAGTTTCCAAGCATACCTCAATGAATATGCAAGTTTGCACAAGAATGCTGCATGTACACACCCACATACAGTCAATCCATTAGCGCGTGCACGGAGGAATATGAATTCTTTTTCATTTTCACTTAATCCACACTCGAAACCAAGGCTGTTAAGATTTACAGTGAAGTCCAACATCATCGGAAAAGTTCTGCAGAGTGGAGGATAAAATCAATATTTCAGTGTTTACTCGACACATTGTATGACATGACAGTGTAATGTTACAATATTGTATCATTATTTATAGAACGGTATGCGAGTGCAACAAACTTACCAACTCTGTCCCGTTTGTTGCTTCCCCACTGTTTCTATGGTAACCAACCTGTGGGTGTGTCCTATTTTTTTTATTTTTTTGCCTCCACCGATGAGCATGTTTATAAACGGAATAACGCTTGGCTTCTCGAGGCAAGATATTTCAGTGGACAGTAAATAGTTTATTTCCCTTTTTAAAGAATATCACATGATTTTAATACAAATTGTGAAGATCAACTGTACAGTTATGTACAATAAACAATATTCTCTTATCACATACATTACAATTCCCTTTACTTTAACAGTTAGACATTTTTGTATTGAACCACTGTCCAAAACAACTTAGGGTTGTAGAGCATATTTAAAGGCTGCATCACAATTATATCAGCCATCTCAAAAATAAGCACAGATGCCTACAAACAATATTGCAAACATGGGCATGATATTTAAGACTAAGTAGCAGACAGCACAAGACTAAGTACCAGACAGCACAAGAGGATTTAGGGAAAAGTATAGTGGCAGTTATGTGTAATATAGATGGGCACAGACTGCTTCTCAATTTTATATTTATAAAATGTCAATTTAAACATGACCAAAAAAAATGGCTACATAGACAATTGTGCCACAGGACAGTAGCCTGCAATGCTCTCATAATGTATTTCAGAGTCACTAAACAGCCATACTCAGCAAAAAGTCTGACCCCCCCCATTTTACTGGTCACAGTTACAACATTAGTTGTAATTGAAAATGCAGATCTATACATTTTAACCACAACACATTACACAATGCTGAGAATGTCTTTTAGGATGCTGTCTGCAAGAAATGTTACATATAATAGTTAGTTATAAAGCCCACACATATACATGGTACACTGTATAAAATGTTAAGGGACATACACTTCAATAGCTTAGAGCATCTCGTTGAGATATTAGTGTTATTTGACACAAATTAGGATAAGCGAATGTTGAATATGACAAACTACTGTTACCATTATGGAAAGATTATCGACATTGAAAACAAGCCAGTCCTATCATATAGCCAAGGTAATCAATTATGATCTACAGTATGGCACAGTGACCTCTGACTCTGCACACTAGCTGCTCCTACGGGTCCCTTTGTCTAACATATGGTAGTACAACAGTATAATATTACCATGAAGGCACTGCAAGAGAAAATGTGATATAAAAGGTAACACAAGCTGATTCACACTAGCTCCAACTGCCACAAGTCTAATTGTGTTTCATTTACACCAGCACTGACTTTTCAGCGACACTCCATTTTACCTCAAATAATTACATCTGCAGAACCAGATTCTTCCAGCTTGTAATACTCATTGGGCCTTGCAACAGTTGAGGGATGTTTTCTTTGAAGGAAAATACACTGCCCTCATTCTGAACAACCATCAGTTCAGTCATTGGAAAGCCGTCGGCCATCACTCCTCCCCTTGCCACCATTTCTGGGATTCTTCCTGGCGTGCATCTGGGTGAAACTGGTTCCTCATGCCCCCAGCACGTTGTAGGTGGCCTCAGTGGCCATGATGAGAGGCTTGACCACAGATGGGGGGGGGAGCTGTCGAAGGACCCCACCCACTGCCCCGGTCATCCCACGCTGCTCGTGCTCACGCGTGGCCGTGTCATAGATGGTCAGAGCAGTGTCCGTGATTCCCTGTGGGGAATACGAATATTGAGTATGATTTATTACAGTCATGACAGGTAACTTCATCCTGTATTCAATCTTGTAGTGTGTAACACCAAGCAGCACTACAAGCAGATGAGATGCAAAATGTTAGCATCATGCAAGTTACCTCTTTTACAACACTAAGCGTTGGCTACACCTTCCCGGAGATTAACTGGCTGATGGGACAATCTGTAATGAGAGAACCGTTTTATTCTCTTTGTCTCCCTCTCATCGGATCCTGGAGATGTCATAAGCCATCTCTGCTGCTGCCTGAAGAGCACAAATCAAACAAATTGTTTTTCATTACATGGAGCCTGATAAACTTGTAACACACAAGTTGAAAAGAGATGCAGGACAGTTACAACCTATACATGTATTTTTGGACTGGGGTGAGTTTTCTTTACCTGGATAGTTCGCACCATGCGGTTGGTAAGTTCCAGAGCAGCCATAGCTGTGGAGGTTCCAAAGGAGGCAGTACCACGCTGCAATCGCAATACAACCCGACCATCCTTCCGGTACTGCTCTATCGGGGCCACACCAGGTCCCTAAATCCCTGGACTGAACACGAGGTGGAAAAGGAAAAGTGTGTTATTATTTGGTTAATGCAAAAAAAGGCTGATTAGATCAGGATTTCTGATTTGACTTTGGTTTATTAAGACATCTATACATTAACATACTCTCAGATATACACTGGGTGTACAAAACATTCGACCAGTGGTTGAAAATGGGCCTTTGACGAAAGAGGACAAAGGAGACTGCCACGAATTGTGCAGAGCAACTGATGGGCTACAGTTAGTCAACTGACTGGCCAGTACAAAATTGTTGCCCAAAGACCCATAAAAGAATGCACAACTCGTCATACCTTGACACAAATGGGGTATTGCAGCTGACGACCTTAGTTTCACTTCTTTCAGCAAAAAAACAAGAAACTGTATCAGAAAGGTGTTCCTAATGTTTTGTACACTCAGTCTATGTATAACAATAGTCTTTAGGTTGAACCAAAAGCTTAGACTCATTTCCATTGTGGACCAATTGGCCAAAACAAGCATGCCCTTAGTCATAATATATTGTGTGGTTCTGAGAGGCTTAGACAGAATCTTCTTTAGTAATTTTAGGAACAGGCAAAATACTGTCTGATTTAATAGGTAAATACATTACAGTGCAACACCAGTTTATCAACTTACACATGTCCTACTTACCCAACTGTACCAGCGAGTGGACAGGTCCCACGCCACCCAACAGTCCTGGCAGCTGGTTCTTTTTGATGTCGTTCAGCCACTCATTTATTGCATAGGAAAAGCGCTTATCCACTCCCAACAGTCTGGAAGAAAACCAAGAATGTTCTTATGGTTTCTGCATACTGTATTTTTTTATACTAGACATAATAGATTGTGTGTCATCATTTAACATCAGGAATAACCCAATTAAGTGTTGGTATGTCCTGTCATAACAAATCATACTAATATGAAGGGACTGTACTGATTAAACCTACCCTTGTCTGTAGCATAATCTCCTTAGTTTCAGCTCGGAGTAATTCAACTGTGTCAACCCAATCACAGTCCCAGCAAATGTTCCCTGAAACAGAGGAGCAGTGCAAGAAACATCAGCAAACTATTCTACTGCGAGAGTAAGAAATGCACATTCTTCATAAATGAAGCTTCTGCATTTGAATACTGTACATCAGCGCTGGTTAACCAAAATATTGCACAATATGTAGGCTGCACAACACCAGTTGTCAAGTCTGTCAACACTGGAATCCCTGATCACAAAACTGAATGTGTTTGTATACAGTATGTTTTTAGAGATTGTTAAAACAACATACTTGCTCCATTGAAACGTGTTTTCCATGGTAATCCAGACGAATAGGAACTTCAGAGGTAAACCAAAACTGAGGGAAATCAAACAAATATTTCATCATTTGCTAGCAAAACTCAAACACTTCATTATTTGTGTGTAGAACACGTACAGTAAGATGAAGATAAGTTATGCCTTAACCCAAATGACATCAGGTGCCTGTCCACCTCTACAGAGTAAGGGACACCTACCTGAAGAAGATGGGCTGGTCAGTGAAGGATGATGCAGTGGCAGCCTCAGCTTCCCCAGTGTTGCTGTTACTGGATAAGGTGAGGCCGTTGATGCTGCAGCGGCTCTGGGCAGGCACAGAGATGATGGGCGCAGAGTCCTGGCTCCCACCTCCATGCTTAGTGAAGCTGCAGGACAACCTCTGGGGCAGATGGCTTCTTCATTGAAACGCACAGGGCTGCAGACCAACAAATGCATCATTGAGGGTCAACATTTTGCTCGGAGACAAATCACGAAATGATTCAAATCTACTCAATATAAGCCTCTAGCCAAGGATTTTTTACCTTCTTGATCAGGTGGAAAAAATATCTCAACTTCAGCAGCAAGGTTGGAAAAGAAGTCTTTCAAGAAAAACAATGCATCCTACAAGAAAATAAAAAAGCAAAGGTAATTTCAAAGGGATCAATAGTATAACTGAAAATGTGTTAAATGAGAGCATGTGAAAGCATTACATTTCCATGCCTTGATCTTTTGGAAACCTCAGAAAGAGGTATGATTAACTGGATAAAACCAGCATGTTTATCTCTGGCTCACCTGATCGATGTTGAGACGAAGGGGCATGAGTAAGACTCGCAGACAGCATTCCAGGGGTGCTTGACCTGTCTCTGGACACATGTGCAGAGCCCGAACTGTTAGCTGCAAGAAAACAAAGAAAAATATATAATATTAAGCAAATGTTTTTATCCAAAGTGACTTAGTCACGCGTGCATACATTTTAAAGTATGAGTGGTTCTGGGATTAACACCCACTATCCTGGCGTTGCTGGAGCCACAAACAAACACATTCAGCATAACCATGCCTTAACCACTATCGTGTCTTTAATGTGACCACAATCACATGGACATTACTCTACATCAATCAAATGCATTTATAAAGCCCTTCTTACATCAGCTGATATCTCAAAGTGCTGTACAGAAACCCAGCATAAAACCCCAAACAGCAAGCAATGCAGGTGTAGAAGCACGGTGGCTAGGAAAAACTCCTTAGAAAGGCCAGAACCTAGGAAGAAACTTAGAGAGGAACCAGGCTATGAGGGGTGGCCAATCCTCTTCTGGCTGTGCCAGGTGGAGATTATAACAGAACATGGTCAAGATGTTCATAGATGACCAGCAGGGTCAAATAATAATAATAATCACAGTGGTTGTCGAGGGTGCAACAGGTGCAACAACCTCAGGAGTAAATGTCAGTTGGCTTTTCATAGCCAATCATTCAGAGTCTCTCTACATGCATAATGTCTCTCACCATGTTGGAGTGGGCAGTGCGGGGCATCTCCTTGCTGGAGTAGAGGTACAGGAACTTGTTCATCTGGGAGATGGCCAGTCAGTCTCTGATCTCCAGGTCCTGGATGATGAACACCTGCCGGGACTTTAGGCTGGTCCACCTTCAACATATCCCAAACATTAACAAAGGACACTTGATCATCTGTTGCACCTTTTCACCATTACTCTACATCCTTTTCTTTCTTTCTCCATCCTGTCATTTGACACAATCTCAGTTCAATCACATCTCCTAGTATTGTTGTTGTAATAAAGAACAGTTGAACAGTCCAAAGCACAAACACACTCACCCCGACTTCTAGCAGGAGAGGAGGTGAATGTAGCGCTCCCAAAGTCCTTCCCTCCGTAGAGGTGCCAGATGACAGAGATCTGATGAGGTAGCGCACCTCTGGGACGGGGAACTTCAGGGCTCCCCTGCTGGAGTCGCTGCTGTCCAGGGGCTGGCCAAAGTGGTTGTCTTTGATTTCAATGGAGTCTGGGATCAACTTATTCACCACTGGCTCCTCGTCCCGATCCTGAGACAATAAACACACCTTTCACACCAATGCAATAGACAGACTAAATGTACTAGTTATCCAACATGCTGAGGTTTGGAGCCTCCGGCTGGCCAGACACAACATTTTAACTCAGCAGACAGCAGAGTCCATATCCTCACAACAGTATTTAGAATCACAGTTCCGACTGTTCTACTCTCTCAACAAAAGAGTTTGATATACTGTAATTGTAATGGCTTTGTTGTGTCATAAATGTGCCTCACAATATACAGATACAACAAATTCTTCACTGACCATTCACTGCTCATCACTCAAGGCAACAGTTTGATATAGCGTAATGTCTATGATGAGTCATAAATGTATCCGAGGGGTATAAAAGCTGACCTTTGCGCTCTGCTTGGAGCTGGTGCTCTTGGCCTCCAGCCCAGGAGGGGGCTGTAGGTCTCCATAGCTGGCCACGTACTGGATGAGGTTCATCAGAGCAGCACAGGAGTCTGAACACGTTCTGATGTGGATGACATCACTGGAACAGCGTAGCTCAAATCTGGGCTCAGTCTGTCAAAAGACACAGTGAGAAGATTGGCTCAACGGTGCCGTCTTGTTGTTGGAAACAGGTTTCTCATAGATCAACAGAGTTTGTCAGCTCTTACCAATTCTCTGTCCACTCCAGGTTTGACCGAAGTGATCCTCAGCTCTAATGTTCCCATGTCTACCACCTGCACATAGTCTGGGCGTTAACGCAAATGGGTTACTGGTCAGAGCGTCTAAAGGATCTTTGACATTCAAATTGAAAATGTAACAGAAATCGTTTCACCTCGCAATAGATTTAGAGAGACGGTATTGCTCGTCAGAGAGGAACAAAGCTGCTTCATCCAAAATGATCCTAGAAACACAAAATACAGAAACATCCAGTCATACGCCACTGATGATTTTATTTCAATGACATGACCAGTGCTGCAACAGTACCTGAGAGAGGAGGATGAGTGGTCTAAGGAGACACTGCTGGAGATGCTAAATGTCTCCACTACCATCAGAAACCTGAGTGGGAGATACAGGGGTCTGCAGAGGGATGGATGCATGTTAAAATACAAACACTGAATACATAGAAAATACATAGAAAATACATGATGAATTAAGTCATGAACGTGACATGCAGTACATTCGATAAGTATTTCAGGCCCCTTGACTTCTTCCACATTTTGTTACATTACAGCCTTATTCTAAAAATAATTCAATTGTTTTCCCCCTCAATCTACACACAATACCCCATAACGACAAAGCAAAAACAGATTTGTTTTAAAGATTAGCAAATTTATTAGAAATAATAAACTGAAATATGACATTTACATAAGGATTCAGACCCTTTACTCAGTACTTTGGCAGTGATTATAGCCTTGAGTCTTCTTGGGTATGACACTACAAGCTTGGCACACCTGTATTTGGGCAGTTTCTCCCATTCTTCTCTGCAGATCCTCTCAAGCTCTGTCAGGTTGGATGGGGAGCGTCGCTGCACAAATATTTTCAGGTCTCTCCAGAGATGTTTGATCAGGTTCAAGTCTGGGCTCTGGCTGGGCCACTCAAGGACATTCAGAGACAGGTCCCGAAGCCACTCCTGCGTTGTCTTGGCTGTGTGTGTAGGGTCGTTGTCCTGTTGGAAGGTGTTCTAGAGCAGGTTTTCATTAAGGATCTGTCTGTACTTTGCTCCATTCATCTTTCCCTCGATCCTGACTAGTGTCCCAGTCCCTAACGCTAACAAACATCCCCACAGCATGATGCTGCCACCACCATGCTTCACCGTAGGGATGGTGCCTGGTTTCATCCAGACGTGACGCTTGGCATTCAGGCCAAAGAGTTCAATCTTGGTTTCATCAGACCAGAGAATCTTGTTTATCATGGTCTGAGAGTCCTTTAGGTGACTTTTGGCAAACTCAAGCGGGCTGTCATGTGCTTTTTACTGAAGAGAAAGGCCTGATTGGTGGAATGCTGCAGAGATGGTTGTCCTTCTGGAAAGTTCTCCCATTTCCACAGAGGAAGCTCTGTGCTCTGGAGCTCCGTCAGAGTGACCATCGGGTTCTTGGTCACTATCCTGACCAAGGCCCTTCTCCCGCGATTGCGCAGTTCAGCCCGGAGGCCAGCTCTTGGAAGAGTCTTGGTGGTTCCAAACTTCTCACATTTAAGAATGACGGAGGCCACTGTGTTGTTGGGGACATTCAATGCTGCAGAAATGTTTTGGTACCCTTCCCCAGATCTGTGCCTCGACACAATCCTGTATTGGAACTCTATGGACAATTCCTTCGACCTCGTGGCTTGGTTTTTGCTCTGACATGCACTGTCAACTGTGAGACCTTATATAGACAGGTGTGTGCCTTCTCAAACCATGTCCAATCAATTGAATTTACCACAGGTGGACTCCACTCAAGTTGTAGAAACATCTCAAGGATGATCAATGGAAACAGGATGCACTGAGCTCAATTTCGAGTCTTAAAGCAAAGTGTCTGAATACTTACATAAATGAAGTATTTCTGCTTTTTTACTTTCGCTTTGTCGTTATGGGGTACTCTATGTAGATTGATGAGGAAAAAAATATGTCTGTAATGGAACAAAATTAGGAAAAAGTCAAGGGTTGTGAATACTTTCCGAATGCACTGTAGTCAATCAACAGCACCTGTAGTCTAGTGAGCAGCTCCACAAGTGGAGATGAAGGGTGGTGACTGAGGCAGGGGGTGTGTAACCCAACACAGGCTCATCAGACACATTCAGGAAGTCTATGATCTGTTACACACAACCAAGAAGCACTGATCAGTCAGGAGTATGGTTCATCTGTTCAAAGGGATGCTTAAGATGTATGACTAAAATAAGTTGTGGCATTGAACTGTACACAAACAACACCTTGGATTAACAGGTGTTGAGTTTACCTGGTCATACCAGCCCAGTTTGGGGGGGAACCACTCGGTGCTGGAGTGTGGCCCCTTTCATTCCCACTGCAATCAGGAACTCCTGCAGAGGAAACCCAGACCAACAGTGAGGAAATACAGTTGAAGTCGGAAGTTTACATACACTTAGGTTGGAGTCATTAAAACTAGTTTTTCTACCACTCCACAACTTTCTTGTTAACAAACTATAGTTTTGGCAAGTCGTTTAGGACATCTACTTTGTGCATGACACAAGTCATTTTTCCAACAATTGTTTACAGACAGATTATTTCACTTCTAATTTACTGTATCACAATTCCAGGGGTCAGAAGTTTACATACACTAAGTTGACTGTGCATTTAAACAGCTTGGAAAATTTCAGAAGATGATGTCATGGCTTTAGAAGTTTCTGATTTAATTTGAGTCAATTAGAGGTGTACCTGTGGATATACCTTCAAACTCAGTGCCTCTTTGCTTGACATCATGGGAAAATCAAAAGAAATCAGCCAAGACCTCAGAAAAAAATGGCAGACCTCCACAAGTCTGGTTCATCCTTGGGAGCAATTTCCAAACGACTGAAGGTACCACGTTCATCTGGTCAAAAAATAGTACGCAAGTATAAACACTATGGGACCACGCAGCCATCATACCACTTAGGAAGCAGATGCGTTCTGTCTCATAGAGATGAATGTATTTGTGCGGAAAGTGCAAATCAATCCCAGAACAGCAGCAAAGGACCGTGTGAAGATGCTGGAGGAAACAGGTACAAAAGTATCTTTATCCACAGTAAAACGAGTCCTATATCGACATAACCTGAAAGGCTGCTCAGCAAGGAAGAAGCCACTGCTACAAAACCGCCATAAAAAAGCCAGACTAGGGTTTGCAACTGCACATGGGGACAAAGATCGTACTTTTTGGAGAAATGTCCTCTGGTCTGATGAAACAAAAATTTAACTGTTTGGCCATAATGGCCATAGTTGTGTTTGGAGGAAAGAGGGGGAGGCTTGCAAGCCAAAGAACACCATCCCAACCGTGAAGCACAGGGGTGGCAGCATCATGTTGTGGGGGTGCTTTGCTGCAGGAAAGACTGGACAATTATATGGCTATATTGAAGCAACATCTCAAGACATCAGTTAGGAAGTTAAAGCTTGGCCGCAAATGGGTCTTCCAAATGGACAATGACCCCAAGCATACTTCCAAAGTTGTGGCAAAATGCCTTAAGGACAACACAGTCATGGTATTGGAGTGGTCATCACAAAGCCCTGACCTCAATCCTATACAAAGTTTGCGGGCAGAACTGAAAAAGCGTGTGCAAGCAAGGAGGAATGGGCCAAAATTTACCCAACTTATTGTGGGAAGGTTGTGGAAGGCTTCACGAAACGTTTGACCCAAGTTAAACAATTTTAAAGGCAATGCTACCAAATATTAATTGTGTATGTACACTTCTGACCCACTGGGAATGTGATGAAAGAAATAAAAGCTGAAATAAATCATTCTCTCTACTATTGTTCTGACATTTCACATTCTTAAAATAAAGTGGTGATCCTAACTGACCTAAGACAGAGATTTTTACTAGGATTAAATGTCAGGAATTGTGAAAAACTGAGTTCAACTGTACACCTTAGCCAAAAACATGTAAACTCAGTTTTTCACAATTCCTGACATTTTTTTTTCTTCTGAGGTCTTGGCTGATTTCTTTTGATTTTCCCATGATGTCAAGCAAAGAGGCACTGAGTTTGAAGGTAGGCCTTGAAATACATCCACAGGTACACCTCCAATTGACTCAAATTATGTTAATTAGCCTATCAGAAGCTTCTAAAGCAGTGACATCATTTTAGGGAATTTTCCAAGCTGTTTAAAGGTACAGTCAACTTAGTGTATGTAAACTTCTGACCCACTGGATCTGTGATACAGTGAATTATACGTTAAATAATTTGTCTGTAAACAATTGTTGGGAAAATTACTTGTGTCATGCACAAAGTAGATGTCCTAACCGTCTTGCCAAAACTATAGTTTGTTAACAAGAAATTTGTGGATTGGTTGAAAAACGAGTTTTAATGACTCTAACCTAAGTGTATGTAAACTTCTGACGTCAACTGTATATCCTCATTATTGTTATTTTGTGATTACAATATATTTTTGTACTTTAGTTTATTCATTTCTCCATTTTCTTAAAACTGCTTTGTTGGTTACGGGCTTGTAAGTAAGCCTTTCACGGTAAGGTCTACACCTGATTTATTTAGTGCATGTGACAAATGTTGTTGTTGATCAATAATTATGTTAAAATTAGTGTTTCAATAATGATGTGTTCCTACCTCCTCATTCTCATACATGACCCGGCGTGAGGAAAAGGGGGAGGGTTCAGCCTTCCCAAAGTCACAGACATCATTCAGTGAGTGGGCTCCCCCTCCCACTTCCTCTTCCTCACCTGGGGATTGGTCTTCAGCCCCCTCGTTCTCCTCAGCAGTCACACGTTCCAGGATGGAGTAGACAGCGGTGGGGTTGACTTTCAGCACCACTCTGGAGGGGCAGGGGAGGGTTAGTAAGGAGTTTCACAATATCTAAGGAATAAGGTGTAGGTATGACATGAAGCAGTACAGTACTACATGGACAGGTGTACAGTACCTGGGCCAGTCAAACTTCCCACTGTCAGAGATGGTCATGTTTCCAACCATAGTGTGGGAGACCTTGAGGAACCTGCCTTCTGGCTGGTCCTCCTTTTCCTGAAACTTCCCTGTGAAAATTGATGAAAAATTAGTACATGAATGATGTGTATCAAAAGTGGTTCTGGTTTTGAGGCTACTCTGTCCGTTAGCAGCTGGATGACACATACCGACTAGCTCCTTGAAGGTGAGCTCCATCTTGGTCTGCTCAGGGGAGCTTCCCCCTGTGAACTCTGTCTTCACCTCCAGGTCCTCGAGCTCCAGGTACAGAACCTTCTTCTGCGAGGACTTCTTAAACCAGGGGCCCGTCTCCTGGTCAGAGCGCAGGTCTGTGATAGGGAAGCGCACCACCAGGCTCAACACGGGTGTTGACTGTTATCGACAAGTGGGTGTTGGCCGGAGTACGGCTGTCATCAAGGAAGACCTCTGTAAAGGCCTTGTGCTGTGGGGTGGAAGCAGAAAACAGCATTTGATGTGATGTTTTTCATATTTACTGCAACAACAGGCAACTCCTTCAAACACAAGTTTACAAAAATCTTTACAATGTAGAAATGCTGATATGACTGCTAAAAAGCCCTGAAAGAGCCTTGAGACAAAGTAGTGTGAAGACAGTCCTCACCAAACTGACATGTTTATTATAGGACGTGTATATGTGAGAGGCCATCATCTCCGCGGTGACCAGCTTCTGTGGCTGCAGCAGAGAGTTGAGGCGGTCCACAATGCTGATATCCACTTCAGAGCGGACCGCCCCCAACTCCACCTGAAAGTCAGCCTTCCTGGGCATGGTACCCAAACGCACCTGTCAGCCCTGGACAAAGGAGTGTAAGGGGGTACTGTATCAGGCACTGTACAGAATTAGTTACATACAATGTGGGCCGAATCCTAACTTGAGATCCACACATGTAATTTCAATTCCCACACAAATCTCCCTTTGACATTAATGCATAAGTGATGCAAAATTAAGTTTCATTTACTTGAGTGTTGCAAATTGGGTTGCGGAACTGGGAATCCAATCACAGTGCATTCATTGCAGCTTCTAATCTCACTAAGATGTGCTCTTACCTGCGGCCCTCTGCGTTCAGACAGTTTGTAGTGCAGGTGGAGGCAGATGGCAGATGGTGCCTCAGCGGTGACAGGGGTGTCAAATGTCAGGAGCTGAGGTATGACAGACAGAGAGAACAAAAATGCATCTCTATAAGCACATGTATGCCTAGATCCCAAAATGGATTTGAACATCAGTTACAATATCAAATCCAATCAAAGTGTATGTCACATGCGCTGAATACAACAGGTAGACCTTACAGTGAAATGCTAACTTACAAGCCCTTAACCAACAATGCAGTTTTAAGAAAATACCAACAACAAACAAAGTAAGAGATAAGAATAACAAATTATTAAAGAGCAGGAGTAAATAACAAAAGCGGGGCTATATACAGGGGGTACCGGTACAGAGTAAATGTGCGGGGGCACCGGTGTCGAGGGAATTGAGGTAATATGTACATGTGGGTAGAGTTATTAAAGTGACTATGCATGGATAATTGCAGAGAGTAAGCAGCAGCGTTCTGGGGGAGGGGGGCAAGGCAAATAGTCTGGGTAGCCATTTGATTAGCTGTTCAGGAGTCTTATGGCTTGGGGGAAGAAGCTATTTAGGAGCCTCTTGGACCTAGAGTTGGCGCTCCGGTACCGCTTGCTGTGTGGTAGCAGAGACAACAGTCTATGTATGACTAGGGTGGCAGGAGTCTGACAATTTTTAGGGCCTTCCCCTGACACCGCCTGGTATAGAGGTCCTGGATGGCAGGAAGCTTGATCCCGGTGATGTACTGGGGCCGAACGCACTACCCTCTGTAGTGCCTTGCGGTCGGAGGCCGAGCAGTTGCCATACCAGGCAGTGATGCAACCCGTCAGGATGCTCTCGATTGTGCAGCTGTAAAACCTTCTGAGGATCTGAGGACTCATGCCAAATCTTTTCAGTCTCCTGAGGGGGAATAGATATTTTGTTATACCCTCTTCACAACTGTCTTGGTGTGCTTGGACCATGTTAGTTTGTTGGTGATGTGGACACCAAGGAACTTCAAGCTCTCAACCTGCTCCACTGCAGCCCTGTCGAAGAGAATGGGGGCGTGCTCGGTCCTCCTTTTTCTATAGTCCACAATCATCTCCTTTGTCTTGATCACGTTGAGGGAGAGGTTGTTGTCCTTGCACCACAAAATCAGGTCTCTGACCTCCCCCCTATAGGCTGTCTCATCGTTGTCGGTGATCAGGCTTACCACTGTTGTCATCAGCAAACTTAATGATGGTGTTGGAGTCGTGCCTGGTCGTGCAGTCATGAGTGAACAGGGAGTACAGGAGGGGACTGAGAACGCACCCCTGAGGGGCCCCCGTGTTGAGGATCAGCGTGGCGGATGTGTTGTTACCTACCCTTACCACCTGGGGGCGGCCCGTCAGGAAGTCCAGGATCCAGTTGCAGGGGAGGTGTTTATTCCCAGGGTCCATAGCTTAGTGATGAGCTTTGAGGGCACTATGGTTTTGAACGATGAGCTGTAGTCAATGAATAGCATTCTCCTCTTGTCCAGGTGTGAAAGGGCAGTGTGAAGTGCAATAGAGATTGCATCATCTGTGGATCTGTTGATGCAGTATGTAAATTGGAGTGGGTCTAGGGTTTCTGGGATAATTGTGTTTATGTGAGCCATGACCAACCTTTCAAAGCATTTCATGGCTACAGACGCTACAGGTAGTCATTTAGGCAGGTTACCTTAGTGTTCTTGGGCACAGGGACTATGGTGGTCTGCTTGAAACATGTAGGTATTACAGACTAGGACAGGGAGAGGTTGAAAATGTCTATGAAGACACTTGCCAGTTGATCAGCGCATGCTCGGAGTACACGTCCTGGTAATTCGTCTGGCCCTGCGGCCTTCTGAATGTTGACCTGTTTAAAGGTCTTACTCACATCGGCTGCGGAGAGCGCAATCACAGTTGTCTGGAACAGCTGATGCTCTCATGCATGTTTCAGCGTTACTTGCCTCAAAGCAAGCATAGAAGTAGTTTAGCTCGTCTGGTAGGCTCGTGTCCCTGGGCAGCTCTCGGCTGTGCGTCCCTTTGTAGTCTGTAATAGTTTGCAGACCCTGCCACATCCAACGAGTGTCGGAGCCGGTGTAGTACGATTCGATCTTAGTCCTGTATTGACGCTTTGCCTGTTTGATGGTTCATCAGACAGCATAGCGGGATTTCTTATAAGCTTCCGGGTTAGAGTCCTGCTCCTTGAAACCGGGACTCTAGCTCAGTGCGAATGTTGCCTGGTTGGTGTATGTATGTACAGTCACTGTGGGGACGACGTCCTCGATGCACTTATTGATAAAGCCAGTGACTGATGTGGTGTACTCCTCAATGCCATCGGAAGAATCTCGGAACATATCCCAGTCTGTGCTAGCAAAACAGTCCTGTAGTTTAGCATCTGCATCATCTGACCACTTTTTATAGACTGAGTCACTGGTGCTTCCTGCTTTAAATTGTTCCTTGTAAGCAGGAATCAGGAGGATAGAATTATGGTCAGATTTGCCAAATGGAGGGCAAGGGAGAGCTTTGTATGTGTCTCTGTGTGTAGAGTAACGGTGGTCTAGATTTTTTCCCCTCTGGTTGCACATTTAACATGCTGATAGAAATTAGGTCAAACGGATTAAAGTTTCCCTACATTAAAGTTCCCGGCCACTAGGGCGCCGCCTCTGGATGAGCGTTTTCTTGTTTGCTTATGGCGGTATACAGCTCATTGAGTGCGGTTTTAATGCCAGCATCGGTCTGTGGTGGTATGTAGACAGCTACGAAAAATACAGAAACTCTCTAGCTAGATAGAGTATCTCATGATAAGCTGTAGACCACACTACCTCAGACGAGCAAAACCTTGAGACTTCCTTAGATATCGTGCACCAGCTGTTGTTTACAGAAATGCATAGACCCCAGCCCCGTGTCTTACCAGAGGCTGCTGTTCTATCCTGCCGATAGAGTGTATAACCCGCCAGCTGTATGTTCTTAATGTCGTCATTCAGCCACGACTCAGTGAAACATAAGATTTTACAGTTTTTAATGTCCCGTTGGTAGGATATACGTGCTTTCAGTTCATCCCATTTATTTTCCAGCGATTGAACGTTAGCTAGCAGGACGGAAGGCATGGGCAGATTAGCCACTTGTCGCCTGATCCTCACAAGGCACCCTGATCTCTTTCGGCGAAAACTGGAGAGCCACAAACCTGGAGAGATAGAGGACACATATGAGATTGAGAACATCTTGACGGGTTGCATCACCACCTGGTATGGCAACTGCTCGGTCTCCGACCGCAAGGCACGACAGAGGGTAGAGCGAACGGCCCAGTACATCACTGGGGCCAAGCTTCTTGCCATCCAGGACCTCTATACCAGGCGGTGTCCGGCAAAGGCCCTAAAAATTATCAACGACTCCAGCCACCCTAGTCATAGACTGTTCTCTCTGCTACTGCACGGCAAGCGGTACCAGAGCGCCAAGTCTAGGGCCAAGAGGCTTCTAAACAGTCAATGTGGAGAACACATACAGCCAGGTTCCCCAGTGTCAGCCTGAAGACCAGCTCTGGCCTGGACTCATCACTGTGGGCTTTGGTTGGGTGGGCTGACACACAAGACAAAATGTGTGAATTAATGACTTGTAAACATAAACACTACCATAACATTTCTGTTTTCTCCGGCGTCAAACAATGTTAGATTAAGAAGTTACTGTCTTAAGAACTGAATAGGAATACTGACTCAAACAGCATTCTTCCATTAAAAAATAATGTTTATCCATCTGCTCAATTTATTCTAAATGGTAGTGAGTGAGAGTGCATGATGCTGGTTCTTAGGCCCAATTCTGATCTTTTTTCCACCGATTTTTCTTTTGAACAATCACATCAGAACTTTCACATCAGCTCTTTTTCAGAGCTGATCTGATTGGTCAAAACACCAATCAGTGAAAAAAAATATCACAATTGGGCTGCCTGTGTGAATGCAGTATTACAGGTCTGTCTCAGCAGTTTGTGTTGGAGTGGTGAGTCCCGTGTCAGGAATGGGCTTTACTGGGATTGCTTCTCCCTCTGTCTGGGCACATCCAGGTAATCGTCCCAGAGGATCTTAGAGGACAAAAGAACAAAGAAATGTACTATGTTACAATCCTCATACCATTAGGTTAGGTTATGCTGCTTAACAATACAATGGACAATAAATACTGTATATTGAGGCATACCGTGGTATTGCCAGTAGACTCTCCTAGGGAGGGGGAGTAGTTACTGTTGAGTGACAGGTCCAAGTCCACAGTGGGCGGTTCCCCCAGGGGAGGGAGGGACGACAGGCTATGAGACATGTTCATGTCAGCCATGGAGAAGAAGACATCCTCTGTGCCAACAACAAATAAGCTAGATCAAACAATCGTTAATGATATCAAGATATGGGCCTACAAAAACAGAAAGCTCAATCCAAATCACCAGGTTATTAAACATAGTAGTTGCGGGTAACAGTTCATCCGAACCTCGGCTGGACACAGTTCTGGTGGTCTGGCTCACGAAGAGGTCAGGGTCGGACTCCATATGGAGCCGATACTCATCCTCCTGCTGCATGGGACGGTTCCTCTTGTCCTTCCCCCACTCTGGCCCAGCTTCGCACACAAAAGCAGACGATTTTAGTGTTTCACTCACCAACGTCTGACGCAACTCCTTTTAAGATATCATCATTCAATTACCATAATTAAACCAACCTGAGCCTGAAAAAAAAAAAACATGTCCAAGAGTAGGTGAACTTGCCTGTCCATCAACATCCAACTGAAAAACAAAATACTGTTGTAAAGACCAAGACAATTGACATTTTGTGCATTTCAGTGTGTCCAAGTTTCACAGTTGCTGTGCCATTTCAATCATGTGAGAATGCTGTACTAACCTTTGCTCCAGGCATGGTTTAGTTCTGTTTCAGGACAAGGGGCAGTTCAATTTTGCCACTAAGGTGACCCATCTGCATGGGTTTAAAGAGTGTTGCTGAGGAAACAGGCTCTGTGCACTGGGGGTGTGGCTCACAGATGATTCTAGGGTTCCAGCTGGGGGATAGCTTGGCCCCTGTCTCCTGGGGGGGTGCAAAAAGTATAGGTTCTCTATGCTTCCAAACTACACAGAGGATTATTTTAATGTAGACTCACTGTTGGGGTGGGTGAGGACTTGAAGCCGGCTCTAGCCGCCTCTGAGAACTCGTCCCAGAAGACGGTGACTCCCTCCAGCTGCAAGTTTTTATGTGCAAATGTGGTGGGTTGGTGCACATTTACACTGGAGCTTTCACAAGTCTCATCACAGTAAACAATCCTGAACAACACAACACAGATAAGGATGTAAGAGCTCATGTGGAGTGTAAATGTATGGAAAATGCTAAATAAAATCAGAAATACCCAAGTTAAAGGTATTAGGCACTAGTTCAAGATAAAATGTGCAAGTAGTTCCCTACTTGTAACCTCAACTTACTTGTTGATGTGCAACAAGACCGATTCCTGTTTTGGAATTTTCTGGAAAATGTTAGATTCTGAGAACAGTGTCCAAAAAAGTCACCTTGACCCTTCTCAAAACTAAAGAAATGACAAAGAAGGCATTGTTATCAATCCTCTGATGCTTGGAAAGAAAGCCCACTCAAGTGTTGTTGTATGGTAATGATCTACCACACCCGTCTCTATGGTCTCTGCAACCTTCTCCAATCCCTCCAATGGCTGGAAGCTCTCCCCCAAGTCATCTGTTAGTCTCTGGCTCAGACACTCTTTGGCAAGCTGCATGCTGCTCGTCATGAAGCTGGACCAATACATGGTTTCCATACCTGAGGCTAGTGGCACACAAGGGTCAACATTGTCAACATGGTTTATTTATCTGTAGTCGATGTGAAATCGCTAGCTAGTTAGCGGTGTGTGCACTAGTAGCAGCCATAATGCAATGATGATGATGAAGAGACAAAAAGAGATGGAGGTGATTGAGGGGGTCCCTTGATTGAGGTGTCCCCTCACCCATACGTGGTCTGGGTCTGAACACCATCTCCAACCCCTTGACATCCAGGGCACAGTTCTCCTGCAGCAGGGACGCCCATGGTACGGTCAGAGAGATGGTCTGGATGAAGCCCTCTTACCTTGAAGGGGGCATCCACTGAATCAAGGATCTCACTGAGGGGGGAGAAAAAGCTATCAGGCAAAGGTACACTGTCAGTATGTATGTCAATACAAATCCCATTATTAATATTTGCTTAGTTACATAACAAAGATTGAACTTACCCACTTGTCCAACGGCACTTGTGCCAGTGATCCAGTGCCTTGATAGAGGTCTAAACTAAGCTGATCTAAGCTCAGCTTCTCTTGTAGGAAATTGCCCAAATACCGATGCAAAAGGTATCTGCATGCCCGCTTCTTTATAGATTCAGAAAATGGCCAAGTCATGTTGGTCTGATAATTGTGGTGGCTTCCAAATGGCTGTTGAATTCAGTATTCAACAAATATGTTGTATGGAGAAAAAGGATGTTGGATAACTATACATTTATCTTCAAATAATTTAGCATTGGTAGTATCAGTCTTGTCATTCTAATGACTTCCAAAAGACAGGAAAACATCCTTTTACACACAGAGAGAAGGAGATACGTGGCAATAATTTCAACTTCAGTTTGCCGTTCCTGCCAATGAGCTGGAACATAACATTTAAACTCTCAACTATACATTTGATCAGCATTACTGTTAGTAGCTGCATGTTAGTTACATCACCCTAACCCTTAATTCTAAGCTTCGGGCTAGAATCGAAACCGAATGGGTGGCATTATCAGCTAGCCAAAACGGTCTCTGTCATCACGTCATTGCTTGCTAACGCCGGGTGTCCTGTCCATACCGCTAACTGAAAAAATCCGACATCTAGGTTTATTTTAATGGTTTGACAATACTGCTAGCCCCAAAATAATCTTACAGTTTGATATCAAGGATGTAGTTAGTACAACAGGCTTGTAGGGTATGTCAATGGCTATCAAATTAAATCCCCACAGCATCGACTTGTTGTTTCTCGTCTGTGATTGTTTATTAGTTAGCAGCGAGCTAGCATGAACCTCTTTAACATCTTGAATATAGCTCAACTGACATGGTAAGGCAGTATGTTACATGTCATATAAAGGGTTCTATATAGAAATTTAATCACATAATAGCTTTAATTTCTCACATTCTGTATGAATTGTTTACAAACAGTTGCATGACTCCGCAACGTTGACGCTTTCCACGTTCCGCTGTACGTAAAAAGACAGACGGAAGTACACATTCAAACTCCAACCCCGTTCTGCGTAAATCAACTAAAAGTGTTTACTGCGCATATGCTTCTAGCAAAGCCTTTTCATCCACAAGCCATTCCACTTGAACTTTTTCGCATGACTTCTGAATAATTGTAATGTTGAAAGAGAAGGTGTTATCACAATGTTTAACTACGGTGGTGTTAAAACAGAACAACTGGCATTGATCAGAATATTTTGATAACTGGAATTGTGAGTCGTTACTGATTGTCCTGTTTGTGACCATCTTGATTATTATTATTTTAAATTATTTTGTTATTGATATTGTTAATGAATAATTTCCAAAGTACGCTTTGGCAATATCTACATTGTTAAGTCATGCTGATAAAGCAATAGAAATTGAAATCTTCATGACAGAAATCTTTGTTGATCACCCGGAAGTACAGTAAAAACAACCACGGAGGAGGTGAGTATAACGCAGCTAGAAAAACTAATTTGACAAAAATGACAATATTTCCTGATACTGTTGACGTTTACATATACTCATGATTATGTCATTGTAAAAACAATTCCTACTAAAAAGAGAACCCATAGCCACGGATAATGGCTGCTATTGACCGTAAGCTAGCTAGCAAGCTAACATGGTGTTGATGGTGGACTGTCTTGTCACTGAATGATAAGTGGTAAACAGTAATAACTATGTTATTGGATACTAGCGCTAGTCATACTCTAACTCATCACAATAGTTTTCACATTATTCATTAATTAATTCAAAACAATCACAACACACCAGCCTTCAAAGCCCTACTAATGTTTGTTAAAAATCACGGACTGGGCCCAAAAATAGTAAACCCTTGAGCTAACGTTAGGTGGATTCCATGATGGTGGAACTTGCTTGTATCATCTACCTCCTTGAACATAGTGCGAGGAACGTTCATTTGAAGCTTTACATCTTCGTTTACAATGAATCCGATGACCACAAAAACACATGTATTATTGTATGATAAAACACTTGTAGTTAAAACAGTTGTACTTAGCTAGCATATAGCTACTATACTTCATTTTCTGATTTCACCTTTAACCTCACAGTTGTGTCTGGTGTTTTTGTGTGTGTCTGGTGAAGAAGATGGAGATAGACTACCAACCAGAGGACTCGCCTGTCTCCTTATTCGATGAAGACTGTATTGATCACGTGAAGGACATGAGGTTGGAAGCAGAGGCAGTGGTCAGCGATGTGTTATTCGCCGTGTCCGAAATGTATGTGTCCTCAAATTTGGACAGTGCTTTGGCTGTGGCCTACATCAACGTGGAAACAAGAGAGGGCAATCGCTATTGCCTTGAGCTCAATGAAGCTGGACTAAGGGTGAGGGATATCAACAGTATTTAATTTGTGCCATTATTTAATTTGTGCTGTTCAGCTGTTATTCTGTGTAGGCCTACTGGTATATGATTGACACTCTCTATTTTTATCTTACAGGTGGTTGGCTACGCTTTTGACCAGGTGGATGAGAGCTTGAGCACCCAATACTTTGAGACTATTTATTCACTGCTGGATACCCTCAGCCCAGGCTACAGAGAAGCTTTTGGGAATGCCCTGCTACAGCGATTGGAGAGGCTGCAGCAAAATGGACAATGAAAGACCAAATGGAGCTAATGATGTGGAAGTGAAACAAGGGTTGTAGGAACATCAATTGTACTATATGAATACAAACATAGCAACCTTTCTCATCAGGTTATTGACCAGACATCTAGCTACTACTACAGTACTAATGTACTACTAAAAGGCTCTGCGTGGTCAATCCGACGTCTGCAGTGACCATACTGCATTTATTGCGATACGGCCTCTGCAGAAGTCAGGGCATTTATACTTCTTGCGCTTAGAGGAGTAGAGCAGAGCTGTTATGAAGGAAGTGTGTTTGTGTATATACAGGACCTCCCGCCCCACCTACCATCAACCAATTATGTCAATGTGGAGCTATACGGAGCCCTCCGCATTGGGTTTCATATTCATGTTATTCACAACAATGATTTAGACCTGCTGTGTCAGTCTGTGACCAGGATTATCTTCTGTCATCATTCACATTCAGGTTTTGTGGCTTTTGTAAAGAACTGTCTGTCAAGTTTGACAATATGCCGCAGTGTTTACCCCCCCCCCCCCCCAGAACTCTCACACTTCATTAACCCTGCTTTACTTCTACATAGGTAGATTATACTTTAAGTATGTTACTTAAGGGCCTCCCAAGTGGCGCAAATGTCTAAGGCACTTCATCACTGTGCTAGAGGCGTCACTACAGACCCGGGTTCGATCCCAGGCTGTGTCGCAGCCGGCCAGGCGCATGCGCGCTGATTACCATCGCCAGTTGTACGGTGCGAGCAGTCCGGCTTGGCAGGGTTGTGTTTTGGAGGATGCATGGCTCTCGACCTTCGCCTCTCCTGAGTCCTTAAGGGAGTTGCAGCGATGGGACAAGACTGTAACTACTAATTGGGGAGAAAAAGTACCAAAAATATATACAAATTCAAAATGTATGTTACTTAATGAAGTTGTCCTCTGCCGTCCACTGAAATAAGTATATTTGGCCTTTTATGTACATCAGCAAGTGCATGTCTCATTGAAACAGCCAAAGAGAGAGAAAGAAGATGTGGGGATTGTTTTCAAAATCCATCAACCACCCCCTCTGATGTTATGACTCATAAACTGCCTTAACGATTGACCATGGTATGCTCTTTGGCAAAATAATGTAAAGTACAAATCATTTACATAACCCATGTCTTAGTTACTGAAGTGTTCATTGTTGTCACGGTAGTTAAACATTTATTCTTTGTCACTTTTAATTTAACACTCCTGAGTTTTGAATAACATTAAGAAGGGTCAAATATTATTCCAAACAGTCAAGTGGCCATTATTAGAAGGGTTTCAAGGTCTGCTTTTGTTATTTGGGCAAATCTAATTTATGCATTTCAAACAAGGAAATGCATTTTCATTTACTATTCACATTACTGTTATGAATACTAAATACAGATGTTGGTATTGACCTGATAGTTTGAGAAGAGGTCAGATGAGGGAGACATTTTATGAAAAATATGTGAGCTACAGTTTTGTGTGGTTGAATTGAGGACTTCCTGGTGTCTGTCATATAGTATATTCCCATTTATATTTCTCTGTTAAGTACCCCAAGCTATCATACTTTTTAGGCAAACAATTAAAACACCTGAAGATGAATTGAAGAGGATGTATCATTGATAAACAAACTAATTTTAGTTCCTCAGTGAAAAGCACAGAAGATATGAGTGTTTACTACTGATTCCACAACTGAGAGTCAACAGTATTTTAATTCATTCAGATTTTGTGAAGATGCTTGAGGATGTTGGCTCCAAGTCCTATCAGTTTAACAGTTCTGGTCATTTTCCACAGTTATCGTAATTTGTGTTGAGAATTTAATTGTGTGTGAAATAAATGATCGCCCATTGTAGTGTAATTTAAATTTACTTAGTATCAAATCAGTTTACCCTGTGAATGTCATTAGAATTTTTACTGTCATTGTTTGATGCTGGCATTATTGCAGACCAACAAAAGCTAGTTAAATACATTTAATTTCCTTGTAATCTGCAATTTTGTTGCACTTATTGCTTTTGAAATGAGTGGTGTGTGTGCATCGGTTTTACCAAGGTGAATGAGTGAACCCAGTTATCCCATGTAATACATTTTTAGGTTCTTGAGAATGCTGAGGCATGTGTTATGTTCTTTTATTTGGTTATGAGCTTTGAAAGTTCAACAGCACACAACAGCATTTTATTTTGAGACATTTGCTTGTCCTTAATGTTAATCAGATGTGAAGGCAAATGACCAAAAAGGTAAAACTATAATACTACAAAATGTAAGATTAAATAAAGACTATTATATGTAACTATTTAGACATCTTGGTTTTAATATCTAGCCATTGCTGTTTGACAGTACAGAAGAAGAAAGAATCCCCTCCCAAAGTACTGAGTTACAACATATTTATCAGTCAAAAGGAAATACAGTACATGCCTAATAGCTTTTCAGACAACACAGCAGCCAGTAAAAAATAAGCAAATATCTAGAAAGTTGCACCGCACTGCAATGTAAATAAAGTCTAGGAATTGATTGTCCACAGGAACATTAACAGACTCATTCTGATCAATTATTGACACTATTTGGGAGATGACTGAGTAGAATTTAGCAATACTTGGGTCATTCCATCAAATCAGTACCTTTTGGGTAGTGTAATATACGGTATATATCTTTTTTCATCTAATTTTAACAGTCTGGCATGAAGAGCACAGGTTCAACTTAATAAATAAAGTTTTTCCCCATCTCAAAAGGTTAAATAAAGTATATGACTATAGTAAGTGCCCATTAAGTGTCAAATAAAGTAACGGGGTTGACGATTTCATCTTAAATCAGCCATAAATCCGGTTGTAACGGGGAATGGAAGCCTGCTGTGTGCAGCAGGGAGGAAATTGTCAAAGACTCCAGCCACCCAAGTCATAGACTGTTCTCTCTGCTACTGTTCTCTCTGCTACTGTTCTCTCTGCTACTGTTCTCTCTGCTACTGCTCTCTCTGCTACTGCACGGTAAGCTGTATTGGAGTGCCAAAAACTGAAGAGCTCCTTAACAGCTTCTACCCCCCAAGCCATAAGACTGCTGATCAGTTCATCAAATGGCTACCCAGACTATTTACATTGACCCCCTTATCTTATTCTAATCTATTGTTGTTTTTTTTGCACTGACTCTCTTGCACAAGTACACTCACTGGACTCTAACCACATACTCACACATACTAATACTGACACTCCAACAACACACACACACATATTGACGCCACACACACATACAGTGCCTTGCGAAAGTATTCGGCCCCCTTGAACTTTGCGACCTTTTGCCACATTTCAGGCTTCAGACATAAAGATATAAAACTGTATTTTTTTGTGAAGAATCAACAACAAGTGGGACACAATCATGAAGTGGAACGACATTTATTGGATATTTCAAACTTTTTTAACAAATCAAAAACGGAAAAATTGGGCGTGCAAAATTATTCAGCCCCCTTAAGTTAATACTTTGTAGCGCCACCTTTTGCTACGATTACATCTGTAAGTCGCTTGGGGTATGTCTCTATCAGTTTTGCACATCGAGAGACTGACATTTTTTCCCATTCCTCCTTGCAAAACAGCTCGAGCTCAGTGAGGTTGGATGGAGAGCATTTGTGAACAGCAGTTTTCAGTTCTTTCCACAGATTCTCGATTGGATTCAGGTCTGGACTTTGACTTGGCCATTCTAACACCTGGATATGTTTATTTTTGAACCATTCCATTGTAGATTTTGCTTTATGTTTTGGATCATTGTCTTGTTGGAAGACAAATCTCCGTCCCAGTCTCAGGTCTTTTGCAGACTCCATCAGGTTTTCTTCCAGAATGGTCCTGTATTTGGCTCCATCCATCTTCCCATCAATTTTAACCATCTTCCCTGTCCCTGCTGAAGAAAAGCAGGCCCAAAATATGATGCTGCCACCACCATGTTTGACAGTGGGGATGGTGTGTTCAGCTGTGTTGCTTTTACGCCAAACATAACGTTTTGCATTGTTGCCAAAAAGTTCAATTTTGGTTTCATCTGACCAGAGCACCTTCTTCCACATGTTTGGTGTGTCTCCCAGGTGGCTTGTGGCAAACTTTAAACAACACTTTTTATGGATATCTTTAAGAAATGGCTTTCTTCTTGCCACTCTTCCATAAAGGCCAGATTTGTGCAATATACGACTGATTGTTGTCCTATGGACAGAGTCTCCCACCTCAGCTGTAGATCTCTGCAGTTCATCCAGAGTGATCATGGGCCTCTTGGTTGCATCTCTGATCAGTCTTCTCCTTGTATGAGCTGAAAGTTTAGAGGGACGGCCAGGTCTTGGTAGATTTGCAGTGGTCTGATACTCCTTCCATTTCAATATTATCGCTTGCACAGTGCTCCTTGGGATGTTTAAAGCTTGGGAAATCTTTTTGTATCCAAATCCGGCTTTAAACTTCTTCACAACAGTATCTCGGACCTGCCTGGTGTGTTCCTTGTTCTTCATGATGCTCTCTGCGCTTTTAACGGACCTCTGAGACTATCACAGTGCAGGTGCATTTATACAGAGACTTGATTACACACAGGTGGATTGTATTTATCATCATTAGTCATTTAGGTCAACATTGGATCATTCAGAGATCCTCACTGAACTTCTGGAGAGAGTTTGCTGCACTGAAAGTAAAGGGGCTGAATAATTTTGCACGCCCAATTTTTCAGTTTTTGATTTGTTAAAAAAGTTTGAAATATCCAATAAATGTCGTTCCACTTCATGATTGTGTCCCACTTGTTGTTGATTCTTCACAAAAAAATACAGTTTTAGTTTTATATCTTTATGTTTGAAGCCTGAAATGTGGCAAAAGGTTGCAAAGTTCAAGAGGGCCGAATACTTTTGCAAGGCACTGTAGCTACTGTAGCTAAGAAAGTAATACTAAGTGTATGTTATGTAGTAAGCTGTTAGTAGCCCATGTGCCTCACCCTAATACTTTGGTCCCTTTCCCCCTCATAACTTAGCCTACTGTTCTGACTTGCTGGTGCACAAGTAGTGCATAGCCTGTTTTGGGGAAATGTAATCATAGAATATTGTAAGCGCTTTCATTGTCTGCTTATATCCGCTTTTATTTATCCCACGGTTCAGACAGCAAAAGTGCTGAACAAATAGTTATATTGACTACATCCGTCCTGTCTTGCTCATTAATGTCTTAATCGAAATTACGGATTGCCTCTTATCTGCTTGTGGTTTGCTTACATGCTGACGACACCGCAATGCGCTCGCATTGCAAAATAAATGTACACATACATGTTATTCCATTGTTGCACCCACACTGCTCGCGTGCATTGGCGTAGTCAGACACTAAAATAGAACTTGATTCTATTTGTGACACTTGAAGTCCTGCCTCTCCCATCTCCTCGTTGGTTTTTAGGAGCATATATGATTGAAAGATGAACTGAGGTCCACACTCCAGTCCAGTTGGTTGTGGTAATGCACCTTAAAGTTGGTTGTCAATCGTCATATAAAGTCTAAAAAAAGAAGAAGCCTGGAAGAGAGATTACTAAAAACAAACTCAGTTTACTGTTTTATCTGTGGATTAATTGTCAGAGTAAAGGACCTTGTGCATTTCAGGTAAAATAACAATCCAATGTTTATATCCCAGGACAAATTAGCTAGCAACAGCAAGCTAACGAGCTAAATTGCCATAAATGTTTAATGTTTTTCGCCTGTCCCCAAATTAATATAATTGGTTCAGAGTTTGTTTTGATATTTCAACCTGCGTGTCCTGATCGCGTCTGGTGTGGGTGGACAAAATCAACTTGCGCTTGATGGCGCGTGCGGTCTGGTCAGCATGTTATGCCATAGTTTGTACATCTACATTTTCAGTATAAATCACATTTGTTTAAGCAAGTCAGCCATATCAGCTATGCTTTTTTTTAAAGGCAGTAAATGAGGCTGAATGAACTGTTTCGCTGCCAGATAAGGCTCCACCAGGTGTAGCAGTGGTAAGGATTCACTCTATGATTCTGAAAAGAAAGCCCTGGTGTTAGGACAGCTTTATGTAGGCCCTAACAGTTTGTGGGCACCGTTTGTCACTGTTATAGTGCAACTAATGTATAATTTAGTGTTGTGTAGTGGGTTTGCTTGCATGCATCTAAAAATGTTTTGGCGAGTTTGCTCCACCAAGATTGACATGCTAAAATCGCCACTGATGTTAGCTAATCCTTCCCCTAATCATAACCCTTTTAGCTAACCATTCACTTAACCTTAATCCTTTAACCTAACTCGTAACCTTAACACTAGCTAACGTTATCATTAGCCAACTAGCCACCTTTCACAACAACAAATTGGAATTCCTAACATATTGTATGAATTGCAATTAACATATTGTATGAAATGGATGATGGGCATCCACCAATTAATACATACCATACGAAATATAAAATGTGGTGTATCAGATTTACGTACAGGATAATCTGAAATGCGCTGAGATCAGGTTGGTTCCCCAATCAAAATTTACATTTGGTCTATCATTTTACAGCAAGAAATGCTTAATTCAAAATGTGGAAAAAGTCAAGAGGGGTGTGAATACTTTCTGAAAGCACTGAACACACACACACACACACACTGCTGCTTCTGTGCTTTATTTGTTTTTACTTTTTGTTGTCTATCCTGATGCCTAGTCAGTTGACCCTGCCTTTATGTAAATATCTACCTCAAATATCTTGAACCCCGGCCTATTGATCTTGTACTCCCTGTATATAGCTTCATTCTGGTGTATTTTATTCCTTGTGTTACTATTTAACTCTGTATTGCTGGGAAAGGCTTGTAAGCAGGCATTTCACAGTAAAGTCTACACCTGTTGTAGTCGGTGCATGTGACAAATAAAATGTTCAGTGTTTCTTTTGAAAACATTTTTTAAAGGAATAGTTTCACAAAATTAAAAATTAGAGTTCAGTTCAAGTAAGATGAATCACTAATCACATTAAATAATCATCTTCAGAAATTAGCTTTACAATGATGGTGAGAACTTGGAGAAATGTTGAGTTTATGTGGGTTAAAATCTTCCTATAAGTCACAGAGGGTACACAGAGGGTACATAGAGGGTACACAGAGGGAC
Source organism: Oncorhynchus clarkii lewisi (assembly GCF_045791955.1). Lineage (NCBI taxonomy): Eukaryota > Metazoa > Chordata > Actinopteri > Salmoniformes > Salmonidae > Oncorhynchus > Oncorhynchus clarkii. The sequence goes on from NC_092165.1 coordinate 41,646,490, forward strand.
ATGACAAATGCTGAATTGTCACTTTAGCAAGTCTTTATTCATATTAAAAGTCCGATTTATTGAATTTTCATTCTAGTTTATTTTAAAAGGGCACTTCATTTATAACAGGCGTTCACAAATCAACATTGGTGCACAATTTCTACTTAAAATATATAAAGGGATGCAAAAGGTAGCCAGGTAGCCTAGTGGTTAGAGACTTGGGCCAGTAACCAAAAGGTTGCTAGTTTGAATCCCTTAGCCAACAAGGTGAAAAAACCTCAGGAGGAGTTTGGATATGCAAAAAACACATTTCCAATTCACACATGCGTATAATACACACATGTACATGTATGGAATTGGAAAAAATATAAGCACCCACAGTTATTAGGTACTCATTTGGTGGAATGACCCACTTATGCATTTATGAGTAAACAGTCAGCCACAACATTTCAAAATTCCTGTATGGGAAGTTCAGTTTTAAAATGACTGAAAAAGCTACAGTATACATTTAAAACCTACAGAATCAATACTTAAAAATCAGAATTCTTAAATTATAGAATAATTCATGAAATGTGTATGTGGGTTATTCTCAGTTTAAGCAGTTCACATTAGAATCCCTTTTTAAAAATTCCCGTCAGGTGGTACTGCAGACAAATATCAGCTTACGATCTGGACTGGGAACTTTATGCAGAACAAGTCTTTGCCAGTGTCATCTCTCAGCTCCCATTCAACAACCAGCTTGATCTAGAAATTAAGACAAATTGAGATTTTGTCCAGTATTGGAGACATTGGATCAGTAATGCACACAAAAGCTTCCCTTTTAATCAACATCTTTGAGGCTACCTTTTTATACTTTAAGGTCACATTGAGGAAATGAAAAGAGGAACATCTTGTTTTCAGCATTCTCAAGAGCATAAAAATGGTGTGTTCAATTATTTCAGGCATACTTACAGAGGGGTACTCAGACTTCACAGGAAGCTGAGTCACATAGTGATAGCTCTGTGCCTTTTGAATGGGGCACTCGATCCCAGACTTGCAGCCATCTTCAATGGGGATGGGGAATGGGATGGGAACGCCAGCAATCACACCGTGGACAATTGCTTTACTCGTCTGGCTCTCAACCTCTAAACAAAACAGGCACAGGAGGGATTAACAAAAATGGCACATTTACTTTGAATGAACAAACATCTGTTGATGATGTACTTACCACTGTCGAATGTCACATTGACAGCATAGGCCTGTCCTTTATGGAGCTCACATGGTTGTTTAGGACAAGGTTGGATGTCAACAATCACCACTTTACCAACATCAGAGCCTGGAGAGAACATAAGACAGATTCCATTGTCACTCATTCTAGTAATGAAACCAGGCCAAAGATTCACACCTTGTAAAATCTGTAATTTTGGTACACTACCCTTGTAACTAATAGGTTATACATCATCACCTGACAAGATTATCAAACCAGTCAGTAAATTAAATAAGTTTACATCAAAGTGCCAAGACCTCGAATCAAAACTTACCACAATCTACAAATTTCACAGGTTCTGCGCAGGTGAGAGCAATAAGGGAGAACAGAACAATGATGGAAGCAGCATGAAAATCCATAACTGCAATCTGGCTCTGAAAGAAGTTAGAGAAAGATTCTTACAGCTGCCGTTTCAAAAACTTGAATGACTACAAATTAGGAAAGCACAGAGACCAGAGCCATATATAGCCATACAGACCGTCTCAACAAGCAAATTCAGTGAGCAAAAGTATTCTCAGTTCATTCAATCATATGATTCGTGTGACTAGTACTAGATGTCTACTTAACTAGCGAACTCCTCCCAGGAAAAACAGCCCGGATTAGTACATTGTGTAGTCCAGAGGGATATACTACAAAGCAAGATTAATGAGTTAACCAATTTACTTTGATAAACAACCAGAAATAACTATTCATTTTCTGGTCTATTAAGAAAGCAACGTTTAGATATGCGTTTTTGGTTGTTGAGTCAATTAGAGCGTTCTCATTATTATGCTAATCTTCCTAAAAAAATAAAGTTATTTCAGAATATTTGGCTAAATTAGTTGGTTTAAATCATTGATCTTGCTTTTTAGTGTTATTGTGACGTCTACAGTAACAAATACACATGCACTAGCTAACTACCTTTCCATCTTCGTTTGGTGAATATACACCGATATAATATTTAGTGAAAAATATATATTAGGCGAACAAAACTTTTAGATACAGACCTCTCTTCTATGCTTCAGGTGTAGGCTCACAGACACTCCTTACTTCCTTGTCACGAGAAAATGACGTGTATTTACGGTGGTGGAATATTCAATGTTCGCTGACTGGCATGGAAAGTAACGAATCAGATGTTTTATATATTGCAAGAGTAGGCGATTCTTATGACGTTATAAAACAGACGTTTTCCTAACCAATCGTTTTGCGTCTACAGATCTGACACCGCAGTTTCCATTGGGGGCGGCTTTCGTAGAATGTTATGGAAGATGTTTTTCGTACTACGGCGAGGAGCAATGTTGAGTGCAACAAAGACAACGTCATGGACCCTTGCTAGGTATACAATGGGTATTGGAATATAAAGGAATTGCTTAAGAAGGCATATAAACAACTTAATTATATCGACAAGACCATTGTCTTCATATTGCAAAGTAGAGCAGCGTAGCTAGCTAACGTTAACTATTAGCTTTACATTGGCTATCACTGTGGGGTCAAGCTTAACTTACGTCAGCTAGTTGAATATAATTTTGATTGCTGTTGATTTTTTTTTTGTCATATCTAATCAGACATTTGTTGGACTTAGTCAACACTCTATGTATATTGCTTTAACGTTCATTACAATTGGTTATATTCAGCTGCCATGAATCGCTGAGCCTTTACATGACCCATTCCTTACACCCAAGTAGTAGTAGCCAGTAACGTTACCTGTCAGTGTAAAGTTAGGCCTTATGAATCAATATTGTAGGCATAGAGTTGCATAACTTCTTTTCTTTCAGGGCCTCATTTCCCCTTCTCACCCATGTGGGCCAACCAATATTGCTGAGATGTCCCCAAAGTTCTCAACCTCTCTACACAAGTCTCTCACGCTTGAGCAGCAAATCAGCCCAGGAGAAAACAGCAGAGTCCAGTCCAGTTGAAGAGAAAGTATACCTCAGTGCATCATGTGTTAAGGTTAGGGTAATTATTCACACAAAGTATATATTGTACTCTATAAACAGTATAATGTAACTTCTTATTTAAATCCATCCCCATAATGTGTGGGCTATTAAGCTCTAGTGTCTTTCTGGATACTCCACATGTCAAATACTGACCTAATTACCCTTTTCTCTGTCTGTGTCTTTAGAGGCTAAGAGAGATCATGGATAAGGGACAGTACCTGAGAATACAGGTGGAAGGGGGAGGCTGCTCTGGATTCCAGTACAAGTTTGTCATTGACAGTACCAGGAATGAGGAGGACAGGTAATTGTCATTGATTAATCTGTCGCTCTGTTGTCATTCAAGAGTCCACTCGTTACTGCTGCATGCCATTCATTCAGTTCATCAATAAGACAATTATTTGTAGTAACACAATCATTGTTATCTGACCATATCTGTTTATCTCTTTGTCCTCGATCCCTTCCAACACCCTTTTTTATCCATTCTAAACTCTTTCTCCCCCTCTCTCTCTCAGGGTGTTTGAGCAAGGAGGGGTAGGGGTCATTGTGGACCAAGACAGCCTGGAGTTTGTGAAAGGCTCTACACTGGACTATACTCAGGAGCTGATTCGCTCCTCCTTCCAGATGCTGAAAAACCCTCAGGCAGACCATGGCTGCTCATGCGGAACCTCCTTCTCAGTCAAGTTATGAGACTCTGGGTCTGAGACTTGCAGCTTTCAACCCCTCCATCCCTCACTAAGTCATAATGTAGGCATTTTATTTGAAATTATATATTCAGAAACCGGGTGTTCACAGGTGAATAAGTTATTCCACAATTCACAGATGATCCTCATAACAACTCTGCAACTGACAACATTTAAAGAATGCTGTAGCCTATTTTTTGGGAAAGTATGCTTGGTTACAAATTTAACAAAGTGGATAAGAATCAGACGTGCTGGATGTATTTACAAATTGATGGATGGGTTTTCAGTGTTCTGTTTCACTACGATATTAAAAAATATGTTATATTGGTTATATATTTATACTGAATGAAGATTATGCTTTGGAGTAGTTTGAATGTAAAAGACTGCATCCCATAAAGAATGTAGGTCATGTCTATGAATAAAACTGTCAAAATGACAGCAAATGTATTTGTCTTGGAATCAAATTAATGCAGTTAAATTTAGGTCATGATGTATTTACCAAGTAAATTGGGAGCTTTCTGATTACATCATAATGATGAAAGAGCAGCTACTGTGGGAAGTGTGGCCAGTCACAGATGGGTAGGTACCAACTATCATAAGGCATTACCATTTCAAAATTGTTTTGGAACATCAAAATGTTAGTGAATGATTAGTGAATTTCTCATTCTTAATAGGTGTGTCCAGTGTAGATGGGCTATCATGTCAACATAGTTTGATTATCAAGCTCATCAAACCCTCAAATTCACATGGCTTAGATCGCTGGGTGTATGCAAATAGGATTGATATAGGTTGTTGATTGAGTTAGTACCCCATGCCTGATAAAGAACTTATGTTGTCAATCTTTTCGTTTTTTATTAAAATTTGATTTAAGAAAGATTTCACAAAAAATATACAAAACAATATCTTTACAAATGATATTTACATTGATGTAATGTAAATCAAAATATGCAGTAAACACATTTAATCAATTTAACAGAATTATCATAAAACGAGGGAAAACATTTTGCATCTTTCATATTTTCTATTTACTCAGTTACATTCCAGTTGAGCAATATCATATCTGGTTACGAGAAACATAAACCTATATCCTTGTAAAAATAGCCACTCCCTTTTAAACGTATATCAATATGTATGCTCTTAATAATGTTACGCCATAGCAGCACACTGAAAAGTGATCAAAAGGAGAAATGCAACAGTGCATTGAAACATTTTCAGCTTTTTTCCTTTGTTTTTTTGAGGAATTTGGTTGGACAGGGAATCGGGGATTGTCTTTTGATAAGCCATGCATTCCCATTACACACATACACAAAACCTCAAACAACTATACACACACATTGTATGTTATGGAGGGTTACTGCACAAGCTAAAAGATCACTACATTTGAATCAATATGGTCACACACTGCTGGGGGTTTGAGGTTCAACCAGTGGACAACACGGTCAAATACACAAACCATCAGGGTAACACAGTGACCAGGTCGGGTGTACAGTGCATAGTATGCTTTGGCATGCTGACATCCAGAACATAACTGCGGATGTTACATTCATGAGGAAGGCCACAGGAGTTTAAATAATTTGTAAAAATAAATAAGAAAACAAGAACTTGTATTAGTCAAAAGAAAAAACAATGAAATTATATAAAACAAACATCAAACCACTCCAAACCTCATCAGTCACTCAGAAGGAGATTAAGGCTAAATTAGTTTGCTACAAGTTTTAAAAATTGCATTTTCATCAGTCACACTAACTCCTGCCAACTGGCAAAACTGCCATTTAGAACATTGACACAAATACTCATACTAAAAATAAATATTCATCACCATCAAAATCATGTGCAGGTGATATGAAAGGAAGTTTTACAACTGTGATGTGATGTTTTGGAGGGATATTTTGCAACGGTAGTGGTATGATGTCTTCCACCTCGTGGAATAACAATCAGGGCTTATGCTGTAGTGTAGATGAGGCTCACACTGATGCCCCGAGTGTTGAGGCAATGAGTCCTGTTTACTAGATGTGTAGTTATCCCACAGCGGAGTAGAACGGTTTCTTCTCTCTGAATAGGCATGCTGGGAAAAGCCCATGCAGACCCCTGGACTGGACACAGTGGTGGATGGATGATGTGTCACTCCAGGTGTGCCTCTCAGTGAGGGGCATGGATGCACCTCCAGACAAATAGGCTGCAGAGGACACAGAAAAGGGAGAGGAAAGACATTTATTAACAGTCAGCGGTGTAACACTAAGGCATTTCATACAATATTCAAATGTTTATTTAATTGTCAATTGCTACAATGAACTTAAAACACCACTAATGACAATGTTGTAAAATGGAGACATAGTTTCAGAGGAATACTGTACTGATAGAAAGTGGAGTTCTACCTTCTATCGTCCCCACCAGCACTAATGACGAAGCGATCCCCACTTGTGAAGCGAATATTAGTCAAGTGGGCTGAGTGGCCCAGAAAGCGTTTGTGTTTGGCCTGCAGAGAACAATACGTGTGTTATTAAAATGGCTTCCTCAAAATAACTGTAGCTGAGCATAATTTAGACAGATAATAGATGCATAGGTTAGGTGGAACTGTAGTTACAGTATATCATGATGGTCAATAACAGACACACCAACATTACAGAGACACATGAAACCACAAACATAAGCCTGAATCACATTAGTGAAAGTTCACCAATAAGATAAATATCTCCATTCATGTCAATGCTGAATGCTACCATAAGTCAAAGTGAATATGTAGGCTACTGTACAATATGATACAATTCGCGAGTCATATTTAACATGCTATAATCAATCCAACAAGTATTAGCAGTTATAAACAATTAACAGTATTTCATTTTTGTAAGTGACGTATATAAAGAGAGCTCACTATTCTATGGCAGCAATGTGTGAATTTATAGTTTTCTTGGATTGATGAGGCACAAATATCAAACAGAATTCAATATTCACACAGAGACACAGATCAGCATCATAGAACACAGATTATACTTACAAACTTTTCTGGACATGGAAAGTCAAACAGCTTTACCATTCCAAAGTCATCGCCTGTGACGATGTTCAGGCCAGAGTGGGAAACACAGGCACATGTGACGTCTGCTTTGTCAGTGTTACGGGACCAGATCCCCACAACCTCATCCCCCAGGACACTTGCCAGACAGTGAGACATTACATGTTAGTTAGACAGGAAGTAACTCCAATGATCATGTGGTGCTTTGACTTTGTGTAACCTAGGGGTTCCCCAATTTTTGTTGAGTTCAGGCAATAATTTTGTATGATCTTCTGTGTAGAAAAGAACATTATAATTAATTATGTTATTCCCCCCCCCCCCCCCAGTCTGATTTAGTGCCTGGTCAGCTCCACTCTGTTCTAATGAGTCCTATGCGGCTTGTGGGCATTGTAGAGGGACACGTGTGTTTCTGAGAGTCGTATCTTTCCGTGATGGGGTAATAATATTTTGTAGCTTAAACCGTTCAAAAGATAGAGCCACATTTGTGGGAAGAAAAGATAAACTGCTTTGTTTACTGACGTAACCCTGGTTCTAAGAACCAAGTGCGATTTTTAAAATGTAATTTCAGAGTTTCTCTCGTGACCCCATTTTCAAATCAGGCCGTGGCCCCCAGTTTGGGAAACACTAGGGTAACCCCTGTGTCCCCAGTACTGATTTCATATGGCCCTGTCAGTAGTGAGATTACTATGGAGACCCCAACATAAAACACACACTCACCTTGTCCATGTGGCCCAGGTTATCCTGTCTATGACTGACTGCTCTGTGACATGCTTTCCAGATGGCACCTCGTACACCAGCCGCTTGTAAGCACCAGTCGATATCTGTTGGTGTAATAGTAAATAATAGTCAAATAATACATTAAAACATGATCATTGTGAGTCTTGATTTCATATTGGAGAGTTAATATGCATTTACACAAACAATCATAGATACACAGATCTCGTGCCTCTACCTGAACATAGCAGCTGTCTGCAGAGAAGTCCATTTGCATGACAAAGCTGGGGATGTCCCTGCAGCAGTTAATACGGTTGAGTTGTGGTCCAAGCGTCAGGTCGTAGAAGTCAACCGCACTCTCACTGGAGCCCACTGCCAAGTAGCGTGAATCTGGACTGAACCTGAGGAAGAAACAGGTTCAGTTCAAAATGTGTCCTCTTAGACTTATTACAACAAAGAGAAGAACACTCAGTACACTCATGAAGGATGAGTTTCCACCATAAAAGGCTCTGGGTGATTTTGAGAGGGATTCCCCCACCTGATATCTTGGATGGGAGAGCGGCGGTCCCTCTTCTTGCCCCAGATCTTGAGTGAGGTGACCAGCAGGATAATGAACTCTCCATTCTTCATGCCAATGGCCACCATGTCCCCCTCGGGGCTGTAGGCCACCGTACGAGCTGGGTGTCCCAGGTTCACCTTGTTTAGCATCTTCTGTTACCCCAAAAAAGATTCAACATAGAGAAAGTCAACACACAAGGTTCTTATAGTGTCTCACATACAACACATTAGCAGAATCAAGTACAATACATCCGTAAGAAAGATTCCATCAAATTAAGTTAGCTCTTTATAAACTGAGACTAGCTGGCTGGCTAACAAGTCATAGTAAAGGGGCTCCTGACCTTCTCTGGGATGTCCCACAGCCTCACAGTGCCATCCTCTGCAGCAGAAAGGAACACGTCCCGTGTGGGATGGGTGCCAACGCCCCAGATCGGACCATCCATGTGGCCGTTCACCAGGATGTTGCACGCTGCATTCTTTTCCCCCACCTCAATGATCTCAGCATTCCGGGTTCCTACCAGAATTTTACCCTAGAACAGCAACAAGGGAAATGTGGATGAGGAATACAAATATAGACTTGCATGGCTCATTAGCCTATTCTTTATACCCACTGGATGGTGGAATGTCCCACCTTTACTCTGCATACGGAGCGCACACAGTCTATGATCTGTCCCGTCTCCAGGCGAAAGGCTCTGCAGCGCTTCAGCTCCTGGTCCCACAGCTTCAGAGCACCTCCTTCCTTTGACCTGTAGGGGGCACCAAACACAACACTGTTGCTGTATACTGAAATCTGAGTTTCCATTCAAGTTTCATACTCTCAGTCCTCTCTCTATATGTTTATGTAGAAAACTTTGATTAATTAATCCAAGTCAGTTCATTGATTTCACACGACTAACAGCAGTGGTAGCTGGTACAGTGAGGAGAGGAGCAATACTTACGGTCTTTCCTTGCCTCCCGTAACGATGAGGCCATCTCTTAGTGTGGTGTACATGGTGAATACAGGCCCTGTGTGGGCTTTAGCCACTACTCTCACTAGAATGTGCTCCTTCCACACACACACATCCCCACTAATGGTACCTGTAAATGTCAAGTTATTCTGAAACAAAAAAAAACAAACCTGCACTAATCTTGTGACCTAAAAGAGCAGAGGAGCATTGCACAGACAATCAATCAGTATAAGAATCAATTAAATTGCATCGTTAACCCTATTCAATAGGCTTTATACATATAATTACAACATGTATCATATCTGTACCCTGTTGTCATACCATTGAAATGAAAGGTAGATTATATTTTTAAAAGTTTTCAACATTAATTCAAGTTAACATTCATAAGATTATACATAAAATAAAGTATAAATACATCTTAATAATAAGTACAATGCCAAATACATTCTAAGTATACATGTTCCATAGGGAAACTGCAAATGTAGTAACTGTACTGTCCGATTGGGTATCATATGGCAGTAACATAGAGAGTGGGGAATGGACTTACAGCTCCAAATGCTACAGAGAGCATGGTCTGCATGCGGGCGTCCTCTATGGAACTCATCACACCCTTCTTGCACAGCAGAGCCCGGCCCGCGAGCGTCCAGAACCTCACATGTTTTATCCCAACAGAAACAAACTGGGTGTCCGAGTCCGGACGGAACTCTGCCACAAAGATCCGTTGAGTGTGACCTGACCGGCTGGCCACTTTGGCACCTTAAAAATAATGGTGCATTGATATAAGCTCTGTTGGGGACCTATCTCCCTGTATTCATTGCAGCTGGGCACTAACAGGTGCACCCTGATAAGGTGAAAAACCTGTAATGAGTAGGTGTGAGGTATTTACCTTCTTGCCACTTCCAGATGGTAATGGTGTGTTCTGGGTCCAGACCCACAGAGAGCAGCAGCTTCCCAGTGGCACTGAAGCTGACCGAGCAGACACCCCGGGAGTGGAAACAGCGCAGCACAGACAGCGTCTGCTTGTTCATGGCATCCCACACGTGGATGGAGGGCGACGTGGCTGAGGGAGGGAACAACAGCAGTGTAGATTCAAGCTTCATGTATGCTGGATGAAAAGAGGCCAGAAACTTTAGGCCCCAACTAAATCCACAAATGATAAAATTCAATGACTGTGACTTCTTTTAAATATGAGGTTTTTACATTTGTCGGACCATATGACAAGTTATAATGGATATTGAATATCAATGGTACATTCATATAAAAAAACTTGTTTTGAATTGAGTACCAATGTAAGTGGGGGTCAAACAAGAGCTACAGGGCTACAAGCAACTGAAGCAATCAAGCAAGTTTGTGTGAGATGCACACCTGCCCTTCCCATCTAACCCACTAGGTCGCAGTCTATTAATATAACACACTGTGGATGTAGTAGAAGGTTAACTGGAAAGCTGTCAATCAATATTATCTATGAAGAAGAGAAAGCTATTCTCAATCTACCATAAGAAAACATCATCAAGGATCTTTTCAAAATTATATATATTTTTCCACTAGTGCACCAATACACTCTCAGTCAGAACAACATCCTCTGCTGTCTGGGACAAACCAAAACTATTGAAATGGCGAAGTTCTTACCTGACATATCACCAGTATCACCTGTATGGAACAAATGTAAAGATGAATGAAATAATAGGAAGATCAATGGCACTAGTAAAACTCTAAAACACTATCTTACGCAGTCCAAGTGTTAATAAGAATATTGACAGAATACTGTATTGTAGTCGTTTTCCTCATAAAGAGCTAACATGTGCATGGGAATTGTACAAGGACCTCCCACATGCAGCTTTTGATTCACTCTTTAGAGACTGTTTGCATAGCATGTGTTTTTGGTAGGTTTCTGTGGATTGCAAGGCACACAGCAAGCATGCATGATAATTACTCTTTTATTCAACTGTGTGAAGTTTGCGACTATGCAGGTAAGTTGCATCAGAGCACAGATAGGGGGAGGGGGGGTGGGGGGTACAGTAACCCCCCAGTAGAACACACAGTTACAGCACATAGGGAAGAAAACATGAGGTCAACCTCTCACAAACATACCTACTTGGCCAGTTGCCACCACGTTGGGGAATTTGGGGTGTTGATTGATAGTCAGGCACAGAATGTCATCACTATGTTCTATATAGAAGCTTTGGCAGGCTGCAAGGAAACACATACACACAGGCACGTGCACGCAACAACGTGCACACGCCATGCACACACACACAAATATGTGAATTGACATCCCTCGTAAGAACAGTAAAGGACAATCAACATGTTTAGGATTTCAAAGAACAGCATTAAGGCTCATTCAACAATACTGTAAAACCCTCTTCAGATGAACACAACTCGGCTCATCCCTTCTCTACTCCAACCCCTCCCACCTGTGGTTAAGTTGAGGACGATACCGACAGAAGCTGTGTGGTAGATGATATCCGTCCCCTCATTCAGGTAGTGGACGTTGTTGCGGCAGTCATTGCCCCGGTAACCAAAAACCAGATCCAGCACCAGGTCCTGCAGAAGAGTTATGAAAGGGTCAGGATCAAAATCATCTCTATGACAACTGAGGGAGATGAGACCAATTTCTTTTTGAAGGTACAGCAGCGCATCAGGAGCATGTGCTTCCTCAAGATGTGATTATGGTTAAATTATGGTCCCTGAAGAGGATGTCTGGAGTGGACAAAGCAGAACACAGTTCTTGACTCTAAATTATTGCATTACCAAAACAATGACCCATTTGCTGCATGACAAATACTAATGCAAAAATCGAATTTGATGAGATATGTGGGTTAATGTAGGTTGCATCAATAGCTAACATCCATAAAATATTATTTGAATGGGTGTGTTAGTCCTAAGGTAACACCAGTCTCACCTCAATGGGCCGCTTCTTCTTGCCCACATTGTTGGTCTGCAGCTTCTCAGGCTGTGGCAGCGCCCTGCTAACAGGAGGTCTGAAACAGACAGCTAGAATAATAGGAGCTACTGTGTATGACCCCATCGACCCCTCAATCTTTCTCAAGTCAAAGATCCAAAATACAAGTCAAGACCTTTATGAATCATGTATTTGGAGAAGACGTTTCTTGAGCTATAAGTGCTCAATAAGTGAAATGTGGGTCTGAAATATTCAATCAGAAGAAGTTAATATGGAACATAGGGGATGTGTCTTACCTTGACCCTCTTCCATGGCAGCAATAACAAAGACAAATGGAACATGAGAACAGGGGTTCTGACAGCACAGCGTTCACAGCTGCCCCACCGACACAGAAGCATAACACAACACTGACAAGGCAGCCACTGAGGACATAAAATACACCCCATTCAGCGCCACGGAGTATCTATAACAACCAGCACCTTTAGCATCTCTATGATAATCACTAACTGGCACCCACAGATGCTGCATGGGTTGTCAAACCATAGTGTGAAGCAGACATACTTATTATTATAAACTCTTCCACACAGTTCACGAAACAGACAAATGTTTCCAAAACCCAAGTAAAGACGTTCTGTACGGCTTATTTGGACCATAGTTTCTGTAAAAGACCATAGATTAACATGCTTTATCAATTGAGATTTGAGATATTTGATATTGAGATATCTCAGGGTATATATTGTGCCTAGCAAGAGGTACATTTCCCTAAAGTAATGGGGATGTCTTGTGTAAAGTCTCTTACCTGATTACCCCCTGCCTTCAAGTAGAATGAAAGAGGAGAGCAGGACAGACAGAGACAGAGGGACAGCCATTGAAGAGAGAAGAAGAGAGAGGTGAGGTTATCCTCTAAGGGACAGTATGAATTTACGTAAAGGCAAAAAAAAGAAACGTGATTGAGGGAATCTGGATTTACACAAATTGGGTTGGTGGACCCTTTGGTGTCACTTTGACATATTATGAGATTCCAATTGGATTTTCTTTCACTACACCTTGTTTCAGTTTAAACTGATTGTCTTAAATATTTTGTGTCCATCATGTGCCCAATAAAGAAAGCCTCAAATGGAAAATACATGAAAAAGAGATTTGAACCCGTGGGTGTCTCTCCACAGCCCTGTGGACTGTTACCTCTCGTCCACAGATGGCTCCTTCAGCTGCAAGTGGGGTTTGACCCCAGTCATGGGTCGCACGTTGGTGGATAAGGCCTTGATGGTGTAGTTCATCTCATTCTCCCTCGTCACATCACTGTCATAACCTGGCCAATGACAGAAAATATAAAGATACTAGATCAGAACACATGCTGCCTTTTGTACCATCTATGAGAGGCTAAACATAATAAAATATTAGAGGGAGGCTATCTATATCAGTAGAAAGTGACTATATGATGACTTGTGTGTATTTGTGTGCATTTCTCACCCCCATCATCCTCGCTCTCGATGTCCGACTCTTCACTATCACAATGTCTGGCTTCCCTGTGCCCCTCGGCCTCGTGAGTCCAGATCATGAGGCATGTGTCACCCCCACCAACCGTCACCAGGAGAGCATCGTCATGCGTCCACCGCACGTTAGTCACATGGGTGCTATGGGCCACATAGCGCTTGAACTTTGCATACTTTCCCTGTGGGCAGAAGTAACATTAAGTTAAAATAACATTGTTTTAACATTAGCATTAACATAACAGTGTAAATGTTTTACATTCTAGTAAGGGCAATGAGAAGACATGAATAGATAATTATAAGTGCCTTACCTTGACAGGATACCTGAATAGCTTGACGTATCCCAGATCATCCCCCGTTGCTAGCACGTTTCTGTTGTTGCTAAGGCAGGCAGTGGTCACCTCGGTAACCTCACTGACCACAGGCCAGATCCCCTCACAGGACGTCCCGAGAACACAGGTCCATGTGCTCCAGTCTATCTTCTCTACCTGAAGGAGCGGACCAGGAGAGAGGAGAGGAAGGGTGGAAGGGTGGTGAGGTGGACAACAGTGGTTCCTATGAGATTTGACACCAGCCTGACAGCATCTATGATACCTAACCCCTATGTCTTAATGACCCCCCCGTGCCTCAAAAGGTGTTTGAACATCACACAGTATAAAGAGGCCCTAAAAACAAACACTATCCCATTTCCATTGCCAGAATTAGAATGATGCTGGAGAAAAATGGGCTGTGTTAATGCTTGAGTGCCCTTACCACGCTGTCCTGTGACATCTCGGGGGAAAAAGTAGGCCAGCCCCACTATAGCCACGACAACGCCATGGGCCATGGCAGGCAGCAGTGTATGTGATGTGCTGTGCTTACCTCTGTAGCAGGAATGGTCTGCTTCTTTCCCCGTGGAGCTTCGAAAAATAACTGTTCTTTAGCACCAGTGTTCACTTGCAGTAGTTTTCCTGTGAATAAGAGAACACAGTTAAGACTGAATCTGATATTAAATTAACCCTTTTGTGGTTTATAGTAGGGTCGTTCCACAAAATGAGTGCCTTTTGCGTCCCTTTGATATTTTAAGTAGAAATTGTGCACAAATATAACATTTTAAAAGCCTGTTATATTAAATTAATTGCACTCATCAAGAATTCAATCAATCACATTTTTATATGAATAAAGGCTTACTACAGTGCCAAAATTCAGCATTTTGACTTGTCCCTCCGCCAACCCTGTGTCACTTCTAGGACGATTTCAACCCACTTAATACAAAAACGTCTCCAAGTTTTCACCATCATTGTAAAGACCTCATTATTTTGTTTTCTGAAAATGATTATTCATTTCATGTGATTAGTCATTCATTTACGTCTGTCCCTCATTTTAAGATCAACCCTATTACTTGAACGGAACTCTCATTTTAATATGGTGAAACTATTCATTTAAAAAAATTTTTTCAAAAGAAACATTTAACATCTAATAGTCAAATCATAATGTAATAGCAGGTGAGCTGAATCTACTCTTTCTGGCCATTATCTGTCCCCTGGGCACAGACTTCAGTTCAACATCTAGTTTTGATTTACATTTGGTTGAGTTGTCAACTAACTTGAATTCAACATGAGATCAACAAAACATAAAATGTCACCATGTCATTGGATTAAGGTTAAAAGTTGGGTAAAAAAAATAATGAAATGTACTTAAGGCTTTTCACAAATCCAATCAGTTTTCCACGTAGTTTCAATGTCATTTTACCCACTGGGTGGTGTTTTGTGCTGGAAAACTGAGCGGATCAAACTCTGTTACCCATAGATAGAAAGGCTAGAAATATTTGAGCAATTACATTTCTTTGGGGACGCTTGCATTCAGTTGCCATTCCCTGTTGCACACAACAAGCTTCCATTCCTCCTCTCATGAGGGGATTTATAGCTGATTTAAGATGAAATCATCAACCCTCCTACAGTCAACCCCATTACTTTATTTGGCACTTGATAGGCACTTAATATAGCCATTTTTTTTATTTAACCTCTTCAGATGGAGGTTATGAGGTTGAACATGTGCTCTTTATGTCAGAAAGCTCAAATGAGGTGAAATCAAAAGATTTTACACTTCTCAAAAGGCACTGTATCGGTGGAACAACCCAGTAGCATTATCATTCAGTTATCATACTTGGAATAACAAAAACGACTATTCCTTTACCTAGAGGTTTAAAATGGATGTCCACACATTGTGAATGAGCCAACAATAAGAATAGCCTGAAATACAATGGCATTGGTCCAGGTCAACTGTCACCTGCAAAGGTCACTGCCACAATCAGTGTAGTTGTTAGACGAACATGCTTACCTCTCTTGTCCCAGTCCAGATGGGTGATGTAGTTGAGGGACCCCTTGCACACCCCCACCCTCTTGCTGCTCATCACATTATAGATGTCCACAAAGCTGTCAACCGACGCCACCGCCAGGTACTTCCCTGCACCTGTGTAAACACAGCAGCCATGTTTCAAAAGGGTTTCCTTTTCTGTTGTTACAAGTCTGTCAGGCCTTCTGGTCAGCAGCCAAGATAACAACACACATTAAATCAACTCTGACAACAAACAGTACTCCATATTTACAGTATATATATGGTCGTCACAATTCTTTAGAATAATAAAACTACTATCTGCCAACACATTGAACAGTGTATAAGAGTGCAGACGTCTATAGTGTATAGAGAAGCAATTAGAAGCACTATCAGTTATGTGTTGGGAAACTGGATCCTTAGCATTGTAGATTAAGGTTAACTGGCCATGAGATAGAGAGTTGAGTTTCTAGCTCTCACTTTATCCTCCCCCACTACTCTCTTCCCACTCAGACAGACTGTGTCTCTCCCTGCCTGGCCTTGTTATATACATCAGTGTATTTGGGTCAAGCCTGCAGCAATACCTCTTCTCACAGCAGGGGGAAAATATGAATACCTGGCCATATCTCATATATTTTTTCTCTTTCTTTTTAAGACAAAGTAATATTTACACTTTGTCTTTCTTTCTTCAGGAAAGAATATGGAGGGAATTTGTAGGGCTGGAGGAATGAGTGGAGGGAGGGATGGAGGGAGGACAATGTCTGACCTGGTGAGAAGCGTATGTCTGAGATGATATCCTTGCGGTGTTGGAAGGACACTAGGTCCTCCAGGGTGTCTGCGTTGACGATGAGGAAGCTTCCGTCATTCAGGCCCACTGCCAGGGCCTTGCCCTCAGGGGAGAAGCAGCAGCAGCGCCCCCCTATGGAGGAGGTCAGTTAGTACCTCAGAGAATGCACCTAATGACTATAAGAATGCACCACAGAAAGGGAAAAAAGGAAGTGAATGAATGTAGCATAGACCTTTCTATTTGAGTGACTCACCTTTCTTGAGCTTGCGTACAGCCAGCATACAGTGGCTGGGGGACAGGTCCCATATGCGCAGGGTTTTGTCATCGCTGACAGTGGCACAGAGAGGGAGATGGGGATGAGTGGCCAGGCCCCATACCTCACCCTCCATGTGACCCTGTGGACCCATCAAATAGACAATATCGTTCACTCAGTGCAACTCAATTCAATCTAATCAAGGTACGACAGAGAGGGGTTAGGAACCACATTTTATATCTTCTAACATAAAATATTTGATACACATAGCACCCATGTAAAATAAATACATGGACTACATGTCTAGCACAGTGTAGCATTTTGCACAATGAAAATCAATGGAGGAGCCGAGCAGACAGAAGCCTCAGAGCTCATTCCATATGTTTCTGTTGCTCGGCTTCACCCATAAGAAATTGCTCATTTGCTCTAGAGCATTTCACAAGAAAATCAATAATATTAGCTCTGGGTTTCTTATGGGTCAAATGAGGCCTGGGGAGATAGTAGAAGCACTTGTCTTTGCAAAATTAATTAACAAAATTAAAAGACTGCAGGGCTCATTCATCAGTATTATAAACAGTTTCTGCAACGTTACTCCATGTACTGTACAGTATAACATAGTTCTACAATGGTTTCCAGTGAAGAGACAGTTCCCCTCACTGCCAGTCTCTCAGTACAACCTTCAACCCAAAATAATGTGCCCCCAGCTGACACCTTCATTACTGGCACCTCATTGGCTCCCACCTAACCAAGCTACAAAAACCAGGCTGCCACATCCCTGCCAGCCTCAGTTAAGCACAGCTGGTGCCTGTCGTGTGTGCTGTTCATTGTGACAGATTGTTGACTTTATAATGACACTGTATGTAACACTCTGTATCCGCTCACCTGGACCAGCAAGGTGATGGGTCCACTCTTATCCACCTCCAGAATCTCTCCGTTCTTTGTCCCCACCAGTATATAACCATGACCAAGTGATATGGCACGTATGGAAGGGTTGTCCTCCAACAGTAACCCTATAGAGTGAATTATTGGATAAGGACTTTCATTTAACCAGGGGCAAAGGAAGAAATCTTCATTAAAGCTAAATGGATTGAGTGTTTAAATGGATTTCCACTGAATGATTCCTTTGGCGTTGGAGCTATGAGCACAGTATGTAACGTGATTGGCTTCACGGCAGTGATAGGGTGACCTTTTACCTTTGGAGCCTGGAGCGAGGACTGCTCTCTTGATGGCATACGTCTTGAGGCATCTCTCAAAGGTGTCATCCCACAGAGCCACTATGCCGTCCTTCCCTCCTGTCACAAATCCCTACAGAGTGGGACATAACGAGAGAACAGGAGATAGATTAGAATATCTCTTCTTTAATCACTCACATAGCATCATTGTATAAAACTGACATCTGAAAGAATACAATCCTACTCTATTCATTGACAATACTACACCATCAGAATAGTAATGGCAAAAACAAAGAGAGAAACAGCGAGAGGGGAAGAAAGAAAGAGAGACACAAAGACAGAGAGAGTGGTGTCATCTCTATTTCACATTTCAAATGGCCAGTGTTTAAACCCCTTCCTTTCCCTTCCAGTACCTTCTCCAGGGCGTGCATACTGAAGACTGGGCCATCATGGGCTTTGACTGTCTTTACCAGGAACATGTCTCTCCAGATACAGATGTCTCCTGTGCACGTCCCTGAGAACACCATCTCCTCTGTCCAGCCATACACAGCACACATCATTGTCTCGGTCTTCCCCATATTGCCCTTACGCCCGATCAAACCACCACCTGAAAGAGAGGTTGTGTCATTAACTCACATGACAACACATCACATCATTCTTTGAGACATTGCTGAGTAAACTTTTGTTTAACTTTGCGGTCTCTTACCTGCTTTATGCCAGAACTTCATATGCTTTACCCCTGCTGTGATGAGCTTGTCTGAACAGTATGGATTAATTTTTATGACAAAAATCTTATCCTTGCTTCCCCTAAAAAATGATTGAAAACATTGCATTAATTCCATTGCACAAAAATACATGGATCTGAAATAGAAGTGGAATAAACTTAGAAGACAGTTAGTGTACAGGGAATCATATTACACCCAATGTGTCTGCACAGTTTGACTGCCTCCCTCCCATATGAACAATAAGGATCAGTGGCCTTTCCTGTCTGATCCAATGGAGCGTAGTGCACACTGGGCTGGGTCCCTAATCACTGGCATTTCCTGTCTGATCCAATGGAGCGTAGTGCACACTGGGCTGGGTCCCTAATCACTGGCCTTTCCTGTCTGATCCAATGGAGCGTAGTGCACACTGGGCTGGGTCCCTAATCACTGGCCTGGGTCCCTAATCACTGGCATTTCCTGTCTGATCCAATGGAGCGTAGTGCACACTGGGCTGGGTCCCTAATCACTGGCCTTTCCTGTCTGATCCAATGGAGCGTAGTGCACACTGGGCTGGGTCCCTAATCACTGGCCTGGGTCCCTAATCACTGGCCTTTCCTGTCTGATCCAATGGAGCGTAGTGCACACTGGGCTGGGTCCCTAATCACTGGCCTTTCCTGTCTGATCCAATGGAGCGTAGTGCACACTGGGCTGGGTCACTAATCACTGGCCTGGGTCCCTAATCACTGGCATTTCCTGTCTGATCCAATGGAGCGTAGTGCACACTGGGCTGGGTCCCTAATCACTGGCCTTTCCTGTCTGATCCAATGGAGCGTAGTGCACACTGGGCTGGGTCCCTAATCACTGGCCTGGGTCCCTAATCACTGGCCTTTCCTGTCTGATCCAATGGAGCGTAGTGCACACTGGGCTGGGTCCCTAATCACTGGCATTTCCTGTCTGATCCAATGGAGCGTAGTGCACACTGGGCTGGGTCCCTAATCACTGGCCTTTGTGCTGCTGCATCACTACATGGCGCTCACTGAGGCCAGAGCAAAACTGATACCTACTTCATCTCTCTATCCCTTTCAAGCTTTCTCACTCTCCTTCTCTCACTTCCATCCCTCTCCCCCCTCTCCCACTATTTTCCCTCCCCGTCTCGTATCGGTTTCCTCCCCCGCTCATCTCCATCTTTCTCTCATGCCCCCTCTCCCTATCTCTGCCTCACCATGCTCCTCTCCCAGCTGAGGACTAGGCAGTGCAGTGCACAAGGCAGGCTCTGTCAGGCCCCATTTCCCTCTGCCCGCCTCACTGCACTGCCCACCAGGGCCTGCAAAGGAGATTAGTGCAGCTCCAAGCTGTCTCTGAGCTGCCACGGGAGCACAGTACACAACAGCTACAGCACGCAGGCAGGACATGAGCAAGCCTCCACTGCTCTAACTAGCCTGATGGAATTCCAAAGGACTATTTTACCGCTATGAATATCAAGTGCAAAGCCATAGAGAAATAAGACCAGCATTGGGGGAAATCAGAGTGTCCATATAGATGCTAGACAACCATATTTGAATTCCTGGATATTTGATATTTGCTAGTTTGAATTGCCATTCGATTTTACATAATTTTATTTTTTTAAATGGCCACTTTTCATTTTAGATTATACTCACAGTGAATGTAGCCTAAACCCAGGTTGAGATGGATGGACCAGAGATCTGCACCAGACATACACTTAATCATTCAGCTGTGAGTTGGCAGGGCCAAGTGTTCTCTATTCAGAAAGGAACAGCTTTAAGAGTCTGCAGGGTGGTTCCCCTCCCTCCTCTCTTCACGAGAACTATATCAATGTTGCCCTCATATATAAATGTCCACGTTTAAAGTGGAGGTGCTCAAGCTGTCTAGGGAATTAAAGGGAATGTTTTGATCAGGAGCAATGAAGTACTTGTTGTTATTCTCTTGGCTCCGGAGCTTGTACAATGGCCAAGGGATGGTTGTGATGCTGGACATTGCATGACTGGACATGTATCTTTGTGAATCAGTGTGGGGGTGGATAACTGATTTATGCTGCAGGAACTACTGACCGGGTCATAGCTTGTGGACAAAGACCTCTCATTTACATGAATAATACTAAACTGAATCTGGACCAAAACTAGTATTATTAGGTCACTCTACAGTAACAGTCAAACGTTTGGACACATCAACTCATTCAAGGGTTTTTCTTTATTTTTACTATTTTCTACATTGTAGAATAGTGAAGACATCAAAACTATGAAATAACACATGTGGAATCACTTAGTAATCAAAAACGTTTAAACAAATCCAAATATATTTTATATTTGGGATACTTCAAAGTAGCCACCCTTTGCCTTGATGACAGCTTGGCACACTCTTGGCATTCTCTCAACCAGTTTCATGAGGTAGTCACCTGGAATGCATTTCAATTAACAGGTGTGCCTTCTTAAAAGTTCATTTGTGGAATTTCTTTCCTTCTTAATGCATTTGAGCCAATCAGTTGTGTTGTGACAAGTTAGGGGTGGTATACAGAAGATAGCCCTATTTGGTAAAATACCATATTATGGCAAGAACAGCTCAAATAAGCAAAGAGAAACAGTCCATCATTACTTTAAGACATGAATGTCAGTCGATCTGGAAAATTACAAGAACTTTGAGCGTTTCTTCAAGTGCAGTCGCAAAAACCATTGAGCGGTATGATGAAACTGGCTCTCATGAGGACCGCCACAGGAATGGAAGACCCAGAGTTACCTCTGCTGCAGAGGATAAGTTCATTAGAGTTACCAGCCTCAGAAACTACAGCCCAAATAAACACCTCACAGAGTTCAAGTAACAGACACATCTCAACATCAACTGTTCAGAGGAGACTGTGTGAATCAGGCCTTCATGGTTGAATTGCTGCAAATAAACCACTACTAAAGGACACAAATAATAAGAAGAGACTTGCTTGGGCCAAGAAGCACGAGCAATGGACATTAGACCAGTGGAAATCTGTTCTTTGGTCTGATGAGTCCAAATTTGAGATTTTTGGTTCCAACTGCCATGTCTTTGTGAGACGCAGAGTAGGTGAACGGATGATCTCCACATGTGTGGTTTCCGCCGTGAAGCATGGAGGAGGAGGTGTGATGGTGTGGGGGTGTTTTGCTGGTGACACTGTCAGTGATTTATTTAGAATTCAAGGCACACTTACCCAGCATGGCTAATACAGCATTTTGCAGCGATACGCCATCCCATCTGGTTTGCGCTCAGTGAGACTATCATTTGTTTTCAACAATACAATGACCCAATACACCTCCAGACTATTTGACCAAGAAAGAGAGTGATGGAGTGCAGCATCAGATGACCTGGCCTCCACAATCACCCGACTTCAACCCAATTGAGTTGGTTTGGGATGAGTTGGACCGCAGAGTGAAGGAAAAGCAGCCAACAAGTGCTCAGAATATGTGGGAACTCCTTTAAGATGGTTGGAAAAGCATTCCAGGTGAAGCTCGTTGAGAGAATGCCAAGAGTGTGCAAAGCTGCCATCAAGGCAAAGGGTGGCTACTTTGAATAATCTAAAATCTAAAATATATTTTGATTTGTTTAACACTTTGTTGGTTACCTCATGATTCCATGTGCTATTTTATAATTGTGATGTTTTCACTATTATTCTACAATGTAGAAAATAGTCAAAATAAACAAAAACCCTTGAATGAGTCGGTGTGTCCAAACATTTGACTGTTAATGTATATATATCATGAGCTAACTCACTGAGAAACATTTTCTAGTCTTGTTTTTCATCAGTAAGTGGAGCGTTCCTGAAGAATGTCAACCCTTAGGACTTATCTTGACCTTTGATGTCTCTAGTCTGCCTATTGAGGAGACTGCTGAGATCTGAATGGATCATCTGAGATGCCATAACAGCTACTGTACTGTACTAACCTGATGGCTGAGAGCTTCTCCCCCTTCCTCCAGTCCCAAAGGACAATGGTGTGGTTGTCATCCAGCCCGACCGAGGCCAGTCGCTTGCCATCCGCTGAGGAAGAACAACAAAACACAACCTCAATCAATTCAAAATTCACACAGAGAGCCTCTCTATTTACTCTTGTTTTGTGAGGAACAGTAAACTAGCCTGGTATAGGTTTGATCCATGGCAGGTAATGGCAGCTACGCCTCTGTCTGTGGCCAATTATCAGGAGAGAGATGAGAGCCTTTGCCTTGATGCTGCCAGCCTGCCACAGTACACAGACTATCTCCATAAAAGGGTTGTTCAGCGCCATGCTTCTAAATTGGAACACATTTCAACTCGCCCATTTCCTGTGTGAAGGAAGAGTTATTTTTCTCCATGGCTGACTGAGAATGTCAGGCTAGGTTAAAGCAATAATGGGTTGTTGTTGTGTTCAATGTGTTACACTATCTGGAGAGTGTATGGAAAGCATCTGTAAACAGCCCTGGTTTACTACCTGAGAAGTCTAGGGCACACACTCCCAGTTGGTGGAATCCTTTCAACACAGACAGGGGTTTCAGCATCTCTGTGTCCCATATATGGATGGAAGAGTCTCGCCCCACCTGGACAGACAGAAGAAACAATTAGCTTCCACTCATCCACAGCAACTTCCACACCCACACAGGGCAATGCAACAGTTCCAGGTCAGTGTTAGCAGTAGGACATTATCTTTAGTTACTTTGCACCATAAGCATATACAGAAGACCCTCCAGTTCCCAATGGCATCTTTAGAGGTCAGCCTCTATACACTTTAGGCCCTAGCTACTCTATCCCAGTCTCTGAATATATATAACAAAATGTCATCTTCCACCTAAAAGGGGAAAAAAGTATATACAATATACACACACACTACACTACCGTTCAAAAGTATGGGGTCAAATTGATCAGAAATACAGTTCAGAAATTGTTAATGTTGTAAATGACTATTGTAGCTGAAAACGTCAGATATTTTATGGAATACAGTGCCTTGCAAAAGTATTCGGCCCCCTTGAACTTTGCGACCTTTTGCCACATTTCAGGCTTCAAACATAAAGATATAAAACTGTATGTTTTTGTGAAGAATCAACAACAAGTGGGACACAATCATGAAGTGGAACGACATTTATTGGATATTTCAAACTTTTTTAACAAATCAAAAACTGAAAAATTGGGCGTGCAAAATTATTCAGCCCCCTTAAGTTAATACTTTGTAGCGCCACCTTTTGCTGCGATTACAGCTGTAAGTCGCTTGGGGTATGTCTCTATCAGTTTTGCACATCGAGAGACTGACATTTTTTCCCATTCCTCCTTGCAAAACAGCTCGAGCTCAGTGAGGTTGGATGGAGAGCATTTGTGAACAGCAGTTTTCAGTTCTTTCCACAGATTCTCGATTGGATTCAGGTCTGGACTTTGACTTGGCCATTCTAACACCTGGATATGTTTATTTTTGAACCATTCCATTGTAGATTTTGCTTTATGTTTTGGATCATTGTCTTGTTGGAAGACAAATCTCCGTCCCAGTCTCAGGTCTTTTGCAGACTCCATCAGGTTTTCTTCCAGAATGGTCCTGTATTTGGCTCCATCCATCTTCCCATCAATTTTAACCATCTTCCCTGTCCCTGCTGAAGAAAAGCAGGCCCAAACCATGATGCTGCCACCACCATGTTTGACAGTGGGGATGGTGTGTTCAGCTGTGTCGCTTTTACGCCAAACATAACGTTTTGCATTGTTGCCAAAAAGTTCAATTTTGGTTTCATCTGACCAGAGCACCTTCTTCCACATGTTTGGTGTGTCTCCCAGGTGGCTTGTGGCAAACTTTAAACAACACTTTTTATGGATATCTTTAAGAAATGGCTTTCTTCTTGCCACTCTTCCATAAAGGCCAGATTTGTGCAATATACGAATGATTGTTGTCCTATGGACAGAGTCTCCCACCTCAGCTGTAGATCTCTGCAGTTCATCCAGAGTGATCATGGGCCTCTTGGCTGCATCTCTGATCAGTCTTCTCCTTGTATGAGCTGAAAGTTTAGAGGGACGGCCAGGTCTTGGTAGATTTGCAGTGGTCTGATACTCCTTCCATTTCAATATTATCGCTTGCACAGTGCTCCTTGGGATGTTTAAAGCTTGGGAAATCTTTTTGTATCCAAATCCGGCTTTAAACTTCTTCACAACAGTATCTCGGACCTGCCTGGTGTGTTCCTTGTTCTTCATGATGCTCTCTGCGCTTTTAACGGACCTCTGAGACTATCACAGTGCAGGTGCATTTATACGGAGACATGATTACACACAGGTGGATTGTATTTATCATCATTAGTCATTTAGGTCAACATTGGATCATTCAGAGATCCTCACTGAACTTCTGGAGAGAGTTTGCTGCACTGAAAGTAAAAAAAAGATATCCATAAAAAGTGTTGTTTAAAGTTTGCCACAAGCCACCATGTGGAAGAAGGTGCTCTGGTCAGATGAAACCAAAATTTAATTTTTTGGCAACAATGCAAAACGTTATGTTTGGCGTAAAAGCGACACAGCTGAACACACCATCCCCACTGTCAAACATGGTGGTGGCAGCATCATGGTTTGGGCCTGATTTTCTTCAGCAGGGACAGGGAAGATGGTTAACTCAACTCGTCAGTCTATTCGTTTTCTGAGAAATGAAGGCTATTCCACGTGAGAAATTGCAAATAAACTGAAAATCTTGTAGAACGCTGTGTACTACTCCCTTCACAGAGCATCACAAACTGTCTCTAACCAGAATAGAAAAAGGAGTGGGAGGCCCTGGTGCACAACTGAGCAAGACAAATACATTAGAGTGTCTAGTTTGAGAAACAGATGCCTCACAAGTCCTCAACTGGCAGCTTCATTAAATAGTACCTGCAAAACACCAGTCTCAACGTCAACAGTGAAGAGGCGACTCCGGGATGCTGGCCTTCTAGGCAAAGCCATATCTCAGACTGGCCAATAAAAAGAAAAGATTATGATGGGCAAAAGAGCACAGACACTGGACAGAGGAACTCTGCCTAGAAGGCCAGCATCCCGGAGTCGCCTCTTCACTGTTGACGTGGAGACTGGTGTTTTGCGGGTACTATTAAATGAAGCTGCAAGTTGAGGACTTGTGAGGTGTCTGTTTCTCAAACTAGACACTCTAATGTACATGTCCTCTTGATCAGTTGTGCACCGGGGCCTGCCACTTTCTATTCTGGTTAGAGTCAGTTTGGGCTGTTCTGTGAAGGGAGTAGTAGTACACAGCATTGTACGAGATCTTCAGTTTCTTGGCAATTTCTTGCATGAAATAGCCTTCATCTCTAAGAACAAGAATAGACTGATGAGTTTCAGAAGACAGTTCTTTGTTTCTGGCCATTTTGAGCCTGTAATCGAACACACAAATGTTGATGCTCAAGATACTCAACTCGTCTAAAGAAGGCCAGTTTTATTGCTTCTTTAATCAGAACCACAGTTTTCATCTGTGCTAACATAATTGCAAAAGGGTTTTCTAATGATCAATTATGAACTTGGATTAGCTAACACAACATGCCATTGGAACACAGGAGTGATGGTTGCTGATAATGGGCCTCTGTACACCTATGTAAATATTCCATAAAAATATCTGACATTTCCAGCTACAATAGTAATTTACAACATTAACAATGTCTACACTGTATTTCTGATCAATTTCATGTTATTTTAATGGACAAAAAATGTGCTTTTCTTTAAAAAAATAAGGACATTTCTAAGTGACCCCAAACTTTTTAACGATAGTGTATATATTTAATTGTTAGCAGTGCTACCTACCTGGCCTGTTGCTACAAAGTCCTTGAGGGGGTGTATGGCCAGGCACAGGATGTCGTCGTCATGGCCCATGTAGAAGCGCTGGGTGTTCTGCTGTCGGTTGTACACCACCCCCACGGCCGCCACGTGGTACACTATCTCCCCTGTCTGGGTGTAGAACAGGTTGCTCCTGCAGTCGAAGCCTCTGTAGCTGGAGCACCACAACACAGGAAACAATGAGGAAGAACACAGCGTTCACATTTTGGACCTTTTGGCTGTGGGGTTTTGTTGGTAGAAAAGATGGTTAGATAAAGACTATACAGATGTTGAATTATTTTGTGTGCTTTTCCGGGTTTGCTTGGTGTGAGAACATTTTACACAGGTTATGATTTGTTTGTGTTATGTTTGGCGGTGGTATGTGGTGCTGCCTGAGGTCTCCTAACCCGTGGATGAAGTGTAGCTTCACCCCGCTCCCTGGTGTTCTCTCTCTTTTCTTCATGGCCATCGCACGGTGCTTCTCCTTGGACTGCTCTTTGAGCTGAGGTAGATCTTCTTTGTAAACCTGGACATGGAAATACAATATAAAGCATTTTACTCTCTGACATCTGTTAAGGTTTTTACTCAATCTAATATTGTTTGTTTTTCATATGCAACGTTCATAATGTGTCATTTTCAAAGAGGAGAGCAGGTGTTGTGTCACTAACCTGCCGCCGATAAGTGAGCTGTGTCTCCTGCTCGATCTCTGAGTCCATCTCAGGCACGTCTGACTGGTCCGAGTCCGACTCCTCACTGTTGGAGTCGCACAACGTCTCTGCAGGAGAGAAGAAGACGACTTCATCAGATCTATTCTACCACCCAGATGCTCCCACAACAGTTTGTTTAATAAGGTTAAACACACTAATCCAGAACTAGTAGACAACCAGTATTGAGTCCCATTTCAGCCAAGACCAACATCACAGATGGATGAAGATGACAGCTCATATTCATCAAGCAAGCCTTTGAAAAGTCTTAAGTGGTGGACTGCTTTCCCCGTTCCACAGTCCTATTACTCAGACTGAGACATACAAATACTGATGCAGTGAAACTCAGTTGGCCGTGCCAAGACCAGGCACTGAGTACCCCTGGCACCGCTAGGCTTTGACTTGCTGGGTCCATTAGGAAAATTAAATGGAATGGCAGTTAGTATGTGGTTTAATTTCACAAAGCGCAGCACAGCTCTGTCTAAGACCATTTAGTTGAGAAACATGACTTACAAATGAGGACAAGGTTGTAGGAGCTGAATACAAACACAAACGTTCTCTTCCAGCTAGTATCACTTCAAATGTATACTTGTGGATCTATGACCTCGTGTAGAAAGCTTTTAGCTGGGATAAGGAACATCATTCAAGGGGAAGGGTCACGGAGTCTACTAGACTTGTCTGCACTTCAGAGTCATATTCACATTGGGGTAGACTAGAATGGGGCAGTCATCGAAATAGGACAGTCATGTACCTTGAGGTGCTATGTGAAGAGCTTCCTTCGACTTTCTGTCTGAAACAAACTTCCACTGGAACACTGAGTGGTCAGCTCCACCAATAGTTATCACCCACTGGTAGTCATGTGACCACCTGGCATTGGTTATATGGGCAGAGTGACCTAAATACTTTTTAAACTTTGCCCCTGGGATAGAGAGAAGAGTTGTTTTTCGTTAATTTGTAAATGCATAAACATCACATGAATGAATTGACTGACAACATCACATCTCCGAACAAAGGAACCAATGGAAATCCTCACCTTTTCTTACACACGGGTACCGTAATAGTTTCACTAATCCATAATCATCTGCTGTTACTAAAACTTGATTATTAAAGTTGGCGTCAACAGAGTTGATGTCATTGATCTCTGAGTATTTGGGCCATATTCCGTTGACCTCGGGGCCCAACACACACGTCCATGAGGACCACTGCACCAGCTTCAACTCTTCCCTGTTGGTGACTTCTTTACCGCCTGAGTAGAAAGACAATAATAACTACATCATGTGCAACTAAAACATCAAATGAGCAGCACATTAGTCATCATGACATCTTGTCTCATGGCCATACGTCACTGTTGTCACAACAAAGCATAAAGTTCATGACACACATAGCACCAAAATATAATTAATAACGGTGAGGTAATGACACAAGAGAAATCCTAACTTCCTTCTCATAGACAGCAAGACTCTTCACAGTGTCATTTATCTACATGACGAGACATGTCATTGACAGACTTACTTGGCATCCTGTAGAAGAGCCTCTTTCCATTGCCGTCATTGGTCTGCAGATACTTGCTGTCTGTGGACCAGTCCATGTGTGTGATGAAGCTAGTGGAGCCGATGCACTCTCCCACCTTCTTGTACCTCTGCACCACACTGTAGATGTCCACAGAGTTATCATTGGAGCCCACAGCCAGGTGAGCTCCATCAGGAGAGTACTTCAGCTCATGAATGGCCTCCTTCCTGTCCTTGATGTGGACCACCTCTGTCATGTCTCTGTGGAGTGGGAGAGCGTTACTGGAAAGGTCATCCAATACATTCTTTAAACAACCCTCCTTGAATTAAATTGAATATCCATGCATTCACTAACTGACATATTGTTAATGAGTAATGGAATTGCAAACAAAATAGGAAGTTAACATGAAGTTCATATACCAAGCTAATCAGAAAGAACTAGAAGTGCCATTTGACTTCTGCCCTATACTCACCTGACCCGTAGGACAGTAAAGGAGCCGTCCTTCATGCCCAGCGCCAGGTGAATGCCGTCTGTGCTCACAGCTGCACAGCGAATAGGCTCCTCCATATTACAGCGAGCTATCAGCGCATGATCTATAAGGCTCCATATTCTACAGAGGGGGAGACAGAGACAGAGGGAGACACAGAGGGAGAGACAGAGGGAGAGAGGGAGGGGGAGAGAGAGAGGGATAGACAGAGGGAGAGACAGAGACAAAGAGGAAGAGACAGAGACACAGAGGGAGAGAGAGACAGAGAGAGACAAAGGGAGAAACAGAGGCAGAGGGAGAGAGAGAGGGAGAGAGAGGGAGAGACAGAGACACAGAGGGAGAGACAGAGACAGAGACAGAGGGAGAGACAAAGGGAGAGACAAAGACAGAGGGAGAGACAGAGGGAGAGAATGAGACAGAGGGAGAGGGATAGACAAAGGGAGAGACAGAGACAGAGACAGAGACAGAGACAGAGACCGAGGGATAGAAAACTTTGTTAGCAATCACGTGGGTCCAATTCCCTCATGAACCATATAAGTACCTGAAGTGAATGTGTGTACCTATATGTAAACATTTCTTTGGATATACCAGATAATTTCAGTGACTGTCACGCCCTGACCATAGAGAGCTTTTTATTCTCTATGTTGGTTAGGTCGGGGTGTGACTAGGATGGGTTATCTAGGTGATCTATGTTGGCCTGGTAAGGTTCCCAATCAGAGGCAGCTGTTTATCGTTGTCTCTGATTGGGGATCATATTTAGGCAGCCATTTCCCCATTGTGCTTTGTGGGATCTTTCTTTTGTGTAGTGCCTGTTTACACTCACGTCACAGTTTGTTTGGGTTCTGTATTTGTTTTGGTGAGTTTCTTTGATGAAAACATGTGGAACTCTACGCACGCTGCGCCTTGGTCCGACCATTATTATAACAAACGTGACAGTGACTGCAATTGTGTAAGGGACACTGTGGATATAATAAGCATAGACTAGTCCTGGAGTTTGACAGTGGTTGTGCTTGGTCACCCACCTGACAGAGCGATCATCACTGCCGGTCATGGCCAGGGGCTTGGTGGGGTGCACAGCCAGCGCCCACAGCTCTCCCTCACAGTGACCCTGCATGATGAGGAAGGGCTTGGTGCGATCGTGGACCACCACCTCAAATATCTCACTGTCCTGGGTGCCCACTAAGATATGATCCCCCCGCCAACACACGCTGCGCACTGACAACCCTGTCAACACACACATGCATGCACAAACAGTTAAATGGATAAAAACACGCAGACAGACACCCACACACAGAATAGCCGTAACAAACAGAACAAGACATAGAAGGAATACAAGAGGACTACACAATATGGTGGTTGTTATGGAGACAGTATAGTTTGCTGTCTCTTTGGTAAGTAAATGTAAGAAGCAATGAAGGTATACATATATTCATACATGTATACATATTAATATACGCACATACAGTAAATATGTAGGCAACACTTTGGGCTGAAAAACCAACAAGGGGAATGGAACAATATAATACAGGGACTTCTATGCACATAAGGACAGGGGTAGTACTCTGATTGTCCAGTGCCCTGCGCACTGTTACCCACCTCTGCTATTTTCACCTCTAGCTACTGTTAGGCCCAAGACCACAAATCAAACGAAAGAAAGAAGAAAGGAAAAAACTATTAGTGACCTAGAATACATCCTCTAGATGTAATAGAAAAGAGTCTAGCGATATACAAAAGGCCTGTACTAAAGAACAACATGAGAAGAACACCCTGGTTCATTTATCCACTCAGTGCACATTGACAGCCTGTGGACTGGCTCTGTGTGGGAAAAGAAGATGAGAAGAGGGGGGAGTTGTATGTCACCTTTATATCCCTGGTCTGTTTCCCTGAGATCGATGACAGTAATTGGTTTGAAGTTGAGATCCCATAGCCGGACACAGCCATCCCGGCCCCCGGTGGCAAAGCCCTCCTCACAGGCATTCATGCTGAAAATCCCTGACTGGAGGAAATGACAGTCTGTCAGTGGGGATGTGCACAATAAATGAGCACAATAAATGAGCGAGACAGACTTGTGGTACAGCAACTAGCAACAGCTCTGCTGCAGCAGACACATGTCTAGCAAGGCTTTCACAATTATACCGTTGCTGCTGCGTGAAGAGATAGCACAGCGGTGCATTACATAAAGCGTTTGAACCATTGTTTTTTTTCCCTCATATCTTTTTTTTATTGGCAGGCTCCGGGAGCCGCCTGCTGTGGAGTACAGTGATTGGCGGGAAGGATTCCTGTGGGTTGAGCCAGCCAGAAGTCTCTTTGGAGTGCAAGGCACAGACATGGACCACAGTAGAGTCCCCTCCCCCACCCGACCAACCCTGCATTCAGCTGTTGAGCTCACAGATATAATTTAATCCCAAGTAGTAAACTGCTGATCCTTTCCACTGAGCAAAATAAAAGAGAGCCACAGGGACTACATGGCACACCGTCACCTTGCTAAACATGTCCCCTTGTATGCTTTCATCAGTTGAAATAAACAAAGCTCTATGAATGGAGGAGTTGTTCAGTCGCAGGTGTGTGAGTTGAACATGGATGATGACCTGTTTAATCATCCACTGGATGGATCTAACGATAGCAGTAAGGTGGGTGTAGGCAGGCAGGCAGTGTAATTGAGTGAGTTTTGTGTCTGAATGTGAATGCAGGTCTGTGGCAGATGTGTGGGGGCTGGCTGTGGGGGAATGAACCAGCCTGAGCATGAGCCGCAGAGCATGACATCTCTTGATCTGAGAGAGCCTGCTGCTTAGCATTCCCTAAGCTACAGCCCACTACCGACGCATAAACAAGAGACGCCACCAGGAAGTGAGGCAGAACTAAGGCTGGTTGGAACCAGCTACCACACACACTTACCCCGTGGGCTCCTTGAACTGTCCGGATCAGGTTGATGCCTTTCCAGACGTAGATGTCCCCATTCAAGGCACCTGAATATGTGACCTCGTCTCTGGCACAGGCCAGACAGAGGATAGTTTGGAGATCTCCCGTTTTGCCAAAAACTCCTCGCTTAGGGGTCAGGGCGTTGCCGCATAAGCTCCAAAACTGAACCCAGAAACATACATGGGAGACAGGAGAGAAGAATGCGATTAATGTGGTGGTTAATAAATAAATAAACCAACTCATCAGTCACTGAGTGTCTTACATTAATAATATCATTCAATACTTGATATGTTGGATTCACGTCTCCATCTCAACAAAAAATAGAAGTTAAAGCAGTGGTCACTTCCACTCGCTCTACAACCAGCACTGCAGCTGTAATGAATGAGTACAGCAAAGTGTTTCCATAAGCTTGTGTTGTTATTATTAGCGGCTTGTGTCTTTTTTAATATCGAGGAATATTTCACTTTCTCTGGTCATAGGAGTAACAACATGAATTGGCGCATGAGGCAGAAATAATGCAGTGTGACTTAAGTTTCGCCATCAACTGGAAGACTGTGTCCCCTTTTCTCAGCGGAGGGAGGGAGAGAGGAGGGACGGTGAGTTGGGTGAGAGGAGGGAGAGAGGAGGGAGGGAGAGAGGAGGGACGGTGAGTTGGGTGAGAGGAGGGAGAGAGGAGGGAGAGAGGAGGGACGGTGAGTTGGGTGAGAGGAGGGAGAGAGGAGGAACGGTGAGTTGGGTGAGAGGAGGGTGAGAGGAGGGAGGGAGAGAGGAGGGACGGTGAGTTGGGTGAGAGGAGGGAGAGAGGAGGGACGGTGAGTCGGGTGAGAGGCAGCCTCACCACTGCTCCCTCCCTCCCCTCAGGCTGACCATCAGATGAATGGCACGACAATGGGCATCAGGATCTCATCACTGAATCTCTGTGCATTCAAATTGCCATCGATAAAGTGCAGTTGTGTTCGTTGTCCGTAGCTTATGCCTGCCCATACCATAACCCCACTACCACCATGGGGCACTCTGTTCACAACGTTGACATTAGCAAATCGCTCGTCCACACAACCCTATACACGTGGTCTGTGGTTGTGAGGCCAGTTGGACGTACTGACAAATTCTTTAAAACGATATTGGTGTTGGCTTTTGGTAGAGAAATTAACATTAAATTCTCTGGCAACAGATTTGGTGTACATTCTTGCAGTCTGCAAGCCAATTGCACGCTCCCTCAAAACTTGAGACATCTATGACATTGTGTTGTGTCCCAAAATTGCACATTTTAGAGTGGCCTTTTATTGTCGCCACCACAAGCTGCACAAGGTGGATCTTTGTAATGATCATGCTGTTTAATGGGCTTCTTGATATGACATACCTGTCAGGTGGACGGATTATCTTGCCTAAGGAGAAATTATCACTAACAGGGATGTAAACACATTTGTGCACAATATCCGAGAGAAATAAAATTCTTGTAAGTACAACAATTGCAGGGATCATTTATTTCAGCTTATGAAACATGGGACCAACACTTTACACGTTGCGTTTATATTTTTGTTCAGTTTATTACCAGTGTGATGAAATACATCAACTGTTTAAATATATTTGGTCTGAGAAGAACAACATTGGTAGGGCAATTCAAGCATAGCCAATGTGATAACATATTGGGCCTATAGCCTACTGAACTAACCTTATTGCTATAAAACAGTTTAATTGGTTAATGTTGTATAGACTTACGTTTTCTAAGTCATGTTTTTTTTTTTAAGTGATCTTGACTCAGAAAATGTTGGTGACCACTGAGTTAAAGAATGGGATTACTCCCAGTGGTGGAAAAAGTACCCAATTTGACTTGACTAAAAGTAAAGATACCTTAATAGAAAATGGATCAAGTAAAAGTGAAAGTCACCCAGTAAAATACTACTTGAGTAAAAGTCTAAAAGTATTTGGTTTTAAATATACTTAAGTATCAAAACTAAATGCAATTACCAAAATAAACTTAAAAATCCAAAGTAAAAGTAAAAATCATTTCACATTCCATTTTCTTGCATTCTTTTATTTAACGATAGCCAGCGGCACACTCCAACACTCCGAACTTTATTTACAAACTAAGCATTTGTGTTTAGGGAGTCCACCAGATCAGAGGTAGTAGGGATGACCAGGGATGTTCTCTTGATAAGTGTGTGAATTGGACCATTTTCCTGTCTTGCTAAGCATTCAGGAAAAATGTGTCAGGGAAAATGTATGGAGTAAAAAGTACATTATTTTCTTTAGGAATGTAGTGGAGTAAAAGTAAAAGTAGTCAAACATATGAAGTGAAGTAAAGTACAAATACCCCCCAAAATACTTTAGTACTTTAAAGTATTTTTACTTAAGTACTTTACACCACTGATTACGCCAGTGACTCAGATGGAACTATTCAAGCAGTGACATCTTCTTTAAATGTTATGAGGTTACTGTAAATATAAACGTTTTCTTATGTAGTCATATAAAGATACACTACATGGCCAAAAGTATGTGCACACCTGCTCGTCGAACATTCATTCCAAAATCATGGGCATTTGGTCCCTCTTTTGCTGCTATAACAGCATCCACTCTTCTGGGAAGGCTTTCCACTAGATGTTGGAACATTTCAGCTACAAGAGCATTAGTGAGGTTGGCCACTGATGTTGGGCATTAGTACTGGCTCGCAGTCAGCGATCCAATTCATCCCAAAGGTGTTCGAAGGAGTTGAGGTCAGGGCTCTGTGCAGGCAAGTCAAGTTCTTCCACACCGATTTCGACAAACCAAACCTCGCCTTTACAGTTGGCACTATGCATTCGCTCCAGAGAATGCGTTTCCACTGCTCGAGAGTCCAATGGCGGTGAGATTTACACCACTCCATCCGACGCCTGGCATTGTGCATGGTGATCTTAGGCATGCATGCGGCTGCTCGGCCATGGAAATCCATTTCATGAAGCTCCCAACGAACAGTTATTGTACTGACTTTGCTTCCAGAGGCAGTTTAGAACTCAGTAGTGAGTGTTGCAAAAGAGGACAGATGATGTTTACGCGCTATGCACTTCAGCACTCGGCGGTTCCATTCTGCGAGCTTGTGTGGCATACCACTCCATGGCTGAGCCGTTGTTGCTCCTAGATGTTTCCACTTCACAATAACAGCACTGACAGTTGACCGGGGAAGCTAACAGGGCAGAAATTTGACGAACTGACTTGTTGGAAAGGTGGCATCCTATGACGGTGCCACGTTAAAGGTCACTGAGCTTTTCAGTACGGGCCATTCTACTGCCAATGTTTGTCTATGAAGATTGCATGGCTGTGTGCTCGATTTTATACCCCTGTCAGCAACGGGTGTTGATGAAATAGCCAAATCCACTAATTTGAAGAGGTGTCCACATGCTTTGTAGCATGCATAGATTGTCACGGGTCTGTGGAGATCTTCACAATTGCTGTAATAATCTGCGCAGAATCTCGAACGGCATTGGTCTCTTGCACCATATACTGTTAATGTAATCTCAACTGCAATCCAGGTCATTTGGTTCTGCTAAAAGATGAAGAAAAGTGATAACACTTTCTGTTGTATAAATAAACATAATATCTGACATTGTATTCCCATTTGAATGTTGCTGTGCTTTTAAATGTTTGAAAGCATTGTGACAAACATTTGGGCGACAACTAAACCAAAAACCAAACATTGTTTTTCCATTGGAATTTGGTTGTGCTTTTAGATGGTTCAAAGCATACTGATAACCCACTGGAAATTCAACTAACTTTTGGCTGTCTTTTTGAGTGGGTGAATATAGGTTGTAAACTCATTGATCAAATAGTCAATTATCCACGTTGAAATGACGTAGGGTTCCTGCATGTAACATCTCAATTGTAACCCCCCCCCCCCCCACCACCACCACCACACACACACAGATCCATCTCTATACACAAGCTAAAATCTAAGCCTTCACCATTTCCATTTCCACAGAACCCATGCTGGAGGTCAGAGCTGTAGTCAGCTGATCAGCATGCAGACACACACCCTGCCTCAGGACAGATATCACCATCATCACAAAGTCTCCACCACCACCGGTCACTATCAAGCCCCACAATGGTTTATGAACAAGGTCGTTGGGATGCATGGGCACATTCCAGACTGAGGACAAAGTCCATAAACCAGAGAGCCGTTCTGTCTGCATGACGATAAGATCACAGGAGAGATGAGTGTGTGTCGTGTTTCCCATGTCAAGACACTGGCACCACTGGCACCACTGTCACGGTGGCACGTAACAGAGCACACAGAGAGATTAACGTTTTCATTTCTTGCCTATGGAGGATGTCTTCCCTGGCAATATTTATTCCTCTAGCTTTAGCTAGAGCCTGGATCTCTGTAAAATTGTAAAACGCCTACAGGTGTAATCATACTGCACTATACAGTTAAAGTCGGAAGTTTACATACACAATTTAAACTCAGTTTTTCACAATTCCTGACATTTAATCCTAGTAAAAAAATTCCCTGTCTTAGGTCAGTTAAGATCACCACTTTATTTTAAGAATGTGAAATGTCAGAATAATAGTAGAGAGAATGATTTATTTCAGATTTTATTTCTTTCATCACATTCCCAGTGGGTCAGAAGTTTACATACACTCAATTAGTATTTGGTAGCATTGCCTTTAAACTGTTTAACTTGGATCAAACTTTTCGGGTAGCCTTCCACAACCTTCCCACAATAAGTTGGATGAATTTTGGCCCATTCCTCCTGACAGGGCAGGTGTAAATGAGTCCTGTCTGTAGGCCTCCTTTCTCGCACATGCTTTTTCAGTTCTGCCCACAAATCTTCTATAGGATTGAGGTCAGGGCTTTGTGACGGCCACTACAATACCTTGACTTTGTTGTCCTTAAGCCATTTTGACACAACTTTGGAAGGATGCTTGGGTCATTGTTCATTTGGAAGACCCATTTGAGACCAAGCTTTAACTTCCTGACTGATTTGTTGAGATGTTGCTTTAATACAGTGCCTTGCGAAAGTATTTGGCCCCCTTGAACTTTGCGACCTTTTGCCACATTTCAGGCTTCAAACATAAAGATATAAAACTGTATTTTTTTTGTGAAGAATCAACAACAAGTGGGACACAATCATGAAGTGGAACGACATTTATTGGATATTTCAAACTTTTTTAACAAATCAAAAACTGAAAAATTGGGCGTGCAAAATTATTCAGCCCCCTTAAGTTAATACTTTGTAGCGCCACCTTTTGCTGCGATTACAGCTGTAAGTCGCTTGGGGTATGTCTATCAGTTTTGCACATCGAGAGACTGACATTTTTTCCCATTCCTCCTTGCAAAACAGCTCGAGCTCAGTGAGGTTGGATGGAGAGCATTTGTGAACAGCAGTTTTCAGTTCTTTCCACAGATTCTCGATTGGATTCAGGTCTGGACTTTGACTTGGCCATTCTAACACCTGGATATGTTTATTTTTGAACCATTCCATTGTAGATTTTGCTTTATGTTTTGGATCATTGTCTTGTTGGAAGACAAATCTCCGTCCCAGTCTCAGGTCTTT
This sequence comes from Oncorhynchus clarkii lewisi, assembly GCF_045791955.1. Lineage (NCBI taxonomy): Eukaryota > Metazoa > Chordata > Actinopteri > Salmoniformes > Salmonidae > Oncorhynchus > Oncorhynchus clarkii. The sequence continues at coordinate 41,684,073 of NC_092165.1, forward strand.
TGCAGACTCCATCAGGTTTTCTTCCAGAATGGTCCTGTATTTGGCTCCATCCATCTTCCCATCTTCCCTGTCCCTGCTGAAGAAAAGCAGGCCCAAACCATGATGCTGCCACCACCGTGTTTGACAGTGGGGATGGTGTGTTCATGGTGATGAGCTGTGTTGCTTTTACGCCAAACATAACGTTTTGCATTGTTGCCAAAAAGTTCAATTTTGGTTTCATCTGACCAGAGCACCTTCTTCCACATGTTTGGAGTGTCTCCCAGGTGGCTTGTGGCAAACTTTAAACAACACTTTTTGTGGATATCTTTAAGAAATGGCTTTCTTCTTGCCACTTCCATAAAGGCCAGATTTGTGCAATATACGACTGATTGTTGTCCTATGGACAGAGTCTCCCACCTCAGCTGTAGATCACTCCAGTTCATCCAGAGTGATCATGGGCCTCTTGGCTGCATCTCTGATCAGTCTTCTCCTTGTATGAGCTGAAAGTTTAGAGGGACGGCCAGGTCTTGGTAGATTTGCAGTGGTCTGATACTCCTTCCATTTCAATATTATCGCTTGCACAGTGCTCCTTGGGATGTTTAAAGCTTGGGAAATCTTTTTGTATCCAAATCCGGCTTTAAACTTCTTCACAACAGTATCTCGGACCTGCCTGGTGTGTTCCTTGTTCTTCATGATGCTCTCTGCGCTTTTAACGGACCTCTGAGACTATCACAGTGCAGGTGCATTTATACGGAGACTTGATTACACACAGGTGGATTGTATTTATCATCATTAGTCATTTAGGTCAACATTGGATCATTCAGAGATCCTCACTGAACTTCTGGAGAGAGTTTGCTGCACTGAAAGTAAAGGGGCTGAATAATTTTGCACGCCCAATTTTTCAGTTTTTGATTTGTTAAAAAAGTTTGAAATATCCAATAAATGTCGTTCCACTTCATGATTGTGTCCCACTTGTTGTTGATTCTTCACAAAAAAATACAGTTTTATATCTTTATGTTTGAAGCCTGAAATGTGGCAAAAGGTTGCAAAGTTCAAGGGGGCCGAATACTTTCGCAAGGCACTGTATATCCACATAATTTTCCTCCCTCATGATGCCATCTATTTTGTAAAGTGCACCAGTCCCTCCTGCAGCAAAGCACCCCCACAACATGATGCTGACACCCCGGTGCTTCACGGTTGGGATGGTGTTCTTCGGCTTGCAAGCATCCCCCCTTTTCCTCCAAACATAACGATGGTCATTATGGCCAAACAGTTCTATTTTTGTTTCATCAGACCAGAGGACATTTCTCCAAAAAGTATGATCTTTGTCAGTTGCAAACTATAGTCTGGCTTTTTTATGGAGGTTTTGGAGCAGTGGCTTCTTCCTTACTGAGGTTATGTCAATATAGGACTCGTTTTACTGTGGATATAGATACTTTTGTACCTGTTTCCTCCAGCATCTTCACAAGGTTCTTTGCTGTTGTTCTAGGATTGATGTGCACTTTTCACACCAAACTACGTTCATATCTATTAGACAGAATGCATCTCCTCCTGAGTGGTATGACGGCTGTGTGGTCCCATGGTGTTTATACTTGTGTACTATTGTTTGTATAGATGAACGTGGTACCTTCAGGCATTTGGAAATTGCTCTTAAGGATAAACCAGACTTATTTAGGTCTACAACAGTCGTGGCTGATTAAAAAAAAAAATCCATGATGTCAAGCAAAGAGGCACTGAGTTTGAAGGTAGGCCTTGAAATACATCCACAGGTACACCTCCAATTGACTCAAATTATGTCAATTAGCCTATCAGAAGCTTCTAAAGCCATGACATCATTTTCTGGAACTTTCCAAGCTGTTTAAAGCCACAGTCAACTTAGTGTATGTAAACTTCTGACCAACTGGAATCGTGATACAGTCAATTATAAGTGAAATAATCTGTCTGTAAACAATTGTTGGAAAAATGACTTGTGTCATGCACAAAATAGATGTCCTAACCGACTTGCCAAAACTATAGTTTGTTAACAAGAAATTTGTCGAGTGGTAGAAAAACACGTTTTAATGACTCCAACCTAAGTGTATGTAAACTTCTGACTTCAACTGTACATGTTTAAGGTTTTTCCTTTATTTGTACTATTTTCTACATTGTAGAATAATAGTGAAGACATCAAAACTTTGAAATAACACATACGGAAACTTCTGACTTCAACTGTACATGCAGGTTTTAAGTAAAGTGTTATCCAAAATCCAAACTACTTTTGAGTCTGTAGATAGAAGAAATATCTCAACAGTGAGGGTACTGAGTATAGCATAGTGTGTCCGACGTATCAGAGAGCTGTACCTCTGCAGAGGTAAGACAGAGGCCAGGGATGGGCTCCAATATCAGCCAAGTCAGCACAGTGCTTTGGTTCTACAAGGGCCAGTGTGTTAACAGGAGGGATCAATTATCACAGGCCAGCATCATCTCAGCCTGTGTTGGAGCCAGGCAGTGGGGATGGATGCGGCATGACTGGGTGACTTCGGTGCTGGGTCTGATAAGACAGGGAGACGCGGTATCCCGCTAATCCCCAAAATGCTCTGAATTACTACTGAGAGGAGACGAGAGGCTGGAGGGTTTATGATGAGGCCAGAGGGAGAGAGAAGAAGTGAGAGAGAGATAGTGTGTGTGTGTGTGTGTGTGTGTGTGTGTGTGTGTGTGTGTGTGTGTGTGTGTGTGTGTGTGTGTGTGTGTGTGTGTGTGTGTGTGTGTGTGTGTGTGTGTGTGTGTGTGTGTAAAACCACTGTCTTTTAAAGTAGGGAGAGCAGCAAGACCAGCCGATGCTCCCCAGCCAAGACTTGAGTTGAGTCACATACAAGAGGAAGGGAAAATAAAGACTCACCAAGCTGTCCCTTCACTTTCTAATCTGTTCCACTCATTCAACATATTTGGCTAAAAAAATTCAATTGATTTGCTACGTTTTTTATTAGTCATGGTCAGAAATTGCTCAGGGCATCATGTCTTGTTTGTTATTTGAAAAATGAGAAACATTTGGTCTTAAAAGAAAAACGCCTCTGGCCGGGGAAATGTTTATTTCCTCTGTTCCTTGGTGAATGTGATTTGAAGCAATGCTAAACAGGTGGGAATTATTAAAGTAAGGCTGCCAATGCCACTAAAGACCATGGCAGAGCTGTCTTAATAAATAGAACAGAGGGCCAAAGTGTGTCCAGAGGAAAGAGTAGAGGCGGAAGCTCTACCTCACTATGTGCCTAACCATGGATCTGCAGAATGTCAGTCAATCAGTAATATGTACCACAGCACTTCCCTGCACCACTACTCAGGGGAAAACCTTGTAATGTAATCAACGTGGAAAGGGTGTAATTCATAATCCAGGCCAGGCAGGCAGGCACCATTCCCCCTCTCTGCCTGCCACTCATAACCACCACAGTGACTCTCAATGTCATGGCACTGAAGGCTTCACTGAGCATTATAGAAATTAATGACTTATTCTCAATTTTACAGCAATGACTGAATCTCAGTGTAAAGATACTTGCTGACGGATTGATGCCAGGGTACTATCAGAGGAGGCTTTGAAAGCACCCCTGTTTGCATGCCTCTCGTCTGCCTGTCTAAATCCTCCAAATATAAAGTTCTCCGTAAAAGCTCAGCACAGAATGTGTGTATGAATGTGCTTGAGTCTATAAGAATGTGTGTGTGTGTGCAACCTATATGACCTGATGTGTCTATCCTGCTAACACATTTGGTTCCTTGGAAGTTGTGGAAACATACGTTTTTGGTTTCCCATTGGTTCTGGGAACAAATCCATACATTTCTGACAAATAAAACAGAAAGTTTTTTAAAACATTTTGTGAATGGAATTGAACATTTAGTCTGTTCTGGGAATGTTAATTTTTAGCTGCTGGGAGGTTCTGAGAATGTTTTACTATGGTTCCCTGAGTGGCGCAGCGGTCTAAGGCACTGCATTGCAGTGCTAGCTGTGCCACTAGAGATTCTGAGTTTGAGTCCAGGCTCTGTCGAAACCCATGGGGCGGTGCACAATTGGCCCAGCGTCGTTTGGGTTAGAGGAGGTTTGGTCGGCAGTGATGTCCTTGTCCCATCGCACACTAGCGACTCCTGTGGAGGGCCGGGCGCAGTATACACTGACACGGTCGCCAGGTGTACGGTGTTTCCTCCGACAAATTGGTGCGGCTGGCTTCTGGGTTGTGGGCATTGTGTCAAGAAGCAGTGCGGCTTGGTTGGGTTGTGTTTCGGAGGACGCATGGCTCTCGACCTTCGCCTCTCCAGAGTCTGTACGGGAGTTGCAGCCCCGTACAGGTCTTGAGACAAGACTGTAACTACCAATTGGATACCATGAAATTGGGACAAAAAAGGGGTAAAAAAATAAAATAAAAAACTTACACTAAATGTTTCAATAAGACTTTTAATAACACTGCTAGCTTAGTTTGGGTTAACTGTTTTGAGTTATAACCACAGATAGCAAATGAATTTCCATGTGTCCTAAGTCATTAATCATACAAACAATGTGGCATGATGTCAATGAGATTTGAACCTATGATCTTCTGTTCTTTATCCATGGAATTAGTCCACTGCACCACCAGGATGGAGTGAGCTTGCCCTGTTTTTTTTAACTCTTACAAAGCTGTTCATTTTAGTCTATTCAAAGGAAAGAAGCACTCATTAAGATCAGGTGTGGCCAATTAGTGGGCGTGGCAAACACACCTGATAACGCTTAATAAGATAGATGATAACAGAGTTTTGTTGATTCTGAGAACGGAATGTATATGTTCTCAATAACATTCTTAGAACGTTCTTTGAACGTTAGTAATGTTTTTTTGTCTTTTTTATGGAAAGTTTTCTTAATGTTCTGAAAACATGACTTTAAATAGAACCACGAGGAAACTTGGTGGAAATGTTATGCTGAAGTATTGAAATTCCCACAGGAGGATGTATAACGTTCTCTGAGCTATTTGAGAACCTTCGCAATGCCAAGCCTGTTGGAGAACATTCCTAGAACATTACCAAAAATACAATTAAATTTAACCATGTTTGAACTTTTAGGAAACGTTCTGATAATGTAATGAAATACCCAACAAAAATTACGTTATTTTGTCAAATTCCTTAAATGTGCTGCGAATTTTCCAAAGCCAAGCAACAATTCTGCACCATTCCCAGAAAGTTGTGGGAAGGTTGTACAGTATGCAAAATAAACATAGGACAACCATGATCTCACCAAGCTCTAAGAAACATGGTTCTCAGAATGTTATGTGTTAGCTGGGTATCACCTAATAGTGATAGACATACGTGAAGGAGCTGCTTAATCAGGTATAGAGGCAAACTAATCATCTATCAACAAGACGTGTGCGTGTCTGCAAGTCCCAGGCACAGGGCTGCCAAGCAAGATCACAGTCAAAGCCAAATCAAATGACCTACTGATCGCAACATGATTTTAGCTAATGGTGGATCCTCTTGCTTCCCTCTTTTCTTTTGTGTTGAGGTGGAAGCGGCAGACGTAGTCCCAGAAATGATGTTTTCCTGGGATTGTAGTGAGGGGATTATTGGGGCTAAATCTCCTGGATGCATTGAGTGCTATAATCGCTGAGTGAGCACAGGGCTGCAGAGCAGATGTCACACGGTCCGCAGGGTAAAGGCTTGGGAATTATGTGGGATGATTGCTGGATTGCCTTGGCATCAGGAGATAGAGCGGGAGACAGACAAAGAGAGAGATTTAGAGAGAGAGGATTGCTTCGCTGCATAGGGGTTCTGGCGCAGGGTTGTGGGAGAGGGGTATATTATCACGAGGGGTGGGGGTGGGAGCACCTTCACATTACAGATAAGGTAGACAAATGCATATTATTCCAATGATAAACACATACTCAATTAAATGGAAAAGATATCATGAAAGCAGAAGTTCCCTGTAATATGATACTTATCTAAAGACAACAATTTGGTCTAAATTCCGTTTGGGGAAATAACATCCTCCATGAATCTAATACAGAGCACCAAGGCTTTGCAGAGATATGGGTGCTTTTTTATATAAGATCTGCTTGATGAAAAAAGTTGAAAAATAAGTATTCTTTAAACAGGATTGAGTGCAGCAGGAACACTAACCACGTTTTCATTGACAGTTTTTATGAGAGTAAAGATATATCGTCCATTTTTTTAAATCACGACAGGTGTAATGGAAACAGGAAGTTTCAGTACAATTTTATACATCTCGACCAATCATTTGTTCGTTCAACATGGTGGGATCATTTAGTGCTGGTAAAATTAATAATGCAAGAAATGGCGGTGGAAACATTGTCGTGACTTTACTTTCATTAATCTGATGACTGTTATTTATTGACTCAGTTAACTATGTTTAATTGTTACCCAATTAAATTAATAATGTAACAATTAACTAATTAGGAATTTGGGGCACCACGAGAGCGGTTGTTTAAAGAGTTACCATCTCACGAATTAAACTCTAAAAGGTCTTTACCTAAAACAGTCAACATTTTAATCATAGCCTCTTATCATATCATCATTCTGAACAGTCTTAACCTCCTATATCTGCAAAAAACCCAGCCTTACTCATGATTCAGTACAACAGAAATTGGTTTAATTATTGATTCATTAGCTAACTAAATGATAACACAAGATAAACATACACACTTACTACATTAGGAAAATGTCCCTAGCAGACTGACACAACATATGGCGGCTTGTTACAAAGAAGATGAAGAGGGAAGGAGAGAGAGAAAGAGACAGTTATCATTGATACATTTTAGGAACTACTACTACAGTAATTATATACTTTGCACACAAACCTCCGCCCGTTTGGAGTAAGAAATCATTAATGTATTTACGTGTGAATGCCTTCGTTGAACATTTTTTTCTCTGTCAGAACTAGGCCATCTTAGGAAGGGTGTTGGGCCTTTTTGCGGGAAGCTTATAAGGCTCTAATTGTCCCAAAAGGGGTCCCCCACCCCCCTGGTCTAAATGTGAATGTATTTATTTGCCAATCCTTTTATGCACTCTGGTTGAAAGGGATGGTTCAGTCAGGCTGACATGCTCTCTGACCTCACTCAGAGTGTGGCTACTTACTATGCACAATTTATAGGAGACAATTTATCTCATGGCTCCTAAAATCACATTCCAATCTTAACAGAAATACTTTCATAATTGTTATATTTCATATTCAACACTTCGTACATGTAGTGTATATACTTTTCAAGTTACAGTATTTCCCTTACAACATTTTTAATGACATCACAAAAAACGGCAGATCTCCTCTTCGTCTGAAGAGATGCAGCATGGTAAGTGTCCATAACTTTAATCAAAGAAAGCACTGAACACTGAATACAAAAATAACAAAAGAAACGTGAAGAAACGAAACCGAAACAGTACCGTGTGGCGACAAACACTGACACGGAAACAAACACCCACAAACCAACAGTGAAACACAGGCTACCTAAGTATGATTCTCAATCAGAGACAACTAACGACACCTGCCTCTGATTGAGAACCATACTAGGCCGAAACAGAAACCAAACATAGAAAATCAAACATAGACTGCCCACCCCAAATCACGCCCTGACCACACCCAAAGGTGCAAAACCTGAACCTATAGGGGAGGGTCTGGTTGGGCGTCTGTCCTCGGTGGCAGCTTTGGCGCGGGACGTGGACCCCACTTCACCACAGTTTTTGTCCGCCTCCTCAACCGCCCCTGTGGCCTCTTATGAGCGACGATCCTCACCGCCGACCTCCGACTGGGGACCCTAGCCATGGGTCCCAAATGGACGGGAGATTCCGGCAGCGCCGGACAGATTGGAGACTCTGGCAGCGCTGGACAGGCGGGAGACTCCGGCAGCGCCGGACAGGGGGGAGTCTCCAACGGCGCCGGACAGGCGGGAGACTCCGGCAGCTCCAGAGTGAAGGGCGATTCTGGCATCGCCTGGCTGACTGACGGCTCTGGCAGCTCCTGGCTGGCTGACGGCTCTGGCGGATCCTGGCTGACTGACGGCTCTGGTGGCTCCTGGCTGACTGGTGGCTCTGGCGGCTCCTGGCTGGCGGCTCTGGCGGCTCCTGGCTGGCTGACGGCTCTGACGGCTCCTGGCTGACTGGCGGCTCTGGCGGCTCCTGGCTGACTGGCGGCTCTGGCAGCTCCTGGCTGACTGGCGGCTCTGGCTGGCTCCTGGCTGACTGGCGGCTCCTGGCTGACTGGCGGCTCTGGCTGCTCCTGGCTGACTGGCGGCTCTGGCGGCTCAGGACAGACTGGCGGCTCTGGCGGCTCAGGACAGACTGGCGGCTCTTGCGGCTCAGGACAGACGGGAGACTCTGGCGGCTCAGGACAGACGGGAGACTCTGGCGGCTCAGGACAGACGGGAGACTCTGGCGGCTCAGGACAGACGGGAGACTCTGGCGGCTCAGGACAGACGGGAGACTCTGGCGGCTCAGGACAGACGGGAGACTCTGGCGGCTCAGGACAGACGGGAGACTCTTGCGGCTCAGGACAGATGGGAGACTCTGGCGGCTCAGGACAGACGGGAGCACCTGTAGGCAGAAGACGGAGAGACAGCCTGGTGCAGGGGGCTGCCACCGGAGGGATGGTGCGTGGAGGTGGCACTGGGTTGACCGGACCGTGCAGGCGCACTGGAGCTCTTGAGCACCGAGCCTGCCCAACCTTACCTGGTTGAATGCTCCCGGTAGCCAGGCCAGTGCGACGAGGTGGAATAGTCCGCACTGGGCTGTGCTGGCGAACTTGACCCACCATGCGTAAGGCTGGTGCCATGTATGCCGGCCCAAGGAGAAGCACTGGAGATCAGATGCGTAAAGCCGGCTTCATGGCACCTGGCTCGATGCCCACTCTAGCCCGGCCGATACGAGGAGCTGGAATGTACCGCACCGGGCTATGATAACGCACTGGGGAGACTGTGCGCTCCACCGCATAACACGGTGCATGCCCGGTCCCTCTCTCTCTCCGGTAAGCACGGGAAGTTGCCGCAGGTCTCCTACCTGGCTTCGCCACACTCCCCGTGTGCCCCCCCAAGAAATGTTTGGGTCTGCCTCTCGGGCTTCCAGCCGCTCTGCCGTGCTAGCTCCTCATAATGCCGCCTCTCTGCTTTTGCTGCCTCCAGCTCTGCTTTGGGGCGACGATATTCCACTGGCTGTTTCCAGGGTCCTTACCGTCCAGAATCTCCTCCCAAGTCCAGTTCTCCAGGTATCGCTGCCTCTCCTGCTGCTGCTGCTGCTGCTGCTGCCTGTGACCACACTGCTTGGTCCTTGGTTGGTGGGTGTTTCTGTAATGGCAGATCTCCTCTTCATCTGAAGAGGAGTAAGGATCGGACCAAGATGCAGCGTGGTAAGTGTCCATAACTTTAATCAAAGAAAGCACTGAACACTGAATACAAAAATAACAAAAGAAACGTGAAGAAACGAAACCGAAACAGTACCGTGTGGCGACAAACACTGACACGGAAACAAACACCCACAAACCAACAGTGAAACCCAGGCTACCTAAGTATGATTCTCAATCAGAGACAACTAACGACACCTGCCTCTGATTGAGAAACATACTAGGCCGAAACAGAAACCAAACATAGAAAAACAAACATAGACTTCCCACCCCAACTCACGCCCTGACCATACTAAATAAAGACAAAACAAAGGAAATAAAAGTCAGAACGTGACATCGCCTCTGACCATTCCCCACATTCTCTGTTAGGAATATTTTTCCAGTATTCGCTTTAGAACGTGTTAAGAGTTTCGGTGGAAAAAGTCTCTGGAGATAAAGGAACATTGCTGTGTTAATTTGGAGAGGGTTGTTCTCTGAATCTCCTCTCCTTTAAATTATGACAGGGTGTGAGCTGTCAACCTCCACCAGCTCCGTCCTCCCCTCCCCTCTGTGGGTGAGAGATGATCTGGTTACTGTCATCCATTGCCAAGCTGATCTGACCCATTCGGATCCTCACAGGACAGTCATGACAATGTCTTTATGCGCAAATGTCCATATAATAACCATCATATTGAAGTAAAATTGGAGTCACGCGATGATGATATGGTGTGTGGTCCTCACACTACTACTCAGAAAAGCATGCAGTTTATTAGGCTATATGAAATAAGTTATGATGAACTTGACAGGGTGCTGAAAGTGCACGGTGATGAGCTTGATGCTCCATTCCAATAAATATCGAGGGTCTTATTCTGGTGACCGATGTCCAAACTAGCCTACCAGCACAGACTATACCCGCACTGTATCTACCAGCTGTTGGCTAGAATGCACGTGCCAAGTCCAGAGTATGCACATTTGCTATTTAACGCAACAGCTTTTGTGACAAAAGTATCGGTAGAGTTGAAAATGATCAACTTTGAACATTACATTTTTATTCGGAACATGAAAACTTAAGCGAAAATCTACATTTTGTGTTCACTACATCATCACGCACTGATTTTTATCCACAACAAGTCTGTTTGGTGGAAACACACCACTAGTGGTAAAATACACATATTATCTTTATGCAGATTGTTTTATATTCACATGAAAATCTTGCCAATTGGATGGAAACCTAGCTACTGAAAGGGTATGTCCACACTGCCAAGTATAAGAGACACTGCTGAATTCTCCTTTAAAAATACTACATTTTTCCTCCTCTGCAAACAACATCCAGGACATCTATATCAGGAGGTGTGGTAGGAAGGCACGGAAAATCGTTGAAGACTCCAACCACCCAAGCCACAGACTATTCTTTCTGCTTCCGCACGGCAAGCGGTACCGGTGCATCATGTCTGGCACAAACAGTCTCTTGAACAGATTCTATTCCCAAGCAATAAGACTCATAAATAGCTAACGACATAGCTACACGGAGTTAACCTTGTATCCTCATTGACCTTTTTTTGTCTCTATGCACACTCACATGGCCCTAGTAGCCCCCCCCCCCCCCCCCCCCACACACACACACTCACTCCATCATCTTCTCACTCACAAATAACATGCACATACATTTATACTGACTCTACACACCCACTCACTTACAAGCTTACTCTGTTTATCTTATATCCTGATGCCTAGTCACCTTACCCCTATACATATCTACCTCCATCACTCTAGTATCCCTGTCACCTTACCCCTAAACATATCTACCTCCATCACTCTAGTATCCCTGTCACCTTACCCCTAAACATATCTACCTCCATCACTCTAGTATCCCTGTCACCTTACCCCTATACATATCTACCTCCATCACTCTAGTATCCCTGTCACCTTACCCCTAAACATATCTACCTCCATCACTCTAGTATCCCTGTCACCTTACCCCTATACATATTTACCTCCATCACTCTAGTATCCCTGCCACCTTACCCCTATACATATTTACCTCCATCACTCCAGTAAAAAAAATGTTTTACATACAGTACCAGTCAAAAGTTTGGACACACCTACAGTTGAAGTCGGTTTACATTCAACTTAGCCTCACACTTTTTCCTCCAAACATAATGATGGTCATTATGGCCAAACAGGTCTATTTGTGTTTCATCAGACCAGAGGACATTTCTCCAAAAAGTATGATCTTTGTCCCCATGTGCAGTTGCAAACCGTAGTATGGCTTTTTTTGTGGCGGTTTTGGAGCAGTGGCTTCTTCCTTGCTGAGCGGCCTTTCAGGTTATATCGATATAGGACTCATTTTACTGTGGATATAGATACTTTTGTACCTGTTTCCTCCAGCATCTTCACAAGGTCCTTTGCTGTTGTTCTGGGATTGATTTGCACTTTTCGCACCAATGTATGTTCATCTCTAGGAGACAGAGCGCGTCTTCTCCTGAGCGGTATGATGGCTGTATGGTCCCATGGTGTTTATACTTCTGTACTATTGTTTGTACAGATGAACTTGGTACCTTCAGGCGTTATGAAATTGCTCCCAAGGATGAACCAGACTTGTGGAGGTCTACAATTTTTATTCTGAGGTCTTGGCTGATTTCTTTCGATTTTCCCATGATGTCAAGCAAAGAGGCACTGAGTTTGAAGGTAGGCCTTGAAATACATCCACAGGTACACCTCCAATTGACTCAAATGATGTCAATTAGCCTATCCGAAACTTCTAAAGCCATGACATCATTTTCTGAAATTTTCCAAGCTGTTTAAAGGTACAGTCAACTTAATGTATGTAAACTTCTGACCCACTGGAATTGTGATACAGTGAGTTATAAGTGAAATAATCTGTATGTAAACAATTGTTGGAAAAATGACTTGTGTCATGCACAAAGTAGATGTCCTAACCAACTTGCCAAAACTATAGTTTGTTAAACAAGAAATTTGTCGAGTGGTAGAAAAACAAGTTTTAATGACTCCAACCTAAGTGTATGTAAACTTCTGACTTCAACTGTACTCATTTAAGGTTTTTCTGTTATTTTTACTATTTTCTACATTGTAGAATAATAGTGAAGACATCAAAACTATGAAATAACACATATGGAATCATGTAGTAACCATAAAAGTGTTAAACAAATGAAAAAATATTTTATATTTTAGATACTGCAAAGTAGTCACCCTTTGCCTCGATGGCACATTTGCACACTCTTGGCATTCTCTCAACCAGCTTCATGAGGAATTATTTTCCAACAGTCTTGGATGAGTTCCCACATATGTTGAGCACTTATTGGTTGCTTTTCCTTCACTCTGCGGTTCAACTCATCCCAAACCATTTCAATTGGGTTGAGGTTGGGTGATTGTGGAGGCCAGGTCATCTGATGCAGAACTCCATCATTCTCCTTCTTGGTCAAATAGCCCTTACACATCCTGGAGGTGTGTTAGGTCATTGTCGTGTTGAAAAACACATGATAGTCCCACTAAGCGCAAACCAGATGGGATGGCGTATTGCTGCAGAATGCTGTGGTAGCCATGCTGGTTAAGTGTGCCTTGAATTCTAAATAAATCACTGACAGTTTCATCAGAAAAACACCCCCACAACATCACACTTCCTCCTCCATGCTTGACGTGGGAACCACACATGCAGAGATCATCCGTTCATGTACTCTGCTTCTCACAAAGACACAGCGTTTGGAATCAAAAATCTCAGATTTGGCTCATCAGACCAAAGCACAGATTTCCACCGATCTAATGTCCATTGCTTGTGTTTCTTGGCCCAAGCAAGTCTCTTCTTATTATTGGACTCTATGAAGCATTTATTTGGGCTGCAATTGCTGAGGCTGGAACTCTAGTGAAGTAATCCTCTGCTGTAGAGGTAACTCTGGGTCTTCCTTTCCTGTGGCGGTCCTCATGAGAGCCAGTTTCATCATAGTGCTTGTTGGTTTTTGCAACTACACTTGAAGAAACTTTAAAAGTTCTTGAAATTTTCCACATTGACTGACCTTCATGTCTTAAAGTAATGATTGACTGTCATTTATCTTTGCTTATTTGAGCTGTTGCCATAATATGGACATGGTCTTTCACCAAATAGGGCTATCTTCAGTATACCACCCATACTTTGTCACAACGCAACTGATTGGCTCTAACACATGAAGAATTAAACAAATTCCACAAATTAACGTTTAAGAAGGCGCACCTGTTAATTAAAATGGATTCCTGGCAACTACCTCATGAAGTTAGTTGAGAGAATGCCAAGAGAGTGCAAAGCTGTCATCAAGGCAAAGGGTAGCTACTTTGAAGAGCCTTAAATATAAAATTACGCTTTTTTGTTAACTACATGATTCCATATGTGTTATTTCATAGTTTTGATGTCTTCACCATTATTTTACAATGTAGAAAATAGTAAAAATAAAGAAAAACCCTTTAATGAGTAGCTGTGTCCAAACTTTTGACCGGTACTGTATATCTCTTGTAAGGCTTTGATATTATCACTGCGATAAAGCAAAGAAGGCCAAGAGGAAAGGAGCGCATTTCCATTAAATTCTCTACAGAACTTTCTGAAACATTATGGTAACCAGACACAAGACATCATACCTTTTCAAAAGAATAGTCTATGATGGACACCATATCTGTGCGTGCTAAACATCCAACATATTGTAGATTCTAACACACTTTGATAGCTTGAGGGCCTTCAGTAAGCTAGTTTTGTAAGGTATGAACTTGATTTAAACTGTACCTTGATATGTTTGACACCACAGCTAACAAGCTTGCTTGGCTGGTACAAGTCCCAGGATATGTCAAATATCTGTCGAAAAGATCACATAGTAAGTTTAACTTTGTACAATTAAATGCATAACATACGGTGCAACAAATACTTTACAATATCCGAATGTCATCTTCAATTAGCATCATTGTACAAGATCTAACACAAACACTTCAGGTGTGTTAGTGTGTGTAGGGATGTATCTTTGCGTATGTTGGCTGAATAAAAAGACAGCTGCATACATTTAATCTTTTGAACATTTGATTTCATTAGCTTAGTGTCTCCTCAGCCATTGTCGGGAATGCTAATGATCAATCAGGCCTAACTTGTTTATGTGCGTCTCCTTTGGGCTCATCCTCCTTCCTGCTCCATCCTTGCGGCATTTCTAGCTACAGTAATTGAGGAGATCGATCTGGGCTTGGTAGCCTGAGACAGAGAGGGGAGGATGGTGTTTTATAGTTACCCTGTCAGTGTGGCCAGGAGCTGCTGCTAGCACCTTGCCCCTCCTCCAGTCCCACACACAGATTGTGTTTTTGGAGTCCAGACCCACTGACACCAAACACTGCAAAGGAAAAAGCATTTTATGAAAGAATGTATGGTACAGACCACAGCCTACTCTAAACAACACTATTTTACTTGACACTCATATGACTCATGACTACAATAAAATAAAATATAACATTGGCTGTATACAGTAAAGGTTTCCATGCCTCTGGCTCTGGATAGGAGCTCATCTGTATGATTCTGCTGGAAGAGGCTCCTATAGCCCAGTGAGTAGGCAGCAGCAGCATCTCTACTCTGCTGCACCTTGGTCTGTTTGGTGGTGGGAGGAAACTTTGATCTGCCAATTAATCAACGTTTGGGCAAGTCCACATGAGGGGATGAGAAGTGTTTGAGAATACTGTATTTTAATGAAGGGTAAATCTTCACCCCATGATGAAACCTTGTGAAACTGTGGGTATTCATTCAGCAAAGAAGGGTGAGATTATCTGGATCAAAAAGTTTGCATGTGTCACACCCTAATCTGTTTCACCTGTCTTGTATTTGTCTCCACCCCCCACCAAGTGTCTCCTATTTTCCCCATTATCCTGTGTATTTACACCTGCGTTTTCTGTCTGTCACCAGTTTGTCTTGTTTTGTCAGGTCTTACCAGCGTGTTTCTTCATTTCTCTAGGTCTTGTTTTCTAGTCTTCCCGGTTACGACCTTTCTGCTTGCCCTGACCCTGAGCCTGCCTGACGTTTTGTCCTTTTTTTTGACTCTGCCTACGAACCTCTGCCTGCCCTCAACCTGCATTTTTGCCTGCCCCATTTGATATAATAAATATTCTGAGTACCGAACCAGCCGCCTCCTGTGTCTGCATCTGGGTCATAACCTGAGTCGTGATGGTATGAACTGACCATGACTAACCCAGCAGACTTCGACTAGCTCCGCAACACTGTCTGCCTGCAAGGAGCCACCATTGGAAGACACGAGGAGCTACTTCAGAACCTTTTGGAAAGACTCCATTCCTTGGTGGAACGCCATAACCAGGGTTTCAAGTCATTACTGGAGTAATTCTGCAGACTATCAATCTAGCAAGCCACAACAGAAACCTCCCGGACACTCAGTAACACTGCTACCAGCGGTGCTTTTCCCCAGCCTAACCCAGCTTCCAGAAGAACTCTGCATACCACGTTCGGAGCGCTATGTTGGGGATCCTGGGACCTGCCGGGCGCATCTCTCCCAGCGCTCCCTCATCTTTGAGCTGCAGCCCTCTTCATTTCCTTAAGACCGTTCAAAGATAGAGTATCTCATAATGCTGATGTCTGGAAGGGAGCAACAATCCGCCGTTTGCATTCGTCTGGAGGATTTCGTAGCGGAGGTGAGAAAGGTGTTAGATTATCCGGTGTCTGGGATAGAGGCAGCTCGGAAGCTACTTCAACTATGTCAAGACTTCTGTAGTGTGGCAGACTACGCAGTAGACTTTTGCACGTTGGATGCCAAGAGTGCCTGGAACCCGGATTCCCTGGTCGGCACCTTCCTTCATGTATTATCGGAAGAAATTAAAGATTGCAGTTCTGGAGTTATGCATGGACCTCGACTCCCTCATAGCCTTGACCATGAGGATCGATGGGCGCCTACGGGAACGCAGGAGGGAGAGGAGGTCTGTTCTCGGTCACACTCGCCCGTCCACGGTTTCTCCCTTGCCTCCAAACAACCCTGGAAGTCCTCGACTCCTGCATTCCTGAGAGAATCTGAAGTCACCCGAGTTCCCTCTGGAATCATCGGGGACTGGTGACTCGTCTCTTCCAGAGCCCATGCAGCTGGGCAGGGCTAGATTTTCTCCTAATGAACATTTACGCAGGCTGAGCTCCAACAGTTGCTTGTATTGTGGTATTACAGCACATTATATATCCACCTGTCCAGTAAAGGAACAGGCTCATCAGTAGGTACAAGTATGCTGGTGAACAATACTGGGAGTCTCCAAACTCCTATTACTCATACTCCTCTTCATGCTATCCTGCTAAATATCTCCGGGTGCTCATTGACTCTGGGGCTGATGAGAGCTTCATGGACGCTACCCTGGTATCTGAGCTGGGTATCTCCACATAACCCCCTTCTATTCCCATGGACGCCAGAGCATTGAACGGACGCTCCATTGGCAGAGGCACTCACAGTACGGTTCCCATTAACCTGCGTGTGTCGGTCAATCACAGTGAGTCCATACAGTTTCTACTAATTGAATCTCCTCATGTTCCTGTGGTTTTGGGATTTTCATGGCTCCAGAGGCACAACCCCTTGATCAACTGGGCTACTAGTTCTATCCTGGGTTGGTGCCAGTTCTGCCATGCACACTGCCTTAAGGCGGCACAGCTTGCCCAGGGACGTCCTCCTGCAGGCTTGGGAAAAGCCTTGGATCTCTACGCTGTTCCCGCAGAGTACCAGGACCTTCGGGAGGTTTTCTACAAGACTCACGCCACATCACTTCCGCTGCATCGTCCCTATGATTGCGCCATTGATCTCCTCCTGGGCACCACACTGCCTCGGGGGGGCGGCTTTATTCCCTGTCTGGGAATAAGGCCATAGAGAACTACATTTGAGGACTCAGGCTGCAGGGTTCTTCTTTGTGGAAAAAAGGACTAAACCCTGTATCGACTATCGGGGCCTCAATGACATCACGGTAAAAAAAATCTACCACTCCTCTCTTCAGCATTCAAGCCTCTCCAGGGGGTGAACATCTTTTTGATGTTGGACCTTTGGAATGCCTACCACCTAGTTTGGATACGGGAAGAGACGAGTGGAAGACAGCCTTCAACACTACGTGAATCTGGTTATGCTGTTCAGACTAACCAACGCTCCGTAGTGTTCGAGGCCATGGTCAGCGCTGTGCTCCGTGACATTTTAAACCGGTTTGTGTTTGTCTACCTCAACATCCTTGTCTTTTCCTGTTCAGCTCAAGAACATGTCCTCCACATCCAACACGTCCTCCAGCACTTCCTGGGGGAATCAGCTGTTTGTCAAAGCATTGAAATGTGAATTCCATTGTTCCATTTACTCCTTTTTGGGATACGTCATCGCTGCAGGGAACGCTCAGATGGATCCTGACAAAGGTGAGAGCGGTGGAAGATTGGCTGAGTCATGATAGCATGAAGCAATTGACAAATGATTCAGAAGGGCTGTTTAAGCATTGTGGATACAGCAGGGATCTTACTTCTGTTTGTTATCAAATAAATGGTTGGCCGCACAGCCCACGAGTAGTATACGGCCCGCAAAATAGTTTACAAAGTTGATATCTTTTCTAAAGGTAGCTCCGATAATATGAGTCATAACTTTCTAACGGTTTGACCTAGAGGCAATCTTTTTGCATGGTGCAACGATGACACGATCACAGAGCTGTGCTCTCTTCAGAGTATATATATATAATATAATATATTATGATAGGCTCTCCAGTGAAGAGGAAGTTCAGTAAATATTGTAGGACAGTGGAATGTTGATAAAACTGCTTCTTTATTGTTGAAAGTAAAAATGCATTACGGCCCTTATCAGGGGTTTATTGCTTGGTCTTTGTGGGTTAGCTCAAAGGGTTTATTGTTTGGTCTTTGTGGGTTAGCTCAAAGGGTTTATTGCTTGGTCTTTGTGGGTTAGCTCAAAGGGTTTATTGCTTGGTCTTTGTGGGTTAGCTCAAAGGGTTTACAGATTGACAAATGAAGGAAGCTTTTATACACTGAGTATACAAAAAATTAGGAACACCTGCTCTTTCCATGACATCAAGGGGGTACAGGGGGTACTGGTACAGAGTCAAAGCTGTTAAGAAGCCTTTTGGACCTAGACTTGGCACTCCGGTACCGGCTGCCGTGCGATAGCAGACAGAACAGTCTATGACTAGGGTGGCTGGAGTCTTTCTGACAATTTTTAGGGCCTTCCCCTGACATTGCCTGGTGTAGGTCCTGGAGGGCCTTACATCTAGGATTAACCTAGACTGACCAGGTGAATCCTTTTGAAAGCTATGGTCCCGTATATTGATGTCACTTGTTAAATCCACTTCAATCAGTGTAGATGAAGGGGAAAAGACAAGTTAAAGAAAGATTTTTAATCCTTGAGACATGGATTGTGTGTGTGTGCTATTCAGAGGGTGAAGGGGCAAAACAAAATATTTAAGTGCCTATGAACAGGGTATGATAGTGGGTGTCAGGCGCAGCGGATTGAGTGTGTCAAAAACTGCAATGCTGATGGGGATTTCACTCTCAACAGTTTCCTGTGTGCATCAAGAATGGTCCACCACTCAAAGGACATCCAGCCAACTTGACACAACTGTGGGAAGCTTTGGAGTCAACATGGTCCAGCATCCCTGTGGAACACTTTCCACACCTTGTAGAGTCCATAACCCGATGAATTGAGGCTGTTCTGAGGGCAAAAGGGGGTGAACTGAATATTAGGAAGGTGGTGTCCCTACTGTTTTGTACACTCAGTGTATATTCCTACTGTGATTAATCACTGAACCCTTAGAGACCATTTTGAAACAAATCCTTAAAATGTAAAAATGTTTTTATTTGCATTGGATAAGAAATAAGTGCTTTTATCAATGTCAACTGTCCTCAGAAGTTTCTTCACTGTCATCTGGAAGGGGCCATTTTAATTTTTTCGAACTTTTATTTAACTAGGTAAGTCAGTTAAGAACAATTTCTTACCCCGGCCAAACCCAGACGACGCTGGGCCAATTGTGCGCCGCTCTATGGGACTCCCAATCACGGCTGGATGTGATAAGGCCTGGAATCGAACCAGGAACTATAATAACACCTCTTGCACTGAGATGCAATGTCTTAGACCGCTGAGCCACTTGGGAACATAACACAGTCCAGACAATGTTGACATGACCAGATCCGTAGAGAGGACAGAGAGAGATCAGGAGACCCAGTGAACACAGAGGCATTCAGAGCCAGAGCCTGTTATAGTTTTAGACTGTCACATCCTATCTCAATCCCCAGACGACTCTATCCAACCAGGAAAATGCATGGACTAATTTCCATGGTGTAGCTCTGTAAACAGTGGAGGTAGAACTGCTCTGAGGGGCCCTATGGGAGACTCAGAGGGGCTCACCAAGATAAAACTGAGTGCTTGATCCATGAAATACAGATTTTTTTAAATGCAACAAATACTAGACAGCAAACGACTGTAAATAAACCCTGAAAAGTATTCCTCTGTGGAGAGTTGGCAACAAGCTAACATTTCAGTGGAAGGAGTATACATGAAGTTATAACACCTATCAATAATGCCTCATGCAAATTATACTTGTTCCTCCTATACTGTAAGTAACTTATATGAAAATGCAATGGGTGGGGGGTGCAGAATGTTAAATATGGCATGAAGAGCTGAAATACATTAGCAATAGTTTGCACAGAGAAAACAACACCATAAGTAACGATACACTCTTCTACTGTAGTACACTGCTACTCCAGTCATCAAAGCTCTGGCCCCTGTACTGTTTGTGTTGCTCACCGTAACTTCACAACATGCTGCCAAACTCTGTGAGTCAGTGGATGAAAGAGATTCCAGCTGACTCTTAACGTTAAACCTCTCTCTCACACTCTCTCTGTCGCTGTATAGCCTTCCTGCTAAAACCACTGGAGTAATCACAGATGTGTCATTTAGAAACGCAACCCAGTGGGCGAGCCGAGCAGGAGTGCCACTGCCATGCCAGAGCAGAGGAGGTGCTAACAGTCATGTAGCTGCTATATTCATTTCTTACTGAACTATTCATGTTAATCTAATCATCTGCAATTATCCTGAGTCTTTCCCCCCTACATCTGTCACTTGATGTAGTACAATAATACGGAAATCTAGCAAAGTAGATTTCCGTATTTTGTATGAGCACACAGCATGGATACGCATAAGGAAGTGTTGTCTCATAACTGTACCTGTCCATCGAGGTCGAAGGCCAGGCAGGCGATGCCGTGTGTGTGCGTGTCCTTGAGGATAGACACGGTCTGTACGGTGTAGGAATCCCACACACAGATGTAAGGCTCCTTGCCCACCTGTCCCGTGGCTACCAGCACACGCTCCGGATGCAGAGCTAAACTGTAAGGAGAGAGAGAGATAGTCAGAAAAATAAAGAGGCAGAGAGAGAGAGAAGGGGGAAGAGAGAGACAGAACCCAGAGAACACAGCTGCACATTCTCTTTTAGAAACCAATGAGTCTATATTCTATAGACCTAATGATCAGTGATTATCCCTCTCACGGCAAGCCTGGGTGTGGACAGAGCAGAGGAAGGCCTGGCGTTATCAGAGAGCGGAAGCTATTAGGCTGAGCTGCCATGTTGGATCTGTGACAGGCCAAGGCAGGAACATGGTGAATCAGAGGGGCAGCTTTACCCCCCGGAGGTGCAAGTGTTCTAATTAACCCCTTCATGCTCAGATCACTCACAATGTCATCCTTAATCTTTGGATGTTTTACACTCCAGGGCATGGCAGGAAATAGCCTACCCACTGCCCTATTTCAGGATTTATCATCCTCTGACCCTAGCCGTTTGCCCCTTCACCTGTAAGTCGCTCTGGATAAGAGTGTCTGCCAAATTACTAAAATGTAATACTCACCTGCCCAACTGCTCCTTACCTCTCCCTCCCCTTGCCACTCTCTGCTCCCTCCACTTTCCCCCTCCACCCTCCATCGTGGCACGCTCCACATCTGAGCAACAGCCTGCCGTCTGATGTATGTAGCATCCCCCTTGTAGCAGCCGCCAGTCACGTTCTAGGCAGGGCTGAATGATTCACTGGGCAATTCTTCCCCTTGCCTTGTCCTGTTATATATTTCATGGTGCGATGTAGCTCCCTACATTATAATCAGGGCTCCTGTTTTGCCAACTGCACTCAACAACTTCTAATCCTGTATCTTTGTATTCAGATAGCAGGCCAGAGATCTACCGCACCAGCATGCTGCTGACTTCCGTCAGCTCAGAGGGGGGAGGCGCCAGGCGGTTCTCGTTTTTCTCGGGTTTCTCTGTGTCAGGAGATTATTTTTCATATGTTATTGTGACACTCAATTTGCATTTGAAATGTGCTCCTGCGACTATTCTGCTCGCTCTGTCACAGCTCTGGAAATCAGTGATGGTCGGTACTTTTTTTTCATGAGCCTGGCCTTATTTCTATTACAGCATATTGGATGACTGTCATTCATATTCCATTCACCCACTTCAATGTAACAGCGACAGGTTTAGGCTACTACATGATACTCAATTTTCCCTACACCCATCATGCGGTTGCTACAACCTAGCCTATGAATGAACGTTTACAATGTAGGTGCACACAGGTCGAGAGAAAATGTTGTGTGACACATTCAATACCGACTTGCACACTCTTGCCTGCATCTTGCTGATCTAGGGTGTAATCATTAGTCCAACAGTTGCAAACGAGAGTTTCTATTGGATCCCGAAGAGCGCAGCAGTCTACGGCACTGCGTCTCAGTGCTAGAGGGATCATTTCAGACCCTGGTTTGATTGCAGGCTGTATCACAACCGACCGTGATTGGGCGGCGCACAATTGGCCCAGCATCATCTGGGTTAGGGTTTGGCCGAGGTAGGCCTTCATTGTAAATAAGAATTCATTTTTAACTGATTTGAGTAGTTCAATCAAATTAAATAGATGTTTATCCCCGTTCCGTTTGCTTCCGTTTAAGAACATTTTTTCAACAGAATCGGCGGAAATGATCAACCGTAAACCCAGTTCACTTTCATAGCAGCTACATTGTATTCCTTCTCGCATCTACACATTCTCCTCCTCTCACCTTTTCCCTTCGCTTGTGAATTTCAATGCACAACACATCAGCTGTATGTGACCAGGCAAAAAACCTTTCCAAGCCAAACCATATCATAACCACTACACACAGCCTACATCGTTGTCACCATATTAGCTACAGTAACTTCCTAGTCAACATTGCTAATAGAACTAACATGTTAGTAAACCTGCTACAATAGCTACGTAGCACCATTAGGTGTAAAAGCTTTACTTATCCAGTTGCGGCCCACTTCTTGGAGGCAGGCCACTCGATTTCGTCTCTGCGTTAAATTGGCATCGAACATGTCACCCTCCCTAGGAGAGGGGGTGACCTTGATAATTTATTGTTAAAACGAGAGGCTGCCTGGATCTTTAATTTAAAGACCCTTGCACCCTTCGGTCTCAACGTAGACTTTGATCTTAAGCCATTCTTGTGATTATTGTGACTTTGCCATTGTAATTGTTTGTAAACTTGTGTAGTCAAATTAATCTATGATCGTATGCTATCCATTTGTTGTTTGTATGCTGTTCTTTGTATGACATTTTAATATTTGATTATTAACCAATGATATTATGCCACTCTTGGCCATGATTACAGACACCTGTGTCTCTTGACACTACAGTGCCTTGCGAAAGTATTCGGCCCCCTTGAACTTTGCGACCTTTTGCCACATTTCAGGCTTCAAACATAAAGATATAAAACTGTATTTTTTTGTGAAGAATCAACAACAAGTGGGACACAATCATGAAGTGGAACGACATTTATTGGATATTTCAAACTTTTTTAACAAATCAAAAGCTAAAAAATTGGGCGTGCAAAATTATTCAGCCCCCTTAAGTTAATACTTTGTAGCTGCGATTACAGCTGTAAGTCACTTGGGGTATGTCTCTATCAGTTTTGCACATCGAGAGACTGAATTTTTTCCCCATTCCTCCTTGCAAAACAGCTCGAGCTCAGTGAGGTTGGATGGAGAGCATTTGTGAACAGCAGTTTTCAGTTCTTTCCACAGATTCTCGATTGGATTCAGGTCTGGACTTTGACTTGGCCATTCTAACACCTGGATATGTTTATTTTTGAACCATTCCATTGTAGATTTTGCTTTATGTTTTGGATCATTGTCTTGTTGGAAGACAAATCTCCGTCCCAGTCTCAGGTCTTTTGCAGACTCCATCAGGTTTTCTTCCAGAATGGTCCTGTATTTGGCTCCATCCATCTTCCCATCAATTTGAACCATCTTCCCTGTCCCTGCTGAAGAAAAGCAGGCCCAAACCATGATGCTGCCACCACCATGTTTGACAGTGGGCATGGTGTGTTCAGGGTGATGAGCTGTGTTGCTTTTACGCCAAACATAACGTTTTGCATTGTTGCCAAAAAGTTCAATTTTGGTTTCATCTGACCAGAGCACCTTCTTCCACATGTTTGGTGTGTCTCCCAGGTGGCTTGTGGCAAACTTTAAACAACACTTTTTATGGATATCTTTAAGAAATGGCTTTCTTCTTGCCACTCTTCCATAAAGGCCAGATTTGTGCAATATACGACTGATTGTTGTCCTATGGACAGAGTCTCCCACCTCAGCTGTAGATCTCTGCAGTTCATCCAGAGTGATCATGGGCCTCTTGGCTGCATCTCTGATCAGTCTTCTCCTTGTATGAGCTGAAAGTTTAGAGGGACGGCCAGGTCTTGGTAGATTTGCAGTGGTCTGATACTCCTTCCATTTCAATATTATCGCTTGCACAGTGCTCCTTGGGATGTTTAAAGCTTGGGAAATCTTTTTGTATCCAAATCCGGCTTTAAACTTCTTCACAACAGTATCTCGGACCTGCCTGGTGTGTTCCTTGTTCTTCATGATGCTCTCTGCGCTTTTAACGGACCTCTGAGACTATCACAGTGCAGGTGCATTTATACGGAGACTTGATTACACACAGGTGGATTGTATTTATCATCATTAGTCATTTAGGTCAACATTGGATCATTCAGAGATCCTCACTGAACTTCTGGAGAGAGTTTGCTGCACTGAAAGTAAAGGGGCTGAATAATTTTGCACACCCAATTTTTCAGTTTTTGATTTGTTAAAAAAGTTTGAAATATCCAATAAATGTCGTTCCACTTCATGATTGTGTCCCACTTGTTGTTGATTCTTCACAAAAAAAATACAGTTTTATATCTTTATGTTTGAAGCCTGAAATGTGGCAAAAGGTCACAAAGTTCAAGGGGGCCGAATACTTTCGCAAGGCACTGTATATAAACGAGTCATCCCGCAGTGTTTGTGATTATACCCTGATGAAGACAGCTTGGCTGTCGAAACGTTGGTATTACATTTTTGCATCTGAGCTCCTAGAGTGTGCGGCTCTCTTTTATTTTCAAGTAAACCTGCTACAATCATGCAGTAACGTTACAATTTGCCGTCAGTAAGCAGTTTAGCACTTACACCGACGGGCCCCAGTGGCAATAAATTAATAAAACCAAAAGCTTACCTTCACTTGGAAGAGTTCCAGTGTTGTGTTGGGTAGTCATAGACAGGTAGCTAAGATAGCATCCCTCTGTTTGAGTAGGCAAAATTAGCTCTCTATGCATTTGCTAGCTAAGTAAGTGAAACTGAAACTGAAACTGAAAAAAAACTATTGTCTTTCTCTCCCTTTGAGTCAACTACTCACCACAGTTTATGCACTGCAATGCTAGCTAGCTGTAGCTTATGCTTTTAGTACTAGATTCGTTCTCTGATCCTTTGATTAGGTGGACAACATGTCAATTCATGCTGCAAGAGCTCTGATAGGTTGGTTGTCATAATAAGATAATAAGAAGCGGTCATAATTACTGTGTAAGTCTATGGAAGGGGGTGAGAACCATGAGCCTCCTAGGTTTTATATTGAAGTCAGTGTACCCAGAGGAGGACGGAAGCTAGCTGTCCTCCAGCTACACCATGGTACTACCGTAAAGAGTGATGTTGAGGCTACTGTAGACCTTCATTGCAAAACAGTGTGTGTCAATTATTTGGTGATGTGAATATATTTTGTATAGTTTTATCTAAAACGGATAACTGTTTTAGTGTAATTCCTCTATTCAGCTGTGGTGCTGTGTTAGTGATTGGCCAGGGATGGGCTAAGAGTCTTGAGAAACAGGGCAGTGTTTAATGTTTTTCTCACCCGTCACCCTCTCCCCTTTCTCCCCCTCCCCCTCCCAAACTCCTCTTGTATAAATTACATAATCACCTCCAAGCAGCTAGAAATAGTAGCCAGAGGAAGATATGATTGGTGCTCTTTGAGATACAGGAGAACAGCACATGAAAATGCTTTTCAAACTGAATGTGTGATGTAGTCATTAGATAAACAGCACACTGATATCAATACCATACATTCAGCAGCTTTATTCAGTACACAGATTAAACAAAGAGAAGGACATTGTTTCCAAAGCCTAGGACCAAGAGGCATGGAGAGGCAGCCTTTAGTTATTATGCCCCCAGCCTCTGGAATAGCCTGCCAGAGAACCTGAGGGCCGAAACTGTGGACATATTTAAAAGAGATCTTAAAACATATTTTTAGCTTTGCTTTTCCTTTTAAGTTGTTCAGTTTGTCATTCTTTCGTTTTTTAGCGTGTTTGTTGTGTAGTAAATATTTCAGCTTATATTTTAATTGTTTTTTATTAGATGTTTCCTGTAAAGCACATTGCGTTGCATTCCATGTCTGAAATGTGCTGTATAAATAAAGCCTGATTTGATTTGAATGAACCTTTGTACATTGTACCTTACATTTCTGAATGCAAACATTGCGCTTGTAATGACGTTCGTCTGTACGAGAGGCGGACCAAAGCGCAGCGTGGTTGTTTTGATTCATGTTTTAATAAATAACTTCACATGAACAAACTAACAAAAACAAGAAATGTGAAAACGCAAAACAGTCCTATCCTGTGACAACAAACACAGTGACAGGAACAATCACCCACAAACACACAGTGAAACCCAGGCTACCTAAGTATGATTCTCAATCAGAGACAACTAATGACACCTGCCTCTGATTGAGAACCATACTAGGCCGAAACAAAGAAATGCCCCAAAACATAGAAAAACAAACATAGACTGCCCACCCAACTCACGCCCTGACCATACTAACTACATACAAAACAAAGGAAATAGAGGTCAGAACGTGACAGTACCCCCCCCCCCCAAAGGTGCGGACTCCGGCCGCAAAACCTTGACCTATAGGGGAGGGTCTGGGTGGGCGTCTGTCCGCGGTGGCGGCTCTGGCGCGGGACGCGGACCCCACTTCACCATTGTCTTAGTCCGCCTTATTGTCCGCCTCCGTGGCTTTCTCACCATGGCCACCCTTCTCAATGACCCCACTGGACAGAGGGGCTGTCTGGGACAGAGGGGCAGCTCGGGACAGAGGTGGGGCAGCTGCTCGGGACAGAGGGGCAGCTGCTCGGGACAGAGGGGCAGCTGCTCGGGACAGAGGGGCAGCTGCTCGGAACAGAGGGGCAGCTGCTCGGAACAGAGGGGCAGCTGCTCGGGGCAGAGGGGCAGCTGCTCGGGGCAGAGGGGCAGCTGCTCGGAACAGAGGGGCAGCTGCTCGGGGCAGAGGGGCTCCGGCAGCGGCGCCGGACAGGCGGGAGGCTCCGGCAGCGGCGCCGGACAGGCGGGAGGCTCCGGCAGCGGCGCCGGACAGGCGGGAGGCTCCGGCAGCGGCGCCGGACAGGCGGGAGGCTCCGGCAGAGGCGCCGGACAGGCGGGAGGCTCCGGCAGAGGCGCCGGACAGGCGGGAGGCTCCGGCAGAGGCGCCGGACAGGCGGGAGGCTCCGGCAGCGGCGCCGGACAGGCGGGAGGCTCCGGCAGCGGCGCCGGACAGGCGGGAGGCTCCGGCAGCGGCGCCGGACAGGCGGGAGGCTCCGGCAGAGGCGCCGGACAGGCGGGAGGCTCCGGCAGAGGCGCCGGACAGGCGGGAGGCTCCGGCAGAGGCGCCGGACAGGCGCGAGGCTCCGGCAGAGCTGGACAGGAGGAAGGCTCTGGTAGCGCCGGACTGAGTAGCTCTTGTAGCGCCGAACAGGCGGGAGACTCCGGCAGCGCTGGACAGGAGGAAGGCTCTGGTAGCGCCGGAGAGGCGGGAGACTCCGGCAGCGCTGGAGAGGAGGGAGCCCCTGTAAGGATGGGCCGGAGAGACAGCCTGGTACGGGGGGCTGCCACCGGAGGGCTGGTGCGTGGAGGTGGTGACGGATAGACCGGGCCGTGCAGGCGCACTGGAGCTCTTGAGCACCGAGCCTGCCCAACCTTACCCGGTTGAATGGTCCCGGTCGCCCTGCCAGTGCGGCGAGGTGGAATAGCCCGCACTGGGCTATGCAGGCGAACCGGGGACACCGTGCGCAAGGCTGGTGCCATGTAAGCCGGCCCAAGGAGACGCACTGGAGACCAGATGCGTAGAGCCGGCTTCATGGCACTTGGCTCGATGCCCACTCTAGCCCGGCCGATACGCGGAGCTGGAATGTACCGCACCGGGCTGTGCACCCGCACTGGGGACACCGTGCGCTCCACAGCATAACACGGTGCCTGCACGGTCTCTCTAGCCCCCCGGTAACCACAGGAAGTTGGCTCAGGTCTCCTACCTGGCGTAGCCATACTCCCTGTTAGCCCCCCCCCCAAGAATTTTTTGGGGCTGACTCCCGGGCTTCCTTGCCAACCGTGTTCCCTCATATCGCCGGCTCCTCTCTCCGGCTGCCTCTGCTCTCCTCGCTGCCTCCACCTGTTCCCATGGAAGGCGATCCCTTCCCGCCAGGATCTCCTCCCATGTGTAGCAACCCTTGCCGTCCAACACATCGTCCCAAGTCCATTCCTCCTTGTGCCGCTGTTGCCCGTTACCACGCCGCTTGGTCCTGTTGTGGTGGGTGATTCTGTAATGACGTTCGTCTGTACGAGAGGCGGACCAAAGCGCAGCGTGGTTGTTTTGATTCATGTTTTAATAAATAACTTCACATGAACAAACTAACAAAAACAAGAAATGTGAAAACGCAAAACAGTCCTATCCTGTGACAACAAACACAGTGACAGGAACAATCACCCACAAACACACAGTGAAACCCAGGCTACCTAAGTATGATTCTCAATCAGAGACAACTAATGACACCTGCCTCTGATTGAGAACCATACTAGGCCGAAACAAAGAAATGCCCCAAAACATAGAAAAACAAACATAGACTGCCCACCCAACTCACGCCCTGACCATACTAACTACATACAAAACAAAGGAAATAGAGGTCAGAACGTGACAGCGCTTTGCATTGCTGATTGCAAACTCTGCTCTGAATATCACACTGTGCCTTGTATTCCTCAATACTCAAGGTCATGGACAGAAAAAAAACAATTGTGATTCAGAAATTCTACATTTCCTACAGGGAGGTTGCATTACTCAGAGAACCTCAGCTGCAGGGACAGGGGACTTTCGTTTCTACATCTGAGTGTGGAGGAATGTCCTTATTAAGGAAATCCCAAGCAGAGGTCTGTGTTTTCCTCAGAGCAGCTGGAGAGTGTGTGGGGAGACGGGGGACCCAACGCCAGTGAAGGCTGTCCCAGACTGGTTTTCCATTACCAGTGACAGTCAGGGTTGAGACAGGTGCATTAATATCTCCTCCTCCCAACTCTATCCACATAGCTGTGGACAGATGGGACAGGCCAAATTGCAACCCACCCTGTGAAGGCAGAGGTTAGCTGGGGCACACCACATCAATCAAGAGGGAGCCCCTAGGGCTGTTCCACTAGTTTATAAAGATAGGGCATCTCTTGACTCATAGATTCAGTTTTATTCCTTAGTCAATTTATAGTCAAACCTCTCAGAGTTTTCCTTCTCCTGTACTGACATAATGTGACAAACAACTACAGACAGTACAATAGAAAAACTCATCCCAGTCCTTCCGGCACAACAACGTCACCGCTTCAATTGCATTTCTATCGACTAATGAGATAATGGACAGGGCTGGATGGTTGTGTAGTGCAGCAGTGCTCTGGTTTGACAAATGGCTGTTTGATGTTGCTGGCTTCAACTTGCCAAGACCACTCTGAGTGGAGGAAGGCAGGCGGGCATGTTGGGCTGGATACAGTGACTTGCGAAAGTATTCGGCCACCTTGAAATTTGCGACCTTTTGCCACATTTCAGGCTTCAAACATAAATATATAAAACTGTATTTTTTTGTGAAGAATCAACAACAAGTGGGACACAATCATGAAGTGGAACGACATTTATTGGATATTTCAAACTTTTTTAACAAATCAAAAACTGAAAAATTGGGCGTGCAAAATTATTCAGACCCTTTACTTTCAGTGCAGCAAACTCTCTCCAGAAGTTCACTGAGGATCTCTGAATGATCCAATGTTGACCTAAATGACTAATGATGATAAATACAATCCACCTGTGTGTAATCAAGTCTCCGTATAAATGCACCTGCACTGTGATAGTCTCAGAGGTCCGTTAAAAGCGCAGAGAGCATCATGAAGAACAAGGAACACACCAGGCAGGTCCGAGATACTGTTGTGAAGAAGTTTAAAGCCGGATTTGGATACAAAAAGATTTCCCAAGCTTTAAACATCCCAAGGAGCACTGTGCAAGCGATAATATTGAAATGGAAGGAGTATCAGACCACTGCAAATCTACCAAGACCTGGCCGTCCCTCTAAACTTTCAGCTCATACAAGGAGAAGACTGATCAGAGATGCAGCCAAGAGGCCCATGATCACTCTGGATGAACTGCAGAGATCTACAGCTGAGGTGGGAGACTCTGTCCATAGGACAACAATCAGTCGTATATTGCACAAATCTGGCCTTTATGGAAGAGTGGCAAGAAGAAAGCCATTTCTTAAAGATATCCATAAAAAGTGTTGTTTAAAGTTTGCCACAAGCCACCTGGGAGACACACCAAACATGTGGAAGAAGGTGCTCTGGTCAGGTGAAACCAAAATTGAACTTTTTGGCAACAATGCAAAACGTTATGTTTGGCGTAAAAGCAACACAGCTGAACACACCATCCCCACTGTCAAACATGGTGGTGGCAGCATCATGGTTTGGGCCTGCTTTTCTTCAGCAGGGACAGGGAAGATGGTTAAAATTGATGGGAAGATGGATGGAGCCAAATACAGGACCATTCTGGAAGAAAACCTGATGGAGTCTGCAAAAGACCTGAGACTGGGACGGAGATTTGTCGTCAAACAAGACAATGATCCAAAACATAAAGCAAAATCTACAATGGAATGGTTCAAAAATAAACATATCCAGGTTAGAATGGCCAAGTCAAAGCTCTCCATCCAACTTCACTGAGCTCGAGCTGTTTTGCAAGGAGGAATGAGTACCCCAAGCGACTTACAGCTGTAATCGCAGCAAAAGGTGGCGCTACAAAGTATTAACTTAAGGGGGCTGAATAATTTTGCACGTCCAATTTTTCAGTTTTTGATTTGTTAAAAAAGTTTGAAATATCCAATAAATGTCGTTCCACTTCATGATTGTGTCCCACGTGTTGTTGATTCTTCACAAAAAAATACAGTTATCTTTATGTTTGAAGCCTGAAATGTGGCAAAAGGTCGCAAAGTTCAAGGGGGCCGAATACTTTCGCAAGGCACTGTAACTGCAGTCATTGAGGTGGGTGCTGGGTGCCACTGCTATACTGTTGGGATGGAGGAAGTGAATGGGGCATGTTGAGAGGAAGCAATGTAAACCCCAGGGATAGTGACAATGGTTTAGGGACTTGGTATGGATGATGGCCGATCATCATGGTGACACAGAGCTACGGCATGGGAGGAGTCAAAGATAATTCAGGGCCAGCCAAGGGATCATTTAACTTAAGCGTTTGATCAGTGGAGGCTCGGCATTCATTAGGAAAAAGGGTTTCACTTAAGAACAGTGTGCATACTTGTGTGCGTGTGTTTTGTTTCATTACACAGTAAGTCTGCTAATTGTATAAATCTTCATTCATTTCTCTCAAATAATTATTGTTGCAAAGGGACAGCTCAATTATATTGACATGGCTAATAAATTAACAAATTATGCTGTCAAATCAGCAACTACATCAACCTATCTTTCTTGAATCCAGGCCCCTACATTAGTAGTTTACTTCAAGCTAATTGTATTTATCAAATAAAACATTGTTCTGTTGATTGATAGAGTACAAAATGATTATTAAGGTATATTAAAACGACAGATATGATGCTTCACAGCCACCCACACACACGCGCATGCACAACTAATCACTACTTGGTTAGTTTCCAAGTCAGGTTTGATCCACACTGAAGGAGCAGTCACCTTGCCTGCTCTTGTCCAGGATTATAAGGAAGTGGAGGATTAGTACATTTTTAAAAGTCAGTATTTATCTTCCTTGGCTTCTACAAAGCATGTTTAATCCGTTCGCCAATAATTCACCATGTACTGCACTTGTCTGTCTGTGGCGAGGCTGCTCTAAAGTATACATTTAAAAAAAGAGGCAAAATGGAGTCTTTCCTATTGATTGAGATCACAGTTTGTGGCACACACTCAGGACAAAACCTCAAAACACAGTTTATATTTACATTGATCTTTTTCCACAGCTTGGTGCAGTTTGGGGAAGACGCTGGATCATGCTATTTTCTAAATAAACAGTCCAGCATTCTGGAGGATCTTAATTGGACTAGACAGACATGCTCTTTAGAGTGCACAATGGCATTGTCCCACCAACAGCCTCAGACCTGTCAATCCACACAAAGCACCTGAAAATAACACTCAACTTCAGAAGCTTTTCTCTTGTGCAGTCATGCATCAAAATCAGATACTATGATGACAAGTATTTAATTATGTATGTATGCATGTGTGTGTGTGTGTGTAGGGGAAGGGGAAGGGGGTTCAGGATGTGTTCGAAGAGGGATGCCGGTGTAGGGGGGTTGAAAATACTTGAGCTTTGTAGCAGCACTAGCCAAGACAAGCAGCTTTGGATAATAAAATAATGGATGACTGTAATACTGGCGTATGCATTGGGATTTTGAACAGGGGTGCACCAGCCAGGATACAGAAATGGATAGCCAACCTGATGAGTGTGTGCTGGAAAACCAGTAAGAGAAAATGGCTTGTCCTCAGCTATTAGCATCACTGTAATAGGCTCAAGCACATACGCATGACTTCACCCACATAGTGTGTGTACCATATGTGCTGAAGCTGTAATGAACACGAGGGGAGACAGAGAGATGGTTTCAAGCGCAGGGCGCAGCAGGTGTTTGTTGAAAAGGACCACAGGAGGAGGCAGGTAGCTGTGTCCAGGGGCAGGCAGAAGGTCATACACAGGGGGTCCAAAAAGGCAAAAGTACAGGCAGGGAAAAGGCTAGTGATGTTGTCCGGGAGATCAGGCAATAGGTAGATAACAGGAAATCCGAAAGGCTAAAGTACAGGCAGGGAATAGGCGTCATTAGTGAGGCAGGCAAAAACTATCATACACGGGCGGTGAAAAACATAGCTCTGAAAGCTTTGTGTCACAAAACCAACAATACCACACAGTGATGGGGTGCAAAGAACTGAACTAAATAGTGTGTGATAATGACATACAGGTGTGTGAACAGGTGATCAGAATTCAGGTGATTGTGATCTGGAGAGTGAGCTGCGTTCAGGGGATCTACGTGTTTGAGGATGTGAGCTGGAAAGTGGGCTGGAAAGTGAGCTGCGTGCGGAGGATCTACGTATTTGAGGGTGTGAGTTGGAAGCAGACGTTATGGAACCTATGTGTTGTTTTACATACGTACTGTATGCATAGCACACCTATCCTGATAAAGAATGACACATTACATTTGTACTGCACAACTACTTCTTTATAACCTCAACTATCACTGTGTGAGCATAATCACTTCAATCTCACCACATCCATCACAAGGACAACACATCTGAAATCAGATAGATGTGTCAGGCATTCCTGCTTTCAAGCTAACGCTTGCTCCAAAAAAGGCAGCAGCCTCACCCGAAGTTCAGAGTTGCAAGCTCCTGCTAATAAGATAATGGGTTCAAGAAGCGCTGAAATACAGTAGATCATATTGTTGGTGGAACAGAGAAATGAGGCAAGACGAGAGTGAGTAGCTAGTCATTGCTCGGAATGATTATAAATCCTACACATCCTCAGAAAGAGCCAAGTAGCCCTGCAGCACCTTCTCATCAGAATAAAGAGCATCACACAGATGAACCCTTACAATCGTGCGAATTGGCCTATATGAATAGGGCTAAAATGAAATTTTTCTTACAGAAGAAATGCATAACCACGGTAACAATTAAAAGGGAACAGTTTGGAGATTATGGGATAATTATTAGACTAAAGGCGAGGACACAAGAGTTCACCTGACACAAGACTGAATCCAAATATTTACTGTACTTTTCCCCGCATTTGTTCATAACGAAAACCTGAAAACACTCTGGATACATTCAGTAACATGCTAAGAATATTATTGGAAAATTTGAGGTAGGTGTAACATAGGACAAAAAAAATACAAGGGTTTGAGTGAAACGTCTATCTCGTGTTTCCAAGTGGCCACACACCACTCCAAACTATGTCATATCAATGCACTTTTTTTTTACTCAAAGAGTCTTCAACTATAAGGTGCCGTTGAGCTCTCCTAGTTGTGCTGTTGAGGAGAGCAAACAAACTTGTAGTTGTTTTGATTGGAACACAGTCCTGTATCCCTGCCTTCACACAATTACTGTTGTTGCTTACGCAATCCAAATACAGTCCATTATAAATCGCAATCTGGGTCAGGTGGGCATCATTTGAAAGGTTGCTATATTGCCAATATGAAGAGCTACATTACAAAATACGATCTTACAGTATTAGGCTTTCACAAGGCAATTCAGAGAAGCAGATCGTAATTTTGGTGCTGATAAAAGAGTTATGAGTGCATTCAGATGTGTGGTCCACAGAAAATTTTCCTCACAATACAACAAAGTAGGCTCATTCTGTTCAGGATAACCCAGGATGTAATGTCATGTCATCTTGTAACTGTACATCAAACATAGTGATCATAAACATTGACCATGTATATGACATGAGTTTTATGACATGTGAAGTGCACATTTGGATTCACAGGTGTTTGGCTTGCTTGTTTGACATCAAATTGGTATTTATTATAATTATCAAAGTATCGTCTTTGAAAATACATAAAGTCCTAGGAATTTACAGAATTTCCCTCACTCAGACAACAAAAATGTTTCAAAAGTTGACCAATTGATGGGGGCAACTTCTTGTTGCGCGTAGTGCTCAAGTTCAGAAATCTGTCAGTCAAAACCCATACAGAGCTGTGAAGCGGAGACCCTGAGATTTGACGTCGTGTATAGCATGTTACTGTACAACCACTGCGTTCCAATTTAGGAGCTTATCAGTGTCCAAATCTGCCAATTTCAACCCGTATAAGGGCACAAGTGTGACAGGTTACAGATAACATTAGAAATGAGTGAATACACATGGCCACACAGAGCACACATAAAGTATGAATGAAGAGGAAGGTAGAGAGAAAGAGAGAGGAAGAATGACAGCAAGACAGACAGAGAGAGAGGGAGAGAGAGAGAGAGCAAGTAAGAGTGAGTGATGAAGTGGAGTGGGATAGTGAGAAAGGGGTAGAATAATGGAGAGAGGAGAGCTTGCCTCTGATAAATATTGTGTGGCTAACTGAGACACAATGCTTGCCCACCCCTCCCCCATACTGCTCTGTGCTAACATGTCACTCACAGCTGATGTAATCTAATCCTGCCAACACGTTCCTTTAAATTCCTCTCCTTCACTCTGAAAGAGATCCAACTCTAGTGTGTTTACTATTTCAGTGACTGCAACGGGTGCTCTGATGAACCCCGGAAAAATATATTCCTGACTTGAAATTCCTCTCCATGCCTTGTGCTATAGTTCACCTTCTTCAAGAATCACTTCAGGGGATTACACCACCAACCTGTCTTTATCTTTGAACACATCTGCTTGTAATTCAGTTTAGTGTGTGTGTGTGTGTCCGTGGGAGATGTTTTTAGGTATGATTCCCTAATAATTTATAGTTGAATAAAGATATTAAGCAAGTTTAGCAAACATTTTAAATTTACTGAATTTTTGCCTATGCTTTCTCAAGTTGGAGCGAAGTTTGCGCCAACTATTTTTATTTTAGTTCAGGTAACACTGAAAAGTTGAATAAACTATACTGAAAAAATATATAAACCCAACATGCAACAAATATTTTACTGAGTTACAGTTCATGTAAGGAAATCAGTCAATTTAAATAAATTCATTCGTCCCTTACCTATGGATTTCACATGACTGGGCAGGGGCACTGCCATGGGTGGGCCTGGGAGGGCACTGGGGAGCCAGGCCCAACCAATCAGCATGAGTTTTTCCCCACAAAAGGGCTTTATTACAGACATAAATATTTCTGTTTCATCAGCTGTCCAGGTGGCTTGGCCATGAAACATGGTACCAACACTTTACATGCGCGTTTATATTCTTGTTCAGTATAGTATCCAGCTAATTAATACAAATGTGTTGAAACAACTAGATTTTTCTTTACAGTCTAGTTATGTTAGAGAAGTTATTCCCAAACTGGGGTAAGCATAATAAAAATGTGATTCACATTTTAAAAAATATATTAAAGATATATATATATATATATATGCATACACCTTAGGCAAATACATTTAAACTCAGTTTCTCAAAATTCCTGACATTTAATCCTAGTAAAAAATCCCTGTCTTAGGTCAGTTAGGATCACCACTATTTTAAGAATGTGAAATGTCAGAATAATAGTAGAGAGAAGGATTTATTTCAGCTTCTATTTCTTTCATCACATTCCCAGTGGGTCAGAAGTTTACAAACACTACAATCGGTAGCATTGCCTTTAAATTGTTTAACTTGGGTCAAATGTTTCAGGTAGCCTTCCACAAGCTTCCAACAATAAGTTGGGTGAATTTTGGCCCATTCCTCCTGACAGAGCTGGTGTAACTGAGTCAGGTTTGTAGGCCTCAATGCTCCCACACACTTTTTCAGTTCTGCCCATAAATGTTCTATATGATTGAGGTCAGGGCTTTGTGATGGCCACTCCAATACCTTGACTTTGTTGTACTTAAGCCATTTTGCCACAACTTTGGAAGTATGCTTGGTGTCATTGTCCATTTGGAAGACCCATTTGCAACCAAGCTTTAACTTCCTGACTGATATCCACATAATTTTCCTACCTCACGATGCCATCTATTTTGTGAAGTGCACCAGTCCCGCCTGCAGCAAAGCACCCCCACAACATGATGATGCCAACCCTGTGCTTAATTTTTCCTGCTGCCACAGATATGGCTGGGACAGTGCTGGGGAAAAGGCAAACAAAACTATACAGGCAATGCCTTCATCAAACAACACTGTTTCACAATGCATCAGTGACATGGCAGGAGATGTTCTGAAACAATTACTGCTTCACATACAAGCCAGTTACATACGTTACAGCTGGATGAGTCAACAGACGTGGCGGGACTGGCACAACTCCTGGTACAGTGCCTTGCGAAAGTATTCGGCCCCCTTGAACTTTGCGACCTTTTGCCACATTTCAGGCTTCAAACATAAATATATAAAACTGTATTTTTTTGTGAAGAATCAACAACAAGTGGGACACAATCATGAAGTGGAACGACATTTATTGGATATTTCAAACTTTTTTAACAAATCAAAAACTGAAAAATTGGGCGTGCAAAATTATTCAGACCCTTTACTTTCAGTGCAGCAAACTCTCTCCAGAAGTTCACTGAGGATCTCTGAATGATCCAATGTTGACCTAAATGACTAATGATGATAAATACAATCCACCTGTGTGTAATCAAGTCCCCGTATAAATGCACCTGCACTGTGATAGTCTCAGAGGTCCGTTAAAAGCGCAGAGAGCATCATGAAGAACAAGGAACACACCAGGCAGGTCCGAGATACTGTTGTGAAGAAGTTTAAAGCCGGATTTGGATACAAAAAGATTTCCCAAGCTTTAAACATCCCAAGGAGCACTGTGCAAGCGATAATATTGAAATGGAAGGAGTATCAGACCACTGCAAATCTACCAAGACCTGGCCGTCCCTCTAAACTTTCAGCTCATACAAGGAGAAGACTGATCAGAGATGCAGCCAAGAGGCCCATGATCACTCTGGATGAACTGCAGAGATCTACAGCTGAGGTGGGAGACTCTGTCCATAGGACAACAATCATTCGTATATTGCACAAATCTGGCCTTTATGGAAGAGTGGCAAGAAGAAAGCCATTTCTTAAAGATATCCATAAAAAGTGTCATTTAAAGTTTGCCACAAGCCACCTGGGAGACACACCAAACATGTGGAAGAAGGTGCTCTGGTCAGATGAAACCAAAATTGAACTTTTTGGCAACAATGCAAAACGTTATGTTTGGCGTAAAAGCAACACAGCTGAACACACCATCCCCACTGTCAAACATGGTGGTGGCAGCATCATGGTTTGGGCCTGCTTTTGTTCAGCAGGGACAGGGAAGATGGTTAAAATTGATGGGAAGATGGATGGAGCCAAATACAGGACCATTCTGGAAGAAAA
This sequence comes from Oncorhynchus clarkii lewisi, assembly GCF_045791955.1. Lineage (NCBI taxonomy): Eukaryota > Metazoa > Chordata > Actinopteri > Salmoniformes > Salmonidae > Oncorhynchus > Oncorhynchus clarkii. The sequence continues at coordinate 41,721,929 of NC_092165.1, forward strand.
CCTGATGGAGTCTGCAAAAGACCTGAGACTGGGACGGAGATTTGTCTTCCAACAAGACAATGATCCAAAACATAAAGCAAAATCTACAATGGAATGGTTCAAAAATAAACATATCCAGGTGTTAGAATGGCCAAGTCAAAGTCCAGACCTGAATCCAATCGAGAATCTGTGGAAAGAACTGAAAACTGCTGTTCACAAATGCTCTCCAGCCAACCTCACTGAGCTTGAGCTGTTATGCAAGGAGGAATGGGAAAAAATGTCAGTCTCTCGATGTGCAAAACTGATAGAGACATACCCCAAGCGACTTACAGCTGTAATCGCAGCAAAAGGTGGCGCCACAAAGTATTAACTTAAGGGGGCTGAATAATTTTGCATGCCCAATTTTTCAGTTTTTGATTTGTTAAAAAAGTTTGAAATATCCAATAAATGTCGTTCCACTTCATGATTGTGTCCCACTTGTTGTTGATTCTTCACAAAAAAATATAGTTTTATATCCTTATGTTTGAAGCCTGAAATGTGGCAAAAGGTCGCAAAGTTCAAGGGGGCCGAATACTTTCGCAAGGCACTGTATATGTCTGTTACATTTACGGTGGGATAATTAAGGAAGTCATCCTCTTCTGGAAACCAGGACAACAGGGGAGGATATTTTTAAAGTACTGGACAGCTTTGTGACATCAAATGGACTCTGGTGGTCAAGATGTGTTGGTATCTGTACTGATGGCACAAAAGCCATGACACGGAGACATAGTGCAGTGGTAACGCTCGTGCAAGCAGTTGCTCCTGCTGCCAAGGGAATGCCTGACAGCTTAAAAAATGTTTCGGACACGATAGTGAAAATGGTTAACTTCATTAAAGCAAGGCCCCTGAACTGTTGTGTATTTTCTGAATTATGCATTGACATGGGCAGCGACCATGTAATGCTTTTACAACATACAGAAGTGCGCTGGTCATCAAGGGGCAAAGTATAGGCACGTTTTTTTAAATTGAATGACGAGCTTAAAGTTTTCTTTACTGATCATCATTTTCGCTTGTCTGACCGCTTCGTTTATGACGAATTTCTCACACGACTGGCCTATCTGGGTGATGTTTTATCTCACCTGAATGATTTGAATCTAGGATTACAGGAACTCTCCACAACTATATTCAATGTGTGGGACAAAATTGAGGCTATGATTAAGAAGTTGGAGCTCTTTTCTGTCTGCATTAACAAGGACAACACACAGGTCTTTCCACCATTGTATAATTTTTTGTGTGCAAATGAACTCAAAGTTACGGACAATGTTAAATGTGATATAGCGAAGCACCTGAGTCAGCTGGGTGCGCAATTAAGCGCACCCGAAAATGGATGACACAAACAACTGGATTCGTTATCCCTCTAAAGCCCTGCCTCCAGTCCACTTACCAATATCTGAACAAGAGAGCCTCATCGAAATTGCAATAAGCGGTTCTGTGAAAATTGAATTTAATCAGAAGCCACTGCCAGATTTCTGGATTCGGCTGCACTCAGAGTTTCTTGCCTTGGCAAATTGCGCTGTTAAGACACTGATGCCCTTTGCAACCACGTACCTATGTGAGGGTGGATTCTCGGCCCTCACTAGCATGAGAACTAAATACAGGCACAGACTGTGTGTGGAAAATGATTTAAGACTGAGACTCACTCCAATACAACCCAACATTGCAAAGGTATGTGCATCCTTTCAAGCACACCCTTCTCATTAACCTGTGGTGAGTTATTCACAATTTTTGATGACCAAATAAGTTTTTATATGTAAGATGGCTAAATAAAAAGCAAAATTATTGATTATTATATTATTTGTGCCCTGGTCCTATACGAGCTCTATGTCACTTCCCACGAGCCTGGTAATGACAAAAACTAACACTCATTCTTATGTTTAATAAATGTATTGTATAGTGTGTGTGTGGCAGGCTTACAATGATGGCAAAAAAAAACATTTGAAAGTGCGCTGACCCTGGTGCTAGAGGGGGTATGCAGCTGAAGGTTGAATGTTTGAAGGGGTATGGGACTATAAAAGGTTTGAGAACCACTGCGTTAGAGGATAGATAACACTTTTCCTGGAGTGGATAGACAAGACGGTACCACAAAGTACTATGCTGGGTGCGACTCAGTGAGAGTGAACAGGGTCACAGTCAGTCCAATGAAATGGCCTGTCATTCATGTTTGAAAACATTAGCTAGCTCTCCTCAGTCAGTCAGTCAGACTGGGAAACCGGCAGACAGAGCACGCCACAGGGCAAGATAACATCAGGAGGGTGAGCAATTAATTCATCCAGCACACAAAACACTAACAAATGTAAACATACAGTAGTTACAACACAAACAAACAGAAGAACTGAATCATGTCTGAATCTGTCTGAATTAAACACAGACTGACTTCAAGTAATGAAAGTTAGACTCCCTTCACCTGTCTCTCTTGTGGCTGTTTCTTCTGTAGAAAATGAAAACACGGCACAGTGAGGAAGGAGATGACTCCCAATGCTATTTAAGGAGTCTGCATCTTCCACATGGCTTCGTGCAATGTTAGAGAGAGCCGCCCGCCAACAGCTGCAGTTCTGTCGACAATGCTTCCCCTGAGCCCTCACCTCTGAGGCAACCAAAACACAGTCATCTGCACACCCCAGGATTGTATTAGCTCACCAAGCTAAAGTCTAAACATTAGCATGGCGAGCCAACACAAGTCTTCAGGTCTCAGACAAGGCCACTCATGACACAGAATTACCTCCACTACACATATGCTTCTGATATGTAATATGAGATGGATCAACTCCTCTGTAGCTCAGTTGGTAGAGTATGGTGCTTGCAAATTCAGGATAGTGGGTCCAATTCCCGGGACCATCCATAAGTAAAATGTATGCATGCATGACTGTAAGTAGCTTTGGATAAAAGTGTGTGCTAAATGGCATATATTGTATTATTATATTACTCCTCACGGCATTTGAACTGAAGCACTTCACACAGAAGGCAAGGCAAGGTCTGTCTCTCTGTTGACCAATGAATAATGGAGCAGCAGAACAGCTGACTAACGACACTACAGTATATAATCCTTGTCATCTCCAGGCCAACCCACACAATGACAACACAGCCACTGGAGCAGTGGACACAGGTCATTCAGTACATGGTCATTCATTGTAAGGAGCAAGCTGCCGCAGTTTTCCCCCTAGAAGTGAAAGAGGGGTAATTATAATATTATAATAAAGAATATTTCCTCAAGAGGTTGGCTGAGTTCCTCCCCCATTGACGTGAATGATTGGAACGATCATAGGGATGTGGGTCTCTGTGTCCATTCAAGTTTACCTGACCCACCACCAAAAATATCTATTTGCGAATCGCAGACTAAAGTGTTTCAAACATTCCCTGAAAGACCTTCAAGTCCATCCATTCCCATTCATCCTGAGAGTTATGATGGGTCGCTGTGCAGTAATCATGGGTTTTAAGGGTGGAATAGTGAATGCAGAGTGGAGTTACTGTATTTCACGTTCCACTGTGACTAGAAAGAAATGCACTATATAAACAAAAGTATGTGGACACCCATTCAAATGAGTGGATTTGGCTATTTCAGCCACATCCATTGCTGACAGGTGTATAACATCTAGCACACAGCCATGCAATCTCCATAGACAAACATTGATAGTAGAATGTCCTTACTGAAAAGCTCAGTGGCTTTCAACGTGGCACCAACATAGGATGCCACCTTTCCAACTAGTCAGTTGGTCAAATTTCTGCCTTGCAAGAGCTGCCCTGGTCAACTGTGTGCTGTTATTGTGAAGTGGAAACATCTAGGAGCAACAACAGCTCAGCCACAATGTGGTAGACCACACAAGCTTACAGAACAGGACCTCCGAGTGCATAAAAATTGTCTGTCCTTGGTCATAACACTCACTACCAAGTTCCAAACTGCCTCTGGAAGCAACATCAGCACAAGAACTGTTCGTAGGGAGCTTCATGAAATAGGTTTCCATGACCACAGCCCAGACACAAGCCTAAGATCACCATGCACAATGCCAAGCGCCGGCTAGAGTGGTGTAAAGCTCGCCGCCATTGGACTCTCGAGCAGTGGAAACGTGTTCTCTGGAGTGATAAATCAAGCTTCACCATCTGGCAGTCTGACGGACGAATCTGGGTTTGGCGATGCCAGGAGAATGCTACCTGCCCGAATGCATAGTGCCAACTGTAAAGTTTGATGGAGGAGGAATAATGGTCTGGGGCTGTTTTTCATGGTTCAGATCTTAACGCTACAGCATTCAATTGCATTCTAGATGATTATGTGCTTCCATCTTTGTGGCAACAGTTTGGGGAAGGCCCTTTCCTATTTTAGCACAACAATGCCGCCATGTAAGAATTTGTTCTTAACTCTTGAACATTCCCATCCCGGATCCGGGAGCGTAATCATCGACTGACACTAATTAGCATAACGCAACGGACATACATATTACTCGAAAATATTCCTGGCCATGAAAATCACAAGTGAAGCCTTTTGTTAATCATCCTATCGTCTCAGATTTTCAAAATATGCTTTACAGCCAAAGCTAGACAAGCATTTGTGTAAGTTTATCGATAGCCTAGCATAGCATTTTGTCCAGCTAGCAGCAGGTAACTTGGTCACGGAAATCAGAAAAGCAATCAACTTAAATTGTTTACCTTTGATGAGCTTCGGATGTTTTCACTCACGATACTCCCAGTTAGATAGCCAATGTTCATTTTTTCCAAAAATATTATTTTTGTAGGCGAAATAGCTCCGTTTGTTCTTCACGTTTGGCTGAGAAATCGACCGGAAATTACGGTCACGAAAACGGCGAAAAATATTACAAATTAGCTCCATAATATCGACAGAAACATGGCAAACGTTGTTTATAATCAATCTTCAAGGTGTTTTTCAAATATCTATTCGATAATATATCCACTGGGACAATTGGTTTTTCAGTAGGACCGATTGGAAAAATGGCTACCTCTGTATTTTACGCGAGAGTCACTCTGAGAGCCATCAGGTGACCACTTACACAATGTAGCCGCTTACGGGTATTCTTCAACATAAATGCGTAAAACTACGTCACAATGCTGTAGACACCTTGGGGAATACGTAGAAAAAGTAATCTGGTTGATAGCCCATTCACTGCTCAATGGGGACGCATTGGAACGCAGAGCTTTCAAAACACGAGGCACTTCCGGATTGGATTTTTCTCAGGCTTTCGCCTGCAATATCAGTTCTGTTATACTCACAGACAATATTTTTACAGTTTTGGAAACTTTAGAGTGTTTTCTATCCTAAGCTGTCAATTATATGCATATTCTAGCATCTTGTCCTAACAAAATATCCTGTTTACTTTGGGTACGTTATTTTTCCAAAAATGAAAATGCCCCCTAGTCACAACAGGTTTTAACTGACTTGCCTAGTTAAATAAAGGTTTTAAAAAAACGAAATACACAAAGAGAGGTTCATACAGAAATGGTTTGTCGAGATTGGTGTGGAAGAACTTGACTGGCCTGCTCTGAGCCCTGACCTCAACCCCATCGAACACCTTTGGGATGAAGTGGAACGCCGCCTGCGAGCCAGGCCTAATCATCCAACATCAGCGTCCGACCTCGTTAATGCTCTTGTGGCTGAATAGAAGCAAGTCCCTGCAGCAATGTTCCAACATCTAGTGGAAATCCTTCCCAGAAGAGTGGAAGATGTTATAGCAGCAAAGGGGAACCAACTCCATATTAATGCCCCTGATTTTTTAATGAGATGTTCGACGAACCGGTGTCCACATACAGCAAATAACTTACCTCAAATGCCATAAGTTATGCAAAATAAATCCAGTTTAGAATCATGAGATAAAATGTCTCACCTCCCCATAGGAGGACCCTTTGAAGAACCCCTTTTGGTTCCAGGTAGAGCCTTTTGGGTTCCATGTAGAACCCTTTCCACAGAGGGTTCTACATAGAACCCAAAAGAGTTCTACCTGGAACCAAAAAGGGTTCTCCTATGGGGAGAGCCGCAGAACCCTTTTAGAAGCCATTTTTCTAAGAGTGTATTGTATCAGATATGATACAGTAACTGCATCTTTTCAAAACAAAATTATTACATCATTACTCCCACCCAAGCCTCTACTTTTAATGAAGTTGCTGTCCATCCAGTAGGTGCTGAAAGGCGGTTAGCTCACAAGTTGAGCTCAGTGTGATGTTTTCACAAACTATATCATTTTGACTCGTTGAAACTGTATAGTTATATATTACAAGTCATAACCTCGATTCAATATAGACTTGTAGGCAAAGTATCTCCTCGCCAGAAATAGAAACTTGATCAGTTTGGTGTTTTTATTGATGCTACCTCCTCGTGTTTTATTTTGTATCTCGGCATATCTGTGAATGAATGAGTTCCTGCAAGTGCGATTACCTGATTATGTCATCGTTGTGGCCCAAGTAAAATTTTTGCTTGTGTTCCCGTGTGTTATACACTACTCCCACACCGGCGACGAAGTAGACAATTTCCTTGGCAGCTGTGTAGTACAGGTTGTTGCGGCACTGATGTCCCCGATACCCGTAAACCCATTCTAGTCGCAGGTGACAATTCGGAGCGGTCCTGTCAGCCATGTCCGTACTTCTTCTCTGTCTCGAGTATTTGATATTTCTTCATTCACCGAGAAGGATTTCATTCAATCCCATATCTCTTAGTTCCACTGAAAATGCATTGTATCCGGTACAAGCGGTTATAGCGGGCATTTGTGTTCCATGTGCATAATAGTCTCACTAAATCTAGTTTTACTTTGAGATAATATGCTTATCTCTAATTAAAAATAGTTAACTATGCAGTTCTTTTCATAGTAAAAAGCAAATATCTATCTCTACTTCAGCCTTTGGCTAGTTGCCCCGCTCGAGACAGGTCGAAGCTCTAGTCAAATCCTATAAGATGGAGTATTCGCGTTTATTTACAAGCACCGCCCCAAAATGTGATCTACATTTGTGATTGATCAACTATCTGTCCAATCACATCCCCAAATATCCATTTAGCGTTTGAAGGGATGTTCACGGACCAATGGCAATCATTAGAAAGGGATAAACGTCAGCCCCTAAATAATGCACTTTAACCAATGGCTCTAACCCTGGCTAACTAATGGTGTGTAGACAATACCAGGAAGCTTTTGACAGCTGTCAATCCAAGTAGGCGCCGTTGAATATTTTACCCTTTTGCACATTTCTTTAACATTCTAACAGTAGTTCCTCTATCCATGTATAGGCTTTAACCAACAGAAAGAAGGTCTACATTCGTGTTTAGGAGACTATAAATTATGTTGTTGTCATAAAAATGGACATGAAAATGAACTGTATTACATATTCACCAACTGCATGTTTTTTTTCAGATAACACATGCGTTCAGGTATGCTACTTTAACTCGCCATCCTCTCAGCTCCTACTTTTTATAAAGTCGCTGTCCACACGGTGGGTGCTGAAGTGAAGGTCACAGAATGTAGCGCTCTCAGAGCATTTTGTATTATTCTGTATGTAAATTCTGCCAAACTGAATGTAGTATATGTTACGTTTCGTATGGTATGGATTAATTTGTAGGTGTCCATCGCCCATTTCGTATATGTTATGAATTACAATTCGTATTATATGTTATGAATTTGCAAAACGTACTATATGTTACGAATTCACAAAACGTACTATATGTTACGAATTCGCAAATGAATTATATGTTACGAATTCTAGCTAGGTGGCTGCAAGTTCCCGGACATTTCTGGGGGGAATGGCCCTAACCCTCGCCCTCCGATCCAACAGGTCCCAGACGTACTCAATGGGATTGAGATCTGGGCTCTTCGCTGGCCATGGCAGAACACTGACATTCCTGTCTTGCAGGAAATCACGCACAGAACGAGCAGTATGGCTGGTGGCATTGTCATGCTGGAGGGTCATGTCAGGATGAACCTGCAGGAAGGGTACCACATGAGGGAGAATAATGTTTTCCCTGTAACGCACAGCGTTGAGATTGCCTGCGAATCAGACCATTACCCCTGGTGAGACAAACCCGCGACTCGTCAGTGAAGAGCACTTTTTGCCAGTACTGTTTGGTCCAGCGACGGTGGGTTTGTGGCCATAGGCGACGTTGTTGCCGGTAATGTCTGGTGAGGACCTGCCATACAACAGGCCTACAGTCCAGCCTCTCTCAGCCTATTGCGGACAGTCTGAGCACTGATGGAGGGATTGTGCATTCCTGGTGTAACTTTGGCAGTTATTATTGCCATCCTGTACCTGTCCCGCATGTGTGATGTTAGGATGTACCGATCCTGTGCAGGTGTTGTTACACGTGGTCTGCCACTGCGAGGACGATCAGCTGTCCATCCTGTCTCCCTGTAGCGCTGTCTTAGGCGTCTCACAGTAAGGACATTGCAATTTATTGCACTGGCCACATCTGCAGTCCTCATGCCTCCTCGCAGCATGCCTAAGGCACGTGCATCTTTCTTTTGGTGTTTTTCAGAGTCAGTGGAAAGGCCTCTTTAGTGTCCTAAGTTTTCATAACTGTGACCTTCATTGTCTACTGTCTGTAAGCTGTTAGTGTCTTAACGACCGTTCCACAGGTTCATGTTCATTAATTGTTTATGGCTCATTGAACAAACATGGGAAACAAACAGTGTTTAAACCCTTTACAATGAAGATCTGTGAAGTTATTTGGATTTTTACGAATTATCTTTGAAAGACTGGGTCCTGAAAAAGGGACGTTTCTTTTTTTGCTGAGTTTAGTAACAAAGTAGCTAAAAAGTAGTAAGTAGTTGAAAAGTTGCTAATTAGCTAAAATTATAAAGTTGTCCATGATGAGATTTGAACTCACAACCTTCTGTTATACGTCCACCCATCCACCCACCAACCACCCTGCCTTAAGTAACCATCTGTCTTTTATAACCATACCAAACGTAACATATCATAGCAGTTAAAGCATCTCAGATATACGTTTACTATGTTACATCTAGTCTATGAGTGCATACCCTTTGAAAACAAAGACAGGCAGTACACAAAAGTTATTGAGTTAACGCACGGATCTTACTTCACTTCAAATAATAATATTGTTCTCACGGTAAATGCCAAAGAAATCAATGCAGCATTGGGTGATTGCCCCGGGTGGGCAGAGTTCGCATTGTAGAATGGATGGAATGGTAATAAAAATTGCACACGCCCGCCCGGCGTGCCGAAGGGGCTCAATCAAGTGCACCTACAAGAGGACCTCCCCTATCCACTGTTGCGGCGAGTGACAGGACGCTTGCTGCTCAAGCAACAAGCTTAGCGTTGATAGCTAAGCTCTAAAAACGTACCTACCTCGTAAATTATTTTAGCACCAGTGACAAAGAAGACGAAATGGAGGTGCCGATGGATCCCTTGTTTCTTGCATGGAGCTACTTTAGAAGACGGAAGTTCCAACCATGTTCTGATATTTGTTCGAAGATATTAGAGGACAGTCCATACGACCAGGTTAGAAATAGCTAAACTAGTATTTTAGCTCTGCTAGCCAGCTCCAGGCATGAATCCAATTTAGCTAATGATAATATCTATCAGTAGCATGCTTGCAAAGTATTCTTTGACATTTTCTGTATCATTGCCTATTCCTCATTACTGTATTGCCAGAGATACTCTGCCGTTGCTTGCTAGCTATCTGTTGTTTTATTAGCACATTGTTAGCTAGCTAGCTATTGGTGGCATAAAAAACAAGAACTTGTTAGCTAGAGGGCTATCATCATATCTGGCAAGTTGACCTTATTGTGACCCACTTTCAATTTTCACTATCACTATTTAATCTCACCTTTAGTTAATCTAGCTTCTCTTAACTCCAATTGTCTTGAAATGTGCTTGCTATAGCCTAGCATAATTTTTGCATCAAATCTGTCTTCACCTCTTATCTCATCATTTCACACACTGCTGTCTTAAAAGGAACCTGACTCCTCATCACATATTTCTGAGGTAACCTCTTCCTGCTGTGCTCATTTTATTCTGTGTCTCTTTACATGCTGCATCTAAACCTGGCATGTTTGGACATGTTGAAGTACAAATAGAACTGGTAGAGAAATTAATTAAATATCACAGTAGCACATCGGTGTTGGAGTTCCCTACCTTGTAATATCAAAGTAAATATAATTTTCACATTGTAAAATCAAATCTACTACCTTTGCTCTTTGGGCAGGCTGCATGGAGTCTGAAGACCCGTGCTCTGACAGAGATGGTGTACATTGATGAGGTGGAGGTGGACCAGGAGGGGATCGCTGAGATGATGCTGGATGAAAGCTCCATTGCCCAGGTTGCTCGTAAGTCTGAACTCAACTTTCCCAGAGGGACACGAGTTCTTCCTGGGCAGGAAAAACTCCTGACCATGACTAGTCATCTGCAGAACAGCCTACGAAAGCCAATATCAATAATATATTACTGTTCTGGTAAAATCTCTCCAAAATGTTCCCAGCTCTGAGTGTACTGTAATGACGCTGTCTTTCAGGCCCTGGGACATCACTGAGGCGTCCTGAAACAAGCCATGGAGGTGGACCTACTCCAGCTATCAGGTATGTGACCTTTTCTATTCACAACTATCTTGTATACGTTAGGTAAGTATTCCAAGCATTTCCCCTACTGGAATTGTGTTATTACTGTAACAATATTTCTGCCAATGAGTCGTGAGGAGCATTATGTACCCTGGGAAAGCATCAGGTTAGTTCTGAAATGAGCTTTTTTGTCCTGAATCTAGGCCCATTACCCAATCGGGACGACCAATCACAGGGTTTGTGAGGCCCAGTACCCAGTCTGGCAGACCAGGGACAATGGAACAGGCCATTAAGACCCCGCGCACAGCACACACTGCCCGCCCTGTCACTGGTGCATCTGGCAGATTTGTCCGGCTGGGAACAGCCTCCATGTTAACCAATCCTGAGGGGCCATTTATAAATTTGTCAAGACTCAACTTGGCTAAATATGCCCAGAAGCCAAATTTATCCAAGGTATGACTGATTTAAGTAATGTACTGTAAGGTAAGGAACAATGTCTCTCAAAAAATATGTGTCGGAAATGTATTTATTGTGGTTATTCGCCTTCAATACGTGTTATGACTGTTCTGTTGTTTTTTTTCTGCCCCCAGACCTTGTTTGAGTACATCTTCCATCATGAAAATGATGTAAAAAATGTGAGTTATAAATACAGATATACAGTATGTCTTTGGCTTTTCATGCAGTTTTTGTTTGTAAGTTTCCGTCTAAAACGATTTGTACCTACCCTGTCATGTTTTGTGAACAGGCTTTAGACCTGGCTGCTCTGGCCACTGAGAATGCTCAGTTTAAAGACTGGTGGTGGAAAGTCCAGCTGGGGAAGTGCTACTACAGGTAACGCTTTAGCTGATTACTTAGATCTCAAACAACTGTTAGTATACAATGCATACTATACTACACTACAGCTCTACTACATTGGAACTGTTTGTATTAACAGACTTGGTTTACACCGGGAATCAGAAAAACAGTTCCGATCTGCTCTCAATCACCAGGAGGTGGTGGACACATACCTCTATCTGGCCAAGGTAACAACATACAACTTACGATGTCCCTAACACTCTTAACACTGTAAATACTGTGTAACTACACTGTATACAGTATAGATTAACCCTCACAAGGCTTCTCTGTAGCAGATAAAACCTGGTGGTGTGTCACTCAATGACAAGTTGTTTCTATTTGTTCAAATAGGTTTATGTTTTTTTTTAATCAACCTACTGACCTATTTATCTTCATTAGTACACAAATGACAAAAATACTTATTGTTCTGTTATGCCACTAAAACAGGTGTATCAGCGGCTTGATCAACCTATAACTGCACTGAACCTCTTCAAGCAAGGTCTGGACCACTTCCCTGGGGAGGTCACTCTCTTAACAGGAATTGCTCGCATTCACGAGGCACGTAACAATTCCTTTGTTGTTGTTTGTTTGCAAAGCATTCTCTTGCTTAAAGAAACCACAGGTTGAAATCATCATGTCAAATGTGTAACCTGAAACGAGCAGCTGATTGCCTAGGAATTTAGAGCCTAATTGTTTTGTAGCTCTAGTAGCTATTGAATTACTCTACTGTAAAATGAGAGAACAGATGCAGATTGATCAGGAGGTCCAAAATCAGTCTTTATAGTTATGTGTTTCTCTCACAGGAGATGAATAACATCACCTCAGCCACAGAGTACTACAAAGATGTCCTGAAGCAGGACAACACTCACGTTGAGGCTATTGCCTGCATAGGCAGCAATCACTTCTACACGGACCAGCCTGAGATCGCCTTGCGCTTTTACCGGTTAGTCACACACGGCACACACACACCACCCCCTTCAAATCCCTCATCTAACTCTGATTAGTATGTATATGCCTGTGTGATTGAATAATTTTGACATTTCAGTGGATACACATGCCTTGCATGGTTACATTATTTTAAGTTGTCTTTTCCCTCTAACCGTCCTTCCCTGTAGACGGCTGTTGCAGATGGGGGTATATAATTGCCAGCTGTACAACAACCTGGGATTGTGCTGCTTTTATGCCCAGCAGTATGATATGACCCTGTCCTCCTTCGAGAGGGCTCTGGCCCTGGTGGCCAATGATGAGGAGCAGGCTGACGTCTGGTACAACATTGGACACGTGGCCGTGGTGGGTTAGTGTTAACTTAGCACACACAGATGTTAGTTATTGCATCAAGTTACTCTACAGCACCCTCTTCTGTATGCCAACTGGTTTCTCTTGGACAGGATCCACATCTGGCTGAGTGCTTTGAACAAATAGCATGCTATCACTTATTCTTTGCATTTCTGTTTGTTACTTGCATCTTATGTTTCTCCCCACAGGGAATAGGAGACCTGACTCTGGCATCCCAGTGTTTTAAACTGGCCTTGGCCTTCAACAACGACCATGCTGAGGCCTATAATAACCTGGCCGTGCTGGAGTTACGCAAGGGACACATTGAGCAGGTGAATGAATTGGTGTGTCTAGGTCTTCAAATACACTGCTCAAAAAATAAAGGGAACACTAAAATAACACATCCTAGATCTGAATTAATGAAATATTCTTATTAAATACTTTTTTCTTTACATAATTGAATGTGCTGACAACAAAATCACACAAAAATTATCAATGAAAATCAAATTTATCAACCCATGGAGGTCTGGATTTGGAGTCACACTCAAAATTAAAGTGGAAAACCACACTACAGGCTGATCCAACTTTGATATAATGTCCTTAAAACAAGTCAAAATTAGGCTCAGTAGTGTGTGTGGCCTCCACGTGCCTGTATGACCTCCCTACAACGCCTGGGCATGCTCCTGATAAGGTGGCTGATGGTCTCCTGAGGGATCTCCTCCCAGACCTGGACTAAATCATCCGCCAACTCCTGGACAGTCTGTGGTGCAACGTGGCGTTGGTGGATGGAGCGAGACATGATGTCCCAGATGTGCTCAATTGGATTCAGGTCTGGGGAACGGGCGGGCCAGTCCATAGCATCAATGCCTTCCTCTTGCAGGAACTGCTGAAACACTCCAACCACATGAGGTCTAGCATTGTCTTGCATTAGGAGGAACCCAGGGCCAACCGCACCAGTATATGGTCTCACAAGGGGTCTGAGGATCTCATCTCGGTACCTAATGGCAGTCAGGCTACCTCTGGCGAGCACATGGAGGGCTGTGCGGCCCCCCAAAGAAATGCCACCCCACACCATGACTGTCACGTGCTCAGTGTGAACCTGCTTTCATCTGTGAAGAGCACAGGGCGCCAGTGGCGAATTTGCCAATCTTGGTGTTCTCTGGCATATGCCAAACGTCCTGCACGGTGTTGGGCTGTAAGCACAACCCCCCACCTGTGGACGTCGGGCCCTTATACTACCCTCATGGAGTCTGTTTCTGACCGTTTGAGCAGACACATGCACAGTTGTGGCCTGCTGGAGGTCATTTTGCAGGGCTCTGGCAGTGCTCCTCCTGCTCCTCCTTGCACAAAGGTGTAGGTAGCGGTCCTGCTGCTGGGTTGTTGCCCTCCTACGGCCTCCTCCACGTCTCCTGATGTACTAGCCTGTCTCCTGGTAGCGCCTCCATGCTCTGGACACTACGCTGACAGACACAGCAAACCTTCTTGCCACAGCTCGCATTGATGTGCCATCCTGGATGAGCTGCACTACCTGAGCCACGTCTGTGGGTTGTAGACTCCGTCTCATGCTACCACTAGAGTGAAAGCACCGCCAGCATTCAAAAGTGACCAAAACATCAGCCAGGATGCATAGGAACTGAGAAGTGGTCTGTGGTCACCACCAGCAGAACCACTCCTTTATTGGGGGTGTCTTGCTAATTTCCACCTGTTGTCTATTCCATTTGCACAACAGCATGTGAAATGTATTGTCAATCAGTGTTGCTTCCTAAGTGGACAGTTTGATTTCACAGAAGTGTGATTGACTTGGAGTTACATTGTGTTGTTTAAGTGTTCCCTTTATTTTTTTGAGCAGTGTATATAATTTTGATCAAATGTTAGTTCTGATAAGTGTATTGAGTATGAATCTGTTTTAAATTATATGCTTTCTTTCCAACTGAAATAAACTTCTTCTAGGCTTGCTCCTCTGAAGTATTATGCCCAGTGGTTCTTTTCCATATGATACAACACATTATTTAAAGTCTTTAGTGTACTGCTTATGATGTTTTTGGTATTGAGTCTAATTCAGAATGGTTGTTTTTGTTTCGATGTCCTCTTTTCTTTTTCACAGTCCAAAGCTTTCCTCCAGACCGCTGCATCAATTGCCCCTCACATGTATGAGCCACACTTTAACTACTCCACTCTGTCAGATAAGGTAACCAGACACTTCATCTGCACTTTTATTTCAATTTCAATAAAAACACATTGCTATGCCTGGTATAAAACAGACTGTTTTTAGTCTTGAGTGACTATATGAATTGATATGCTGTTGTTTTCTGCTGTGTCCAGATTGGAGATCTGCAGAGTAGCTACACGGCAGCCCAGAGGTCAGAGGATGCCTTCCCTGAGCATGTAGATACCCAGCAGATCCTGAAACACCTGCGCCAGCACTTTGCTGTGCTGTGACCTACTGACCGACACACCTGACTTGACAGTCCAAACTTCCTGTGTGATAACTTACTTAGTTGTCGCAGAGTGCTGCTATTGAACAACAGTGACTGGCCTCCTCATGTTCTGGTTAGACATCATCACAATCAACAGAAAAACATTCTGCTGTTAGATGATGGTGACAATACACAGGCTAAATGATACAAAGAGCAATTTGGCTTGGGCAACTCACTGCACAGACATTATTATAAAACAGTTATTTAAAACTGCCTGGCCCAATGCAGGTCTTATTAGTTGTATTTTAAGTGTTTTATTTGCAGCCAAGATTGGTTTTGGCATTCGTTTTTCTCATCAACTGTTGATTCACATACATGTGTAATAGTATTTAAGGTACTTTTAAGCACCGATAGTGAATGTACATAATAAAGTATGAACATGGAAGAAAAACATATTTACCATAGTACATATTTATACTGCTCTTTTTTATAGTGTATTCAGATGTAAACCTGGGATGTATTTTGGTATTAACATTACTCTTGTCATAATTTGTAGTCTCTTGTTTGTAAGGAGTAAACTATATCAACTTTTTTTTTTAAAGATGCAGAACTAATTATGTTTAACTTTACAGTATGACAATTTATTTTATCAGATAAAATGTTATGTACAACTTAAAAGTTACATTTGATTCCAATGCTTATTATTTTGAATGTATGCATTTACTTATTGAAATAATGGCAATTGTATAGTAATTTCTAAGCTTTCCTTGATTTTATTTCACATATCCATTTCAATGGATGCGTACACTGCATCATTCCAGGACTCCATGGGATTTATTTTGGAATGGATGGCCGCACAGTCCTCCATTCCATAGTGGTCATTGGGCTGTCTCATGCCAGTACCTTTAAACCAAATGAAATGTTACTTAGTTGACATTCTGGTCTTATCCTGAATGATAATGGTACAGTGGAAACATTTAACCAAGTACCGCTTGACATGTTGGTCTTAACAAATACATAGAAGATCATGCATGATTATACCTGTGTCCAGTCCATTGACTTGTGCAGCTCTTACCTCTGAGTCAGCTCAGTCCCGTTAACCCATGTCCAGGTCCCCTCTGTATCCTCTTCCTCCTTCAGTCCTATCCGTAACCCTTTCATGTGCATGGGTTCGGCGTTAAACTGCACTTTGTGTATCATCTTACTTATGAACGCCTGAGAAAACAAACACAACAAGCCAGGAAAGAAGCTGAATGAATCATTGATAACTACGGCTTTTGGACAATCTTTCTCTTGTACGGTGCTCTCAAACCATTACAATGTAGAGGGGAGTGGGGTCAATTACAGCGTTCTACAAAGACTCATTGCATAGAACTTATGAAAATGATAGAAAGTTCTTCTATGCTGACCTGTTATGTACAGTTGAAAGATCATCAAACAGCCAGTCACGAAGCAAATAATTGCCCAATAAGTCACTGCATTTAGAGGATAAACAAAAAAAAGTGAATAACCATGAATTGGCAGTACCAGTCACACGTTTGGACATACCTACTCATTCAAGGGGTTTTTGTTATTTTTACTAATTTCTACATTGTAGAATAATAGTGAAGACATAGAAACTATGAAATAACACATATGGAATTGTGTAGAAACAAAAAACAGTGTTAAACAAATCAAAATATATTTTTGAGATTCTTCAAAGTAGCCACCCTTTGCCTTGATGACAGGTTTGCACACTCTTGGCATTCTCTCAACCAGCTTCATGAGGTAGTCACCTTGAATGCATTTCAATTAACTGGCGTGCCTTGTTAAAAGTTAATATGTGGAATTTCTTTCCTTCTTAACGCAATTGAGCCAATCAGTTGTGTTGTGACAAGGTAGGGGTGGTATAAAGAAGAGAGCCCTATTTGATAAAAGACCAAGTCCATATTATGGCAATAACAGCTCAAATAAGCAAATAGAAACAATATTCCATCATTACTTTAAGACATGAAGGTCAGTAAATCCGGACAATTTTAAGAAAGTTTCTTCAAGTGCCGTTGCAAAAAACATCAAGCACTATGATGAAACTGGCTCTAATGACGACCGCCACAGGAAAGGAAGACCCAGAGTTACCTCTGCTATATTGAATAAGTTCATTAAGGTTACCAGCCTCAGATATCGGCAATTAACTGCACCTCAGATTGCACCTCACAGAGTTCAAGTAACAGACACATCTTAACATCAACTGTTCAGAGGAGACTGTGTGAATCATGCCTTCATGGTCAAATGCTGCAAAGAAACCACTACTAAAGGACACCAATAATAAGAAGAGACTTGCTTGGGCCAAGAAACATGAGCAATGGACATTAGACCGGTGGAAATCTGTCCTTTGAGCTGATTTTTGGTTCCAACCGCCATGTCTTTGTGAGAGGAGGTGGTTCCCACCATGAAGCATGGAGGAGGAGGTGTGATGGTGTGGTGGTGCTTTGCTGGTGACACTGTCAGTGATTTATTTAGAATTCAATACCCCAACAGTGCACTGATGAATGGAAAGACATATCTGTTACAGAAGACCTAAGTATATTGTAATAACATTATATGATTGTCATTAGGCCTACACTAGCCTGAATTGATGCATCCTCTGTTGTCCACCCACTCATCTCTGCCTCGTCCGGGAGCGTCTCAGGCAAATATCTCTGCCTTGTCAAAATATAAGTGTTCTCCTCAAACCACAACACAATTTGGTGCATATACCACCACCTGGTTTCGAGTCAATTCGCACATTTTTAATGGGCCTGAAATGCCGTAATGTTAAATTACGGTGTAGCCTATAGATTTTTGGGCATGTTGTTGTGGCTCACGTTTAACCGGTACCGTGTACACCCACTATTTATTTTGCTGGGACGCCATACAGGACCGTCCCGCCTTACTTTCACCCATTATCCTATTATGAACGCAGCATAACTAACATGAGTGTTTCCGGGTACTAGCCTATGTCAAAGAGAACACATTATATTGTCAAGATAGTCAACTAACCGCTCTGACAATGGAAATACATGTTCGCAAAAGAGGACGGCAGGCGGAAGGGGCGAGCTCAAGCGTGAACATTCTAGCCAATGAGAGGGGAGATACGCGTGTGAACAACAGAGACAACACCGATATAAAATATATTTTTATCAAAGTTACCGGATGGCACGTGCGTCCACTTATATCAGTACATTTGTAACAACCTAAACATTACGAAACTTATATTCGATCAAATAAGACTCACGTAGTAAATTATCAATCACTTTTTTTGTTGAAGAAATTCGACACTCTCATAGACTTCCATTCAAAACATCCCGACTTGGTCTGATAATTGCTGTATTCTTGCGCGGACAGATTTTGGGTGGAGTTGAGCCTCTCGCTTCGCCTCTCCATCTTTGCCTATGCATGGACATGGAAAAGATGGACTCCTTATTGCGCTGTGGCACAGTCTAGTGTGCGGTACTGTCAGCTTCCTAAATGTAAAGTTAGTAAAGTGGGTAAACTGCAGACAGTAGACAACTTAGTAACGATTATCAGATCAGGAGAGATGGTTATTGTAATACCGTGCATTAACGTTAACGTCCAAAGGTTTCGAAGGAGACTAGGCCAAAAGATTTCCTGGTAACTTGGTAACTGTAGCTAGCAAATCAACAACACTTGTGCAACTCTGTTGCACGCTATTGCTGGTGCTTAATATTCTATGCAGCAGCCTAGCCTACTCCTAGCTTAAACTCTACTCCCCCAAATTGGATTTTAAGGAAATATATTTTACGAGTTTGTTTACGAAATTCATTTGTAAATAGTTGGCGAGCTTTACTTATACTCAAAATGTCACTTGAAGACTACGAAAGGCATTACGCCTCGCTATATTCAGATTCTGGGAGTGAATCTGTCGCCAGTGGGCGATCGACGTCAGTATACAGCGGCGAGGAAGAAAAGTTACATTACATTCCAATCCGTATCCTTGGAAGAGGGGCATTTGGCGAAGCAACCTTATACAGACGAACAGAGGTAAGCAGGTTAAGATCTACTTCTATAATTCTTGGAGAGATCCCAGGAATATGCTAGTGTGTGTCACTGCCACTGTTGTACACACACACACACACACACACAGTTTTGTTAAGACCTATTAGGCCTGTTTATTAGTGATCTACAATAGCTTCCCCAGCATGCTGTGTGAATCTCTCACCAAACATGGCCAGTAGCCTCTGAGACAGTCTACTTTAGTTTTCATACCACAGTGGGAAATGCTTGCATGAGAGCAAGATTTATTACATTCGCAAGCCATTTGACAAAACTGCTATTATCCCCGTAACTTTGCACAACTAGAGCAATGTTTAAGGACAAATTATGGTTTGTATTTATATGAAAACAGCAGGAAATCGACAACCTTTTGTAAAGGTTAAACCTTTTAGTTTACTTGCTGAAATAACAGTTTGTTTGATTAGAGCCTACATCATGTATAGTACATTATTAGGGATATACCCTGTTTTAGCATCTGTTATTATTATCTTCTTATTATCATATTACATTTTCTATTAGCAGTAGCACACTAGAAAAATAAAAGGAATACAGTTCATTTTGTTTAACTTTGAGGAGGCCATTGCAGTAAAGTTGTGCTGCCTGAGGTCTCGCAGAGTGTTGTTTGTTTTAGCCTTCACAGTGAAAGTCTTTCTGATCTCGAGCTGACCTTTCTCTGTCTGTTCCCTGTCTTATCGATCTACAGGACAACTCTCTGGTGGTGTGGAAGGAGGTGGACTTGAACTGCCTCTCAGATAAAGAGCGTAAGGATGTCACAAACGAGATCAGCATCCTCTCCATCCTACAGCACAACAACATCATAGCCTACTTCAACCATTTCATGGACAAGGACACTCTTCTCATTGAGCTTGAATACTGCAATGGTGAGATATGGCAGCATCTTATCACTTGGAGTTGGTGTATTTGTATGAAATACTTTTGGGATATCAAAGATGCATTATTAATTGTCTTTATTCAACATAATATTTTGTGTGATAGGATAATGATATTGATATTGGCTCAACTGAAATATGATTACCCCAATTGTCTGGCATTTACAGTAACAGTAGAAAAAAAACAACTGTCTTTTCAATTTCAGGAGGAAATCTTTATGATAAAATCAACCAACAGAAGGGGAAACTCTTCACTGAGGAGGTATGAAAATTAAACCCAACATGTTGTAAGAGTGTATTGACACATAATGACACATAATGGCTCTGACTTTGCCCTAGTTAGGAACAATGGTGAACATTCAACTTAATCTTTTCCTCACCAGTTTTTAATATCTTAAACATCTTAAATACTCCCAGGTTGTCATATGGTACCTGTACCAAGTCGCCTCTGCAGTGGCTCACATTCATAAGGCTGGTATCCTGCACCGGTAAATACCAGGGTTGGGTCCGGGCTTTACTCCTTTATTGTGCAACAATATGCTTTGATTATGAGTATTGTATGTAAGCTGTGTTGGTTATTAATACAACAGTCCCCATTGTTTGATCTGGTCACTATTTTATTTTTTGACCTACTTTATTCTTCTCTTGAAGGGATATCAAGACGCTGAATATCTTCCTAACTAAAACCAACCTTATTAAGTTGGGTGATTACGGGCTGGCTAAGAAGCTTGACTCACAGTTTGCCATGGCTGAGACTGTAAGTTACATTGAAGTATTAACCTGGAAAGCTGCGCTGGTCTGTTTTACGTTGACCAAGCAGATCTCAGAACTCACAGCCATTATAGTTACTACAGAGCTTATTACAGAGCTATTACAGAGTGTATGCTGATAACATTCAGTTAACAGATTTGGTGGGCAGACTGAGCACTCAACCAAATCAAGTCCTGAGAGCAGTGTGGTTGTTCTGTCCCTTTGTGGGCATGGTCTACATGTCTCTCCCTGAGTGTACCTAAGACTGCTGTATCTGTAGTCAGCTTCATCAATTGATGTTCACTCTGCCACAGGGACATGACTTCTGTATGATGGAGGCAGTCGTCAGAAAAGGCAGCAGCGAGTGTGCAGCTAATTGTCTGTTGTGACCTTGAGCAGAGAGCAGATGTCATAGAGTATATTATGAGGCTGCGCATGTCTGCTGCTTTGAATATAGATTGCTGTCATTGCAATACCCTTTTAGAATCCATGGGAATATGAAATATTTTGTCAGAACAATTGAATGTTTTACTGTGCATATTTGTCATACCCATAGTTTTGCAATTCTTTGATTAGGACTGACTCAAGCTATTTTTATTTGCAAGTGTTTTGTGCATATTCACATTTAGTTTTGTGTAAGGTATAGATAACATCTAAGTTACTTTTTTGTGCATTTTCCTGTATAAATCTAGTGTGTAGGAACCCCATACTACATGTCTCCTGAACTGTGTCAAGGTGTGAAGTACAACTTCAAATCAGACATCTGGGCTATGGGCTGTGTCATTTTTGAAGTCTTAACTCTGACCAGAACATTTGATGCTACGGTATGTGCCCTGCTTATCTTTTACCCCCATTGTCTAATTGATACACATTTGCCTGTTATTATCATTTGTTCTAATGTTAAATACACGGCATTGGCTGATTATGCTCTGTTGATGTCACTTTAATGCATTTCCGGTTGACGGTTGCTGCTTGTGTCCATGTAGAATCCGCTGAACCTGTGTGTGAAGATAGTGCAGGGAAACTGGACCATGGAGGTCAACTCTGATGTGTATTCCTCGGCGTTGATCAAGCTGGTGTACGAATGCTTAGATCAGGTGAGGAACCCGTCAGCAATGTGTACGGTATACTGTCATTTCAGTCTTTCATGGCTGTCATCGTCAGTGCGATAGAATGTAGCATCACCCTAAGCATACACTGTATGTAGGGAATCAGTTGATGTACGATATTACCACACATTTTCTACATGGAGAAATATGTGTGATGGATGGTAATGTAATGTAAGATACATTGATTTGCAGGATCCAGAAAAGAGACCCACTGCTGAGGAGATTCTGGACCAGCCAATCATCTCCTGCCGCAAGCAGTGAGTCTCGTGAATGGGGGAGAGAATGTGGTGGGATGTCTGAAAGATTGAGAAGATTGTGTGATTGTTCAAATAGGTGTATAGACGTCATCAAAACTGCTGTTTTCATTGCGTAAACAACCTCTTTTTGTTTCAGGGAGCTTGAGGACAGAGTTGCCTTGCTGAACTCAGCAATGAAAAAACCAAAGTATGTTGAACACATTCTCACCTAATCATGTAAATGTGGAATTTGTAAGACGATTTTGTTTAATTAAGATATTTTGTGACTTGTCTATAGGTTGAGCACTGTGACTGAGAGCCCTGTTGCTGTAGTGACAACACGCTCTAGGGAGGTGTATTTCTGGGGAGGGGGAAAGTTCACACCCCAGAAACTGGATGCCTTTAAAGGAGGCAGCGGTGCCCAGCATGTTTGTGCAGGGGAGACCCACTTTGCTGTGGTTACCGTGGAGAAAGAGCTGTACACTTGGGCTGTGAGTACCATGCTGTTCCTTTAAGTCCAAGGCAGAAAATACATTACAAGAACTTTGAAGTTGTTTTTGTTGATTAAACATGTGCTCTTTGACGTCCTGCTTCCATTTTAGAGTGTCCAAGGCGGGGCCAAGATGGTGGGCCAGCTGGGCCATGGAGACCAGGCCTCGTACCGGCAGCCACGCAAGGTGGAGAGGCTCCAGGGAAAGGCCATCCGTCAGGTCGCGTGTGGAGCAGATTTCACCGCCTGTGTCACTGGTGAGTTGTGTGTCTGTGTGGAGCACTACTTCTGTGCCAGTAGAATAGGATGTTTACAATGGGAGGGCTCTGTTGTTGTTTTTTAACAACAGAGATAAACAATTCAGACAGCAATTTGCAACCCTGTGTCATACAATACGATTTGGTCGTGTTTGACGACATGCTGTTGATGTGTTTGGTTTCAGATGAGGACCAGATGTACATGTTTGGTTCTGACTACTATGGCTGTATCGGAGTGGAGAACGAGCAGGGCATGGAGGTGCTAGAGCCCGTGCTGTTGGATTTCTTTGAGGAGCGACCTGTCAGGCAGGTGTCCTGTGGGGACAACCATGTGGTTGTGCTGACCCACAGTGGAGATCTCTACTCCTGGGGCTGTGGAGAGCATGGTATGTACCAGAGCATTGATACTGAGCAACAAGGTAGTACTTCATGTCTACCACCATGCCTCTCTCAAGCTCCATATCCTATCTGTTGTCCCTCCTTACCTTGGCCAGTAGATGGCGCTACGATGATGCGGAACATAATTAATTTAAGTTATTTTCCTCAGGGCGTCTTGGCCTGGACTGTGAGGATGACTTTAACTCACCCATGCAAGTAAGATCCTGCCCTTTCTTTTTCAGCAGAGAGCTTGAACACATATCATGTAAATATGCTTATGGAGAAAGGGGCAATGACGTCTCAATTTTATTGTCGAGACAAATTAATGGAAATGTGTTTTGAGTCCACCGTTTAAATCAGTAGGAAGCATAATGTTGTGTATCGTCTGGCGTTCACAGGTGGAGATCCCCAAAGGAGCCATTATCTCATCCGTGTCCTGTGGCCTTGACGGAACCTTTTTCCTGACAGAGTCTGGCAAAGTCCTGGCCTGTGGGAACAACGATCTGAACAAGCTGGGTCTGAACCTGGGAGTCTCTGGCCTCAAAAACCTTCCTGGAGAGGTACAGCACCACATTCCTCATACCAAGATCCACTCACAGGCTCTTCTCATTCCTTTAAAATAAGGTATAACACCAGTAATGGTGGAGAATTTAAGTTTTCCTCCTTTTCCAATGTCAGGCCTACCAGGGGATTCCATACACCACCACACTCACTCTGGTCAAGCAGCTGGCCAGGTATAAGATCCAAATCATTTCAGCTGGGAAGACTCACACTGCTGCCATTGACGGTACAGCGACCAGACTCTCTCCTGTCTCTTTCCTTGAGCACCCAATGATTATATATATTTTTTAAACATTTTAGCCATTTAGCAGACGCTCTTATCCAGAGTGACTTACAGTTAGTGCATTCATCTTAAGATAGCTAGGTGGGAAGTATATTGATTTTTATATCAAAACATGGTTCTGATTGAACTCTGACATTGCAGAACGTGGGCGGCTGATGACCTTTGGGTGCAACAAGTATGGTCAGCTGGGTGTAAAGGACTTCAAGAAGCACCAGGGTGTCCAGCTGCTGTTGGGGTCTTTCGGGGGGAAGGTGGTCAGCAAAGTGTCTTGTGGAGATGGCTTCACCATCGCAGCCACGAAGGGTCAGAAACACAACTAAACTTGAACATTCTCTGTTGCAGCATGTTGTTGTCAGCCTTATTCAAAAATGGATCAAACAGCTTTTCCTCATCAATCTACACACAATACCCCATAATGACAAAGACATTTTAGCAAATTTATAAAAATATCACATTTATGTAAGTATTCAAACCCTTTAATCTGTACATTGTTGAAGTACCTTTGGTACAGAGCATAAACCCTACAAGTTTGGCACACCTGTATTTGGGGAGTTTCTCCCATTCTTCTCTGCATTCTTCTCTTCTCAAAACCTGTCAGGTTGGCTGGGGAGCATCGCTGCACAACTATTTTCAAGTCTCCAGAGATTTTGGATCAGGTTCAAGTCCGGGCTCTGGCTGGGCCACTCAAGGACATTCAGAGACATGTCCCGAAGCCACTCCTGCATTGTCTTGGATGTGTGCTTAGTGTCGTTGTCCTGTTTGAAGGTGAACCTCCATCCCAGTCTGAGGTTCTGAGCACTCTGGAGCAAGTTTTCATCAAGGATCTCTCTGTACTTTGCTCTGTTCATCTTTCCCTCGATCCTGATTAGTCTCCCAGTTCCTGTAGCTGAAAAACATCCAAACAGCATGATGCTGCCACCACCATGCTTCACCGTAGGGATGGTGCCAGAGTTCCATTTAGGTTTCATCACCAGAGAATCTTGTTTCTCATAGTCTGAGAGTTCTTTAGGTGACTTTTGGTCAACTCCAAGCGGGCTGTCATGGGCCTTTTACTGAGGAGTGGCTTCCGTCTGGCCTCTCTACCATAAAGGCCTCATTGGTAGTGCTGCAAAGATGGTTGTCCTTCTGGAAGGTTCTCCCATCTCCACAGAGGAACTCTAGAGCTCTGTCAGAGTGACCATCGGATTCTTGGGTCACCTCCCTGACCAAGGCCCTTCTCCCCCGATTGCTCAGTTTTGCCGGGCTGCCAGCTCTAGGGAGTTTGGTTGTTCCAAACTTTTTAAGAATTATGGAGGCCACTGTGTTCTTGGGACCTTCAATGCTGCAGACATTTGTACACTTCTCAAGTTCTGTGCCTCGACACAATCTTGTCTCGGAGCTCTATGGACAATTCCTTCGACCTCGTGGCTTGGTTTTCGCTCTGACATGCACTGTCAACTGTGGGACCTTATATAGACAGGTTTTCAACTCATCTCTAATCAATTCAATTTACCACAGGTGGACTCCAATCAAGTTGTGGAAACATCACAAGGATGATCAATGAAAGTAGGATGCACCTGAGCTCAATTTTCGAGCCACATAGCAAAGGGTCTAAATACTTATGTAAATAAGGTATCTGTTTTTTATTTTTAATAGATTTGAAAAAATGTTTAAAAACCTGTTTTTGCTTTGTCATTTTGGGGTATTGTGTGTAGATTGATTTGGGGAAAAATATGTTTATCCATTTTAGAATAAGGCTGTAACATAACAAAATGTGGAGAAAGTCAAGTGGTCTGAATACTTTCCGAATGCACTCTATCCAGCTTTTTTTTCTTACTTTATTCTGTTAGCTGGGAGTCATCTGACCTACATGAGTAGGACTCAAAATTATGGAGAATACTGGTAGCACCTCAGGAACAGGATTCCTGTTTCCAGGTGCTGGAAGGATGGATATTGGCTAATTATCTGTGGACCAATAGATTATTTCTCTCTGATCCTTTCAGACAATCAGATCTTTGCCTGGGGAAACGCAGGAAATGGACGCCTGGGAATGCCCGCTGACAAGGGCTTTGGCTCGGAGGTTTGCCCTGCTTTACCACGACCCATTTTCGGCTCCCTCCACCATGTGCCAGACCTCTCCTGTCGCGGCTGGCACACCATTCTCATCATGGGTTAGCCACTAGCCACTTACTTCTGTTCTAACACCAGCTAATCATTTGTTGAAAAATACAGTTGAGATTGATTGATTCTGTTCTCTGTTTCAGAAAAGGTTCTCAATTCTAAAACTATACGCTCAAACAGCAGTGGACTTTCAATTGGCTGTGGTAAGTAAGATGGCCATGGTCTCTCTGGTTTCATTATCCCTCCCTCCCTGGTTACATTACATTCACAATGTGAACATGTACAAAGTTTTATACCAGTATGGTAATGTACTGACCATGTGGTGTGTCCTGGTGTTTGTCGGTGCACACTAAGGGCTAGGCCAAGCCTCTACCACAACTGTGGATCTGGAGAGTGAGCCAGGCTCAGAGACAGGGCTGCGTGAAGGGGGCCTGGGGGGCACTAAGGAGGCTGACACAGACGAGCGACGCATCGAGACCTCCATGATGTCTATAACGAACCAGACCGGCGACAGCTCCTGCCCCTTCTGGCTGCGCAAGGTTTGTAATCAAAACCACAAAGCATAATGAAAGCCAAAACAGAGAGGGTTATGGCCACTGAATGTTGTTTGTGTCCCTCCCTGTCCATCTTCCCTAACAGGAGCTCCAGGATGCAGAGTTCATCCCGATGCCAGAGGATTTCAGAGGCTCCATGCCTGGCCCAGTGGCTCCTTCTTTCCCTGAGAGCGTTACACTGCCTTACGAGGAGCTGCAGGAGCTGAAGGCTGCAGCCGCTGCTGCCGCCACTGAGAAAGAGCTCCCGGTAATGACCACCGCATGTCTGGATCCTCGATACTTGACTACATCCCCATGCCAATGCCTCAACCTAACCAAGTGTTGTTTCTTTAGACTGCTCGTATGGGCTGTGACAGGGTCAATGGGTTTGAGGAGGCAGGAGCCTGTAAGAAAGGGGAGGTGCCAACTTGCTGCAGAGGAAGCAGTGAGGTAGCACAGGTATGTGCAAGATAAGCCCTTACACACATTGTAACAGCACAAGACTGCACCAGACAGTAGTCTGAACATACCGCAACAACTACAGAGAAACACAGAACAAACACGAGCAGCTACGATATGTTCACAGACTACTGTCTGGTGCAGTCTTATGCTGTTACAGTTACTATTTTCTTTTACAGTTGCGAGAGACAGTCAGTCGTCAAGAGGCAACCATCCAGTTGTTACAGAAGCAGGTAAGCGTTACTCACTACAGACTGTCTAGCACCTGTGAGCAAAGTTGTGTAGTAACACCGAGTCGAGTCCCTATTCTGTAAAACCGCTCAACTCCATTGCTTTGCAGACAGATAAGTGTTATCAAGTGTTGTTCTCTATGATAACAGTTCAGTGATCAGCTCAAAGAGAACGAGAGACTCTGGACAGCAATCAACCGTCTGACCTTGCGAGAGGCAGGAACTGAAAATAACTGCAACCACCAATCCGGTCACAGGCCTGTGGAGGGACAGGGAGGAGCCTCCAATCATGACGGGGACATATCTGATGGGGCAAATCCGTGAGAAAAAAAGACGGAATCTGTGCTATACTATGCAGTGAGTGGTGGTGGCTCTGTGCAGTTAAGTCCATCCAAACAGGTCCTGTAGATGGAGTGGCTAGGCCATATTGAGAAGAGGAATATGTTAGCAAGCCAGTTCCATTGGTGAACGGCAGGGAGAAGTAGGTTTAAGAAATTACTAAAGGGATGAATAGTCTGAGAGTCAATTGTGTTCTCCTTAACTAGGAACAGCTAGCTGATTAATGGATGCCCACTGACCTCATCCACTTGCAAGAGAGGTCTCGCTTTTCACATTGCGTTACATCATATTTCTTCGATATACTCCAATCTGCATGATAACGTATAAATATACATGAGAGATACCCTGTATGAACACTTTCATGTTGTAAGTTATAATTAAGTGACAGTGACAGGAAAAGGCCCACAGCATCTGATCTGCTGTGATCTGGACATAGACAGACTGACATCTTGGCTTGATTCAACATTAAGCAACCAACTTCTTGCAGTGTTATGTAGGCTAATGTGAAATATGAATAAATACTTTGGTAGTAATGATAATGTTGTCACTGACTGACTACTGTCAACTGAGGTCTAGGATTGCGTTTTGTCCCACATTTTAATTGATGATCACAAATGGGCACAGCTTACTGTAGAGAGAAGATCGTTTGGTGTTCTTCCATTGTTTTTGATATATATATATATAATCCTGTTTTATCTTGCAGTTATTTCTTGTGGTTATTAAAACCAATGTGAATTTATAGTACTGCGTTTTTTGCTCATTCCTCTGGAAAGCCCTGAGCCCTATTTTTGATAACCTACCAATGTTCTTCATATGTGATGCTGTTCTAAACAAAATACTAAATACTAACTAAAAGGCATATCGAATATAGCCTTAGAAAGATATACCAGATATAGTATATTTTATATAAAATTTACCAAAGATGTGTTTAGTTTTAACATTTAAGTATTTACAATGTTGTGTCTTTCATGAACAGCTTGCTATACTGTATCTGCAAAAATGCCATGTGAAATGTGAGGTTCACTTTTCAAACTACTGATTCATTATAGACAATCACTTGTCTTTTTATTGCCTTAAGATGATAACCTTGAATTTGTTTGAACCAGTATTTAAAGTGGAGGAAATTAACCATCAAATTGCAATGTTCCTTCTGTAATACTTAATGTCATGAGAACAGTTCTAGAATTTGAGAAAAGCTTGTCTTCGTAAACTTCATGGTAATACTGTGTTTTTTTTCTATGACATTTTTCCTGTTTTTGAGTATTCATTTAATCATTATTTTTTACACTATTTGTGAAAAGTGTAATATTCAGATTTGGTGTATTTCTTTACTCTGGGTGGTGTGTGTATGTAAGGTTTTAAGTGTTCTTTACCAATGGCTTATAAGCTTGCAACTCTTTTGGTTAGTGCAGTTTATTGATACAGTACAACACTGGTGGAATTTTCTTCGTCCATGCAAGAGAAAATGATGTCCCTATTCCCTAGTGCTTTTGCATACCCTTTAAACCAAAGATTGTGTTGTGATGAATTGTGCACAAAATATAAAACAAAATGTGCCTTTAGAATAGGATAGACATTTTATACAGTTTGTTTGATGCTGATATTATGCCTATACTGTGTTTATTTTTGCAATCCATTGTTTCAATGGCTTATCTGACCCTATGCAATTGAGCGGGTGTAAGATGTTACAGTTGTCTAACTTTCCACCATTCACAGAGGAACCTTTGTTTTATGCTTCGTGTAAAAAATAAAAAACACAAACCATTTTGGTCTAATGAATTCAATGTTGAACCAAACACTGCAGAAAAAGCTAAATACACTGCTCAAAAAAATAAACTGAACACTAAAATAACACATCCTAGATCTGAATGAATGAAATATTCTTATTAAATACTTTTTCTTTACATAGTTGAATGTGCTGACAACAAAATCACACAAAAATTATCAATGGAAATCAAATTTATCAACCCATGGAGGTCTGGATTTGGAGTCACACTCAAAATTAAAGTGGAAAACCACACTACAGGCTGATCCAACTTTGATGTAATGTCCTTAAAACAAGTCAAAATGAGGCTCAGTAGTGTGTGTGGCCTCCACGTGCCTGTATGACCTCCCTACAACGCCTAGGCATGCTCCTGATGAGGTGGCGGATGGTCTCCTGAGGGATCTCCTCCCAGACCTGGACTAAAGCATCCGCCAACTCCTGGACAGTCTGTGGATGGAGCGAGACATGATGTCCCAGATGTGCTCAATTGGATTCAGGTCTGGGGAACGGGAGGGCCAGTCCATAGCATCAATGCCTTCCTCTAGCAGGAACTGCTGACACACTCCAGCCACATGAGGTCTAGCATTGTCTTGCATTAGGAGGAACCCAGGGCCAACCGCACCAGCATATGGTCTCACAAGGGGTCTGAGAATCTCATCTCGGTACCTAATGGCAGTCAGGCTACCTCTGGCGAGCACATGGAGGGCTGTGCGGCCCCCCAAATAAATGCCACCCCACACCATGACTGACCCACCGCCAAACCGGTCATGCTGGAGGATGTTGCAGGTAGCAGAACGTTCTCCACGGCGTCTGTCACGTGCTCAGTGTGAACCTGCTTTCATCTGTGAAGAGCACAGGGCGCCAGTGGCGAATTTGCCAATCTTGGTGTTCTCTGGCAAATGCCAAACGTCCTGCACGGTGTTGGGCTATAAGCACAACCCCCACCTGTGGACGTTGGGCCCTCATACCACCCTCATGGAGTCTGTTTCTGACCGTTTGAGCAGACACATGCACATTTGTGGCCTGCTGGAGGTCATTTTGCAGGGCTCTGGCAGTGCTCTTCCTGCTCCTCCTTGCACAAAGGCAGAGGTAGCGGTCCTGCTGCTGGGTTGTTGCCCTCCTACGACCTCCTCCACGTCTCCTGATGTACTGGCCTGTCTCCTAGTAGCGCCTCCATGCTCTGGACACTACGCTGACAGACACAGCAAACCTTCTTGCCACAGCTCGCATTGATGTGTCATCCTGGATGAGCTGCACTACCTGAGCCACTTGTGTGGGTTGTAGACTCCGTCTCATGCTACCACTAGAGTGAAAGCACCGCCAGCATCATTCAAAAGTGACCAAAACATCAGCCAGGAAGCATAGGAACTGAGAAGTGGTCTGTGGTCACCACCTGCAGAACCACTCCTTTAATGGGGGTGTCTTGCTAATTGCCTATAATTTACACCTGTTATCTATTACATTTGCACAACAGCATGTGACATTTATTGTCAATCAGCGTTGCTTCCTAAGTGGACAGTTTGATTTCACAGAAGTGTGATTGACTTGGAGTTACATTGTGTTGTTTAAGTGTTCCCTTTATTTTTTTGAGCAGTGTATATATTTTTTTATTAATTTCATTTGAACCCTTTTGCATACTGTCATTCATTTTGTTAGGCAGTATCAGACACTGTATTTCTAGTATTTACAATTAGGCGTGACATTTAAATAGTTACAAGTTTACCCTAGTTCCCCCCACTTTCAAAGGCAGTGTGAAAAATAATGTATGTAAACTAAAAACATGGGGCGCAACTTTCGCTGGGGATGGGGGGGAAATGTCGTTTTGTCCCTCCCAGTGTTAGCATTGGAATGTGATACAGGACCATGCGGACGCCTCTGAGCGGTCGGATAGGCTGTTTGGAGTGTTTGTCCGACTGGATAAACAAAATATACACACATATATATACAGTGGGGCAAAAAAGTATTTAGTCAGCCACCAATCGTGCAACTTCTCCCACTTAAAAAGATGAGAGAGGCCTGTAATTTTCATCATAGGTACACTTCAACTATGACAGACACAAAAATCCAGAAAATCACATTGTAGGATTTTTTATTAATTTATTTGCAAATTATGGTGGAAAATAAGTATTTGGTCACCTACAAACAAGCAAGATTTCTGTCTCTCAAAGACCTGTAACTTCTTCTTTAAGAGGCTCCTCTGTCCTCCACTCGTTACCTGTATTAATGGCACCTGTTTGAACTTGTTACCAGTATAAAAGAGAACTGTCCACAACCTCAAACAGTCACACTCCAAACTCCACTATGGCCAAGACCAAAGAGCTGTCAAAGGACACCAGAAACAAAATTGTAGACCTGCACCAGGCTGGGAAGACTGAATCTGCAATAGGTAAGCAGCTTGGTTTGAAGAAATCAACTGTGGGAGCAATTATTAGGAAATGGAAGACATACAAGACCACTGATAATCTCCCTCGATCTGGGGCTCCACGTAAGATCTCACCCGTGGGGTCAAAATGATCACAAGAACGGTGGGCAAAAATCCCAGAACCACACGGGGGGACCTAGTGAATGACCTGCAGAGAGCTGGGACCAAAGTAACAAAGCCTACCATCAGCAAGGGCATTGAAGATGAAACGTGGCTGGGTCTTTCAGCATGACAATGATCCCAAACACACCGCCCGGGCAACGAAGGAGTGGCTTCGTAAGAAGCATTTCAAGGTCCTGGAGTGGCCTAGCCAGTCTCCAGATCTCAACCCCATAGAAAATCTTTGGAAGGAGTTGAAAGTCCGTGTTGCCTAGCAACTGCCCCAAAACATCACTGCTCTAAAGGAGATCTGCATGGAGGAATGGGACAAGATACCAGCAACAGTGTGTGAAAGAAAACCTTGTGACGACTTACAGAAAACGTTTGACCTCTGTCATTGCCAACAAAGGGTATATAACAAAGTATTGAGATAAACTTTTGTAATTAACCAAAAACGTTATTTTCCACCATAATTTGCAAATAAATTAATTACAAATCCTACAATGTGATTTTTTGGATTTTTTTTCTCATTTTGTCTGTCATGGTTGAAGTGTACCTATGATGAAAATTACAGGCTTCTCTCATCTTTTTAAGTGGGAGAACTTGCACAATTGGTGGCTGACTAGATACTTTTTTACCCCACTGTATAATTATGTCCCCCCCACTTCTAAAACGAAAAGTTGTGCCCCTGCTAAAAACTACTCCAAAAGCCAAAATTCTTGATGTTCTTTCGAACAAACGTGTTATTTAGCTCTACAAAAATGTATTTAGTTTCGCATGCTTTTTATAAACATCAAAAATATGAAGCACTGCAAATGATTTGGCTTTTGTCAGTGGCAGAGGGCGGTGAGTTGCTTTTGTCAGTGGCAGAGGGCGGTGAGTTGCTTTTGTCAGTGGCAGAGGGCGGTGAGTTGCTTTTGTCAGTGGCAGAGGGCGGTGAGTTGCTTTTGTCAGTGGCAGAGGGCGGTGAGTTGCTTTTGTCAGTGGCAGAGGGCGGTGAGTTGCTTTTGTCAGTGGCAGAGGGCGGTGAGTTGCTTTTGTCAGCTGCGGTGGCGGGAGGTGGAGGGTGGCTCTTAATGTTCTTCTGACACTTGGGGATATGTTGCTCTGCTGGACCTGGGGCAAACTGGCGAGCACAGTGAGGGCAGGTCAAGTGTTCATCATTGTCTTGGATAGGTGGTTGGCCCTGCACAGCACCTGTTGCTGGAACATGGAATTGGCACAGATTGCGAATGAATACCTTGTTTCTGCCTCCAGTTGTTCTTCTTTAGCTGTAAATTAAGGCCAAAACCATATTTTCCAGAGGTGCATGATTGAGAAATTAGATAAATGTAATTATTTCTTCAGTAAGATAAATACTGTTGGGGAAAACTCCAGAAAGCTAGCTGAATCTAGCTTTCTGGTCGGCAGGACCAAGCAGATAGCTAGGTCCGGCTGGCCGGTTAGACAGCTAGGTGCGTCTGGTTGGCCAGCCAGATACCTGGGTCCTAGCTGTCTGGGCGGAATTTGGCCCCCATAAGAGTATAGTTGAAAATCCCTGTCATAACCATTCTAAGGATAGCCTTTCCAGTCCCTATTTAATTTTTGCTCTTGTGACTGACTGGTTCGAACCAGGTTTCCTGCATGTCACAATAATGTGTTAACCCACTTAGCTAAAATTTATAGGGATAACACCCTTGTGGGTGCTCTCCACAGTTTAGGAACCACTGATGTAAAGGACGGCATGCTGCTTGCCCGAGTACTGCTTTCCCTTGATTCAGCTCATATGGAGACTCAAACTCAGGACCTCTGCCTCGAAAACATGTGACGGCCCTCCTGACCCATGTGCTATTATAAAAGGCCTTCTTCAATTGCACAAGGAACAACACTTCAGGCTGAGGAGTGAGTTTCACAGATCTCCATCTGCTACACTAATACAAGTCTTCAAGATCCAGCAAGGTTACTCATCAAAAGAGTGTGAAGTGAGAAAAAGGGGTAAAATAAAAAAAATTTAAAAAAAAAGAGTGTGATTATGTGGTCCATGCCTATGTGATGAGAACCTTGCCTGAAACCTGAATACATGTTTTAGATTGTGTCACGCGTGTGCGTTGACACGCCGGTTAAAATACCAAGTTCAAATGTGAACCAACTGTATAAATTTAGGGGCATGTCGAGCACACATGAAACATTCATGGGAATTTAGCTAGCTTGCTGTTGACTAGCTCGACCTGAGAGATAAACATTTGGTTGTTATTTTACTTTACACGCTTATTATCCTTTTTTTTTGCTGGATATTTGTATTTCTTGTATTTTGTGTGACCCGGAGTCATACACAATTGTGTGTTTCTCTACAATGATTAATCCACAGATAAAATTGGAATCCTAGTTAGTTTTTAGTTCATCTTTGATAAATCTCTATTTGTTGGTCTTTCAAGCACCCATGTTGGTTTGTATGCTTGTGAAAACCAATGAGTAGATGGGAGAGCCGGGATGTACTGCTCAAATAGAACAAAGTTTTTAGCGTCCGTCAACATTGACAAGCACGAGCAGTGTGGATTAAATTATATATATATATATATATGAATAAATTGTACACAAAATTATTTTGCAATGCTTGCGCTTGCAACGTGGCTAGTTTGGTTTCCCTGTTAGATGTGTTTGTTTCAAGTCTCCGGCAAGGGTTCAAGTCTCCGGCAAGGGTATTCATTATGAGGGTAACGTGACTGACTGGCTTAAGACTTTGGTAGCCTGCTTAGCTAAAGCCTAGGTATTGGTCCTGTGACTTGGATGTGTCTCTTCAAGGAGGAGGTCAAATAAGCTAGTGGAAAGGCCTCCAATTTTTGGGAGATACCTCTACCCAAGGTAGAACAAAACACAACCATGTTTTTTCACACCTCTAATATCTCCCATTTATGAAATGGATGCTAGTGTAAAAATGGTTTACTGCAAAAGTGGTAGAATACATAGATATTGTGAGACACCCCCTAAACTAAAAAATATCAGAATAAGGCCTGGCTAAAGGGGGATGGGCCACATAAACTCATGTCACTAGAGCCAGACACATTTGTTTTCTTGGGTCCGATACCGATTCTGATTTTTTGGGGGGACAAAACTGACAGATACCAAAATATCTGCGGATATACTGTTTTACAGCAGGGAAATTAAAAAGTGTAAATATGGGTTATCTGTTGAATTATCTTCCTATACCGATATAGCAGTAAAAGGCCAATATCAGCCGATAATACATACAGTTGAAGTTGGAAGTTTACATACAACTTTGCCAAATACATTTAAACTCAGTTTTTCACAATTCCTGACATTTAATTTTTTATTTAACCTTTATTTAACCAGGAAGGACTCATTGAGATTAAAATCTATTTTTCAAGAGCGCCCTGGTCAAGATAGGCAGCACCAAGTCATTACAAAAAATTACAGACAGACAACATGAAAAACTACATGTAATCTAGTAAAAAACATTGCATTCACAAGAGTATAACAACATTTTTAAAAACCATCAAATTAAAAACGTTGACAGGTCAGGGAACCAGCCTCAAAATCCTTCATCAGTGATTTAAAAACACCAATCGGGACAAGTTCTTCCAGTTTAAAAGTATTTTGTAAGGTGTTCCAAGACATGGCGCAGAGTACATAAAAGCCCTTTTACCAAATTCAGTTCGGACATTTGGAACAGTTAGCAGGATAAAGTCCAGCGAACGAAGAGAGTACCCACCACATGTCTGAACAATAAAAATGCCCAAATAAAAATCCAAAATGGCTTTGTAAATAAAAGTATACCAGTGACTGAGCCTACGAGTGACTAGAGAAGGCCAGCCAACCCTGGTATACAAAGTCCAGTGGTGCGTTATGGTTTTGCAGTTTAAAATAAATCTCAAAGTGCCATGGTAAAGGGTGTCAATTGATCTCAAACACTGAGCGGAAGCATTCATATATAAAATATCCCCATAGTCTAGTAAAGGCATAAATGTAGCTGATACTAGCCTCCGTCTGGCTTCAAAAGAAAAACAGGCCAATTTCACCTTCAATTTTTTTGTAAATTGTTGAATATGCAATTGAAAAGAGAGGCCGTCATCAATTAAAATTCCAAGATATTTATGAGGTTACAACCTCAATCTGATCCTAAAAGTTAGGATCACCACTATTTTAAGAATGTGAAATGTCAGAATAATAGTAGAGAAAATTATTTATTTCAGATTTTATTTTTCATCACATTCCCAGTGGGTCAGAAGTTTACATACACTCAATTAGTATTTGGTAGCATTGCCTTTAAATTGTTTAACTTGGGTCAAATGTTTCGGGGAGTCTTCCACAAGCTTCCCACAATAAATTGTGTGAATTTTGTCTCATTCCTCCTGACAGAGCTGGTGTAACAGAGTCAGGTCTGTAAGGCCTTCTTGCTCGCACATGCTTTTTCAGTTCTGCCCACAAATGTTCTATGGGATTGAGGTCAGGGCTTTGTGATGGCCACTCCAATACCTTGACTTTTTTGTACTTAAGCCATTTTGACACAACTTTGGAAGGATGCTTGGGGTCATTGTCCATTTGGAAGACCCATTTGCAACCAAGCTTTAACTTCCTGACTGATGTCTTGAGATGTTGCTTTAATATATCCACATCATTTTCCACCCTCATGATGCCATCTATTTTATGAAGTGCATCTGTCCCTCCTGCAGCAAAGCACCCCCACAACATGATGCTGCCACCCCCGGGCTTCACGGTTGGGATGGTGTTCTTCGGCTTGCAAGTCTCCCCCCTTTCCCTCCAAACACAACGATGGTCATTATGGCCAAACACTTCTATTTTTGTTTCATCAGACCAGAGGACATTTCTCCAAAAAGTACGACCTTAGTCCCCATGTGCAGTTGCAAACTGTAGTCTGGCTTTTTTATGGCAGTTTTTGAGCAGTGGCTTCTTCCTTGCTGAGTGGCCTTTCAGGCTATGTCGATATAGGACTTGTTTTACTGTGGATATAGAGACTTTTGTACCTGTTTCCTCCAGCATCTTCACAAAGTCCTTTGCTGTTGTTCTGTGATTTATTTGCACTTTTCACACCAAAGTACGTTCATCTCTAGGAGACAGAACGTGTCTCCTCCTGAGCGGTATGACGGCTGCGTGGTCCCATGGTGTTTATACTTGTGTACTATCGTTTGTACAGATAAACATGGTACCTTCAGGCATTTGGAAATTGCTACCAAGGATGAACCAGACTTGTGGAGGTCTACCATTTTTTTCTGAGGTCTTGGCTGATTTCTTTTGATTTTCCCATGATGTCAAGCAAAGAGGCACTGAGTTTGAAGGTATGCCTTGAAATACATCCATAGGTACACCTCCAATTGACTCAAATTATGTAAATTATTCTATCAGAAGCTTCTAAAGCCATGACATAATTTTCTGGAATTTTCCAAGCTGTTTAAAGGCACAGTCAACTTAGTGTATGTCAACCTCTGACCCACTGGAATTGTGACACAGTGAATTATAAGTGAAATAATCTGTCTGTAAACAATTGTTGGAAAAATGACTTGTGTCATGCACAAAGTAGATGTCCTAACCGACTTGCCAAAACTATAGTTTGTTAACAAGAAATCTGTGGAGTGATTGAAAAACAAGTTTTAATGACTCCAACCTAAGTCTATGTAAACTTCAACTGTATAAAACTTTGATCAACTTGTAATAATAGTTTGTAAACTTGATACAAATACAATGAATGCAATTTTTACCATATTGAAACTGAATATATAAATATTGAATTTAAATTGAATTTGAAAACTGAATGCTGTATTCATTCAATTCAGTTTCAATTAATGAAATACAAGATCATTTAATGTATTCAATTATTATATTTGTGCATTACAAATTCCAAAATATTTATTTCAAATTCAATATCCTAATACACATTTAAAAGTATGGAATTTAAATACAATTTCTGTTGGCATGGAAATAGCTCCGTTAATTTGGAGTGAGGGTCTATTTTGGCTCATTATTGGTGGTGTCACAGCTTCTCCTCTGTTGACAATGGATTATGGAATGTTCCTTCCTACAAGTTCTGCCAGCTGTTCTTCAGGGGGCCTGGAGATGCAGTTCTCGCAGACAGGAGATCCCCAGGTGCTGATGGAGAACGTGCCAATGTGTTTCACAGAGAAGGAGAGCAAGGAACTTTGCAATGGGAGGCAGCCCATCATCAAGCCCAACGTGGAGATGAGAAGTATACCACCTCTCGTAAGCAAAATTATTGTACCCTTCAATATTTCCATAATTTAAATTTGCACCTCATTCCTATTTATTTCCCTCAGTTTTTCTCCTCATGCAACTTCCCACCAGGAGTACCTTCAAGGGCAGATTGAGGTGAGCATGAATAGTCTGTACTCTTGCACTATTTTAAAAAGACAATGGTGTTCCTGCTGCCTTCTTTGAAAGACCAATCAATAGGAAGGATCAATTTCACCAAATCTGTTGTGTATTGATATGAGAGTTAATTCCTCTAGGTCGGTATGTGTTTTTTATTCCCTTGATCTCAGTTATTGTGTTCAACTGGCATGGAGGGACATGGCCTCTTAATGTACTTAAAGTCCCCGCCTCCTTTGCATGTCGTGGTGAATGTCATTCCTCAATCTCATTTCAATTCATTTTTTATTGAGTAGTCATACTTTGTATAAGTTGCTCATTAGTTCCTTATGGTACAATTACTGTCATGGTCAAGTATAATTGGCGTTAAGTCGCAAACAGTTGCAATCAAATTCAGTGACAGCCTCCGTAGGGAGTGTTGCAGCCTGGTAAGCTCGATCTTCATGCCAGTTACCCTTCCAGTGTGCCCACGGCCACCCATCCATTGCCCAGATGGTAAACGTACGCCACTTGAATGATCAAGAGGTACCGCAATAGACATACACAGAATAATGATTAGCTAACCTGTTTAATGATGCTGTCACTGCAGACTTATGTAAAACAGTACTCTGCTCCACTAAATATTCCTCTTAACAAAAATACCAATGACAGTCTTGTGCCACAATCAGAATTTGCTCTATGCCAAACTTAATTTTACTTGGAAACAATTATTTTTTCACAAGAACAACCCAAACCAAACTTAAGAAAACTGAAAAGAATGTACAAAGCCTGGGAACTATATGGAAATAGATGACTACATTGTCAAATAATAAAATATCAATTTAAATATGATTTCTGCCAAGAGATTTCCCTCATTAAATGAGAAATGTATTGTCATTGCTGATCTTTTCACTTTTTTTAATGCCTTTATAGCTACAGAAAAATACAAGACACCCAAAATGAGATCAAAGTGAAAACGTTTTTTAATAAAAAACAACCATGTACCTGACATATTGGGGAAATGTTATTTTCACCTAACAATATCTGAATGTTTGAAGGGGAGTTTTTGTGCACTCATTAAACATGTAATGTTTATTTTCATACAGTATTAGTCATTTACTACAGCAAAAATAGTAACAAGAATATTGAATGAGAAAATATCAGACCAATATGTATCAAAGTACATTTGGTTGTATTTCTAATAAAAACAAATAGTGCCAGAGATAAGGGGCTGGTAAAAAAACTGAAGCTGAAAGAAGACAAATAATTGTACATTTAAATTGTAAAGGGAGCCCCCCCCATCCAAAAAAAACCTGTTGTTTCACAAATTGTACAGCAAACACCATTTCCCAAAAGTCCTCAACATGATGGTCCTCGTTTCATTGATGGGTTTACTCAATCAGCTTCTTCGCCTTGAAGAAACGCCGCAGATAGAAGACCTGCCATGTTGCCAGCCCAATTAGACAGCACATAGAGAAGATACTGAAGTACAGGACACGCGTGTTGGTGGATTCTGCAATGTGAGGGAAAATATATTTAACTGAATAACAGGTGTGAGTTCATTTAAACCAAGGTTTTACTCCTTTCACAAGACCAGCCAAAGAAAGATTGTGAATCATATGAAACACTGACCATTTTCTGGTAGAGTGAAAACTTGGACCATAAGTTCTACCTTTCTTTCATACATCACTTACCATTTGTGTCCCTCATTTCCTCTTCACGCTTCTTCATGTAGGCAAAATCATTCACAATGGACTCCGATAAGTCCTCGAGGCGTCTTAGTTCAACTTCTAGGGGCTTCAGCTTCTCAACTTTTGCAATCTGAAAAAGAGCACCATACATAATAAACCCATGATTATGCGCTGGTTGGTTTGAGCCTTGAATGCAGATTTTTTTCCCACCTTTATTTAACCAGCTGATTGGCTGACAGCTGTGGTATATCAGACCCTATACAAAACATATATTTTTACTGCTCTAATTACATTGGTAACCAATTAATAATAGCAATATGGCACCTCTGGGCTGTATCCAGAATAGCCCTTAGCTGTGGTATATTGGCCATATACCACACCTCCTCATGCCTTATTGCTTAATTCACCACTGGATAAACTTAATCACATTAATAGGGTAGGATATAGAATTAGTGTATGACATATGCATTGTGGACTGGATAAAGATCTGTGTGAGCATGCAAGAATTTTATGCAGCATGTTTAAGTCTTCATAATGCACAGCAGCTACAATGCTTTCAGAAGTTGACAGTTAAGAGAAAGTTAGTATTTCTTAATTTCCAATACAAACAAGAAATGGAGAAAGCTTAGCCATCTCACATTGTTTGTATTTTCTAATGTTGAGACCTCATGCTGACTCATGGCAAGCCACAACAAATCTGATCCAGATGGACCTGGAGAAAGGCGGATGGGCAGTTGGCACTTACCTCTTCGTAATTCTTTGCCTCCACACCATGCTTCATGTCTAAATTGACTAGCTGGTCTGGGACCCTTCCAGTACCTAGACCACAGAAGGAAAATAATTATTGTACATGGGCCAAACATTCCAGGAAATGCAACCTGCTCTCAGAGCATTTCATATTATGTATGTAAATTCACCACAGTTATTTTCGTATATGACATGGTACAATTTACAAATCGTACAATATGCCACAAATTTGCTAAATGTTAGGAATGTTAGGTATGTTACGAATTCCAATTTGTTGTTGCTAACGATAGCTAGGTAACTAAGGCAAACGTTTCCTAGCTGGCTAACGATAGCTAGCTGGCTAAAATGAGTTGGGTTAAGGTTAGGTTAAAGGGTTAGCTAGTAGTTGCAAAGTTGCTAAAAAGGTAGTCCCCGTTATACGCCCTCTCATCCACCATCCCTTCCTCCTTTTGTTCTTGTTTTAAATTGCCTTCTGTCTTATGTAACGAACGCAGCATATCATACTAATTTCAGTGTTACGTCTAGTCTATGAGACCAGGCTGGGAAATTACTATTTCCCACTGCCAAATCCGGCCCAGTCTGCAAATTGTGTTTAATCATATATACTCCAAGCTTTTAACTTAAACAACCCAGGCCCATTGATACATTAGACCACATCTGTGACACATCTGGTTAAAAACACACTCACCTAGGGGGGATTTGCTTTCAAAGCAAACCTCAAACATATCATAGTCCTCAGTTGTAAAGGCAAATTTTCCCTTTGAAGCATCCTCCTTGGAGTACAAGGTGTGACCTGATGAATCTGTGATCTGAAATGGAAAATAATTAAACGTGGTAGGTACATTGCACATGTTTGACCAAGATAGACATGCATGAATCTAAGTCAACTAGCTAACGCGTTTACATTTTTAAACCCTAGCTACATCATGTTTAATACTTGCATCTAGATATTGATGGCTATTGAAGTCCTTTGCAGTATTCAGTTAAACCAAGCTGACAGCATTTTATTTGGCTAGCTAGCTAACTAACTACATTAGCCAGTGGCTGTTCTATACTGGTTAGCCGTACCGGTTAGCCGCTAGTAGCTACTTAACCCAGACCTGCCCAGTGAAAATTTAACTATTGGCATTGTTTGATACTAGCTAGGTGGTGTAAGTTACATATTCGAGGCTTCCATGTCAAAAAGTTACGCTAACACTGATTTGATACAGTCTAGCTAACGTTAGCAAGCTATCTAGCGTTATACGTGTTACCTTGAGATTGGTTTTCGCATTTGGTTGGTCGCTAACTTCGTATTCGCCTGTAACCAGCACGTCTTTGTGGATCTCTTCCCGCAAACATTTTCTAAGATTCACCGGTAAATAGAACGTAATAGAAAAGGTCGAATCAAAAATCACAGAAACAAGTATTAGTAATATACAAAATCTAGACATGCTGTAGCTGGCTCTGTACGCTACAGTCAGTCACCACCAAGCTAGCTCGATACTAAATGATGCAAAAAAAAAACACGAAATGATGCTCAGTTCCGGGTTAAGTCACGTGATCGCATCGCCCCGCAGCCCTTTTTTACAAGCGCAAAGTGCGCAACATCGTCAACATTATCAAAAAACCGTCATACTGTTGCTGCTTTGTACCCATTGTATTTTCAGTTACTTGACTTGCACCGTTTTCTAGTAATAACTACGAAATAAATGAAAATACTAATAATGTTATTTAATGGTTAATTACTGGTAGATCGAGCAGAGCTCGGCACCGGGCGCCTGCACCATAACATTTGGAATGGTGACATTTGCGCGATTGGTTTTATATCGCTCATTTGCACGTCACGTCAATGATTCATGTCACCGTGTGGGACTGTGGGTCAATGAACCTTTTCGGAGTGGGCGCCCTGATTATAGTTTGTGAGCTAGGCAGGCTACTGCCTGGGAAGGTCTCCCACTCAGAAGTAAAAGATGGGGGTGGGGGTGGGTTGACCTCAGGTCTCCCCACTGGAAGCCCAAGGTAGTGGGAGCGGGGAAGCTTTCAAATAGTACTAATGCAATTAGTAAAATCAGTCACACTACGAAATGCTACCAAATAAACCACAATGCATTCATAATACTGAGAATATATAGTTTCCCCCTGGCTACCCCAACTCTAGCTAACGGCTCCGCACCCCCCCGCAGCTACTTGCCCAAGCCTCCCCAGCTTCTCCTTCACCAAATCCAGATAGCAGATGTTCTGAAAGAGCTGCAAAACCTGGACCCGTACAAATCAGCTGGGCGAGACAATCTGGACACTCTCTTTCTAAAATTATCTGCCGCCGTTTTTGCAACCCCTATTACCCCTAGTCTGTTCAACCTCTCTTTCGTATCGTCCGAGATTCCTAAAGATTGGAAAGCTGCCTCGGTCATCCCCTCTTCAAAGGGGGTGACACTCTAGACCCAAACTGTTACAGACCTATATCCATCCTGCCCTGCCTTTTTAAAGTCTTCGAAAGCCAAGTTAATAAACAGATCACTGACCATTTTCTCCGCTGTGCAATCCGGTTTCCGAGCTGTCTGTCAATCACCGTATTATTATTGGCAGACTCAACAACCTTGGTTTCTCAAATGACTGCCTCTCCTGGTTCAGCAACTACTACTCAGATAGAGTTCAGTGTCAAATCGGAGGGCCTGTTGTCCGGACCTCTGGCAGTCTATATGGGGGTACCATAGGGTTCAGTTCTTGGGCCGACTCTTTTATCTGTTATATAGCAATGATGTCGCTCTTGCTGCGGGTGATTCCTTGATCCATCTCTACGCAGACGACACCATTCTGTATACATCTGGCCCTTCTTTGGACCCTGTGTTAACAAACCTCCAAACGATCTTCAATGCCATACAATACTCATCCCGTGGCCTCCAACTGCTCTTAAACGCTATTAAATCTAAATGCATGCTCTTCAACCGATTGCTGCCCGCACCCGCTCGCCCGACTAGCATCACTACTTTGGACGGTTCCGACCTAGAACATGTGGACAACTATAAATACCTAGGTGTCTGGCTAGACGGTAAACTCCCCTTCCAGACTCATATTAAGCATCTCCAATCCAAAATTAAACCTAGAATCTGCTTCCTATTTCGCAACAAAGCCTCCTTCACTCACGCTGCCAAAAATACCCTCGTAAAACTGACTATCTTACCGATCCTCGACTTCGGCGATGTAATTTACAAAATAGCCTCCAACACTCTACTCAGCAAACTAGATGCATTCTATTACAGTGCCATCCGTTTTGTCACCAAAGCCCCATATACCGCCAACCACTGCGACCTGTATGCTCTTGTCAGCTGGCCCTCACTACATATTCGTCGCCAGACCCACTGGCTCCAGGTCATCTATAAGTCTATGCTAGGTAAAGCTCCGCCTTATCTCAGCTCACTGGTCACCATAACAACACCCACCCGCAGCACGCGCTCCAGCAGGTATATTTCACTGGTCATCCCCAAAGCCAACACCTACTTTGGCCGCCTTTCCATACAGTTCTCTGCTGCCAATGACTGGAACGAATTGCAAAAATCGCTGAAGTTGCAGACTTCTATCTCCCTCACTAACTTTAAGCATCAGCTATCTAAGCAGCTTACCGACAGATGCAGCTGTACACAGCCCATCTGGAAATAGCCCATCCAATTACATACCTCATCCCCATATTGTTTTTATTTACTTTTTATTTTGCTCTTTTGCACACCAGTATTTCTACTTGCACATCATCATCTGCACATCTTTCACTCCAGTGTTAATTTGCTAAATTGTAATTACTTCGCTACTATGGCCTATTTATTGCCTTACTCCCTAATCTTACCTCATTTGCACACACTGTGTATAGATTTTTCTATTGTGCTATTGACTATAAGTTTGTCTATCTCATGTGTAACTCTGTGTTGTTGTTTTTGTCGCACTGCTTTGCTTTATCTTTTCCAGGTGTAACGGCCGTTGGTGGTGGAAGAAGGTGAGGACCAATGCGCAGCGTGGTAAGTGTCCATCTTTTTAATAAAGTAAATGAACACTGA
This sequence comes from Oncorhynchus clarkii lewisi, assembly GCF_045791955.1. Taxonomy (NCBI): domain Eukaryota; kingdom Metazoa; phylum Chordata; class Actinopteri; order Salmoniformes; family Salmonidae; genus Oncorhynchus; species Oncorhynchus clarkii. Next base: position 41,766,686 of record NC_092165.1, read on the forward strand.
ACAAAAACAACAACGCGAATGCACAAAACAGTTCTGTCTGGTGCAGTTACAAACACTCAACAGAAAACAATCACCCACAACTCAAGGGTGAAAACAGGCTACCTAAGTATGGTTCTCAATCAGGGACAACGATTGACAGCTGCCTCTGATTGAGAACCATACCAGGCCAAGCACAGAAATCCCAAATCATAGAAAAAAGAACACAGACTGCCCATCCCAACTCATGCCCTGACCATACTAAAACAAAGAGGTCACCAGGTCGCAGTTGTAAATGAGAACTTGTTCTCAACTGGCCTACCTAGTTAAATAAAGGTGAAATAAAAAATAAATAAAAATAGCCTATGTTGCTATGTTGCTTGCTATGCTATTCCGTTTTCTGTTTAACTAGCTTACATAACATTGGGTATAATTTCACACAGTTTCATCATGATGATGTGTGTAGCCTGCAGCAAAAAGATTATAACCTACATAGCACATTATTGATTTGGTTAACTTTCATTGATGTGACATCATAAAGGTTTTCTTTGATTTTATTGACTAGGTTCTGAGCTCAGTAAGATTAATTTCCAATGCTGTAGGCTAACTTAAAAGATGTCTATATTATGCTGATATTTTGTATCTTTTGTGATATATTGAGTCTTTTGGTGTGTCTTTTGCCTTGAATTAGCCAAACAGGTTGTATGTTCCGTTTGGTTACTATTCTGAAAGTTTGATAAATTGTGCATAATGACATGTATATTTAATTGTGCAACAAATGTATTTAAGGTGTTAGACTCATGTACTGTATTTCAATACAAATTCAGGGGAACTTCTGAAATATTTTTGCGCACCCTCTGGCAATGGCTAGCATGAGGAGCCATGTACCTCCTCAGTCACACAGGCTGTTTGAAATGATCTCGGAGCCTCAGGTGGAGAAGCCACCCACCTCCTCAGCCATACAGGTGTCTTCACAAATGTTGTCTGAGCCTGAGGATGAGGATGAGGATGAAGACCCATTTGCTTCTTCAGGTGTGTTTGTACGCACACGCACGTGTGTGTGTGTGTGTATGGGTACACGCACATGTGTTCATGTGTGCATCCCTGCATAACATAAACAAAATAACTAATTTTCGTTTTGCAAAGTTTAAAGTTTCCATATTGTAGGTAGCAATGATGATTTTATTATTACTGGGTATGTCCAGTTGAAGTCGGAAGTTTACATACACCTTAGCCAAATACATTTCAACTCAGTTTTTCACAATTCTTGACATTTAATCCTAGTAAAAATTCCCGGTTTTAGGTCAGTTAGGATCACCACTTTATTTTAAGAATGTGAAATGTCAGAATAATAGTAGAGAGAATGATTTATTTCAGCTTTTATTTCTTTCATCACATTCCCAGTGATTCACATACATACACTCAATTAGTATTTGGAAGCATTGCCTTTAAATTGTTTAACTTGGGTCAAACGTTTTGGGGAGCCTTCCACAAGCTTCCCACAATAAATTGGGTGAATTTTGTCTCATTCCTCCTGACAGAGCTGGTGTAACTGAGTCAGGTTTGTAGGCCTCCTTGCTCGCACATGCGCTTTTTCAGTTCTGCCCACAAATGTTCTATAGGATTGAGGTCAGGGATTTGTGATGGCCACTCCAATACCTTGACTTTGTTGTCCTTAAGCCATTATGCCACAACTTTGGAAGGATGCTTGGGGTCATTGTCCATTTGGAAGACCCATTTGCGACCAAGCTTTAACTTCCTGACTGATGTCTTGAGATGTTACTTCAATATATCCACATCATTTTCCTTCCTCGTGATGCCATCTATTTTGTGAAGTACACCAGTCCCTCCTGCAGGAAAGAACCCCCACAACATGATGCTGTCACCCGTGTGCTTCACGGTTGGGATGGTGTTCTTCGGCTTGCAAGCTTGCCACTTTTTCCTCCAAACATAACGATGGTCATTATGGCCAAACAGTTCTATTTTTGTTTCATCAGACCAGAGGACACTTCTCAAAAAAGTACGATCTTTGTCCCCATTTGCAGTTGCAAACCGTAGTCTGACTTTTTTTATGGCGGTTTTGGAGCAGTGGCTTCTTCCTTGCTGAGCGTCCTTTAAGGTTATGTCGATATAGGACTCGTTTTACTGTAGATATAGATACTTTTGTACCTGTTTCCTCCAGGTCCTTTGATGTTGTTCTGGAATTGATTTGCACTTTTCGCACTAAAGTACGCTCAACTCTAGGAGACAGAACGCGTCTCCTTGTCACACCCTGACCATAGTTTGCTTTGTATGTTTCTATGTTTTGGTTGGTCAGGGTGTGATCTGAGTGGGCATTCTATGTTACATGTCTAGTTTGTCTAGTTCTATGTTTGGCCTGATAAGGTTCTCAATCAGAGGCAGGTGTTAGTCATTGTCTCTGATTGGGAACCATATTTAGGTAGCCTGTTTGGTGTTGGGTTTTGTGGGTGATTGTTCCTGTCTCTGTGTTTGCACCAGATAGGACTGTTTAGGTTTTCACACATTTATTGTTTTGTTAGTTTATTCATGTATAGTTCCTTTATTGTGGCCCCCACTTCACCATAGTCTTAGTCCCCCACCTTGTCCGCTTCCGTGGCCTCCTAACCACGGCGACCCTACTTAATGACCTCACTGGACTGAGGGGCAGCTCGGGACAGAGGTGCAGCTCGGGACAGAGGTGCAGCTGCTCGGGACAGAGGTGCAGCTGCTCGGGACAGAGGTGCTGCTGCTCGGGACAGAGGGGCCGCTGCTCGGGACAGAGGGGCTCTGGCGCCTCTGGGCTGAGGGGCTCTGGCACCTCTGGGCAGAGGGGCTCTGGCGCCTCTGGGCAGAGGGGCTCTGGCGCCTCTGGGCAGAGGGGCTCTGGCAGCTCTGGGCAGAGGGGTAGCAAATGGGTCTTCCTAATGGACAATGACCCCAAGCATCCTTCCAAAGTTGTGGCAAAATGGCTTAAGGAAAACAAAGTCAAGGTATTGGAGTGGCCATCACAAAGCCCTGACCTCAATCATATAGAAAATCTGTGGGCAGAACTGAAAAAGCTTGTGCGAGCAAGGAGGCATACAAACCTGACTCCGTTACACCAGCTCTGTCAGGAGGAATGGGCCAAAATTCACCCAATTTATTGTGGGAAACTTGTGGAAGGCTACCTGAAACGTTTGACCCAAGTTAAACAATTGAAAGGCAATGCTACCAAATACTAATTGAGTGATGACCCCAAGCATCCTTCCAAAGTTGTGTCAAAATGGCTTAAGTACAAAAAAGTCAAGGTATTGGAGTGGCCATCACAAAGCCCTGACCTCAATCCCATAGAACATTTGTGGGCAGAACTGAAAAAGCATGTGCGAGCAAGAAGGCCTTACAGACCTGACTCTGTTACACCAGCTCTGTCAGGAGGAATGAGACAAAATTCACACAATTTATTGTGGGAAGCTTGTGGAAGACTCCCCGAAACATTTGACCCAAGTTAAACAATTTAAAGGCAATGCTACCAAATACTAATTGAGTGTATGTAAACTTCTGACCCACTGGGAATGTGATGAAAGAAATAAAAGCTGAAATAAATCATTCTCTCTACTATTATTCTGACATTTCATATTCTTAAAATAAAGTGGTGATCCTAACTGACATAAGACAGGGAATTTTTACAAGGATTAAATGTCAGGAATTGTGAAAAACTGAGTTGAAATGTATTTGGCTAAGGTGTATGTAAACTTCCGACTTCAACTGTATATGACTTACCAACCAGATTTGTCAGTTCTTAGAATGCTTTAGATTTAGCGGCCTGTAATTATTCTATAATAAAACATATAGGCATTTTTTTAAGTAATTATAAGTGGGAAGCCAATTGTGTATGCCAAATGTCATGTATGGTGAGCTGTAAAACATATAGAGACAACTGCATTATAGGGAAATTGAAGTGTGCTGTTATTTGCACCAAAGAAATAGCACAGTCCGTCTGTATGAATGTATGAATGGGCATGCTACACATGACACTTTCCTCTGGTATTTGTTGAATAAATACATTTGAAAAAAATGCAATATAATTACCTGGGGGTAAATGACAATAATGAGCAACTCGGCGATGATATTGAGTATTTGGCAAATGTTTATCTAAAATATGCTAAATGTGTGTTTCATTGTCCAGTGGCTCCCCTCCATAGAGATGGTACAGCCTCCGTTCATTCATAAAAGTCTGTCAGAATATAAAAGGAGGGGCTTGCACACAAGTCTATCAGTTACCAGGTATAAACCTGGAATAGAAGCTGCTGAAAAAAATCAATTTGACGAGAAGGGTGAATATTCTGTTAGCTAAGGATTTTTTAAGACATGTTTCTCAACCCTGACTTCGATTCAATGTCTCGCTGTAGCACTGAATCTCCTGTTGGGGACACCCTGACGTACTATCAGAAGACACAAGACGACTCTATCTCCAGCTCCTCAGCTTCGCCATCAGAGAGTAATGCACAGGTATGAATCAATCAAGTGGTGATGCCTGTGATGCAATGATGTATAATATTCAGACGTAACGATGTCAACGATTATTAATTTAAATATGGTTGACTTTCATCATTTATCAGTGTTAATCTCTATTAACATTAATGTATGTGAAATATTAATAGGAAATCATTGATATTGATGTATTTGTCGAAAATGCTGGGTGGGTAAATGATTCTACCATATGATTCCTATTAATATGATAAATACACTCTTTCCTATTCCAGAAGTGTGAGATATTGAAAATGCAACACCCCACAGTGAGAGAGGATGAAAATTGTGTATATTATGATTTACACGTCCTCAGACCAAACATGTAGCATGTCGATGCAGCAGTTCATTGAGAAAAATAAATCCATTCAGGAGCCTCCACAACATCTCTGCGTCAGTGTTGACGTCAGTAACAGTGATAAAGTCAAATATCGATCCAGGGGAGACTATTTTTAGATGGCTAGATATATTTTAAGAGAACCCATACATAGTGCATGCCGTGACAATAGAGCATAGAGTCACAGACATCCCCAATCCGAATGTGGTAATTGCCTTATGTCTCTGTTATTAGAATAAAATGTGTTTAATGACACATTTTGCAGTAAAATAATGAAGCTAATTGTGATTTTTTTAAAATCATCAGTGGTAAATGAACTTGTATCACTTTGCAGGAGCTCTGCCCAGACATGGATATACCAGCCACTCCATTTGTTCCAACAGTGACTGCAATTTCCACAACCCCGGATTTGCTATGGATGGTCCAGCCGACCATTATAACGTCTCTTTCCCCATCTCTGAGTAGCAAACAAACCAATGAAGCAAAGAGCTCTCACCAGTCAACACCCAAAGCGGGCGAGAGCAGGGGAAAAAACACTGGCAGAAAGGGGAAAGCCGAGCAGGTTAGAGCACTTTTCTGATTGCAAATCAAACAAAAAACATTAACTTGTGTAAACATCTAAATCAATATTAACAGTGCAGCAGCAGCAGCAGCAATGCATGCTCTCCAAAAGCAGTGTATTTGACTGTGTGCTGAGCTCAGGCAGTCCATTTGTATTCAGGTCACAGCGAGTCTGCAACAATGGTCTATTTTTAGACGCATTGCAGAGAAAGATGCTTTTGCTACACTCCAGAAGGGGATTTGGCAATGGAATGCAATGATATTAGGAGATGAAATGGACTGATTCTTCAAGGTGCAAGTGTTTTTCTCTGAACCCCACAGTTATCTCCAGAGGAAGAAGAGAAGAAGAGGGTGAGGAGAGAGAGAAATAAAATGGCTGCAGCCAAATGTCGCAACAGACGGAGGGAACTCACTGATTCACTGCAAACTGTAAGTTAACCCTTAGAAATCATGTTAATCACAGTACCATCATTTTAAACAGTAATCTATGGTTATGATTTAGATTTCCTGTGTTATTTTTTGGGGATATTTTCGAAGGAGACTGATCAGCTGGAGGAAGACAAAGCAGCTCTGCAGACAGAGATAGCCAACCTCCTCAAAGAGAAAGAGAGGCTGGAATTTGTCCTCGCTACTCATAAACCTGTGTGCCAAATTACAGAAGAATTGGATTCCATCTTCCAGAAGCCCAGTAGGTCTCCAGACCTCCCCCCCAGCCCAGAGGGGGGTAAACTCCCTGAGGACAGTGCTCAGGAAGCCCCCTCGCTCCAGGACATGGACATCCTCAATGACACGTCCACAGCCATCTCTGGAAACTCCAACATCCTACTCTGTGCCAGTATTGAAGTGAACATCTGCGACCTTGAGCCCTCTTTGGACATGAAGGAGGGTCTCCTGGACAATCTGCTGCCCAGCATGGATGAGGAAGTCCCCACAGAGACTGCCCACTCTGTCCCAGATATTGACCTGAGTGGCTCTCTTGGGGTTACGGACTGGGAAACCCTGTACAAATCTGTGTCTAATGACCTAGAGCCCTTGAGCACTCCTGTTGTAACCTCCACCCCCACATGTAGCAGCTACCTGTCCGTTTTCACATTCTCCTGTCCTGATCTTGACTCCTTTGGAGTGGGGTTTGACGGTCGCAAAAGTGGAGGGGGCAAGGCTGAATCTGTTGATATCCTCAACTCTCCAACCCTGTTGGCCTTATAATGTAAGCATAGGGAGTTGATTGGTTTATCACTTTAGTTGGTTTTCCTGACTGTGATAGGCTATCAGAGACTTTCTGTGGTTTCAGCACTTCAGTTTTATTATTACACTCATGAAATGTTTTTGACTAAGCAAGTATAAACTTCTTCCAGATACAATTGATATAGCTAAGAGCATGGCTATACACTTTACTGATAGGGAGTAAGTATGTTCTGGTTTTAAACGCATGCAGAGGAATTCCAAATAATTGTCATGTTTCATATATGTTTGATCTGGTACTAGATCTATGCTGTATTGTGGAATTGACTGTACGGTTTTGTGCTTCAATGGGAATAGTATATCAATAGCTATGAATGTTGTGTTATAGTTCAAGTATACATCCATGTTCGGTAGGTACATACCTCAACGTCATCAACTGTGATTTGACCTCATTGTTACAATGTTTAGAGTTTTCAATGAAAAAATCCAGTGCTATATTTATCAAGATGTAAATTATGATAATTTATTTTTTTACCTTCAATTCTGACTTGTTTGTCAAGTTAAAAAAGTAAAATGAGCATCGATTGCTGATTGATACATTTTTAAATTAAATATTAATTCAAAGTGATGTTGGGTGCTTTATTGAATACTAAATATTAAATCACTCATACCAGCTAGTGTCACTCCATTGAGTTTAACAATTAATGTATATCTTTTTTCAGATAAGACAAATTAAATTATATGGTCACCAGAAAATCTATTGAACAAAAATATAAATGCAACATGTAAAGTGTTGGTCCCCTGTTTCATGAGCTGAAATAAAATATCCCAGACATTTTCCATACGCACAAAATGCTTATTTTTCTAAAATGTTGTGCACAAATTAGTTTACATCCCTGTTAGTAAGCATTTCTCATTTGCCAAGATATTCCATCCACCTGACAGGTGTGGCATATCAAGAAGCTGATTAAACAGCAAGATCATGACACAGATGCACCTTGTGCTGGGCACAATAAAATGCCACTCATAAATTAGCAGTTTTGTCAAACAACACAATGCCACCGATGTCTCACGTTTTGAGGGAGCATGCAGGAATGTCCACAAGAGCTGTTGCCAGATAATTGAATGTTAATTTCTCTACCATAAGCCGCCTCCAACATCGTTTGAGAGATTTTGGCAGTACGTCCAACCAGCTTCACAACCGCAGACCACATGTAACCACGCTAGCCCAGGACAGCCACTTCTTCACCTGCTGGATTGTACGAGACCAATACTGAGGAGTACTTCTGTCTGTAATGAAAGCCCTTTTGTGGGGAAAAACTCATTCTGATTGGTTGCCCTCCCAGGCCCACCCATGGCTGAGCCCCTGCCCAGTCATCTGAAATCCATAGATTAGGGCCTAAATAATTTATTTCAATTGACTGATTTCCTTCTATGAACTGTAACTCAGTAAAATCGTTGAAATTGTTGCAAGTTGCGTTTATATTTTTTTCACTATGGAAACAACTCGCATTGAATTTGATTTGGATGTTCCTCTTGTTAGTAGGTCCTCTTGTTAATTATTGTAGAAAAGTAGATAAAAGTCTCTCTCTCCTCTCTGTGTGTCCTTTTTCTGTGTGTGGAATAGAAAGTGAGAGTGTGAGTGAATTAAACAAGAATGGTGTTTATAAAAGGCAATATTGTCAGGTATTGACCAATTGAGGTGTGTGGGTTGACAACATGGTCAATCCTGCTCTGCTCTGCACTGGGTCAGTGGGGTGGTTTGTTTTCTGGTTTCTAGGGGAGGAGCGGATAGGATTTCCCCACTTCTTCCCCCCACTTTAACGTCTAGTTGGCATAACTGATAATTTCCGCATTCCCAAATCCTCCCAGATAGAGCTAACTATTTAAACGGGCCGATGCAACGATTTCCACTTTTTAAAATCTACTGTCGACCTTCAGCTGACCAGAAGAACAGACAACTGTTGCACTCGGAATCAAAGTCAGGTAATAGACAGCTTCGTAGTCGAGAAACATTGATTACACTGGGGCTCCACGCTGGATGAGTTGCCAGTGTGAGCAGAGCAGCCCATTAACTTTTCAGTGGATCATTGTGCACAATCCTTGCATTTGTGCAATCCCGTTCTTTCGTTCTCTTTGGTTTGGGCAGCACTGCACTGTAAAAATTTATGTATATTATAAACGTTATTCGTGAGACATAACTTTTACAATCAATGCTTTTCTTTTGTTTAGGATGCACGCTTGCAAGGTTGCAGTCCTACACGTTTATTCAACCCAATAAACAAGTCGTTCCCTACAACTTTATTGGTCCTGAACGAATATGACTTATTAAGAACATCCTTCATAACATGTAGTATAACATTGATCTAGCACTTGTCTTAGATGTATTTGCTCGAGTGTCTTCGTTTCATCACTGCAAAAGTCAGTTACGTAACATGCATGCCTTACTGAAGAATAACTTCCGCTTTAAAAATGAGTCATGGTGACTCAGAAGTGTATCATTATTAACCGAGGTTTGCTTTTCTTGTTTCTTTGTAACTACGGGCTTTCAAGAGTGTTACAATAACGTGATGGAATTTTGACAATGTATCAATGTAGTATTACAATGTTACTTACATTTGATTTCACACTGTAGGCCTGCCTATGTTACACTAAATATTTTTCTTACTTCGATTTATCACGTAGCCTAGTCCAAAAACATGGCTTCTAATAAACAGTTTCATTTAGCAACAATTCAGTGACTTTTAGGTTACTGAATGTACTTTTAGCCAGATTTTAGCAGAGATGCAGAGAAGTATATTTAGAAGTATATTTAGTTTTTTAAAATAATTATCAGTCAGGAGGATACAGTGCCTTCAGAATGTATTCTTGCCCCTTGACTACAGCATACATTCTAAATTAATTAAATTAAATATATGTTTTTTTTTTTTATGTTTGCACATTAATTGAAAATTTAATTCAGAAATATCTAATTTACTTAAGTATTCACACCCCTGAGTCAATACATGCTAGAATCACCTTTGGCAGTATTTTGGGGGTAAGTCTCTAAGAGCTTTGCACACCTGGATTGTACAATATTTACATTACGTTTCGTATTCAGGACAAAAAGTTAATTTCTTTGCCTTTACTTTTTGTGTCTTATTGCAAACAGGATGCATGTTTTGGAATATTTTTATTCTGTACAGGCTTCCTTCTTTTTACTTATTTAGGTTAGTATTGTGGAGTAACTACAATGTTGTTGATCCATCCTCAGGTTTCTCCTATCACAGCCATTAAACTCTGTAACTGTTTTAAAATCACCATTGGCCTCATGGTGAAATCCGAGGTTTCCTTCCTCTCCGGCAACTCAATTAGGAAGGACGCCTGTATCTTTGTAGTTACTCAGTGTATTGATACACCATCCAAAGTGTAATTAATAACTTCACCATGCCCAAAGGTACACTACCGTTCAAAAGTTTGGGGTCACTTACAAATGTCCTTGTTTTGGAAAGAAAGCAACAAAAAAAAATGTCCATTAAAATAACATCAAATTTATCAGAAATACAGTGTAGACATTGTTAATGTTGTAAATTACTATTGTAGCTGGAAACGGCTGATTTTTTAAATGGAATATCTACATAGGCGTACAGAGGTCCATTATTAGCAACCATCACTCCTGTGTTCCAATGGCATGTTGTGTTAGCTAATCCAAGTTTATCATTTTAAAAGGCTAATTGATCATTAGAAAACCCCTTTGCAAGTATGTTAGCACAGCTGAAAACTGTTGTCCTGATTAAAAAATCAATAAAACTGGCCTTCTTTAGACTAGTTAAGTATCTGGAGCATCAGAATTTGTGGGTTCGATTACAGGCTCAAAATGGCCAGAAACAAATAACTTTCTTCTGAAACTCGTCAATCTATTCTTGTTCTCAGAAATGAAGGCTATTCCATGCGAGAAATTGCCAAGAAACTGAAGATCTCGTACAACGCTGTATACTACTCCCTTCACAGAACAGCGCAAACTGGCACTAACCAGAATAGAAAGAGGAGTGGGAGGTCCCAGTGCACAACTGAGCAAGAGGACAAGTACATTGGAGTGTCTAGTTTGAGAAACAGATGCCTCACAAGTCCTCAACTGGCAGCTTCATTAAATAGTACCCGCAAAACACCAGTCTCAACATCAACAGTGAAGAGGCGACTCCGGGATGCTGGCCTTCTAGGCAGAGTTGCAAAGAAAAAGCCATATCTCAGACTGGCCAATAAAAAGAAAAGATTAAGATGGGCAAATGAACAGACACTGGACAGAGGAAGATTGTTATGGACAGACAAAACTAAGTTGGGTGAGGTGTTCGGATCACAAAGAAGAACATTTGTGAGATGCAGAAAACATGAAAAATGTTGGAGGAGTGCTTGACGCCATCTGTCAAGCAAGGTGGAGGCAATGTGATGGTCTGGGGGACGCTTTGGTGGTGGTAAAGTGGGAGATTTGTACAGGGTAAAAGGGATCTTGAAGAAAGAAGGCTGTCACTACATTTTTTGCAACGCCATGCCATACCCTGTGGACAGCGTGTAATTGGAGCCAATTTCCTTCTACAACAGGACAATGAACCAAAGCACTGCTCCAAACTATGCAATAACTATTTAGGGAAGAAGCAGTCAGCTGGTATTCTGTCTATAATGGAGTGGCCAGCACAGTCACCGGATCTCAACCCTATTGAGCTGTTGTGGGAGCAGCTTGACCGTGTGGTACGTAAGAAGTGCCCATCAAGCCAATCCAACTTGTGGGAGAGGCTTCAGGAAGCATGGGGTGAAATCTCTTCAGATTACCTCAACAAATTGACAACTAGAATGCCAAAGGTCTGTAAGGCTGGATTCTTTGAAGAAAGCAAAGTTTGAAGGACACAATTATTATTTCAATTAAAATCATTATTTATAACCTTGTCAATGTCTTGACTCTATTTCCTACTCATTTTGCAACTAATTTCATGTATGTTTTCATGTAAATCAAGGAAACGTCTAAGTGACCACAAACTTTTGAACTGTAGTGTATATTCAATGTCTGCTTTTTCCCCCATTTACCAATAGGTGCCCTTCTTTGCGAACCATTGGAAAACATACCTAGTCTTAGTGGTCGAATTTGTGCTTGAAATTCACTGCTCAACTGAGGGACCTTACAGATAATTGTATGTGTGGGATACAGAGATGAGGTAGTCATTTAGAAATCATGTTAAACGCTATTATTGCAAATTCTTTAGGCTTGCCATAACAAAAGGGTTGAATGCTTATTGACTCAGGACATTTCTGCTTTTAATTTTTATTAATTTGTAAACATTTCTGAAAACATAATTACACTTTGACATTATGAGGTATTGTGCATAGATCAGTGACACAAAATCTCAATTTAATATATATTAAATTCAGCCTTCAACACAACAAAATGTAGAAAAAGTCAAGGGGTGTGAGTACTTTCTGAAGGCACTGTATACTGTGCTCTGAAGATATTTGCATATTGTTCATTTGACATTTTTTACACAAAGCACATTCTTATATCTTTGTTTTTTCAGATTCAGAGTGTTTAATAGTCACATGTACAGGGGTTGCAGATATGATTGCAGGGTACAGTGAAAATCTAAGTCTCCAAGCTCCAACATGCAGGGCTAAGTGAAATAAAACCTTCAAGCAACACACTCACCTTAAATGTGAGTGGATTATTTATCTTTATGGGGAGGTTACCCTACTAAAGTCACCACAAAGGTCTTTGTCATCATGTAGCTTCAAAACTAAAGTCATAACAACACTGTTGTCTTATAATACCAGAGGAGTTCCACATGCTACTTTCATACTTTTGTGCCTAGTACTTTTGTTTTGAGGAACTTTCGAACTGTAACTCATTTTACGCAGAGACAAAATTATGGATGTTTGCTTGTGTTTATAGATTTTAAAAAGGGTTTCAGTCCAGTACAATCAAAATGTGCACTACACAGCAAACATGGAATCACGTTTTGCACATAAGGTAAAGCAGCGGTTTTGCTGAGACATACCAATATTCATTATGTTATGTAAACTGAGAGGACCAGATTTTCATCTATAAAGCCAAATTGGGTTGTATCTGTGCAGTAGTAATGATTTAGGAGTGACTTTGTTGAACATAATTAGCTGCAGAAGGAGGCCAAATGGCAGCTGTTGGTAGATTTAATGCTGCACATTGGGGCAGTTAGGAGGTGGTTGAGGAAGGGGTCAGGTACAGTAGATAGGGGTGGAGTATTGTGGAGAGAAACAGGCTACACACTTGCATGGAAACATGCAAAAACCTCAAATCACTTGTCTTGGTACCGTGCCCAGAATAAGATTATTGGCCTACTTTGCTTGGGTCCCATTTGTTGGAACTCAACATTGTACAACTAGACAGGATAGGTCCTGACTGTATAGACATTGAAGGAAACCTTCAGTATTTACATTTACTGGGGGTAAGGTCAGAGATCAGTGTAGGTGATCCTGTATCAATATATCCTGGTGTGTAGTTGGTATCTGTATTACACTCTTGCTAGCTTTCAAACAAAGGGAACACTGTTTCTGTTCTGTTTATTTTTCCTCATCATTCACTCTGGCTATCCTGCTGGGCTCATAAGTCATTTATTTTTTGAGATTTTGGAGAATACTGTGTATTCAGCGCAAATGGGTAAACTATTATGATTCTTTATTAATATTGTATCCCAGTGGTGACCTGGTGGGGTTGTGAGTGAGTATTTATTTTCACACGTGCCTCTGAATCCAATTCCATCTATAATGTGGTGGGAAATGTGAATGAGTGTGGGCAAATGAAATTAGACAGCCGTCTTGTCTGTAGCGTTCTTTGGCTCGGATATTCTTGGGAGAGTTGATGTAGCAAGCTGTTGTCCCTGGCTACCTCTCTCCAGGCACCTTCTCTTTGATTTTAGCGCTCGCTGATTTTCATGCCAACCTCTGCATTGAATATTTGGCTGATGTAAGCTTATAAATGAGTGAGGCAAAAATGAGTACAATCAAGAAAGGAGTTTTCAAACAGTTATAGATGTACAAATGTACAATGCTTCTGTTTAAACAGTCTTTTGAGACTCTGTTAGGTGAGCTACAGTGTAATATACCGTATCTGTCATCCTACCAAATTAATTACTTGCTACTCACCTGGGAATAAAGGCAGATGTCTTTGCATAACGTATATTACTACAGTTATAAACAAAAGATTTACAGGGAAGACTCAATGTAGTGTTGATGTAGATATTGTATAGTGTCCGTTTAGTCAGACAAAATAGAAGAAGGGTTTGGCGAAGAACCTTTATCAGGGGACCAGGGTTGGCTACATTGTCCTGAGCACCCGTAGCCACATTCCACTTCCCTGATATGGAGAAAATAACTCATATGGAGGAAGCATGGGCAACGGGTGTTTCTTGGCAAGGGCTGGCTGCAGCTCTCCTTGGGATAAAGGGGAATGTGTCTGAGTCTACTTTTGTGCTGGGCTATGTGCTTCTCTCTTGGCCTCCTCGGGAATGAAAAAGAAAAACATAGATCTGTGCCAAGACCTATGTAAATGGGAGTATACATACATTCCAGAAAAAAAGAGATGAAATAATAAAATGTCCTAATGGGAGACAGCCTCGGCCTCCTGCTCTGTAACAGGCCAACAATTCATTAGAGAGGGCTGCCAGGGAGACCAGGTGCACCCTGGGAAATGCCTCCTTCAAGCCCTTTAGCAGACTTAAATGAAAGTAGAGCAATTAATGATCTGTCTTCTATACCAAAACCACAAGCAGGTTTGAGATGTGAATGCTTGGGGTAAAATGGATTCAGATCTTTAACTCTGGTATAGCTATTGCCTGAAGCCAACAGAAGTTTATTCTCCATGCTGAATCTGCATTTGCCTCCCTCTTTGACAATTTCTAGAATGTGAACACATTCTGACCATTATGATTGGTCCCAGAAACCAATGGATTGGGCCAGAGCTGGTCTTCATGATGATTATCAACTTTGATACTCTGGTTAGATTTGTTCGAGACGATCCAATCGCTGATTCATTTGTTTTGTACAACGCCCCTCCTTTTCAAGTCACACAAACAACTTGTAGGATGGTAGTTTCATACTGAATCTATGTAGCGATCAGTAGAGCAGCGGAATTAAATATTCAGAGGTGGTGAATCGTACATCTCAAACCATGTGTTGTTTATTTTCTTCTCAATGTATTTTCCTATCCATTTGTCCCTTTCCCTATAAGCTGTGGTCACAGCCGGATCTAACATGATGCCGGGACCAATCCCAGATCCCCTGGTGACAGCGGGCTCCCTGCCCAGCCTGGGTCCCCTGGCAGGGATCCCCTCCACCACGCTGACTGACCAGCTCAAATACGCCGACCTCCGGGAACTGGGGTCCATGCTCTCTCCACTGCACTTCTTGGGCAAGCTAGGGAAGAGGCCCCTAAACATCAAAACAGAAGTGAGAATGAAAGTTGTTTTAGTTCTTGAAAATGTTGTGAGAAGTTCAAATTCAGACATCTTTCAGGTAATTTTACTGTTTACGGCTCACTCTTTTGATGTTTTGACTTTTCTTACCATCACAGAAATTTGTAGAAAACATAGGCAATGTTATTTCCCAGAGCACAGAGGGACTTCAGTATCTACTTAATGTTGACCAAGGGCATCACCTAGTGGACAGAATTATCATTAAAACAAACAATCTACTTTTCGATGGTTTCCCACACTTGAAACATAATTGCTGGGTCCATTTTCCACCTTAAGTTCTATTTTAAAGCATGTTTGCATTTCCCCTCAATGTAGAGAGATGAGGAAGAGGACAGGAGGAAACGAAGGAGAGAGAAAAACAAAGTTGCAGCAGCACGCTGTAGAAACAAAAAGAAGGAGAGGACAGACTATCTACAAAGGGTAAGAGGGAGGTTTTTCTTTAATGAAATGTATAGATCTCCATTCTTCTAAGAATAGGTAATGTTAATCTTATCCTTCCTTCCTTCCTCATGCACACTATGTCTCAGGAATCAGAGAGACTAGAGGTGATGAACTCTGACCTCAAAGCCCAGATCGAGGAGCTGAAGCATGAGCGGCAGCAGCTGATCATCATGTTGAATCACCACCGCCCAACGTGCATCGTAAGAACAGACAGCGTCAAGACCCCTGAAAGCGAAGTCAACCCCTTGCTGGAGCACCTGGAGGGGAAGTGATGTCACAGGACTCAGAGCAGCAGTGTCACAGTTACAGTTTACAGTGAAGCTCCACTCCGGTCAGCTAGCAGCACTTCAATACCTCTGGGTTCTTGGCTTAGAGGAGAACCAGCTAAGCACTCCTGCCTGGAGCCAGAGAGCCTTTAAACACAAAGGTGACCCAATGTGATTGGACTTTGTGCTGGCAGTTAAATGCATTGTTTAGATTTTTTGTTTTGTTATTGTTGTTGTTATTAAGGGCCCCATAGTCCCAGCCACTATCACTATAAATAAATGGAATTTAATAAATGGCTAAATGCAGCTTGGTGAGCAATACTCCACCGTTCCAAGGCAACATGGCAGATCTCTCAGGCCCCTAGGCACAGTCAGAGCTGTATTTTTTGTTTATACATATGTGTACTGGTTATGTACACGGATGTTTTTTTTAATATGATTTTTTCTTTGTATTATGCCTTCGATGGCAGACCGGTTGAACCGCTTTCTTTTTTTTTGGCGCAGGCGTCATATATGCACATAACCTACAGTATATATTGACTGTTTACATTGTAGTTGGTCTGTTATTGTTACTTTCAAATATGGTTCTGATTTGTATACTCACTATACATTATATGTATCATTTGACATACTGAACAAAAATATAAAACGCAACATGCAACAATTTCAAATATTTGACTGAGTTACAGCTCAGATGAGGAAATCAGTCAATTGAAATAAATTATTTAGGTCCTAATCTATGGATTTCACATGAGTGGGAATACAGATGGTCACAGATACCTTAAAAAAAATTGGGCCTCACAATGGGCCTCAGGATCTCGTCACGCTATTTCTGTGAATTCAAATTGCCATTGATAAAATCGTGTTCGTTGGCCGTAGCTTATGTCTGCCTGCCCATACCTTAACCCCACCGCCACCATAGGGCACTCTGTTCACAACGTTGACATCAGCAAACCGCTCGCCCACACACGTGGCCTGTGGTTGTGAGGCCGGTTGGACGTACTGCCAAATTCTACTACGTTGGAGGCGGCTTATGGTAGAGAAATTAACATTCAATTCTCTGGCAGCAACTTTGGTGGACATTCCTGCAATCAGCATGCCAATTGCATGCTCCTTCAAAACTTGAGACATCGGTGGCATTGTGTTGTGTGACAAAACAGCACATTTTAGTGTGGACTTTTATTGTCCCCAACACAAGGGGCACCTGTGTAATGTTCCTGCTGTTTAATCAGGGATGTAAACAAATTTGTGCACAACATTTTTGAGAAATAATCTTTTTGTGCGTGCGTATGGAACATTTCTGTAATATTTTATTTCAGCTCATGAAACATAGGACCAACATGTTACATGTTGAGTTTATATTTTTGTTCAGTGGTATAAGCTATCACAACGTGATACATTTTGTATTTATATTACAAATAAATACAGTTTCTTTTCTCCTTGGCTTTTGTTGTGATTTAGAACTGTGAACAGCATTTCAAATTGTAATTTCCTTATTCATCATACTATTTGATCTGTGATATTAATAATGCCATTACAAAAATCCTAGTTGGAAGCGATATCATACCCTGACATCACAACATTACTATAAGCTAATTTAAATACATCTGAGGATTTGTCTATGAGGTCATTTAAATCAGCTGCTTGATTTGATCACTTGACTCTTTTTCATTCATTTATTAACAGGGTCCATTTTGTGTAACTCATCTGGTGGCAGATATTCATACAGGTGCACGTGTCTTGGCATTCAATGGTCCACCTGACCTGTATGTGTGGTGCGCCACAGCAATACTACCTCTTGAACTATTCCAATCCAAAACTTGCATTTCACATACCAACATATTGGACTAGTTATTCAAGGTACTCCTATATTTCTATCCTATTTTAGATCTAATATAGATTAAACATGATGTCACATATTTAATATGACATGCACCATCTCAGACAGTAGCAGTTATGAACTCTTCCTTACCATGTAGATAACATTTAAAGGCTGGTCTTGATAATGCCCACAGAAAACAGTGATGATGATTTTATTATTACTGGGTATGTACAGTTGAAGTTGGAAGTTTACTTACACCTCAGCCAAACACAGTTAAACTCAGTTTTTCACAATTCCTGACATTTAATCCTAGTAAAATTACCTGTTTTAGGTCAGTTTGGATCACCACTTTATTTTAAGAAGGTGAAATGTCAGAATAATAGTAGAGAGAATGATTTATTTCAGCTTCTATTTCTTTCATCACATTCCCAGTGGGTCAGACGTTTACATACACTCAATTAGTATTTGGTAGCATTGCCTTTAAATTGTTTAACTTGGGTCAAACATTTTGGGTAGCCTTCCACAAGCTTCCCACAATAAGTTGGGTGAATTTTGGCCAATTCCTCCTGACAGAGCTGGTGTAACTGAGTCAGGGTTGTATGCCTCCTTGCTCGCACTCTTTTTCAGTTCTGCCCACAAATTTTCTATAGGATTGAGGTCAGGGCTTTGTGATGGCCTCTCCAATACCTTGACTTTGTTGTCCTTAAGCCATTTTGCCACAACTTTGGAAGTATGCTTGGGGTCATTGTTCATTTGGAAGACCCATTTGCAACCAAGCTTTAACTTCCTGACTGATGTCTTGAGATGTTGCTTCAATATATTCACATAATTTTCCATCCTCATGATGCAATCTATTTTGTGAAGTGCACCAGCCCCTCCTGCAGCAAAGCACCCCACAACATGATGCTGCCATCCTTGTGCTTCATGGTCGGGATGGTGTTCTTCAGCTTGCAAGCCTCCCCCTTTTTCCTCCAAACATAACGATGGACATTATGGCCATACAGTTCTATTTTTGTTTCATCAGACCAAAGGACATTTCTTCAAAAAGTATGATCTTTGGCCCCATGTGCAGTTGCAAACTGTAGTCTGGCTTTTTTATGGTGGTTTGGGAGCAGTGGCTTCTTCCTTGCTGAGCTGCCTTTTAGGTTATGTCGATATAGGACTCATTTTACTGTGGACATAGATACTTTTGCATCTGTTTCCTCCAGCATCTTCACAAGGTCCTTTGCTGTTCTGGGATTTATTTGCACTTTTTGCACCACAGTACGTTCATCTCTAGGTGACAGAACGCGTCTCCTTCCTGAGCGGTATGATGGCTGCGTGGTCCCATGTTGTTTATACTTGCGTACTATTGTTTGTACAGATGAACGTGGTACCTTCAGGCGTTTGGAAATTGCTCCCAAGGATGAACCAGACTTGTGGAGGTCTACACATTTTTTTCTGAGGTCTTGGCTGATTTCATTTGATTTTCCCATGATGTCAAGCAAAGAGGCACTGAGTTTGAAGGTAGGCCTTAAAATACATTCACAGGTACACCTCCAATTGACTCAAATGATGTCAATTAGCCCATCAGAAGCTTCCAAAGCCATTACATCATTTTCTGGAATTTTCCAAGCTGTTTAAATGCACAGTCAACTTAGTGTATGTAAACTTCTGACCCACTGGAATTGTGATACAGTGAATTATAAGTGAAAAATCTGTCTGTAAACAATTGTTGGAAAAATGACTTGTGTCATGGACAAAGTAGATGTCCAAACCGACTTGCCAAAAGTATAGTTTGTTAACAAGACATTTGTGGAGTGGTTTAACAACGAGTTTTAGTGACTCTGACACAAGTGTATGTAAACTTCTGACTTCAACTGTATATGTCTATTCTAAAAGAAAAAACTAGAATTGACAAAAAAGTTCAGATTAGGCCAGCACATGCAGCACTCATTATTCTGATCAACAGAATTCATTTACAAAAGGATTAACAGTCCAAAAGAAAAAAGGAATGCCATTGCCCACTAACCAACAGTGCGAAATGGCATCATACCATTTAATTAATACACAAACATTGTGCCAGAGTCGTGAATTATACCGTGTCTTTCTTTAATTTCGTGCATTTTTTAATGGGCCTAATTGTAAAAACTTGATAACTTTTAATTTGGCATGAACACAACCAGTGATTATGTTATCTTCTTATTGTCAAACAAATCAATTAAAAAAGTAAGCTACCTGTGCATGTTTGTCCACTCTAAAAGAATTCCAGCATCCAAATATTGCACTGTGCACTCGCGCCATTTGATGAATGGAAAGAGACATTTACAAAACATCAAGTTGCCTGAATTAATTGATGCGTCTTGCTGACAAAATTATTATTTTGTAGAAAGAAATTGTGGTACACTTGAAAAGGGGCTGAAATACGAGACTGTCCCGGGATGACAAATGTAGCCATATGGAAAAAATTGTTCGGTGATTTGAAAAGTCATAGTCAATCGGTCAATACTATAATAAAACTATTAGCAAAGGTGTTCATTTTTAATTTACAATCTGTAGAAACTATGAGAATAGAAAGGTTAAGAAATGTTATAAAACATCACAGCACAGTAGAAAAATATATGGCAGCTAGAAACTGAATGGTCTTCAGAGATAGATGGGAGGGGTTGACAGTAGCTGAAGGCTTGGACTTAAAACAAACACAAGATAACTAATGTAAAATATACTGTCCATGAAATGTATGCATTGTATATAAATAAACTTGAAGTAGAAGCCAAAGTATTGTTGTCCATGAGTTTACTCCAATTTGGGGAGGGGTGGTAGGGTTAGAGGAGAATAAAAACGGAAATTACATTTACATAAGTATTCAGACCCTTTACTCAGTACTTTGTTAAAGTACCTTTGACAGAGATTACAGACTTGAGTCTTCCTGGGTATGACCCTACAAGTTTGACACACCTATATTTGTGGAGTTTCTCCCATTCTTCTCTGCAGATCCTCTCAAGCTCTGTCAGGTTGTATGGGGAGCGTCACTACACAACTATTTTCAGGTCTCTCCAGGCATGTTCGTTCGTGTTCAATTCCGGACTCTGGCTGGCCCACTCAAAGACATTCAAAGACTTGTCCCGAAGCCACTCCTGCGTTGTCTTGGCTGTGTGCTTAGGGTTGTTGTCCTGTAGGAAGGTGAACCTTCGCCCCAGTCTGAGGTCCTGAGCAGGTTATCATCAAGAATCTCTCTGTACTTTGCTCCATTCACATTTTCCTCAATCCTGACTAGTCTCCCAGTCTCTGCTGCTGACAAACATCCCCACAGCATGATGCTGCACCATAGGGATGGTGCCAGGTTTCCTCCAGATGTGATGCTTGGCACTCAGGCCAAAGAGTTCAATCTTTGTTTCATCAGACTAGAGAATCTTGTTTCTCATGGTCAGAGTCTTTAAGTGCCTTTTTTGGCAAACTCCAAGTGGGCTGTCATGTGCCTTTTACTGAGGAGTGGCTTCCGCCTGGCCACTCTACCATAAAGGCCTGATTGGTGTCCTTCTGGAATGTTCTCCCATCTCTACAGAGGAACTCTGGAGCTTCGTCAGAGTGACAATCGAGTTCTTGATCACCTCCCTGACCAAGGCCCTTCTCCCTCTATTGCTCAGTTTGGCAAGGAGGCCAGCAAGAGCCTTGGTGGTTCTAAACTTCTTTCATTCCATTTAAGAATGAAGGAGGCCACTGTGTTCTTAGGCACCTTCAATGCTGCAGAAATGTCTTGGTACCCTTCCCCAGATCTGTTTCTCGACACAATCCTGTCGCAGAGCTCTATGGACAATTCCTTTGACCTCATGGCTTGGTTTTTGGTCTGATGTGCACTGTCAACTGTGGGACCTTATATAGACGGGTGTGTCCCTTTCCAAATAATATCCTACAATTGAATTTACCACAGGTAGACTCCAATTAAGTTTTAGAAACATCTCAAGGATGGTCAATGGAAACAGAATGCACCTGAGCTCAATTTCGAGTCTCATAGCAAAGGGTCTGAATACTTATGTAAATAAGGTATTTCTGTTTTTAACAAATTTGCAAACATTGCTAAAAACCTGTTTTCACTTTGTCATTATGGGGTATTGTGTGAGGAAGAAAAACAATTAAACAATTAATTCCAATCGTGACAGAATATCCCACCAATCAAGGACCAAGCATCGTGTACGGGAGGAAAAGGTAAGTTGGACCTGGGAGAAATTCCGGGGAGGATGCGAGACCCTTCCTTGTAGAAAATTTCAGAAAGATCAGGAAGGATAGCGACGACGCCGGGGGCTGCGGCCTCAGAAACTCCAAGATTTGGAGGGGGCACATGGGGTGGTCGACTGAGCAGCGGGGAGTGCCAGAGCAAGTTTGGGAGTCGGTGGAGGAATTCAATGAAAGATACCAGAGAGAGGAGGTAGCGAGGAGTATGCTGCAGCGCAGGCGTGCTGAAGAGCGTGACACCAGTTCGGTGCCATTGGCGCCGGCTTCACGCACCAGTGTGCCTTCTCAGCTGGTACGTCCTGTGCCGGTTCCTCGCACTCGCCCTGAAGAGCGAGTCATTAGTCCAGTTCCATCTGTGCCAGCTCCCCGCACTCGCCCTGAAGAGCCAGAGACCGTCAGGGAGGCAATAGAGAAGTTGGGAGAGCGAGAGAGGAGAGAGATGTTAGTCAGGTGTGTTCTGCACAACATTCGACCTGAAGAGCCTGTCAGCAGTCTGTTGAAAAATGTGCCGGCTCCACGCATCTGGCCTCCAGTGCACCTCCCCAGCCCGGTACGTCCTGTGCCGGCTCCCGGCACTCTTCCTGAAGTACATGCCATCAGTCCAGTGCCACCTGTGCCGGCTCCACGCACCAAGGCCTCCAGTGCGCCTCCTCAGCCTGGTACGTCCTGTGCCGGCTCCCCGCACTCGCCCTGAAGTGCGTGCCATCAGTCCGGCGCAACCTGTGCCGGCGCCACGCACTCGACCTGAGGAGTGTGTCATCAGTCCAGTGCAACTTGCTCCGATGCCCAGTCCAGGCACGGTGTCCAGTCCCCCTCCATGGCGGAGCCTTCCTCTGCGTCGGTTCCCAGTCCAGGCACGGCGTCCAGTCCCGCTCCAAGGCCGGATCCTTCCTCTGCGCCGGTGCCCAGTCTAGGCACGGCGTCCAGTCCTGCTCCATGGCAGGAGCCTTCCTCTGCGTCGGTGCCCAGTCCAGGCATGGCATCCAGTCCCGCTCCATGGCAGGAGCCTTCCTCTGCGCGGGTGCCCGGTCCAGGCACAGGAGCCTTCCTCTGTGCCGGTGCCCAGTCCAGGCACGGCGTCCAGTCCCGCTCCATGGCAGGAGCCTTCCTCTGCGCTGGTGCCCAGTCCAGGCACAGGAGCCTTCCTCTGTGCCGGTGCCCAGTCCAGGCACGGCGTCCAGTCCCGCTCCATGGCAGGAGTCTTCCTCTGCGCCGGTACCCAGTCCAGGCACGGCGTCCAGTCCCACTCCATGGCAGGAGCCTTCCTCTGCGCTGGTGCCCAGTCCAGGCACGACGTCCAGTCCCACTCCATGGCAGGAGTCTTCCTCTGCGCCGGTGCTCCCATCCAGGCACGGCGTCCAGTTCCGCACCAAGGCCGGAGCCTTCCTCTGCGCCGGTGCCCAGTCCAGGCACGGTGTCCAACCCAGCTCCATGGCCGGAGCCCTCCTCTGCGTCGGTACCCAGTCCAGGCACGGCATCCAGTACTGCTCCATGGCTGGAGCCTTCCTCTGCGCCGATGCCCGGTCAAAGCACGGCGTTCAGCCCGGCGCCATGGCCAGATCCGGGGTCTGGGCTGGGGCTACGACCCGCACCGTAGCCGCCACCGACACTAGTCACCCCCCCATTTTGGTTTCTGTCTTTGTGGCCGGAGGGGGGGGGGGGTATTGTCACTCCCTGACCATAGAGAGCCCTTGGTTCTCTACGGTGTTGACTAGGGGGTGTTCTAGTCGATGCATTTCTATGTTGGTGCTCTTAGTATGGTTCCCAATTAGAGGCAGCTGATATTCGTTGTCTCTAGTTGGGGATCATACTTACGGTGTCCCTGTTCCCACCTGCATTTGTGGGATATACTGCGCCTTGGTCTGTCTATGATAGCAATCGTGACAGAAGGAGGCTTTGTTGCGAAATAGGAAGCCGATTCTAGATTTAATATTGGATTGGAGATGTTTAATATGAGTCTGGAAGGGTACTACACAAAACACAGGGTAGAAACCCAAACAAGAGAGCGAGGAGTACCTCGAATTAATATACACAATCGCACAATGATTATCACACGGGACGAGACCGTAATCATCTGCACAATATACGTGGCACGAAAGCCAAAACAACATAGCACAGGTACTCACACGTCCAACGGACATTGGAAGAATAATCGACAGAACAATAATAAACAAAGGGCACATTTATACAATTACTAATCAGTGGGAATAGGGACCAGGTGTGCTTAATGACAGTTCTGGAGGGTTTAAACACAGAGGTGACACAGAGGTGGGGGTGTTCGTTTATTTAAGATTTTTAACAAGATTTTAAATATATTTACCAATGTAGCAGTACAAATTGCATTTTAAACAAATAGGAGAATGGTTAAATTAGCATTATTTAGAGACCTCCCCCCAAACTGTGTGTCAACTGTTGCAATATGTGTGTACAATGTTTGCGTATCCATTGTATTCATTGTCACATTTAACAAGAAACATGCTTGTAAGAAGGGTCATTAACATAGTACCCATATGCTTAGGCTACTGTAATCATATTGTTCCGTCATTCACGTCGCATGCCGAAGTCTTCCTTATCATTGTTTCAACTTACATCAGGGGGAGTTAGAGTTTGGACACCACGTGGTGTTATAATAAAGGGATTGGAATTTCTCTCAGAGCAAGAGTGCTATTACGGACATATTCGGGACATTGTTATCTTAAGAGAAACCTAGGCTTTGTGCATGGTTTCCTATTTCAAGTTATTTATCACTTGTTTTATATAATTATTTAATAATGATAGCAATTTAACAAGATATTATATAAATATATTTATATATATACTGTTTTTCTATTTGTTTTTTAATAGTTAGTTAGACTAAGATATGTTTCACCCTGCATTTTGACGTTAGTTTAACATTTAAAACGTTTTAATTAAGTTGTTGCATGTTAGACTACACTGCATGCAAATTTTGAATAATACATACTTGTTTAAGTTGCAGTTTCTGCGAAGACTAAACTAACAGTGCGCACAGGTACAAAGGGCAGGTAACAGAAAAAGTGTCTCAATATGGGCGACAACCCTGACTTTGATGATGAAGAAATTAAAGAAGAGAAAATGTGTCTGGATCTGGGTAAAACGAACCCTTCCAAATCCGTGGACTTGGAGGAACAAATCGAATGCACGAGCATCCCGAATGTGAACAAGGACAATACAACTACTACGCATTTATACAAAAGGAGATGGGTGATGGTGTTCCTTTTCAGCTCTTATTCCCTGTGCAACGCATTTCAATGGATCCAATACGGAATAATTAACAATATTTTTATGAAATTCTACCATGTGGACTCTTTTGCCATCGACTGGATGTCAATGATCTATATGTTGACATATATTCCCTTTATATGGCCTGTATCCTGGCTTTTGGACAAAAAGGGACTGCGGCTCATAGCATTGATGGCTACCGCCATTAATTGCCTTGGGACATGGATCAAGGTGGCCAGCGTCAAGCAAAACCTATTTTGGGTGACCATGCTTGGACAATTCGCAGGCTCCCTATCACAGGTATTCATCCTTGGGATGCCTTCCCGCCTAGCATCGGTTTGGTTTGGCTCTGAAGAGGTGTCCACCGCCTGTTCCATCGGCGTATTTGGGAATCAGGTCAGTTTATTCCACATCACGCAAATGTACCCCATTAAGTGAAATCTGTGGCGATTTATGATTCATTATTTATTTTGATTTTAATTCGCAACAAATATTGATTTGTTGATCCAAAAAGAGTGCCCATAAACGGCAATGCCGTTTGCGACAATTGGAGAGACATTACGCATTACGCACATGGGTAACCCGATTACTATATATGATGTTTTCAAAAAGGTTGGTCTTGGACAGTTTATTTAACTGACGTTTATAGATTTGAGATCTTAGATAGTTAATATGAAATAGGTCGACAGTATGGCATGACCAATGGCTATCAAGAGATTATCCTTACTAGTTGTGGTATTTTAGATTCAGAAGTTGTTTTGATGATACATTGAAAATGGTTAAAGAAGTTAGGGTATAGCCTAGAGCAATTCATATGCATTCAGAAATGGAGATACTGTAATTCTGGAATGGACACCTTTTGGCGAGGATGCATCCTCTTTTAATAAATGTCTGACACAGTGGTCAACATCTGCAACTGAGTATGTACAGCATCTGAAACTGAGTATGTACAACCTCTCTTACTGGACGAAATTTCTCTTCTTTTCTCCCTCAAAATGCC
Organism: Oncorhynchus clarkii lewisi; assembly: GCF_045791955.1. Taxonomy (NCBI): domain Eukaryota; kingdom Metazoa; phylum Chordata; class Actinopteri; order Salmoniformes; family Salmonidae; genus Oncorhynchus; species Oncorhynchus clarkii. Next base: position 41,792,700 of record NC_092165.1, read on the forward strand.
CCATTATTAATCAAATTCGGGATTGGGTAGTCGACCCCTAAATGCAATAGGTAATGTGTATGATTAGACCACTGGAATAGGCCTGTATTCAGTATCCAGCTATGTTGAAGCCAAGCCACGAATTGGAGGCCAGTTGGGATTTACAATGTTGGGATTTATTATAATCCTTAATAATCAATTTATGTTCAGGCACGTCTATTATAATCCCCAATAATCAATTTATTAAAAATAATGGTCAAATTACCTCTGAGCATGGGGTTGACCATTAATAAACAAACCAGGACACGTGTCTGAGTGATTGTCCTCCATTTATCAGCCCTTGGATGCACAATTTCCACACCACTGATATAGCCAAATGAAAATATATTCAGAGATCAGATTTAGTGCGATTTGATGAGATGCGCTGCATAGTATTCTCGTTTAGAGCTTGATATTGCTGGTCCTTTTATAGATGAATTAATCCAGCCGTATAGTGAGTTACATGCATAGTGACAAGCATGTCCTAAAAACTGAATTGAGATGATTTTCTTTGGCGGTTTCACATGGCAAGGAGGAGCACTGCTCCAACAAAGTAGCTTTCCAATTTCCAAGCAATATCAGTTTTAGTCAGCCTTTTTGCTGGATTACCTCATTTCAGAGCTCACTTTTGTATGGAATATTTTTTTCTTCTGACTAGCCTACTTTGTTCTGACTAAAGTAGCCCTTTGTGATTAAGTGTTTGAGATCATGAAAATGAAATACTGAACATGCTGTTTGAGCTTAGTTACTTAGCCAGTAAAGCTTTGAACTCGGATTAACATTTTTGTAGTATTTTTTTTAGGTGTGTGTGTGTGTAGTGCATTGAGCAGGATGAGAAGTTTTTTCTCCTGGAAAGTCAACTCTACATCTCGCCAACCCCCTCCCTGCAAACCTATCCAAAAAGACTCCTTGGGATGTAGCTTTTTCTGTAAGGATGATCTCTTTGAATATGTACACTTCGTACAAAAAACTCCACTCTCAAATTTGAAATGTATCTAGATTGAAACTGAAATTAAAGGTTATACCCTAATGCTAACTTGAATATTGCAACATACAAATACGAAACTCACACCACAGGAAAATGATTTTTTTTCTCAAATTGCAGCATGTTTAAATATGTCATCACCAGTAGCCTAACTATCAAATATACAACATTGAGCATCTCTATAGCTGAATGATGCACAATCATTTTCAGAAGGATTTCTGTTATGTTTCTAACATAACTCGATGGACCTTTCACGATTGGCGAGGTTTCGTGAGAATTCTGTCACGACAGCAATTTATGGAAATGAAAGAAAAACAGATAAAAAATAGAAAAATATAAAGACGAGTAAGGGGGAAATTACGTGGTACAATTCGGCGATCTTTTGCTATTACGGTGTATGCATCTGTACAGTAGGCTACATTTAATCACGCACTTAATGCATTGATCAAGGTATACTAAATCATCGCTCTTTAAATAAGTATTTATGTAATGTAAAAAATAAAATAAAAATATAAGTGTGTCCTCCTATATAATATAAATGTTTTTGTTTTTTGATATCCAATTGGTAGTTAGTCTTTTCCCATCGCTGCAACTCACATATGGATTTGGGAGAGGCGAAGGTCTAGAGCCATGCGTCCTCGGAAACACTACCCTGCCAAACTGCACTGCTTCTTCACACAATGCACAGAAGCCAGCCACACCAACGTGTCGGAGGAAACACCGTACAACTGGCGACTGAAGTCAGCTTGCAAGCGCCCAACCCGCCACAGATGGGACAAGAACATCCCGGTCAGCCAAACCCTCCCCTAACCCGGACGACGCTGGGCAAATTTTGCGCCGCCTCATTGGTCTCCCGGTCACGACACGGGATCGTACCCGAGTCTCTAGTGACACCTCAAGCGCTGCAGCGCAGTGCCTTTGACCGCCCCTCTACTGTTTATATGGAAATCAACAAAAATATTTTATGAAATAAATACTTTTTGTTCAAATGGAAATATAGGCATAGATTTATATTAATTTGATGTAATACCGTAAATATGTCAATGGCTAGATTATATCGAAAGAGACTTAAAATACACTTTGCAAAATATGACCTATATGACCTATAAGTCCTATTTCAAATGGCAGAAAGGAACGATTTTTCTTAAGCTTAATAGTAGCACTACTTTAAGAACAATCTTTAAATGACCTATTTGGAATGCATTTGTAGTTTTGGTTTCAGTTTACATAAAGATGATGCTGTTAGTGGGGCTTGCTTTGTTCATTCCTGGTCCACTAAATGTTTGCATTCAGCAGGGGTGTAGGACTTGGGGACCTGGGAAACACTCTTCATGCACTTTGATACCGGTGACTTTTTCGTAGAACGTTAGGGGAATTTATGCAGTAGGTTAGGAGAATTCACGTAGTAGGTTCTGATAATTCATGTAGCAGGTTAGGAGAATTCACGTAACAGGTTAAGAGGTTAAGGTTAGGAAAAGGGTTAGGGTTAGCAACAGTGGTGGTTGGTGATATTTAAGATGAGGGAGGACAATATTATTTAAAAAAATTATGAGCATGGCCTTATTTCTATTACAGCTTATTGGATGACTATAATTCATATTCCATTCACCCAGATCAATGTAGCATCGATAGCTTTAGGCTACAACATGATACTCAAATTTTCCTATACCCATCATGAAGTTGCTACAACCTAGCCTACGAATGACAGTTTACAACACATGTGCACAGGTCGAGAGAAAAGGTGACAGTGACACATTCAATATCGCCTTGCATACTCTTGCCTGTATCTAGCTGATCTAGGGTGTATCTAGTGATCAACAGTTGCAAACAAGAGTTTCTATTAGACAAATTCAGGTATGTTTATGCCTGTTTGCTTCCGTTTAAGATAAGTGTTTCAACAGAATGAATACACCACTGATCACACGCAAACACAGTTCACATTCATAGCAGCGACATACAAACCGCATGATCACTTTGCTCGTATAATTCCTTCTCGCATCTACGTGCTCTCCTCCTCTCACCTTTTTCCTTCGCTTGTGGACTTCAGTGCACAACACGTCATCTTTCTGTGACCAGGCTTAAAAAACATTTCCAAGCCAAACCTTCATATCATAACTGCTACACACAGTCTAAATCATTGTCACCATATTAGCTAATGTCATAGTCAACATAGCTAGTAGAACTAACGAGTTAGTAAACCACCTACACTCATGCAGTACAGTGTACAGTCAGCAAGCAGTTACACCGGCGGGCCCCAATGGGAATAAATGAATAAAATCAAAAGCTTACCTTGACTTGGAACAGTGTTGGATAGCCATCGCCAGCTAACTAACATAGCATCCCTCTCTGTTTGAGCTGGGTGTTTGATTAGGCTAAACTAGCTAACTGCATTATTGTGGCAGGTAGCCTAGCAGTTAGAGTGTTGGGCCAGTAGCTGAAACATTGCTGGTTCAAATCCCAGAGCTGACAAGGGGAATACATCTATCAATGTGCCCTTGAGCAAGGTACTTAACCATAATTGCTCCTGTCAGTCGCTCTGGATAAGAGTGTCTGCTAAATTACTGAAATGTAATTAGCTAGTTAAGTATAAAAACAATTTTTTTTAGCTCTCTCTTGCTTCTCCACACATTTTAAATAAATTAATTTGTTCTAAACTGTTAAACTATTGTCTTTCTCTTTGAGTCAACTACTCACTACATTTTATGCACTGCAGTGCTAGCTATCTGTAGCGTATGCTTTCAGTATTATATTAATTCTCTGATCTTTTGATTGGGTGGACAACATGTCAGTTCATGCTGCAAGAGCTCTGATGGGTTGGAGGACGTCCTCCAGGTGTTGTCATACTTACTGTGTAAGTCTATGGAAGGGAGTGAGAACTAAGAGCCTCCTAGGTTTTGTATTGAAGTCAATGTACTCAGATGACGGAAACTAGTTGTCCTCTGGCTACACCATGGTGATACGCTACACAGTGCTGTTGAGGCTACTGTAGACCTTCATTGCAAAACAGTGTGTTTAGTTCTCCTGAGTGGCTCAGCGGTCTAAGGTACTGCATCTCAGTGTTAGAGGCATCACTACAGACCCTGGTTTTATCACAACCGGCAATGATTGGGAGTCCCATAGGGCAGCTCACAATTGGCCCAGCGTTGTCCAGGTTGGGGGAAGGTTTGACTGGGGTAGGCCGTCATTGTAGAATAAGAATCTGTTCTTAACTTCATTTTTTTTTAAATAAATTATTTGGTGACATTACTATTTTTAGTATAGTTTAATATAAAAAGGATAACTTTTTTAATGTTTCACTGTTTTTATTTTTATGAAATTCACTGATTAGGATGGTCCTCCTCTTCCTCCTCTGAGGAGCCTCCACTGGTTAGCAAAAATACTCCCCTAACCTGCTAAGAAAATCACTTTGTATTGAGGTGGAGTGAAAAAAGTGTGTCCCTGTAGGACATAGCAGAGACTGTAGGGGCAGTATACCATTGTAATTTCCCACTGTGCAGCGTGGTCAGGAGGAATGGACGTGGGAGGACATTCTGAATGGTAAAGGATCCTGGACGTGGGAGGAGATCCTGGCTGGGAGGGATCGCCTCCCATGGGAGCAGATGGAGGCAGCAAGGAGGGAGCAACTATACAAGGGGTCACGGCTAGCACGGAAGCCCGAGAGGCAGCTCTCCCCCCCAAAATTTGGGGGGCACATGGGGAGATTGGCGGAGTCAGGGTTTAGACCTGAGCCAACTCCCCGTGCTTACCGTGGGGAGCATGTGACCGGTCGGGCACCGTGTTATGCGGTGATGCGCACCATGTCTCCAGTGCTCAGTCACAGCCCGGTGCACTATATTCCAGCTCCCCGCATTGGCTGGGCTAGAGTGGGCATCTAGCCAGGACGGATGGTGCCGGCTCAGCGCTCCTGGCCTCCAGTGCGTCTCCCCAGTCCGGTGAAACCTGTTCCGGCTCCACGTACGAAGCCTCCAGTGATGATCCATGGCCCGAAGCCTCCAGTGTCACGCTCTGATCTTAGAGAGCCTTTTATTTCTCGTTTTTTGGTTAGGTCAGGGTGTGATTAGGGTGGGCATTCTAGGTTTTCTGTTTCTATGTTTTCTATTTCTTTGTTGTTTTTTCCATGTGTTGTTCCCAATCAGAGGCAGCTGTCTATCGTTGTCTCTGATATGTATAAGTTGGTAATTTCCGTTTGGGTTTTGTGGGGAGTTATTTTCTGTTTAGCTGTTTTGTTTGCCTGACAGAACTGTGCGCTTTCGTTTTTCTACTTTGTTATTTTGTTGAGGTGTTCAGCTTTATTAATAATCATGAACGCCTACCACACTGCACATTGGTCTCCTTCTTCAACCCACGAGAGTCGTTAAAAACCTTTCTTAGTAAACCAAGTACCCACAGACTTTCTTCCTCCGTTCTAAGGGATGGTTCATTCATTTTAGAGAAGTAGAGGCGTACTTATGTTTTGAACCACAACATGCTGCTTCCTGGTATTGGGTTGGTCCTGTCTATTCTTATGGGTAATCGCTCCTTTGCACTGGACTCTTGTCCCTCATGGCGTGTGTATGTCATGTGGTAGAGAAAGACAGGTAAATAACAAAATGTTAACTTGTCACAGATACAGACCGCCCACAAAGGAGGTACCTCTGTTCCTCTCTTAGCTGTTAAATGCTTCAAAGGGCAGAGGTAGAAGGCAGAAGGAGCATTAGCTTGCAGCGAGAATTATAACACGACTGGGTGGATGGCAATGCAAAGGCTAATAAGGCTGGGGCAGATGCGTCCACTGGTCTGATGTGGGAGAACCTGCAGGAACCTGCCGAACTGACACTTCTAATGTGCCCAGTACTTCCCACTTACTAAGTCTGTGGGAAATCAAAGTAACATCATTTACTAAGTGTATGAATACTGACAATTATTTATTTTTTAAACCTTTATTTAACTAGGCAAGTCAGTTAAAAACAAATTCATATTTACAATGACGGCCTACCAGGGAACAGTTGATTAACTGCCTTGTTCAGGGGCAGAATGACAGATTTTTACCTTGTCAGCTCAGGGATTCGAGCCAGCAACCTTTCAGATACTGGCCTAATGCTCTAACCACTGGGCTACCTGCCGCCCCGAACTGATGTGATACTTACAGCTTAGTCTACATTCAAAGTAGTCAGACAAATCTTTGTTTTTGATCTCCTGTTTCATATCCCACATACAGTGTTTTAACCCTGTCTGCTCTGTGGTTTTTAAATGTGAAACATTTAAGATAATAATTGTTACATAAAGAAAGAAAATATGTGGCCATATGATAAATAGTGAACCTAGGATTACAGGAGCGATGTGATGACAGCTACATTTGGTAAAGAATCCTCCTGTACATGGTCCATATTAGTTAAGCAAACACCATACATATTGGAGACTCGTCTCCTACTTGTAAATCAGGTCGTTTAATTTGACATCTTCTTCGCAACAGATTCATCTGAGGGTCGTTATGGAAATGTAACATATAGCAGGAGTTTCAATAAAACCTCTCACTTTTGGAAAGGGAGAACGGAAGGAGGCCCTATGAACAAGTGATACGACTCTAACTACAGTTGAAGTCAGGCTGATGATTTTTATAGTATTGTTAAAATGATTTCTGTTACGTTTGTGTGTGGTTTGTTCTTCTAGCCTGGGGGATGGCGTGTGACTTCTACTACTCGAAGCGTCTGGTTTCGAGCTCTTATGACTTAGGTAAATTAACTGTACAGCAATAAGATTATAACCTTGAGAATGCTGTCTTCATGGCAAGCGTTACTTGAAGTTCAAGTTAGTAGGTGATGTTGTGAAGGGCGTGTGTGATTATTTGTTTTCAACAGGACCTTAGGATAGTGCAGTTCAAACATATTATGACAGAAGACATAGTCAGACTGATTTGCACAAATGCAACAACAGGCGATATCAAAATGTTCCGCGTCACTACAGTCACGGGTTTGATCCCAGGCTGTGTCGCAGCCAGCCACGTCCGTGAGACCCATGAGGCGGCACACAATTGGACAAGCGATAAAAAGGAAATACAAATACATTTACCTGTGGGCCGGATTTGGCCCGCTGCCCACCTAATGGGGAACCCTGCACTAGAACTATCTCTCAGCACATTCTAAGTTGCTTTGACAATTCTTGTGGTCATGCAGATACAGTATCTGTAGGTGACCCAGAATACCTTTTGGCTCTGGGTACTCTATGTAACCCTTGGGGAAAGCCTTGGATATGGATAGTGTTGACCAGCCTGAAGCCCCTGTCATCATTCATGGGAAGTTTAATGGTCTGACACATACTATGGAGTACCACACAAATGCCCTCCAACCTCTGAAGTCAAACAGTTAATTTTTCTTTCAATAGAGTCTCACGCAGTCAGAGCTTACTGTAAATACTTCATACCGTTCATTGTTAAGCATGTTTATTGTTCTTTGACTCAATCCCACCTTCAGTTCCTTTGCTTTTATGTAGATCAAAGACCATTTTGTTTTGTTCTTAATATTAACAATGACCTATTTTTCGCATAGTTATTTTAACCTCTGGCTCTGATACCCCTCCTACTGCTTTAAAGTTTGACATTATTTTCATTCAAACTAACGTTTCATGTAGAAGCTGATAGAATCAGGACTTCTATTTAAGTGATAATGCCGGAGCAGCCAGTGTTTGGAGGATATATTGGCACGTGTTCATTATTCATACTATTTCATCCTTCCACAAGATGTAGTACCGACACAAATCTAGGGTTGCTAGAGACACGAGCAGAGTCGTTCAGTCTTTTTGTTCTGTTGTGTCATGCCTAAGAACAGCCCGTATGACAAAACATTTATTTTTACTGCTCTAATTATGTTGGTAACCAGTTTATAATAGCAACAAGGCCCGTTGGGGGTTTGTGATATATTTCCAATATACCACGGCTAAAGGCTGTGTCCAGGCACTCTGCACTGCGTCGTGCATAAGAACAGCCATTAGCCGTGGTATATTTGCCATATACATCACCCCTTCGGGCCTTCTTGCTTAAACATAGCGTGGAAATTGAATGGTATTTCAGAAGTTGTTTTGAAAAGGTTGATTTGAGGAACATGTTAAAAAGTCTATTGTACTGCATTAAGATGGACTGGTACCAACCTTTTCTTTTAGAAAGTATGAAATCTATGAAATGTATATTCTTGAACCAAATGATGGGGATTGAACAAAGATCACACTTCAGTTATTCTGTTGTAGGAATGCTGAACTTTAAAATGCTCCTGTGAGTCTGTTACTAAGCTATCCCTCAGGTAAGTTCATCTAAGTTATAGTGATGTAGTGGTGAACAACGTCAACACCAGTATTGACATTTTGTGCAGTGAATTCCCTAGAGGGTAGTTGCAGGGTAAGAGTGTCCCCAGCAACCATGAGGAAGCAGCATGCTGGGAAGGTGATGGGGAGATGTCACACTCTGGTCCTCCTTCGAGGAGCATGCCTCTGTCATCTCTTGACCTTGTCTCACTTTCACCTTTCCCCTAGAGTCATGGGACCCTGTCTGATGTCCTTTCTGGAATGTTGAGGCTCTAGGAAGATGAGGACATGGGCACATGTGGTATTCAAATTTGGAAAGTTTAGTAACCCCTCAATGTCCAAAAACTACTACAATTGTTGCCAGACAGTGGGGAGAGGGGGAATATAGGCCAGTTGACAAGGGATTGTGAAAGACGCAAAGACACTTTATCCTAATTTCTGGACTACCAAGAAATATGGCCCTGCCATTAAAATATGGCCCTGACATTAACTTTACGACATGCCACACTCTCTTTTCTGTACTTTGTATGCACTCATGTCAACACATAATCAAGCATGCGTTTCTGCCATAGCTGATTTATTTACTGTCACTCTAACAACTATCAAGCAGTATAGCCATATAGGACTGTTGAAACATTTCATGCTTTACTTAACGTTATAGTTTGTTTATATGTTTCCCCTTAATAGCATTGCTTTGTATGTGTGTGGAGGTGTGATGGCAGGAGTCATTGACTGATCGTGTATTTTTGTCTCCCTCACTTACAGATGGGCATTGCCATTGGCTTTCTGGTGCCGCCCATCCTCGTGCCAAATGTTGATGATATGGACGATCTGGCATACCACATCAGCATCATGTTCTACATCACTGCTGGAATGGCCACCGTGATCTTCATCCTCGTAGTCTTCAGTAAGTCTTGAGGGAAAATGGCCATTCTAATACATACAGAATGGCCTATGGATAACACACAGAGCTGGTCAGTAGTTACTCCTTCCTAAACTCATTCCCATTATAACATATAACTCTTCCAATCATTATGAGCCTTAGGTGTTGAATTCATTATAATGCCAGTATGAGGTGTTGAATACATTACATTTTAATGTCAGTATTTCCTTTCCCCTGGCATTGTCTATGTACCAACAACTCATAATAAACTCTTGGTAGACGACAAACGGAGCCATGGCCCATAAACTTGTGACCTTGTTTTCGACTTGTATCAGTGTAAGACCATTTTTAAACGGGGACAATGAGAGCTCTGCTGTGGAAGTTTGAATATGATTACATTGCAGCATTGCATCTCCGGGGCTCATCATTGGGTCTGCAATTCTGTAGTCCTGGATGTCTACTTGTTTCTGGCAGTCATGTTCTCCTGGCAGTGTTGGTGGATAGTTCAGCATTCTCAGGGATTAGTGCATATTGAGATGTGCTCTGAACAGACCAGTCAATGTCTATTCATTCACTTGCTGTGGATACCACATGGCTGCAATCACTGTAATTGACTGTGGTTTGACGACCTCGTTGAACTGCCTTTGAAAGTATTTTTCTTTCAACACACAGACCAGGTCATCCCATTTCTGTTTTGGGGCCTCCCATGTTTTGTTGAAGGAGTCACATTGGGCAAGTTTAGACATGGAACCTGGCCTTAGAAGAAGAACTGGAGTTATGGTGGGAGGCAGTGGGCAGATAAAGGCCTGGCCAGCAACATTGTTGCACTTAGGGGATAGGATGCATATTTTATTTATATCCTATCTTTGGGCTATAGTTATTGGATTTCTCAGTCAGATGAGGTTTGCTGCTGAGTGGTTGATCCCACCTCAAACTGCTACTATATATCCCTTGTGAATCTGTATTTAAAAAAATATATATTCTGAGAATGAAACTGATACACACTGTCTGTAAGTCTTTAAACAAACAGGAACCTGTTTCTCAAAGGCCCTGAGATCAACCAATGTTTGATGTCAGTTATTATCAATTGTGGCTTTATAAAGATGTGTTTAAACAAACAGGCAATATAGGTTGCAGTGTACTGATGTGGTGCTGTACTGTATGTGTCACTCATCTGTGGTTATGACTGTGAGCTGGATGCTGTAAGATATCTGATGTCTATTGAAGCTCTCTGTTAGCTTGGTGCTGTAAGATATCTGATGTCTATTGAAGCTCTCTGTTAGCTTGGTGCTGTAAGATATCTGATGTCTATTGAAGCCCTCTGTTAGCTTGGTGCTGTAAGATATCTGATGTCTATTGAAGCCCTCTGTTAGCTTGGTGCTGTAAGATATCTGATGTCTATTGAAGCCCTCTGTTAGCTTGGTGCTGTAAGATATCTGATGTCTATTGAAGCCCTCTGTTAGCTTGGTGCTGTAAGATATCTGATGTCTATTGAAGCTCTCTGTTAGCTTGGTGCTGTAAGATATCTGATGTCTATTGAAGCCCTCTATTAGCTTGGTGCTGTACGATATCTGATGTCTATTGAAGCCCTCTGTTAGCTTGGTGCTGTAAGATATCTGATGCCTGTTGAAGACCTCTGTTAGCTTGGTGCTGAAAGATATCCAGGATTTGGAAGGTTACTTTCTAAATGTAATCAATTACAGTTACTTACAGAGAGAGAACAAGAGAATGCATGGGATGGCCATTGGCCAAGCTTTCACTATTTTGTTGCTATCACCTGTCCAAAATTGTAATCATTAAGGTAATTAGCCAAACTCAGTTATGTAATCGGATTACTTTAAATTATTTTGGATTTGTTACGGATAATTTCCTCCTCTTCCTCTGAAGAGGAGGTGTAGCAGGGATCGGACCAAAATGCAGTGTGGTTATCTTCATACATCTTTAATAAAGATAATGGCGATACAATACAAAAACGTACCGTGAAAAACCTAAACAGCCTTATCTGGTGCAAACAAACACAGAGACAGGAACAATCACCCACGAAACACTCAAAGAATATGGCTGCCTAAATATGGTTCCCCATCAGAGACAACAATAAACATTTGCCTCTGATTGAGAACCACTCTAGGCAACCATAGACTTACCCAGACAACTATACTACACCACAATCCCATAACCTACAAAAACCCCAAGACAAAACACACCACATAAATAACCCATGTCATACCCTGGCCTGACCAAAATAATAAAGAAAACACAAAATACTAAGACCAGGGCGTGACAGGATTACTTTCCCCTTAAGAGGCATTAGAAGAAGACCAAAATAACCAATCAAATACATTTGGTGTGTCATCATAGTGGTCTCTGACTTGTGGTCAGACTCGCTCAGGTGGAACAAACTTAAACTTGTGTTATTTTCCCCCCCCAATGATACATTCAATGTCATTGAGAAAACAGAAAGGTGTCATAGTGTTATGGTGCGTGAATGAGGACCCAAAAGCGAATTAACAAAACAGAGTTACTTTAATGACGAAACACACGTAGGCTCAGATGGACAGGCAGATTCCGACAGGACAGGACAAGGTTAGATGAACAGGCAGATTCCGACAGGACAGGACAAGGTTGCAGCAAACACGACGATAGTCTGGTTCAGGCATGAGTAACACAAACGAGAATCCGACAAAGACAGGAACAAAAACAGAGAGAGATATAGAGGACTAATCAGAGGGAAAAAGGGAACAGGTGGGAAAAGGGGTGACGAGGTAGTTAGGAGGAGACAAGGAACAGCTGGGGGAAAGAGGGGGAGAAAAGGTAACCTAATAACGACCAGCAGAGGGAGACAGGGTGAAGGGAAAGGACAGAAACAAGACACAACATGACAATACATGACAGTACCCCCCCACTCACCGAGCGCCTCCTGGCGCACTCGAGGAGGAAACCTGGCGGCAACGGAGGAAATCATCGATCAGCGCACGGTCCAGCACGTCCCGAGAGGGAACCCAACTCCTCTCCTCAGGACCGTACCCCTCCCAATCTACTAGGTACTGATGACCACGGCCCCGAGGACGCATGTCCAAAATCCTACGGACCCTGTAGATGGGTGCGCCCTCGACAAGGATGGGGGGGGGGGGGGAAGACGAGCGGGGGCGCGAAGAACGGGCTTGACACAGGAGACATGGAAGACCGGGTGGACGCGACGAAGATATCGCGGAAGAAGAAGTCGAACTGCGACAGGATTGATGATCTGGGAAATACGGAACGGACCAATGAACCGCGGGGTCAACTTGCGAGAAGCGGTCTTAAGGGGAAGGTTCTGAGTGGAGAGCCAAACTCTCTGACCGCGACAATATCTAGGACTCTTAGTTCTATGCTTATTAGCAGCCCTCACAGTCTGCGCCCTATAACGGCAAAGTGCAGACCTGACCCTCTTCCAGGTGCGCTCGCAACGTTGGACAAAAGCCTGAGCGGAGGGAACGCTGGACTCGGCGAACTGAGATGAGAACAGCGGAGGCTGGTACCCGAGGCTACTCTGAAAAGGAGATAGCCCGGTCGCAGACGAAGGAAGCGAGTTGTGGGCGTATTCTGCCCAGGGGAGCTGTTCTGACCAAGACGCAGGGTTGCGAAAAGAAAGACTGCGTAAGATGCGACCAATAGTCTGATTGGCCCGTTCTGCTTGACCGTTAGACTGGGGGTGAAAGCCGGAAGAGAGACTGACGGAAGCCCCAATCAAACGGCAAAACTCCCTCCAAAATTGAGACGTGAATTGCGGACCTCTGTCCGAAACGACGTCTGACGGAAGGCCATGAATTCTGAAAACATTCTCGATGATGATTTGTGCCGTCTCTTTAGCAGAAGGAAGCTTAGCAAGGGGAATAAAATGAGCCGCCTTAGAGAACCTGTCGACAACCGTAAGAATAACAGTCTTCCCCGCTGACGAAGGCAGTCCGGTGACAAAATCTAAGGCGATGTGAGACCACGGTCGAGAGGGAATGGGAAGCGGCCTGAGACGGCCGGCAGGAGGGGAGTTACTGGACTTAGTCTGCGCGCAGACCGAACAAGCAGCCACGAAGCGACGCGTGTCATGCTCCCGGGTGGGCCACCAAAAACGCTGGCGAATGGAAGCAAGCGTACCCCGAACGCCAGGGTGGCCGGCTAACTTGGCAGAGTGAGCCCACTGAAGAACGGCCAGACGAGTAGGAACGGGAACGAAAAGAAGGTTCCTGGGACAAGCGCGCGGCGACGGAGTTTGAGTGAGTGCTTGCTTTACCTGCCTCTCAATTCCCCAGACAGTCAACCCGACAACACGCCCCTCAGGGAGAATCCCCTCGGGGTCAGTGGAGGCTACTGAAGAACTGAAGAGACGAGATAAAGCATCAGGCTTGGTGTTCTTAGAGCCCGGACGATAAGAAATCACGAACTCGAAACGAGCGAAAAACAGCGCCCAGCGCGCCTGACGCGCATTAAGTCGTTTGGCAGAACGGATGTACTCAAGGTTCCTATGGTCAGTCCAAACGACAAAAGGAACGGTCGCCCCCTCCAACCACTGTCGCCATTCGCCTAGGGCTAAGCGGATGGCGAGCAGTTCGCGGTTTCCCACATCATAGTTACGTTCCGACGGCGACAGGCGATGAGAAAAATACGCGCAAGGGTGGACCTTGTCGTCAGAGAGGGAGCGCTGAGAAAGAATGGCTCCCACGCCCACCTCTGACGCGTCAACCTCGACCACGAACTGTCTAGAGACGTCAGGTGTAACAAGGATAGGAGCGGATGTAAAACGATTCTTGAGGAGATCAAAAGCTCCCTGGGCGGAAACGGACCACTTAAAGCACGTCTTGACAGAAGTAAGGGCTGTGAGAGGAGCTGCCACCTGACCGAAATTACGGATGAAACGACGATAGAAGTTCGCGAAGCCGAGAAAGCGCTGCAGCTCGACGCGTGACTTAGGGACGGGCCAATCAATGACAGCCTGGACTTTAGCGGGATCCATCTTAATGCCTTCAGCGGAAATAACAGAACCGAGAAATGTGACGGAGGAGGCATGAAAAGTGCACTTCTCAGCCTTCACAAAAAGACAATTCTCTAAAAGGCGCTGGAGGACACGTCGAACGTGCTGAACATGAATCTGGAGTGACGGTGAAAAAATCAGGATATCGTCAAGGTAAACGAAAACAAAGATGTTCAGCATGTCTCTCAGGACATCATTGACTAATGCCTGAAAGACAGCTGGAGCGTTAGCGAGGCCGAAAGGAAGAACCCGGTATTCAAAGTGCCCTAACGGAGTGTTAAACGCCGTCTTCCACTCGTCCCCCTCCCTGATGCGTACGAGATGGTAAGCGTTACGAAGGTCCAACTTAGTGAAAAACCTGGCTCCCTGCAGGATCTCGAAGGCTGAAGACATAAGAGGAAGCGGATAACGATTCTTCACTGTTATGTCATTCAGCCCTCGATAATCTATGCAGGGGCGCAGGGACCCGTCCTTCTTCTTAACAAAAAAAAAACCCCGCTCCGGCGGGAGAGGAGGAGGGGACTATGGTACCGGCGGCAAGAGCTACAGACAAATAATCTTCGAGAGCCTTACGTTCGGGAGCCGACAGAGAGTATAGTCTACCCCGGGGGGGAGTGGTTCCCGGAAGGAGATCAATACTACAATCATACGACCGGTGTGGAGGAAGAGAGGTGGCCCTGGACCGACTGAACACCGTGCGCAGATCGTGATATTCCTCCGGCACCCCTGTCAAATCACCAGGCTCCTCCTGTGAAGAAGAGACAGAGGAAACAGGAGGGATAGCAGACATTAAACATTTCACATGACAAGAGACGTTCCAGGAGAGGATAGAATTACTAGACCAATTAATAGAAGGATTATGACAAACTAGCCAGGGATGGCCCAAAACAACAGGTGTAAAAGGTGAACGAAAAATTAAAAAAGAAATGGTTTCGCTATGATTACCAGAGACAGTGAGGGTTAAAGGTAGCGTCTCACGCTGAATCCTGGGGAGAGGACTACCATCCAAGGCGAACAAGGCCGTGGGCTCCCTTAACTGTCTGAGAGGAATGTCATGTTCCCGAGCCCAGGTCTCGTCCATAAAACAGCCCTCCGCCCCAGAGTCTATTAAGGCACTGCAGGAAGCTGACGAACCGGTCCAGCGTAGATGGACCGACAAGGTAGTGCAGGATCTTGAAGGAGAGACAGGAGTAGTAGCGCTCACCAGTAGCCCTCCGCTTACTGATGAGCTCTGGCTTTTACTGGACATGAAGTGACAAAATGACCAGCAGAACCGCAATAGAGACAGAGGCGGTTGGTGATTCTCCGTTCCCTCTCCTTAGTCGAGATGTGGATACCTCCCAGCTGCATAGGCTCAGCACCCGAGCCGGCAGAGGAAGATGGTAGTGATGCGGAGAGGGGGGCAACGGAGAACGCGAGCTCCTTTCCACGAGCTCGGTGACGAAGATCAACCCGTCGCTCAATGCGAATAGCGAGTTCAATCAAGGAATCCACGCTGGAAGGAACCTCCCGGGAGAGAATCTCATCCTTTACCTCTGCGCGGAGACCCTCCAGAAAACGAGCGAGCAAAGCCGGCTCGTTCCAGCCACTGGAGGCAGCAAGAGTGCGAAACTCAATAGAGTAGTCTGTTATGGATCGATTACCTTGACATAGGGAAGACAGGGCCCTGGAAGCCTCCTCCCCAAAAACAGATCGATCAAAAACCCGTATCATCTCCTCCTTAAAGTCCTGATACTGGTTAGTACACTCAGCCCTTGCCTCCCAGATTGCCGTGCCCCACTCACGAGCCCGTCCAGTAAGGAGAGATATGACGTAGGCGACACGAGCAGTGCTCCTGGAGTAAGTGTTGGGCTGGAGAGAAAACACAATATCACACTGGGTGAGGAACGAGCGGCATTCAGTGGGCTCCCCAGAGTAACACGGCGGGTTATTGATTCTGGGCTCCGGAGATTCGAAAGCCCTGGAAGTGGCCAGTGGATCGAGGCGGAGATGGTGAACCTGTTCTGTGAGGTTGGAGACTTGGGTGGCCAGGGTCTCAACGGCATGTCGAGCAGCAGACAATTCCTGCTCGTGTCTGCCTAGCATCGCTCCCTGGATCTCGACGGCAGAGTGGAGAGGATCCGAAGTCGCTGGGTCCATTCTTGGTCGGATTCTTCTGTTATGGTGCGTGAATGAGGACCCAAAAGCGAATTAACAAAACAGAGTTACTTTAATGACGAAACACACGTAGGCTCAGATGGACAGGCAGATTCCGACAGGACAGGACAAGGTTAGATGAACAGGCAGATTCCGACAGGACAGGACAAGGTTGCAGCAAACACGACGATAGTCTGGTTCAGGCATGAGTAACACAAACGAGAATCCGACAAAGACAGGAACAAAAACAGAGAGAGATATAGAGGACTAATCAGAGGGAAAAAGGGAACAGGTGGGAAAAGGGGTGACGAGGTAGTTAGGAGGAGACAAGGAACAGCTGGGGGAAAGAGGGGGAGAAAAGGTAACCTAATAACGACCAGCAGAGGGAGACAGGGTGAAGGGAAAGGACAGAAACAAGACACAACATGACAATACATGACACATAGTGTATTTTTACATTTAAAAGTACTCTAAGAAGTAATCATCTCATTTTTCCAAAGTATCTGTAATCTGATTACAGTTACAGCTTTTTTTGTAACCAGTTACTCCCCAACCCTGAAGATATCTGACGCCTTTATGAACTCCTGCCCCAGTGAGCTGAGCTCTCCTCCCCTCCCTCTCAGACTGAACGTTGGAGCTGGCCTCTCCAGCGTGGCTATTGTTGACTGACTGACACATTCTGGAAAGCACCAGGGGCGTGGAGGAAGCAAACAGTTACTGGTGCATCTCATCTTTCCAACGCTTTGTGTCTCCTTATCTTATCTGTCCAGTCCTCAGGCAAAGTCCCAGACATGCATCATCTCTCCTTCGTTCTCTCGTTCTCTCTTTCTTGTTCTCTCTCTCTCTCTCTCTCTCTCTCTCTCTCTGTCTCTCTCTGGCTCTCAGAGATAGGCCCTGTTTGTTGCCTTGTGTGTGCTGTACCACCCTGGCTGTAACTTTGGACCTTCCTGTCCCACAGTCCCCCAGAGCTCTTAGACTGCCAGTGACTGTCTTGACTCCTACTGTGCTTATGTGTCTGTGTTGATTGACATGTGCACAGATGGTAGGATTTTAGCCACATGGGATGGCCATTGGCCAAGCGTGCACTATTCTGTTGCTATCACCAGCTTATTTGGGTGACTGCTGCTTGTTTTTCTTAGGGGAACAGACAAGGGGGAGGATTGGCTTGTGGTTGGATCCATTTCAAACATTCTCTTTTAAAGGGCTCTGACAGGCAGGAGCACAGCTGTGTAACTTAGATTCTACATCATACTATTTTCTAATATATTTTGGGTGTTTCTAGATCATGTATGAATGGTCCAGTGTCAGAGGAATTGCATACAAACCTTGACACTACAGTATATCAGCATATTTACATTATCCTTCTCTGTTCTCTATCTGTGTCCAACAGTGTTCCAAGAGAAGCCGGAAATCCCTCCCACCCTGGCTCAGGTCCAGGCCAGGAGCACCCCTCCAGAAGAGTACTCCTACGTGGCCTCTATCCTGAGACTGCTGCGTAACTTACCCTTCATGCTCCTTGTTATCAGCTATGGTGGGTCCTACTCACCCTCAATCACTCTCAAACCACACCCATGTCTACCATCATGTTTGGACTATTATTTGAGAAAACACAAAGAGCCAGGATACCTATGGCCGGTCAGATCAATAGAGGGTCGTTATGTGGGAACAGCATATGTGGGAACTCCTTCAAGACCGTTGGAAAAGCATTGCAGGGGAAGCTGGTTGAGAGAATGCCAAGCGTGTGTAAAGCTGTCATCAAGTCAAAGGGTGGCTATTTGAAGAATCTCAAATATGAAATATATTTTGATTTGTTTAACCCTTTTTTGTTACTACATGATTCCATATGTGTTATTTCATAGTTTTGATGTCTTCACTATTATTCTACAATGTAGAAAATAGTAAAAATAAAGAAAATCCCTTGAATGGGTAGGTATTCTAAAACTTTTGACAGGTAGACTATTGTGTTTTTGTTGATTTTGACATTGTTTACCCTTTGATGTAGCAACTTAGGATGTTCAGAAATAAGAAAAAAACCATAGGAGCAAAGCTAAAGCTAAAGCTGTCCAAACCAAATAAATATGGAGTGACACTCCACAATCTATGCCAAAGTCAACTAGATATATGCCAAAGTCAAATAGTCTCCTTGCACTAGTGTAGTAGTAGACTGGCTAAGGTCCAGGTATGGGTTCCATGTGTGTGTCAGCTAGGCTTCCTTTAGGACAGGGCCAGACCCAAACACAGTGTCCCATGTGGATCCCCCTGCTCTCCCTGCAGGCCTCCTCGCTCAAACTAAATAAAGACCTGCTCCTTTGCAGACTACAGATCCTGTAAAATACTCAGAGTGTAGAAACAAAACGTAGATGTTTCTTTATGTTTTCTGCAGGGCTGAATGTCGGTTGTTTCTATGCTGTTTCCACACTGCTGAACCGGATGATTATTGAGCATTATCCAGTAAGTCTCACCTGAATCTTAACACAACTGGCCATGTCCTGCAGTTATAGCCACACTTATTCAAAGGAATATATTGAGTTGTTCCCTCCCAAAATAAGTCAAATATTTATTTCCCCGAAGGGTGAAGAGGTGAATGCTGGGAGAATTGGCCTCACCATTGTCATTGCCGGGATGGTGGGGTCCCTCATATGTGGGATCTGGTTGGACAAGACCAAAACCTACAAGTAAGACATTCTTATCCTTCCTAGGACTGAACATTTGAGAGTACCCAAGAAAGACTTAACTGAAATAAAACACACATTATTACATCAGAATTATGCTCCTAGATACAACTATTTTTTGTGACTTTGATATCTCAGTGGCTCTTTCTTAGAACTAAGTAACTAAATAAGGTAACATACACAAGGACCCCAGTCCCCACCTAAGATACATTTCATAAGATTATAATAGTGTGGCTGTAGCTGATTGCTGACAAGGCTGCTGACTCAAATCTTTAATCTGACACAAGAAGATTCCCAGGAAATGTCATGATCCTCTGAAGCTTTTTGGTCAAGCACCGTAATCAAGTCAGTCAACCGAACACTCTTAATTTAGATAACATTATCTTAGTTTTCTGACACCATCAGACTCCATCTAATGGTTAGTATGTAAATATTGAACATGAGGGAAACAAGGATGTGGTTAATGTAAGTCATGTCAGTCACCAAAATTCTATTTGTTTGTATTGTTGTAATTGGTCCATGTTAGAAAAGATTTAGCAACTGCTGATGAGTCATCTTTGATAACTTTTGCCCTGTTAATTATCGATTAAAAGGTGATTTGAAACTATTGTGTATAGGCTAGTTAATTCTGCTCTCATGCTCAAGCAGTAGCCAGATTCACTGTATCTACCTAAGAGTCTTATACATTGTATCCCAATAACTTATTATTTGTCAAAAATACCATAGCTTGAAAAGGTAACAATCAGTAATGTTGTGATACTTTCTTGAGATCCGGGTTATAAAAACAGTAAACCCAATGTGATATTGGATGGGCTGGGCTCTTGCACACAACAGCCTCTCTCATTAGCCACTTTAAACGAAGCACTTTCTGCATGAAAGTCTTTTAAATCTTCTATTCAAAGGCAGGCTTCTAGGTGGATGAAGTATTTGTGCTGGAAGTGGGAACCGCTGAGGTTCTGGAGGATCTGAGTGTGGAATCTGATGCGTCTCCCTTCACCCAGCAGTCTAAAACAGAACAATTCTTCACATGCCATTTTAATATATTCAGCCAAAGCAGTCAAACCATATTTCTGTTGTTGACATACATCCATGTGAGATAGTCACAGGACTAAGTTGTATTAACAACAACAGCTGAGTGGAGCAATGTTTCACTTGTGGTTGTACAGGAAGATCTTCACCATAGTAAGCATGTTGATGTAGACCAGAATATGCCAGAGTTATACTAAGGGGGTCTTAGGAATCTTGTTTTTCCTCTCATAAAGAATGGGATGGGAGGTGTTGACAGCCAGCCTCATCCAACAGTTCTGCATGCCAATTGAGAACTTGAACTTGTTGCTGGTGCTGTGTGTAGGTCTCACAGGCAGTGTTGCCCCTGGCCTGCCTGTGGGAAGTTTCAGGACAGGGACTTTGTGGCCATGTTATGTAAAAGCAATATCCAGATGAGATAAAAACATTGCAGACTCATTCAAATCCTATATGGGTTATACAATATTGAGCAAGGCACCAAATGAAGTTTGAACATTTTTGTTTATACAAACATACAGTAGATTTCATACAGGCAAAAGCAGGATAAAACAAATAAATAATGTTTACCTCTCTCCCCAGACAGACTACCCTGGCTGTGTATCTCATGTCCTTTGTGGGAATGGTGGTCTATGCCTTCACTCTGAACTTAGGCCACCTATGGGTGGTGTTTGTGACGTCAGGGGCTCTAGGGTAAGAGTGAACAAACACTGTGACCAAACACAATGATGTTTGTGAATGATTTGCATTTCTCAGATATTCCCACCTCTAACATGTCAGTCGTAAGAGAGGATAAGACTAGGCCTTCTTTTCTGGTCACACTCCAGGAACACTGTATGCTATTTTTCCTCCTTGCTCTTTAAACAGCCACTCTGTGAGAAGAGACAGACGACATCTTGAGACACTGATTAGTTGTGTTAAAATACAATTTAATGCAAAGTGTTGTGGCAGACAAGCTCATTTTAATGATTCTGTGCAACATTCATTATTTTATCTTGGAGTTGAATGAGTATTTTATCATTTGTTAATTGATGAATAAAGGAGATGACCAAGAGCTGAAGGTTTAAAGGGTATGCTAGGTAATGACCACAGAGAGAATTTGATTGTGGAGTTGATTTTCTCTCAGCACAGTCAGCAGGCATGAAATGTTAAAATACGCTTTAGCTCAAGTACCAACAACACTGATAAACCTCCTATTTCTTTAGGTTCTTCATGACTGGGTACCTGCCACTTGGCTTTGAGTTTGCTGTGGAGCTGACCTTCCCAGAGGGTGAGGGCACCTCCTCAGGCCTGCTCAACTGTTCAGCTCAGGTAACAGGGACCCTACTAATGACAGCATCGAAAGGTTTGTCGTATGCATGAGGTCTACTGTATGTATGAATGTGTTTAGAGATGATCAACTCTCATGCTGACTCCCCTCATTTGCCCTCCATCTTCCAGATATTTGGGATCATATTCACCATTGGTCAAGGGAAGATCATAGACCACTTTGGCACATTCGCTGGGAACATATTTTTATGTGTCTTCCTCCTCATAGGGACCATTATGACAGGTAGAGTTTGCCCCCCCCCCCCCCCCCAGAGTAGCTTCACAGTTGATTGAACATTGGACTCCTTTGCCTGCAGTTGTTATAGTTAAGCACAGTGACATGTTATGTAATCCACATTATATGGGGCTCTAGTAGTGCATGACTCCTCAGATCATTGTGTCAGTCAAGCAGACATTGCATAACAGCTGTGTCTAACATTCATCATGGAGTAATAATGCCCTCTAGCGACTTATAATGATCATGATGAAAATTAACACATTTTCTATATACAGTAGGACATTTCCCATATTGTTTCAAAGGCTATACATGTCCTGTGTATTCCTAAATATGTATGCTATGTATGACCCATGCATTCCTGAATATATGTTTCTGAGAAGTGCCTTTCCTCTCCCTAAATCTTACAGCATTCATCAAGTCTGACCTCCGACGGCAAAAGGCCAACCATCTGGCTGAGAATCAGGTGGCGAGTGTAAGTGTGTCTGTTTCTGCTATTTGGTGTCCAGTAAAGGGGTTGTGTCGGATACTGCCCCCTGGCTGATGCTCCATTCAATGGACTATTCTGGTTGGCTGCTTCTCTGGGGCTGGGTTCCTCTTGCTTGCTGTGGAGTGGACACAGGGGTTACAGGCAGGCGTTACACACCACCATGCTTTTCTTCTGCTTTCTGAAAACGACTCAGGTGTTTCTGAAAGCATGACTCTGCACCCGCTGTCAGTTCTCCAACTCGCTGTATTTGATTGTATGCCTTGCGGGTGTTTGATACAGAATTTATGCTTGAGAAGTTTCTGTTTCATTCAACACAAGCACCTGTTTTACAAAGATGCCTTTTGTCACAGATTATTATGACTACAGTTTGCAGAACTATAGAAAGCTATCACACAATATCAGGGTGAATTATCATTCTCGTTTATCTGTAGTATAAAACTACAATAATATGACACTGACTCATACTGTTTCGTCATACTGTAGTTTACAGTAGGTAATTGCACTCATTTGGCAGCAAAATACATCTGATAAAAATGGCTTGCTCACTCAATATAAAATGGAATATTCTCCAACAAAATGAGCTTTAATCATATAATAGATTCATAATAAACTTCAGGCTCAACTCACCAGTGGTCAGGGATGATGAGATGTTCAAGATCAACTTTAAATTATTAACAATCCCTAACAAATCCATTCTGCTCAGCGCTTATATTCTTTCTATTATGAGAATATCGCTATCACTTCTTTTATCTCAATGCAGGTTGGGAGCTTTACTCACTTTATTTATGCAAAACTACAATAATCTCATTAATCCAGTTTTATGTCAAATCATTTCCACCCCCAGTCCTCATTAAGAGGAGGCTCTCTCTAGAGGCAGATGGAGTGCTGGAATTAGAGGCCAGTGTTATGGGAGGGCCTGGTAAGGGCAGAGGGATTATGGTGATGGGAATGATGACAGTGGTGGAGGAGCCCTTGGCCCCTCTTGTGCGTGATTTCCTAGCTGTTGTTCCAGGCTGCAGGCTCCCCGTCTCGGGAACAGGACTACGGGGCCACAGCACCCAGCAGCCCTCAGGAGCAGCAGTCCAGACACTAACCTCACTAAAACCCAAACACACACCAGCCAAGGTAGGGGCATCAAGTCTTTGAGGTTATATCACACAAGAAAAATGCTGCAGCTGTACAGTACTGTACAAAATGCAATCATAAAGAGCACTGGTATTGGTGATGTGTTGAGAATTCCCATTGGAAGATAAACACATCATACACTTAATTTACTCATAATCTTTTCAAAATACTGTAGTCTATAACCCACCTAAATACGGTGAAAAGGTCTTAAACAAAGACATGGCACTTGCTGTTTCTGCTAAGTGAAAATAGCAACAATGAGGATTGAGATGCCTTGTGGGATTAGCCAAAACAGATTATAGGGATTGGTAAAGCATTAGGGTCCAAGCAGGTTTCGGAGTTAATATCGGGACAGGGTACTGCACTTTAATTACAAGAAACAGTAAGACTCATTTTCTGTCAGCTAAGCAGTGAGTGAGGCACTAAAGTACTGTAAAACCTTGGTGGAAAGAAAGTGTTCATGCAAAATCTTTTGTTGAAGGATAGAGCTTGCTGCTTGAGTGTAATATTAGTGCTTTGAACTATTTGTGCTTCGGTTGATCATCCTTCTCAAAGCAAAGCCCTACTATATGAGCTCATTGGAAAAATAATCACCCTTTTGTTTATTACATAGCACAGACCTTTTCACTTCCAGTTCGGTTTTTTAAGTGAAGCTAATAAACCCCAGAGGAAATGTTTTGGTACCTTACAAAAACGGTTAGCAGATCAATCAGCTGTTTCTGTCTTCCAGAGAAAGATGACCATTACCTTTAAATTGTATACATTACCTCTAAATTGTGGATTGATGTGCTTCTTGCATGAAACATATGTTGTTTTGATGACAGCAATACTCATATATTCTAGTACAGGTATTCCCATATGGGCAATGCTGTCGGGGGAACGCCAAATAAAATGTGAATCACATAAAAAAAAAAAAAATGAAAACAAATTCTTCACATTTTCTTTATATTTTCCAACGAGGCCATACATTTGGGTGAGGTTTTTTTCTCGCCTGAGTAGCCTCGTTTCACCTCCAAAAATGTAATTAAACCTAGTGTTCAGTGAAATAACAACACAATGTCAAATACAGGTAGCATAGTCTAATAATTAACATCTCATCACATTAACCGTTACTCTCTCGTGGGAAACCTTCACTCTTGCGCAGACATTTAGAAACGAAACATGACAATTAGAAAAATAAGCCACTGGAGTTTTTTGAATGAGAATAAAGATGACTTTCGAGAAGTAAGACATGTATAAAAGCCACAGATACGATTATTAGGAAGTGGCTAGAAGTGTCTTATATGGTGAGCTACCGAGTGGCTAGGACAGGGAAGCCCCATACTATTGTGGAGGACTTCATTCTTCCTGCTGCCGCGGATATGGCTGGGACAATGCTGGGGGAAAAGGCAAAAAAAAATATACAGACAATGCCTTCATCAAACAACACTGTTTCACGACGCATCAGTGACATGGCAGGAGATGCGTTGAAACAATTACTGTTTCGCATACAAGCCAGTGAATTATATGCGTTACAGCTGGATGAGTCAACAGACGTGGCAGGCCTGGCACAGCTGCTGGTATATGTCCGTTACATTTATGGGGGGTCAATTAAGGAAGACATCATCTTCTGCAAACCACTGGAAACCAGGACAACAAGAGAGGATATTTTTAAAGTACTGGACAGCTTTGTGATATCAAATGGACTTTGGTGGTCAAAATGTGTTGGTAACTGTACTGATGGTGCAAAAGCCATGACAGGGAGACATAGTGGAGTGGTAACGCACGTGCAAGCTATTGCTCCCGATGCCACTTATGTACACTGCAGCATCCACTGAGAGGCTCTTGCTGCCAAGGGAATGCCTGACAGCTTGAAATACGTTTTGGACAAGACAAAGAAAATGGTTAACTTTGTAAAAGCAAGGCCCCTGAACTCTCGTGTATTTTCTGCATTATGCGATGATATGGGCAGCGACCATGTAACGCTTTTACAACATGCAGAAGTGGGCTGGTTATCAAGGGGAAAAGTATTGACACTTTTTTTTTAAATTGAGAGACGAGCTTGAAGTTTTCTTTTGTGACCATAATTTCCCCTTGTCTGACCGCTTGCATGATGACGGGTTTTTCACAGGACTGGCCTATCTGGGTGATGTTTTTTCTCGCCCGAATGATCTGAATATAGGATTACTGGGACTCTCTGCAACTATATTCAATGTGCGGGACAAAATTGAGGCTATAATTAAGAAGTTGGAGCTCTTCTCTGTCTGCATTAACAAGGACAACACACAGGTCTTTCCATTATTGTATGATTTTTTTGTGTGCAAATGAACTCAAGCTTACGGACAATGTCAAATGTGATATAGCGAAGCACCTGAGTGAGTTGGGTGCGCAATTATGCAGGTACTTTCCAGAAACGGACAACACAAATAACTGGATTCGTTATCCCTTCATGCCCTGCCTCCAGTCCACTTACCGATATCTGAACAAGAGAGCTTCATTGAAATTGCAACAAGCAATTCTGTGAATATTTGAAGTTTTTCAGATTTCTGGATAGGGCCGTGCTCAGAGTTTCTTGCCTTGGCAAATCAGGCTGTTAAGACACTGATGCCCTTTGCAAAAACGTACCTATGTGAGAGTGGATTCTCGGCCCTCACTAGCATGGAAACTAAATACAGGCACAGACTGTGTGTGGAAAATGATTTAAGACTGAGACTCTCTCCAATACAACCCAACATTGCAGAGGTATGTGCATCCTTTCAAGCACACCTGTCTCATTAAGCTGTGGTGAGTTGTTCACAATTTTTGATTAGCAAATAAGGTTCTATATGTAAAATGGCTAAATAAAGAGCAAAATTATTGATTATTATTATATTATTATTTGTGCCCTGGTCCTATGAGAGCTCTTTGTCACTTCCCACAAGCCTGGTTGTGACAAAAACTCACATTCATCCTTATGTTTAATAAATATATAATTTAGTATTTATTATTATTATTTGTGCCCTGGTCCTATAAGAGCTCTTTGTTACTTCCCACAAGCCTGGTTTGACAAAAACTAACACTCATTTTTAATAAATATATTGTTTAGTGTGTGTGTGTGTGGCAGGCTTACAATGATGGCAAAAAACAACATTTGAGAGTGCGCTGACCCTGGTGCTAGAGGGGGTACGCAGCTGGAGGTTGAATGTTGAAGGGGTTACGGGACTATAAAACGTTTGGGAAACAAACGCAAATGCCAGTTTGTGTCTTATTTATGCTTAATTTACGAATATGTATTGTTTTTCAGATAATGCATAGAGCCCTGAGTTGATTATACCATGCTATAATTTAACACATTTGCCACTAACAATGTGTTCATTTGCAAGTAGAAATGTGTTCAACATCCACTGAAGTAGCTTGCAAATTTACAAGATAGCTACAGTAGTTGCCATGGTAACAAAACAAAGAGACTTGCTAGCTTATTTATGTATTTATGTTACTCAAGTAAAAGTGAAAGTCACCCAGTAAAATACTGCTTGAGTAAAAGTCTAAAAGTATTTGGTTATAAACATATTTAAGTATCAAAAGTAAATGTAATTGCTAAAATATACTTAAGAATCAAAAGTAAAAGTATAAATCAATTCAAATTCCTTATATTAAGCAAAGCAGATGGCACCATTTACTTGTTTATAAAATTGACAGATAGTCAGGGGCACACTCCAATACTCAGAAATCATTTACACATTATGCATATGTGTTTAGTGAGTCCTCCAGATCAGAGGCAGTAGGGATGGCCACGTGTTCTCTTGATAAGTGCATGAATTGGACCATTTTCCTGTCCTGCCAAGCATTCAAAATGTAAGAAGTACTTTTGGGTATCAGGGAAAATGTATGGAGTAAAAAGTACATCATTTTCTTTAGGAATGTAGTGAAGTAAAAGTGGTCAAAAATATAAATAGTAAAGTACAGATACCCATAAAAACTACTTATAGTATTTTAAGTTTTAAAAAAAAACTTAAGTCTTTTACACCACTGAACAATACCAATACTGTTTTCAATTCAACTTTTGCTTTCAAAAACATGTCAAAATTAACTATAGCCATTGAATTCTACCATGCAAAGATACAGTGCGTTATTTAAGCAACAAGGCCCGAGGGGGTGTGGTATATGGCCAATATACCATGGCTAAGGGTTGTTCTTACGCTCGACGCAACACAGAGTGCCTGAATACAGCCCTTAGCCAAGGTACGTTGGCCATATACCACAAACCTCAAAGGTACCTTATTGCTATTATAAACTGGTTACAAAGTAATTAGAACAGTAAAAA
Organism: Oncorhynchus clarkii lewisi; assembly: GCF_045791955.1. Lineage (NCBI taxonomy): Eukaryota > Metazoa > Chordata > Actinopteri > Salmoniformes > Salmonidae > Oncorhynchus > Oncorhynchus clarkii. The sequence continues at coordinate 41,820,134 of NC_092165.1, forward strand.
TAAATGTTTTGTCATACCCCTGGTATACGGTCTCATATACCAAGGCTTTCAGACAATCAGCATTCAGGGTTCGACCACCCAGTTTATAAAGGGAAATAATGCACACTCTAGAATGTCCTTCAAGCCAATCAGAAAGGAGTATTCAACAATGTTGTGGTATAATGAGACCCAATAAGAAGATGTTCTGTTGTTTTTAAGCTCCACCTCAATTTAAATAACACAATTTAAAGTTTTAACATGTAGTAACAATATATAATATAATATTGGAACATCATTAGGAAAATCTGATTTCTAATAGTAATGTTTTGATTTGACAGAAACAGGCAGGTCACCCACAGGAAGGCCTCTCACAGCCAGCTACACTGAAGGACATCAAAGTATAAGGAGGAAATCCAGTTGAACGGGTGTGAAAAGAAAGAAATCCCATCATACACTTGGAATCACACAGGTTCTCCCTCTACAGCAAATTACTCATCAGAAGATAACTGGTTTGATTATCAAGCACAACCAAGGGTATTTCTATTTTTTTGTGCTGATAATTCATATTTAACTGTCACTTTTTGAGAGTACACTATGAATTGTTAATATTTTCATTGTGGTTTCTCTAGCTTTAAATGTCTCCAATCTAAATATTATAAATGTTGATGTCTGTGCATTTTGATATGAGCAATATTCAAACTGTGCTATTTGGTTCCTGTTATTTGACCAATACCATACTGGAACAGAAAGTATTAATGTAACTGTTCTATTTTTGGAATTTGTTAATGTTAGTTAAAATTAGACTACAGATTCAGTGGTTTCAGTTGAATGGAAGTCTGTTCAGAGGGCCGAGCCGATCCAGTCAAGCCAACTCACCTAGTGGCTTAACAGGATTTTGAGATTGCTATTTGCCATATAGGATTACAAATACAACAGGTAGACCTTACAGTGAAATGCTTACTGACAAGACCTTAAAGTGAAATGCTTACTTACAAGACCTTAACCAACAATGCAGTTTTAAGAAAAATACATGTTAAGTAAAAAATAGATAAGTATAAAATAATAAATAAAAGTAACAAATACTGCTGATAATGGTGAATATGTTTGATACTGTGCATCTGAGTATGTCTCATAAGGACTCAACCTCTTTAACCACATTCTTAGAACTTTAGGACTATTCTATTTAATATTTATCTGCATTGACTTGTTAAATAGCCTTTAAAGGAACACAATGATAACAGAATGTGAGCAAAAATCATTAGTGTGGTGAGAGACAATCCAATGGACTTTTTGGAAGTAGGCTAGTGTTGTATTTCCTAAAGTATATTATTATTTTGACCTGTAGTTTTGTTACTGAGAAACCTTTTTCATCTGCTTATTTGACTTGATGTGTTGCGGTTAGAAGTTGTCCAGTGATTTTTATTTTTCAATGATTGTTTAATCTTATAAGAAGTGTTTTTCACTCAAATGATACAGTATATTGTTTTGTATAATCATTGTATATACAGTACCAGTCAAACGTTTGGACACACCTACTCATTCAAGGGTTTTTCTTTAGTTTTACTATTTTCTACATTGTAGAATAATTGTGAAGACACAAAAGCTATGAAATAACACATATGGAATCATGTAGTAACCAAAAAAGTGTTAAACAAATCAAAATATATTTCATATTTGAGATTCTTCATCCTTTGCCTTGATGACAGCTTTGCACACTCTTGGCATTCTCTCAACCAGCTTCATGAGGTAGTCACCTGGAATGCATTTCAATTAACAAGTGTGCCTACTTAAAAGTGGTGACAAATGGTGATGCAATTTTAAAATGCTTGTCATATTGTTTGTAGACATTGTTTGGACAAATTCTCAGATACTGTGAACAATTGCACCTGGTAATCTGGTGAACTAAAAGTTTTTTTATTTTTTAAATTGAGAAAAATGCTCTGTTATTTTATTCATGGACATGTTACACCATAGACACAATCCAGTAACATACATAAATCACACAGAGCAGTTTAGAAAGCAAGACAAAAGGCCCAATGTTGAGATCCTCCATTCCAGTACTGTGATTGACAGATGTCAAAATCCACAAGTCCCATGCCCTATCACACAATCAAACCATAATTAATACATAAATCATCTCTACATGTATGCATTATTGCACATCATGAAACATTGATAGACAATCGCTGTTCAATTTTCAGTGTAAGAGTGAAACAGCTGTAGCCATAAAAACCATAGTATATTGTAGCACATGTACATATCACGTAGCACAGGAACAAGTCACCTGCAAAATAAATCTCACTTATTGCATATCCAGTCTTAAAAATTTCACACATATTGGACTCTTGTGCTTGTGTAGATACAGTAAATATACCACTCATTCTTCAAGGCAAGAAGCAGTAGACTATTCCACAGCTTTCTCTAGAGTTGGGCTAAAACAGTTTTCTGCTGCTTGGAATCAGTTCCGCTTCTTCTGCCGTGCACCCACCACTTCCTGATGCTCTGGAACACACTGCAACCCAATCAGCATTCCCACGATAGAGAAACCTGGAGAGGTGAGAGGATGCAATGGGTTTACTCCGCAATAACAGACACCAGCAGCACAAGCTCTGAGCAAGTTCCATCAGACAAAACATTTAGTTGAGCGATGCACCTTATGTACCTGGTAGTTTGATGATTTGTTAACACTGTTGTTACTGGTTTTAACAAAACAAGCTCACTATTTGATCAGATGGGATTATAGAGCTGCAGTACTTACTCGCCACAATGAGAGGTGCCATAACGCCAATGGTCAGAGGTGCCGTTTTGTAGATGAAGGCTTCAGACAGGAAGTGTCCCAGAGCCAGTACAAATGTCCACAGGGTGATGTGATAGAGCCTACATGAAGCGACAACAACTATTTAAGATAACTCCCACAGAACACAAATCACAGTTTATGCACTCACTGTTGCAATAACAGACAACAGTGCAAGGATGCAGGAAATCTTACGTTTTGTTCTGAATGTCTATGGCGCACGCGCAGCGGATAATTGACGACAACAATGTCCAGATTCCAAATGTTCTTGCTTGGAGGCCATTTACTGTAAAAAGGAAACAGAACCTACATGAAGTTCTATGAATTCCTTGCACCTTGGAGGAGACTGAGCATACGGTTGTTGTAAAGCTCCTGTGATGTAGACAAATCAATGTGTAACCCAGTCTTATACACAGGCATAATAACATCCTACAGGTTGGAACAAAATCCTGCACCCACACCCACCCTTGCACGGTAAGATCAGTCATGGCCTGCTTTAGAGAGTGTTGCAATCCCATGTAGAAACTACTCACCAAACTCTGGTGTCCCCGTGTAGAGTTTCTCAGAGAGGAAGCTGTGATCTCTGAAACTCTGGACGGTGTTTCCCATGGCAATGACAGACACCATGACCAACCAACTCCGCAGAACATTCAGAAAACGACTCATCCTTGCCTTCTGTGGGATGCACCTGCCAGACACATTGGCTGAGAGTAAGGGGCAGACAGCATAGCACTTTGCAAAAATGAACAAGAAAATAACAGCTTCCTTCTGCTTGTTACAGCTTGGGTGAATGCTACAGTATCTGTCAGGTTGCAAGAACCACCATGGTCGTGGGTACTATAGCTAACGTTAGCTACAACAGCAACCATCATTGCTAGCGCGATACAAACAAAATTATGTATGTGTCTAACTTACCTTCTACTACAGTGATACGACAGTGATCAGCGAGTCGAAATCAATAGACATATAATGTCAACATGTCTGTAAAAACATTGCCAATGTTTGGAGATTGAGAATACCGTGTGAACCGTGCGAACTGTACTGTCGCTCAATAACTAGCTGATATGGACATTCAATTTGGCCAATTATAGAGCTCAGAAGATGGCTTCATCATCGTCCCATTCATCACAATGGGTCGTTCGACTGGTAAGGTGCTTTTAGGTTCCGCCTTATTTCGCGCATTCCACCAATCATTACAACACAAACCACAGTTGCGACTGTGGGCGCTCTCCTGGTGCTCCCGGCCACAGGAGACGAAGTGGCGACGATTTACATTCCTACTATCAAAATTTAAACACCAAAAATCTATTATATTACTTTATCAATTGTTTTAATACTATGCTAGACAATGTAATTCGTCTTGAATATTCCAAAGCATTCCCTGTGTGACATTCTCTGACCAAATGCCCCGATTCAGTAGTACATTGCAGGCATTGGAATGCCCAAGTCCGTTTTTATCCCTCAATAAAAACATTGGAATTCTTATTTTACGATGCATATTTGGAATTATAGAAATTCATCACAAATTGGAAGTTGTGTGGCCAAAAACGTCACGTGCTTGAGGACAGTGCGCATGCTCTCGCCATTGGTTGCCAGTCAGTTGTTGTAGTTACAAATAGGCTAGCTACAGGAAGACTTTTTATGATGGCTAGCTAGCTAACTGTGGTTCTTCGAATACATAAGTTTATCCTATGCTGAAGAGTTGGGTATGTTTATATGGTAGTTTTACGACTGTCATGATTTATAACCTAAATGTTAGCTTGCTCTCTCAATGAAACATATAGTTTGTATTACAAACCACAGTAAAGCTAGGTAGCTAACGTGACAAACTTATTACCTAATTTAGCTATCTAGCTAACGTTAGCTAAGTAGCTAACCAATCTCAGATGTTGCAGAAAGTTCCTAGCTGGCTGGTATCATGAGCTAGTAATAACTATGTAACATAGCTAGCGTTAGCTGTAATAGCAACACACAACATATTTTACATTGTTAGGGCTAGGTGTTTGACGGTCTATGATTCAGCTTGTTTCTGGGCAGTGCTAATATGGCCTCATAATATTAATTTATGCATGGTTATTATTGATATATAAGTTAACTCAATTCCAGACAGCAGTGTATTATTCAGTATGAAAATGCTGTGTTTTAACTGGACTGATATTTCAACAGTAGACGGTGAGAGCTGGAAATGCCCACCTTCATAACCCCAGATACCTGACTCAAAGCAGATTTCGTCAGGAGGTACTTCCCCCTTCACTGTGGTGGAAATGCCAACTGTGATCCGGGATAAAGAGGATTCAGAGTCCTCAGAGGACGAGCAAGAGTAAGTGGCTGTTCTGATTAAGTGTTTCTAATGGTTTTGTTACATTTCCTTCTAGTTGTAAAAAGCAACATTAGTGTGCTAAGTAACACAGAAAAATACACAGATCAATGTTTAAACTCATTGCCACCACTGAGATCCTATTCAATTCAAATAGTTCTAGTATGTAATTCCATGCAACAATAATAAACACTGTAAGAACAGATCCCTGTATGATCTAAATATACTGTATAAAGTGTCAATATGTGGTTAAACTTAGTTAACTAGAGCTTACCATGCAATCTAAATTAAGCCTGGCTTATTTGGTGTCTATAAATGTGATAAATTTGGCAGTTAAATAGGCTGGCACCTCAAGTATGTCCTTAAATAGAACATGTACTACCACAGCAGAAGAGGCCAAGAAGTTCACGGTCTTGTCTTCATCTAGTCCTGAATTCAAATTTCATTAGGCTACTAAACTCTTTGGCAACTAATTAATCTGCAAATGCACCTTAGATCATTCTCATACATGGTCATCAGAGACTAAAATTTATTATTTATGTAAAGTGTCTTGAGTGCCTGACAAATCTCCCTCAAGACATGCAATAGGCCTACATAATTAGGCACTGCTTGCTTAATATTGGACTGAGTTTGACACCTATGACTTGAGCCTATATTAGGTAGATACTGGGTTATTACTGGTGGTGATGCTGCAGGGCACTAGCCTAACTATTACATCTCATTAAAGCTCACTATCCTAGTGGCAGTTATCTCTGACATGTCTAAATACCTGATCCAGGAGCAGGTATTGTTTACTACCGCACCCAACCTTATCTAGAATGGTCAAGTCTGATAGTTCTTCTCCAGCTGCATGCCATCTTAAGTGTGGATTTACATTAGTAAAATATGTGTAGTAATATTTATCGCTCTTCAACATCACATTTGCAACTTTTCTGTTTACACTATCCTTACTTTATCCTTGGATGTAGTAAATCATATTGCACACAATGTTGCCCACTTGATTAATGCAACGATTCAGAAATGTGTGGATATTTTTAAATACTTTTTACTGTAAAAAGGAAGCAGAACCTACATGAAGTTCTCTGAATTCCTTGGAGGAGACTGAGCATACGGTTGTTGTAAAGCTCCTGTGATGTAGACAAATCAATGTGTAACCCAGTCTTAAACACAGGCATAATAACAACATCCTACAGGTTTTGGCTAACAGACCAAAAATACTGTCTACTGGTATTAAGGTAATTTTTGCAGGGACATGTGTTGTGGGGCAGCAATTTTCGTTACACTATAGCACTCAGTGGCGTAGATGTGCCCCACACTATCTCCGGTGGTAGTGGGAGAAATGTCTCTCAGAGATTTGAATCTAGATCCAACTTTTTACACTACAAAAATATATTTCCTGGGACTAGTATGTGTTGTGTAAAGAGGCCCTTATCTCCACCATGGTCACTGATAGAACCAGACACAGCCAACCTATCAGATATTTTCAGTGCAATGTTACCAGAGTGTTTGTTACTTGACAGGTTTGTTATTGTTCAGTATCCATGAGACTGTATGGCTCGACCACTCTCTGCTCTGCTAATGTAAACACCTTGTCAGATTGCGTTCCACCACCCTAAGGGTAGCATCATCAGGACTCTAAACTCAACATAATGAGACATTAAAGACATGTTGGAAAGGGTTTACAGCTTTAGGCTAATGGTATGCCGTGTTTTAGATACTCTTCCCTCTCATTTAGGTTCTTGTTTTATTGGACTTTATATGGGTATTTTGTCGCCCATATTTTATTTTTTGAGCTTAAAGTATAAACTCTAGTCTTGAGTAGCTTGACCCTGCATGACCCTCTCAATGTAAGAATACTTTATTGATCTGTTTTTCTGTCTCATCAGGGACCATCCTTGCATTGCCTGGAGTGGCCTCAGCAGGAAGATCCCAGTCCTGGTGTTCTTTGCTGAAGCTATTGTCTCTAAAGATGGAAACATCCGTTCTGTTGGAGGTACGATGTCCATAAGAAACATTCTAAAGATATGAGAGTATATAATTCTGTTGAATTCATATCCTGGCCCAATCCTTTAATTTCTGTTGAATGATAATGTTATGTTCATATTCTGTCTTTAGAACGGTATAACCTGGCCTTCAAGATTGTGCGCACGGAGAGCCGGCTGGTTCGTGGCTTACTGACCACTCATGGATTCCATGAGGTATTACATGAAATCTCATTCTGATTCACTTGCACATACAGTACCAGTCAAAAGTTTGAACACACCTACATTTTCTTTATTTTGACTATTTTTCTACATCAAAAAAGTGTTACACAAATCAAATATATTTTATATTCTTCAAAGTAGCCATCCTTTGCCTTGATGAGAGCTTTGCACACTCTTGGCATTCTCTCATCCATCTTCATCTGGAATGCTTTTCCAACAGTCTTGAAGTAGTTCCCACATATGCTGAGCACTTGTTGGCTGCTTTTCCTTCACTCTGCGGTCCAACTCATCCCAAACCATCTCAATTTGGTTGAGGTCAGGTGATTGTGGAAGCCAGGTCATCTGATGCAGCACTCCATCACTCGCCTTCTTGGTCAAATAGCCCTTACACAGCCTGGAGGTGTGTTGGGTCATTGTCCTGTTGAAAAACAAATGATTGTCCCACTAAGCGCAAACCAGATGGGATGGTGTATCGCTGCAGAATGCTGTGATAGCCATGCTGGTTAAGTGTGCCTTGAATTCAAAATAAATCACAGACGGTGTCACCAGCAAAACACCTCCACATAATCACACCTCCTACTCCATGCTTCACGGTGGGAACCACACATGCGGAGATCATCAGTTCACCTCCTCTGCGTCTCACAAAGACACGTCAGTTGGAACCAACATCCGAACAAAGGACAGATTTCCACCGGTCTAATGTCCATTGCTCGTGTTTCATGGACCAAGCAATTCTCTTCTTATTGGTGTCCTTTAGGAGTGGTTTCTTTGCAGCAATTTGACCATGAAGGCTTGATTTACACAGTCTCCATTCAACAGTTGATGTTGAGATGTGTCTGTTACTTGAACTCTGTAAAGCATTTTTTTGGGGCTGCAATTTCTGAGGCTGGTAACTCTAATGACCTTATCCTCTGCAGCAGAGCTAACTCTGGGTCTTCCATTCCTGTGGCGGTCCTCATGCAAGCCAGTTTCATCAAAGCGCTGGATGGTTTTTGCGACTGCACTTGAAGAAACTTTCAGAGTTCTTTACATTTTCCGAATCGACTGACCTTAAAGTATTGATGGACTGTCGTTTCTCTTTGCTTATTTGAGCTGTTCTTGCCGTAATATGGACTTGTTCTTTTACCAAATAGGGCTATCTTCTGTATACCACCTTTTCACAACACAACTGATTGGCTCAAAGGGAAAAAAAATCCACTATTTAACTTTTAACAAGGCATACCTGTTAATTGAAATGCATTCCAGGTGTCTACCTGAAGCTGGTCAAGTGTGTGCAAAGCTGTCATCAAGGCAAAGGGTGGCTACTTTGAAGAATCTCAAATATAAAATATATTTTGATTTGTTTAACACTTTTGGTTACTACATGATTCCATATGTGTTATTTAATTCGTTTTTATGTCTTTTCTATTATTCTACAATGTAGAAAATAGTAAAAATAAAGAAAAACCCTTGAATCAGTTGGTGTTTCCAAACTTTTGACTGGTACTGTATGTTCCTCACTGTCATGTGTTGTAAGGGGATAGGTCTGTTTTTTCCTGACTGACAGTCTGTCAAAGCCTGGAAATGCACGCACGGACAAAGTTGGCCCAGTATAGTGTTAATGCTGTTTCACAAGAGCACACTCCCCATTATTGCTTCATCCAAGCACTTACTATTAATTCATTTTGTTCACTTCAATGCCACTTGACTCCCACTAAACCCATCATCAAAGACATGCTAGTGTCTGCCACATCATCCCAGAGCCAAAGTTTAATAACCCTCTATTACAAACATCTGGCTTTCTCATAGCAGTTAGTGCTGGCCCATGTCAAACCTGCCTCTTCACAAAGGAGCGCAGAAGGGTATGAATAAAACAAAACAGATATAAATGACTATGATTGTGATTAAAATAACTGGTGAGCTGGCTTCCCTTTGAGATGATTTGAAGGTAGAGATTAGTGGCTGAGTATTGGATCTAAGCCTCGGATCCATCTTTATCAAGCCGTCAGATGTGATGCATATCAAACAGGAACTGTGGTATTCAACAGTAACTATGCAAACCTTGTGTTTGCACCAAGGCTATATTTTTCCTCTTATGATGTCCTTTAATTTTCTTAACGATTTCCCCTGCCTTTGCGTATTGTTTGGTCTTACTGTGAGTACTGCCTCTGAATAGTCTGAAGTACATAACTGAGATCTGAGCTTGACTGGAAGGACTGTTTTTTTAGATCCATCCAAACAGTAATGACTTCAACCTCATGTGGACGGGGTCTCACCTCAAGCCTTACCTCCTACGCAGCCTTCAAGACTTCCAGAAGGTCAACCACTTTCCCAGGTACGACTGTGTCCAACTGTACACAGAGTGGAGTCACTTTGGCCTGCTGCAGTTCCTGATGTAAAAATTCACACTTCTTCTTTGTTTAAGCCCCTTCAATTCGACCTTGTGTTTATTGGCTTTCACAGGAAAACATTTTGTTTGTTTGCCTTTCTAAAACATGAAATGAATCAAACTGTCATGCAGAGTAGTCTTGTTGCCATTGTGTTTGTACAAGCTCTTATTTCTATCAGCATCCAAGCAGTAGAGAACTCAAGCATTTCGAGCTGAAAGGTCAATGGCCCTGTTCATTTCCAGGTCCTATGAACTGACGCGCAAAGATCGGCTGTATAAAAACATCCAGCGGATGCAGCAGTCTCACGGCTTTAAAAACTTCCACATCGTCCCTCAGACCTTTGTGCTTCCCTCAGAGTACCAGGAGTTCTGTAGTAAGTCCTGCTTGTCTGTTAACATCTATTGACTCTCATTACTGTAAACACAATAAGCCACCATGTTTCTCCGCTAGTCTTTCTCACAGCACGCCACTCTTCCCCGTCTTCTCTGCCTCATCCCAGGTTCTTTCGTCAAGGACCAGGGCCCCTGGATCATTAAGCCAGTAGCATCTTCAAGAGGACGAGGGATCTACCTGGTCAGCAATGTAAGGGATACACCATAGGAAGAACAGTGCACTGTTAGTGTTACTTTTGGTAATTTAGTGTATAACACAGTATGTGGACACCTGCTCGTCGAACATCTCATTCCAAAATCATGGGCATTTATATGGAGTTGGTCCCCCCCTTTGCTGCTATAACAGTCTCCACTCTTCTGGGAAGGCTTTCCACTAGATGTTGGAACATTTCTGCGGGGACTTGCTTCCATTCAGCCACGAGCATTAGTGAGGTTGGCACTGATGTTGGGCGATTAGGTCTGGCTTGCAGTCGGCGTTCCAATTCATCCCAAAGGTGTTCGATGGGGTTGAAGTCAGGGCTCTGGCAAGGCCAGTCAAGTTCTTCCATACTGATCTCGTCAAACCATTTCTGTATGGACCTCGCTTTGTACACGGGGGCATTCTCATGCTGAAACCGGAAAGGGCCTTCCCCAAACTGTTGCCACAAAGTTCTAAGCACAGAATTGTCTAGAATGTTATTTTATGCTGTAGCGTTAAGATTTACATTCACTAAATCTAAGGGGCCTAGCCCTAACCATGAAAAACAGCCCCAGACCATTATTCCTCCTCCACCAAACCTTACACTTGGCACAATGCATTGGGGCATGTTGTGTTCTCCTGGCATCTGCCAAACCCAGACTGCCAGATGGTGACGCGTGATTCATCACTCCAGAGAACGCGTTTTCACTGAGTCCAATGGTGGCGAGCTTTACACTACTCCAGCCGACGCTTGGCATTGTGCATGGTGATCTTATTCTTGTGTGCGGCTGCTCGGCCATGGAAACCCATTTCATGAAGCTCCCGACGAACAGTTCTTGTGCGGACGTTGCTTCCAGAAGGCATTTTGGAACTCGGTAGTGAGTGGTGCAACCGAGTACAGACAATTTTTATGTGCTTCTGCACTCTGCGGTTCCGTTCTCTGAGCTGGTGTGGCCTAGCACTTCCTGGCTAAGCCCTTGTTGCTCCTAGACGTTTCCACTTCACAAGAACAGCACTTATGGTCGACTGGGGCAGCTCTATCAGGGCAGAAATTTGACAAACTGACTTTTTGGAAAGGTGGCATCCTATGATGGTGCCACGTAAAGTCACTGAGCTCTTCAGTAAGGCCATTCTACTGTCAATGTTTGTCTATGGAGATTGCATGACTGTGCTCTATTTTATACACCAGTCAGCAACGGGTGTGGCTGAAGGGGTGTCTACATGCTTTTGTGTATATACAGTGCCTTCAGAATGTATTCAGACCCCTTGACTTTTTCCATATTTCGTTACTTTACAGCCTTATTCTAAAATTGATTAAATAGTTTTTTCTCCCCTTATCAATCTACACACTGTATCCCATAATGTCAAAGCAAAAACATGTTTTTAGAAATGTTTGCTAATTTATTAAAACTAAAAATGGAAATATCATTTACATTTTGTTACATTACTGCCTTCTTTTACATTTTGTTACTTTACTGCCTTCTAAAATTGATTAAATCATTCCTCCCCCCTCAATCTACAAACAATACCCCATAATAACAATGCAAAAACTGTTTTATTTTAGCAAATTAATAAAAAATTAAAAAACATATCAAATTTACACAAGTATTCAGACCCTTTACTCAGTACTTTGTTGAAGCAAAGCGATTACAGCATCAAGTCTTTCTTTGGGATGATGCTTACAAGTTTGGCACCCCTGTATTTGGGGAGTTTTTCCCATTATTCTTTGCAGATCCTTTCAACCTCCGTCAGGTTGGATGGGGAGCATCGCTGTACAGCTATTTTCAGATCTCTCCAGAGGTATTCATTCAAGTCCGGGCTCTGGCTGGGACACTCAAGGACATTCAGAGACTTGTCTCCCAGTCCCTGCTGCTGAAAAACATCCCCCCACAGTATGATGTTGCCCCCACCATGCTTCACCTTAGGGATGGTGCCAGGTTTCCTCTAGATGTGAAGCTTGGCATTCAGGCCAAAGAGTTCAATCTTGGTTTCATCAGACCAGAGAATCTTGTTTCTCATGGTCTGAGAGTCATTCGGTGCCTTTTGGCAAACTCCAAGCGGGCTGTCATGTGCCTTTTTGATGAGGAGTGTCTTCTGTCTAGCCACTCTACCACAAAGGCCTGATTGGTGGAGTGCTGCAGAGATGGTTGTCTTTCTGGAAGGTTCTCCCATCTCCACAGAGGAACTCTAGAGCTCTGTCAGAATGACCATCAGGTTCTTGGTCACCTCCCTGACCAAGGCCCTTCTCCCCCTATTGTCCAGTTTGGCTGGGTGGCCCACTCTAGGAAGAGTCTTGGTGGTTCCAGACATCTTCCATTAAAGAATGGAGGCCACTGTGTTCTTGGGGACCTTCAATGCAGAAATATTTTGGTACCCTTCCCCAGATCTGTGCCACGACACAATCCTGTCTTGGCGCTTTACAGACAATTCCTTGTACCTCATGGCTTGGTTTTTGCTCTGACATGCACTGTCAACTGTGAGACCTTATAGACAGGTGTGTGCCTTTCCAAATCATGTCAAATCAATTGAATTTACCACAGGTGGACTCCAATCAAGTTGTAGTAACATCTCAAGGATGATCAAGGGAAACAGGAGCTCAATTTCGAGTCTGATAGCAAAGAGTCTGAATACCTATGTAATTAAGGTATTTCTGTTTTTTTCTTTTTAATAGATTTGCAAAAAAATGTATGAACCTTGTTTCACCTTGTCATTATGGGGTATTGTGTGTAGAATGTGGAGGATTTTCTATTTATTTAATACATATTAGAATAAGGCTGTAACGTAAAAAAATGTAGAAAAAGTAAAGGGTTCTGAATCGTGTCCAAATGCACTGTAAAGTGTAGATACACTCACCTTAAGGCTACGTGGGGATACTAGCCTGAGGGATCTCAGGTTGTAAATGAAACAATATGGCAGTTACTTGCGGGAGGGGGTGGATTCTGTTGAAAAATTAAGTATAAAACAATGTGTGTCATAGACATTAAGCGCTGTTGAGTAAATCACACACTTCAAGGCTTTGGAAGAGCTCCAGAAGGTTCTCTGACTTGGACAACCTATAAACATGCTTTTTCTTCTGAGGTATTTTTATGAAACAGTGGAAAGAATGTCAGGGTGATATTTAGAAAGAAGGATGTTCATTTTGGGGGTTTTCTCTGAACTGTAGCCAGCCCGACGGTTAGTAGCTCTCCACCTCCCTCACCCCTATCCCGGCTTCAACACCTGCAACACATTTCAGACTCATAAATGACCCCACTCCTCTGATAGACTGCTGTACAGGATGGGTTTTCTCTTTGAATGGCCAATTTCATGTGTCTGACTTGATCAAACTGGACCTGGTGCATTATACAGTGAGCTCCAAAAGTATTGGAACAGTGACAAATGTTTTTGTTTTGGTTCTGTACTTTGGCTCTGTACTCCTGAATGAATCGTGACTAATGATGAGTGAGAAAGTTACAGCCGCATAAATATCAGCATGTCTTGGGGTTATGATGTTTGTGCATCTGTGTCTAACTTTCTCTCCCATCATTATTCACGATTCATTCAGAACTATCAGCAGTCATGGTAGCATGTTTAGTGTTTAGAAACATATTCTATTCTTATTTACGATAAAATGGACTCCAAAATGACACAATACATTATTTACCATTCATTTCTATTGGGCACAAAATAATCTGAAACGCAACCAAAAAAAAGAGCAATGCTTCCAACAAGCTTGGTGTAATCATTGCGTGCTAGGAATATGGGACAAAATACTTTACTTTTGACTACTTTAATACACAAGTGAATTTGTCCCTATACCTTTGGTCCACTAAAATGGGGGGGGGGGGGGAAGACTATGTACAAAGTGCTGTAATTTCTAAACGGTTCACCCTGTATGGCAGAAAATACCCTCATTAAAGCTGACAGTCTGCACTTTAACCTCCCATAGTCATTGTATAATTTCAATGTGTCACTGTCAAATGCTTTTGGAGCTCACTGTATGTGTAATCTAATGATTGATGTGTTATTTAGCCTAACGTATGATCCTTATCCTACAAAGCCTACCCAGATTCCAATGGATGAGAACATCTTAGTTTCTCGATACATCAATAACCCATTACTGATTGACGGTGAGTTTTTCCCCTTCAAGTGTTGTCAAATCAGTTACTTATGCAGATGAAGACAGTAGTTAGAAAAGCAGTCATTTTGTATGTATGTTTAATACATTTTTTGCAGACTTCAAGTTTGATGTGCGGTTGTATGTGCTGGTGACATCATATGATCCACTCACTATCTATCTCTATGAGGAGGGCCTGGCCAGGTGAGCTGTGTACTGGATCTTTACTTTGTGTTATGCAAACAATGTCCAGTTACATTTGAATCATTTAGCAGAAGCTCTCATCCAGGAACATTTAGGGTTAAAAGCGTTGCTCAAGGGCACATCGACATATTTTTCACCTAGTCAGCTTGAGGATTCGAAACGGCGACCTTTTGGTTACTGGCCCAACGCCCTTAACTGCTAGGCTACCTGCCACCAATGATTATATATGGGATATCTAATCTCCATTAGCAAGGTCATTGAAGTGTGTATTGGGTCAAAAGGGTCCATGTTGGATAGTGGCTTTGGAATTATTTCCTGTCCTCATGAAAGTAGTGAAGAAAAGTATCAACTGTAGTTAGGAAGTTACCATGCAACGACCAGTAGAGGGCGGTCTAAACGTTTATATCTGCCACTGATGAGTAGTACGGTTTGGTGGGGCTTTCAAACAAAGCTCTCCATTGTCTCCATGGTCCAATGAGATAATCAAATGCTCTTTGCTCAGACTTGGACCCTGATAAGCAGGGAGACAGATCTCTGTTTCAAATTGTTTTACAGATTTATTAAACATGAATGATATTGTGCTGTAATTATCTTATGAGTCTCAGATGTAAATCTGCAGTGACAGACTTAAAATGAGTGTCCCACAGCCGCAATGCTATTTGCAACATTTAGTTATTTTCTTATTATCATATTAGATCAACAATTTTCCTGTGTCTTTACCTGGAGCCTGCTGTAATACTGTATTCATTCATCATTAAGATCGTCTGGGCTCATGTGGGGTTGGGGGCAGCGATGGGTAGATGATGCATACTGATTGGCTCATCTCGGCTAGGCTTGATGGATGTGCTGCAATGCGTGAGGCAATCAAACACAAATGCACAGGGCTGTTTAGCGCAGACCGTGCTTGATTATTAATGGAGGGCAATTAATCCTGGCTGAATTGCGAATACCACTTTAATCTTTGACATTCCATTTGGTTTGACTAGATTCGGGTACTTGCTGTATGCCAAGGAATTCTCAATATTCCACATGTGGTGTCAATCCTCTTTAATACATAGTACAGTATGGGGAACATATCTCCTTTACTAATAGACCCTCTAATGCTGTCAAAGGTCAATCATATTAATTGCTGTAAGTACTGTATAGTAACTTTTTGTGCATCCTCTGTAAGTTGTGTTTTTGGAAATTGTTTAATTGAACCAAAACTCTTCCTACAGGTTTGCCACCGTGAAGTATGACTGTGGCACAAAGAGCATCAAGAACCAGTTCATGCATCTCACCAACTACAGCGTGAACAAGAAAAGCAGCGACTATGTCAGGTAACCTGGGATCTGCAGAGAACAATCACTTCTATTCTCCTTCAGGAATCTCTAAGTTAATATGTAGCTTATTGACGGTGCATAGAATTGGGAAAACAGCAAATCATACACGTTTTGGTTTTTGAATGGTATTTTCAGATGGTAGATAGATTCCCACTTTGGTTTTCTAATGACTATCTTTTCAACATTATAGCATGAACTGTTTTGGAAAAAGCCAGACCATTATATTTATTTTCTTCCTTTTCAGTTGTGATGACCCTGAAGTGGAGGATTATGGGAACAAATGGAGCATGAGTGCAATGCTGCGGTATTTGAAGCAGGAGGGAAAAGACACCACATGTGAGTAGTCTAAACTCTTCACTCTCCTTTGAACCTCCTCCCCTCCACCCTCTCCTGGCTCAGAATGTCCATGCTATTGTCCATGCACAGTCAAAGAAATGTTACTGTAGTTGAACCGGATTTAATCTTACACCCAGATCCCCACCCTTTTCTGTCAAAATGCTCAGTAGGGCAGAATCTACACGTCAACCTGTAACCACAGATTGTGTTAAAGATGTTGAGATATTCTAGCCAATTTGTGTCCAGTGTAACGTTCTTTAGGGTCCTGTGTGTAAAGTAGACTAGACTAACCTATGGCAGGTCTCAGACTGGGTGTCACCCTTCTCTCTGTTTCTGTGTTTTCCAGTGCTGATGAGCCAGGTGGAGGACCTGGTGATTAAGGCTGTGTTGAGCGCTGAGCTGCAGATAGCCACTGCCTGCAAGATGTTTGTGCCCCACAGGAACAACTGCTTCGGTAAGATTGTCTGCCACACTCTTGCCTTGTTGATGCTCGATCTTTGAATATGTAGTATTCCATACCCTTTCATTTTCTCCTTCATTTCTTCGGTGCAGACTACAGACATTCCCAAATCCGTCCTGCTCTCTGACAGTCCGGATGGTTTTGGAGTCAGCTTGTTGACCGAAGCAGGAATTTGTTTCCTTTTTTCTGTTGCCATTCAGGTCTGTCTGATTTAGGGTGACTGTTTTCTTGGCTGCTCCTGTGTAGCACCAGGCTCGCGTGAACTCCATTTTGGAGCCATTACTGATGTTAGTGTTGGCACTAATTGTCTTCCCTCTCTCGCTGGCGTTCTCTCCGAGACCTGGGGTTTGACTGCAGCCAGGTCTGCTGAGCATCCTCTGCCTTCTGTCTCCTTTTCGTTCTTGCACGCTGTCTCTCTCTCTGTCTCCCGTTCTCTTCCTGTTCTTGTCTGTAACTCTGTCTCTCTTTGCTTTGTGCTCTCACTGGTTAGAAAAGTAGAGAGCCCTGGCTGCACTTTTGACAGGCCACTGTAGACATAATAGACCCTGACTTGTGATTGTTTGGGCTGTAGGGGCTGTGTACCAGGGCAAAAAGCATGTTATCTGAGCATCGCTTGTGTAGAGATAATATCTGTGCCCCGATCGGCAGGCATCACCACAGGGCTTAACAGGCAGACGGGCCCAGGGTGTGAAATGTTCAGATGAAGGTGTTTGTGGGATGAGGTGGGGCCAGGGCGGCATGCCTTAATCCTGCCTTCGTACTTGCCTGATGGAAATGAGTCATTTTAGGGAAAGATGACAGTAGAGTGAGAGAACAGGACATGAATGGATGTTGACACACCAATGAACTTACACACAACCTTGTGAGCATACACACGCACACACACACACTGTACACAGGCAAGTAGGCCCATCTATTTTGTTCTATACACAAAGCCAGTTGACTAATAAACATGCCCATTACCCTTTGTGATATCAGTTTACCGTCTAATGTGGTGTAATTTTGTTGTCTTCAGATCGCCTCAAGCTAGTTAATTATAAAATTAAGTGTCTGCTGGAGACAATTTCCAAAGGAAGACAGTGACAACTCTAGTCCTGACAATTCCAGAGGATCACCCTCGTCCTGCTACCTCTGTTCTCATCCTCCTCTCAAGGTGGGCCTGTTGCTTTTTAAATATGTGACTGAGTGTCTGTGGAGACATGTACTGTATGAGCCAGTATAAAACATGACTGCTGGGAGGCCAGGCCTGCCTCTGCTTCAGGGAGTCCAGTATCACTGTGTGCTTTATCTTCTCTCGTAAATAATTTCAACCCAAACCACAGCTCTCTCAGCTCCTGTCGACGTCCTTCTCCTCTCTCTGCCTTCCTCTCCTCCTCCCACAATCTCCCAAACATGAATTCAATGTTAATTCATGCTCTGAAATGATCCAGCAATGTTGCCATGCACCAATTAGAAGGAAAACATTAGTAGGCTGTGATGTATCCGTTTAAATAATTGTGGATAATGAGGGCGGTGTATGCGTCCCTAAAATAGGGCCTATTGTTCGGAGTTAACATGCAATCTCTGCCACTTCTGGACCACAGCCACACATGGCCATAAAGCGGGTTGTAATCTTAATTTGCAGCAAACTATTCCAAGCCTTTTTAGTGTCTTTAATACAATGTTTATTGTTTTCAAATGGGATTTGCGCTTTTTGCACAATTTGCTCTGCCTATCTTAACGAGCCTACTGTAACAAAATCCTTTAATACTCTGTCTCAGATGTGGGAAAGAGTAAAAACAACCATTTTTTTCCCCTTCTAACTTGCCTTGGTGAGTTGTGTGTTGGGGGAGGATGCCACCCATGCTGCTCTCTTTACCACTATGCCTTATGATTAATGGATAGGCTTTTTACTGAGAGATGCTGATTAAGACATGTTTTGACTGAGATCTGATCTAGCCAAGCCAAAGGCTTATTTTGTTCAACACAAAACATTCCACTAACTGCTCATGTATTCCACAGAACATCTCTCATATCTACTACATAGTGTGGAATCAGCAATAGTTTATAAACAACTTTTAGTCCTACATTTGTCCGTAAATCAAACACTTTACTGTCCCAAAAATAGGGATTTTACGATGAGGATGATATATGGTTATTATGAAATTCTTTGCAAATCACTGGATTTAGCCTATGTTTTGAGCTGCTCATTATTATCATAGTGCTTTTTTGTGTTACCCATGGAGATACAGCAGTTTTTATTTTATTGCATTCAGGGCGTCTTCGTGCCTTTGGCATCAAACTTGTTGCTCCTCTCTGTTTCTCTGGATTTACAATGTCAATTTAAGTGATTTATTTGAAAATGCTGCAATAATCCAATTTGTGATAAGTAACAATGAAACCCACTTCAAGAAGATGCTTTATGTTGTTGTTGTTATTGTGGGGCCCATGAACTGCATGGCCGGGGTGGGGAGATCATTGTTCTGGCGCTGTCTCTTGTGATGGAGTTTCCAACTGAGCCCATCCAATAGTAAAAAACACTCTTCTTGATCTTCGCATCACTTCTTCTTCATTTATTTATTTCCCTCCCTCGTTTAATGGGTGTTGTGGATGTTCTCCTCTCTCGCTGTGTTATGTCTGTTGTGGTTTCTCTGTGGCTGCGTTAACGGCACTCCCAGGCAGCGGTCGAGCAACAGAACAAACGCGTCTCGGCGCGAGCGGCTGCCGGCTCCAGGGGCTCATGGGGCAGCAGCAGCGTCTGCTCCTAATTGGGGGAAAATGCGCGGCACATGGAGTCTGCTTGTCGGGGGCTGGCGAAGTGGAGAGGCTTTCTTTGTTTTCTCTCTTTCTTCCGTTGTTGTGGTACCACTGAGGCACTCCGGGCTCAAACAATTTATTCCCCTTCTCTGTTCCCTAATACTTGTTTTATGGTGCTCTCTCTCTCTCTCTCTCTCGGTCTCTCTCTCTCTCTCTCTCTGTGTCAGTGAATGGAAAAGAAAATCCCTGCATTCTGCTTAGCAACTACTGTTTGGCTTTTAGTGTCCAATCCTTACCCAAAGACAGATTGGTTCTGCTACTAATGTTACAGGCCTTGGCTAAGGACTGCATTGTCACATTTTGGATCAATTCCACTTTAACACGAGTTTAGCAAGCCCCTTGACCCCTAGCAATGACATGATGAATGACTTTGCTCAAGTTTAAAAAGGATATGGATGAGTTGGAAATCATTTAGATCTTTCGTACGTGTCATATTTAGGGGCGGCAGGTAGCCTAGTGGTTAGAGCATTGGGCCAGTAATCGAAAGGTTGCTGGATCATATCCCCGAGCTGACAAGGTAAAAATCTGTTGTTCTGCCCCTGAACAAAACAGTTCACTGAACAAAACTGTTCCCCAATAGGCCCTCATTGTAAAGAGTTTGTTCTTCACCTTTATTTAACTAGGCAAGTCAGTTAAATAAATATTTTACAAGCGA
The DNA here is from genome assembly GCF_045791955.1 of Oncorhynchus clarkii lewisi. Lineage (NCBI taxonomy): Eukaryota > Metazoa > Chordata > Actinopteri > Salmoniformes > Salmonidae > Oncorhynchus > Oncorhynchus clarkii. The sequence goes on from NC_092165.1 coordinate 41,840,236, forward strand.
AGATAAATTAGCCGACTCTTGAAGAAGTTAGAATCTCAGAGACTTCGGAAGTCTCATGCTGCCATTTACTATTGTCAGAAAACCATGAAGAAGAGGATAGGGAGACCCTTGTCGAAAATAAGTAAATATACAAACAATGGAATGACTGAATATAGATTTGTTTATTATAAAACTTGACTTGCACTGTAATGTCACTCCTCTGCCAACAACTGTGTGAACATAACATAGCATGGTTCTCTGTATTAACACTGATGTTGACCTTTAACACTAGAATAAACAACTTGCGCTACGACCACTTTGAAAACAACAACTTCTGGCCTCTTCTCAAAACTGACTTTTCTTTTGAAGAGCCATTAAGCAGATTTTTCCCTGTCATTACGGCCAGAGCTTTGCCCAGTGCCCTGTCCCTGTAAAAGACTGGCTTTTCTCTGGGGGAAGTGGGCTAAGCTGATGGACTCCCCCCAGGCAGAGCAGTGTGAGGGAGTGGTGGTGAGGAGGGCTTCCACAGGGCTCCTAGCCCCGTCGCGCTGTGGTGAAATGGCTGTTTTATAACCGTGAAGGAAGGAGAGCGAGGGTGGGAGAGAATGGATGAGTTTGTACACAGGGAACTCCCTGACCGCTCAGTAAAAGGCCTTTTATTGTGTCGCTCTCTGCCAAGCTGACGATGGAGTGGAATATATATATGTGTCTGAGTCGCCAGGTCCCTCACACTTGGAAAATACTTCCCTAACTTTCCAAACTTAGCTCGGTTGGAGTTCAGGGTCTATCAATAATTTGCTCCGTCATAATCATTTGCTTCTCTTCAGCTAGGCCTAGAGGGGGACCTTTTCTGACTGAGGTGTGGTTTAAACTGAGATCACCATGTAGACAAATTTTGTGGTACAATATTGACTGAGCAACACCAGCCCAATGTGGAAGAAGGATTTTATAGTGTGTGTGTGTATATAATGGCATGAACATTTTATAGTGTATATAATGGCCTCCTGACCAATTATGCTATTTTGTTTGTTTGTGCTGATCTGAATTTTTTTTGTACATAATGTTTCCGCCATTGTTTCCTATGACAGAAAAGAGCTTCTGGACATCAAAACAGCGGTCACTAACCTCGATTTGGATGAAGAATTCAGGACAGGGCCTCCCGGGTGGCGCAGTGGTTAAGGGCTGTGCCGCCAGAGACTCTGGGTTCGCGCCCAGGCTCTGTCGCAACCGGCCGCGACCGGGAGGTCCGTGGGGCGACGCACAATTGGCCTAGCGTCGTCCGGGTTAGGGAGGGCTTGGCCGGTAGGGATATCCTTGTCTCATCGCGCACCAGTGACTCCTGTGGCGGGCCGGGTGCAGTGCACGCTAACCAAGGTCGCCAGGTGCACGGTGTTTGCTCCGACACATTGGTGCGGCTGGCTTCCGTGTTGGATGCGCGCTGTGTTAAGAAGCAGTGCGGCTTGGTTGGGTTGTGTATCGGAGGACGCATGACTTTTGGCCTTCATCTCTCCTGAGCCCTTACGGGAGTTGTAGTGGTGAGACAAGATAGTAGCTACTAACAATTGGATACCACGAAATTGTGGAGAAAAAATTAAATAAATAAAAATAATTCAGGACACAATGCTCACCCGGACCAGGCCCTAATCCTTTACACTCACAAGAGGAAAATACAACGATGTAGAGGCCGATGTGGGGGCACCCTGATGAAACTACGGCGGCGAGTGAATATACCACCTCTACCCTTTTGTTCTATTGGTGAATGTACAATCACTGGAGAACAAACTGGTCCTGAAGAACTGTAATGTCCTATGCTTCACGGAGTCCTGGATAAATGAGAGCATGGTTAATATAAATCTAACTTCTATGCAACGACAGAACGGCAGCGTCTCGTAAACTCAAGGGCGGGGGTGTGTGTGTCTTTTAACAACTGGTGCACAATCTCTAATATTAAGGAAGTCTCCAAGGTTCTACTCACCTGAATTAGAGTACCTCATGATAAGCTGTTAACCATGCTATTTACCAAGAGTTAATATATATTTTTCGTAGCTGTATATTTATCACCACAAACCTATGCTGGTACTAAGATCGCACTCAACCAGCTATATAGGGCCATAAGCCAATAAGAAAATGCTCATCCAGAGGCAGCACTCCTAGTGGCCAGTGATTTTAATGCAGGAAAATTCAAATCTGTTTTACCTAATTTCTACCAGCATGTCACCTGTGCAACTAGAGAGGAAAAAAATAACTCAAGACCACCTTTACTCCACACACAGAGATGTGTACAAAGCTCTCCCTCTCCCTCCATTTGGCTAATCTGACCATAACTCTATCCTCATAATTCCTGTTTACAAGCAGAAACAGGAAGTACCATTTAAAACGCTTAATTCGGAAGTGGCCCGATGAAACAAATGCTAACCCACAGGACTGCTTCGCTAGCACAGACGGGAATATGTTCCGTGATTCATCCGATGGCATCGGAGTTTACCACATCAGTCCCCGGCTTCATTAATAAGTGCATCCACGACATACAGTGCCTTGCGAAAGTATCCGGCCCCCTTGAACTTTGCGACCTTTTGCCACATTTCAGGCTTCAAACATAAAGATATAAAACTGTATTTTTTTGTGAAGAATCAACAACAAGTGGGACACAATCATGAAGTGGAACGACATTTATTGGATATTTCAAACTTTTTTAACAAATCAAAAAATGAAAAATTGGGTGTGCAAAATTATTCAGCCCCCTTAAGTTAATACTTTGTAGCGCCACCTTTTGCTGCGATTACAGCTGTAAGTCGCTTGGGGTATGTCTCTATCAGTTTTGCACATCGAGAGACTAACATTTTTTCCCATTCCTCCTTGCAAAACAGCTCGAGCTCAGTGAGGTTGGATGGAGAGCATTTGTGAACAGCAGTTTTCAGTTCTTTCCACAGATTCTCGATTGGATTCAGGTCTGGACTTTGACTTGGCCATTCTAACACCTGGATATGTTTATTTTTGAACCATTCCATTGTAGATTTTGCTTTATGTTTTGGATCATTGTCTTGTTGGAAGACAAATCTCCGTCCCAGTCTCAGGTCTTTTGTAGACTCCATCAGGTTTTCTTCCAGAATGGTCCTGTATTTGGCTCCATCCATCTTCCCATCAATTTTAACCATCTTCCCTGTCCCTGCTGAAGAAAAGCAGGCCCAAACCATGATGCTGCCACCACCATGTTTGACAGTGGGGATGGTGTGTTCAGCTGTGTTGCTTTTACGCCAAACATAACGTTTTGCATTGTTGCCAAAAAGTTCAATTTTGGTTTCATCTGACCAGAGCACCTTCTTCCACATGTTTGGTGTGTCTCCCAGGTGGCTTGTGGCAAACTTTAACCAACACTTTTTATGGATATCTTTAAGAAATGGCTTTCTTCTTGCCACTCTTCCATAAAGGCCAGATTTGTGCAATATACGACTGATTGTTGTCCTATGGACAGAGTCTCCCACCTCAGCTGTAGATCTCTGCAGTTCATCCAGAGTGATCATGGGCCTCTTGGCTGCATCTCTGATCAGTCTTCTCCTTGTATGAGCTGAAAGTTTAGAGGGACGGCCAGGTCTTGGTAGATTTACAGTGGTCTGATACTCCTTCCATTTCAATATTATCGCTTGCACAGTGCTCCTTGGGATGTTTAAAGCTTGGGAAATATTTTTGTATCTAAATACGGCTTTAAACTTCTTCACAACAGTATCTCGGACCTGCCTGGTGTGTTCCTTGTTCTTCATGATGCTCTCTGCGCTTTTAACGGACCTCTGAGACTATCACAGTGCAGGTGCATTTATACGGAGACTTTTGCTGCACTGAAAGTAAAGGGGCTGAATAATTTTGCACGCCCAATTTTTCAGTTTTTGATTTGTTAAAAAAGTTTGAAATATCCAATAAATGTCGTTCCACTTCATGATTGTGTCCCACTTGTTGTTGATTCTTCACAAAAAAATACAGTTTTATATCTTTATGTTTGAAGCCTGAAATGTGGCAAAAGGTCGCAAAGTTCAAGGGGGCCGAATACTTTCGCAAGGCACTGTAGTCCCCACAGTTACCGTACGTACTGTACATATCCCAACCAGAAGTCATGGATTATAGGCACCATCCGCGCTGAACTAAAGGCTAGAGCTGCCGCTTTCAAGGAGCTAACCCGGACGCTTTTAAGAAATCCCGCTATGCCCTCCGACGAACCATCAAACAGGCAAAGCATCAATACAGGACTAAGATTGAATCCTACTACACCAGCTCTGATGCTCGTCGAATGTGGCAGGGCTTGAAAAGTATTACAGACTACAAAGGGAAGCACAGCCGAGAGCTTCCCAATGACACGAGCCTACCAGACGAGCTAAATTACTTCTATGCTCGCTTCGAGTTAAGCAACACTGAATCACTCGTGAGAGCATGAGCTGTTCCGGACAACGGTCTGTTATATGTTTCAAGCAGACCTCCATTGTCCCTGTGCCCAAGAACACCAAGGTAACCTGTCTAAATGACCATAGATAGCACTCACATCTGTAGCCATGAAATGCATTGAAAGTCACGGCTCACATCAAGACCATCATCCCAGACACCCTGGACCCACTCCAGTTTGCATACCGCCCCAACAGATCAACAGATCCACAGACTCTACACCTACATTAGAATGCGGTTCATTGACTACATCTCAGTGTTCAACACCATAGAGCCCTCAGCTCATTACTAAGCTAAGGTCCTTGGGACTGAACACCTCCCTCTGCAACTGGTTCCTGGACTTCCTGACGGGCTGCCCCAAGGTGTTGAGGGTATACAACAACACGGGGGCCCCCCAGGTGTGCGTGCTTAGTCCCCTCCTGTACTCCCTGTTCATCCACGACTGCGCACGACTCCAACAACACCATTAAGTTTGCTGATGACACAACGGTGGTAAACCTGATCACTGTTGATGATGAGGGAGGAGGTCAAAGACCTGGCAGTGTGGTGCCAAGACAACCTCTCCCTCGTCTTCAGTAAGACAATGGAGCTGATCGTCGATGCCAGGAAACGGAGGGCCGGGCATGCCCCCATTCACATCGATGGTGCTGTAGTGGAGCAGGTCGAGAGCTTCAAGGTCCTCGGTGTCCATATCATTAAGGATTTATCATGGTCCAAACACCAACATGGTCGTGAAGCGGGCACGACAACGCCTCTTCCCCCTCATGAGGCTGAAAAGATTTGGCATGGGTCCTCAGATCCTCAAAGTTCTACAGCTGCACCATCGAGAGAATCTTGACTGGCTGCATCACCGCTTGGTATGTCAACTGCTTGGCATCCAACCGCAAGGCGCTACAGAGGGTAGTGCGTGTGGCCCAGTACATCACTGGTGTCGAAAGTACAAGGTGTCAAAAGTGTTCTGCAGGGATGCTTGCCCATATTGCCCCAAATGCTTCCCACAGTTGTCAATTTGGCTGGATGTCCTTTGCGTGGTGGACCATTCTTGATACACATAGGAAACCATTTAGTGTGAAAAACCCAGCAGCATTGCAGTTCTTTACACAAACCGGTGCGCCTGGAACCTACTACCATATCCCGTTCAAAGGCACATACGTCTTTTGTCTTGCCTATTCACTCTCAGTGGCACACGCGCGCGCAAACTTACACACGCACACACAATCCATGTCTCAAGGCTTAAAAATAATTCTTTAACCTGTCTCCTCCCCTTCATCTACATTGATTTTCAAGTGTATTTAACAAGTGACATTCATACGTAATCATAGCTTTCACTTGGTCAGTCTGTCATTGTAATGTTTTGTATATGCAGTGTACTTCCACTGATACCCCAACACACAGACACATACGCCCACACGCACGAACATGCATACTGATGCCATACACTTTCACACTACCCACATACGCTGCTGCTAGTCACTTTACCTCTACCTACACTACCAGTCAAAACAGCTCATTTGTGGAATTTCTTTCCTTATTGCGTTTGAGCCAATCAGTTGTGTTGTGACAAGGTACAGTAGGGGTGGTATACAGGAGGCCCTATCTGGTAAAAGTCCATATTATGGCAAGAACAGCTGAATTAAGCAAAGAGAAACGACAATCCATCATTACTTTAAGACATGAAGGTTAGTCATTCCGGACATCCAAACATCAACTGTTCAGAGGAGACTGCGTGAATCAGGCCTTCATGGTCGAATTGCTGCAAAGAAACCACAACTAAAGGACACCAAAATAACGAAGAGACTTGCTTGGGCCAAGAAACACAAGTAATGAACATTAGACCAGTGGAAATCTGTCCTTTAGCCTGAGTCAAATTTTGCCGGGGTGCTTTGCTGGTGACACCATCTGTGATTTATTTAGAATTCAAGGCACACTTAACCAGCATGGCTACCTCAGCATTCTTCAGTGATACGCCATCCCATCTGGTTTGCGCTTAGTGGGATTATGAATTGTTGCTCAACAGGACAATGACCCAACACACCTCCAGGCTGTGTAAGGGCTATTTGACCAATGAGAGTGGTGGAGTGCTGCATCAGATGACCTGGCTTCCACAATCACCCAACCTCAACCCAATTGAGATGGTTTGGACCACAGAGTGAAGGAAAAGCAGCATATGTGGGAACTCCTTCAAGATGTTTGGAAAAGCATTCCTCATGAAGCTGGTTGAAAGAATGCCTAGAGTGTGCAATGCTGTCATCAAGGCAAAGGGTGACTCTAAGAATCCAAAAAATATTTAGATTTGCTTAACACTTTTTGGGTTAATACATGATTCCATATGTGTTATTTCATAGTGTTGATGTCTTCACTAGTATTCAACAATGTAGAAAATAGTTAAAATTAACAAGAACCCTTGAATGAGTAGGCGTGCAAACTTTTGACTGGTACTGTATATGTACAGTAGATAGCTTGTACCCCTATTCATCGACTTGGTACTGGTACTCCCTTTTATATAGCCATGTTATTTTCTACTCCCTTTATATAGCAATGTTATGTTCTACTCCCTTTAAACAGTGCATTCGGAAAGTATTCGTACCCCTTTACTTTTTCCACATTTTGTTACGTTACAGCCTTCTTCTAAAATTGATTAAATCTTTTCCCCCCCTCAATCTACAGACAATACACCATAAATACAATGCAAAAACTGTTTTATTTTAGCAAATTAATAAACATTAAAAAAACATCACATTTACATAAGTATTCAGACCCTTTACTCAGTACTTTGTTGAAGCACCTTTGGCAGCGATTACAGCCTCGACTCTTCTTTGGTATGACGCTACAAGCTTGGCACACCTGTATTTGGGGCGTTTCTCCCATTCTCTGCAGATCCTCTCAAGCTCTGTCAGGTTGGATGGGGAGCATCGCTGCACAACTATTTTCAGGTCTCTCCAGAGATGTTCGATCGTGTTCAAGTCTGGGCTCTGGCTTGGCCACTCAAGGACAATCAGAGACATGTCCCAAAGCCACTCCTGCGTTGTCTTGGCTGTGTGCTTAGCTGTCTTGGCTGTGTCATTGTCCTGATGGAAGGTGAACCCCAGTCCAAGGTCCTGAGCGCTCTGAAGCAGGTTTTCATCAAGGATCTCTGTACTTTGCTCCGTTCATCCTTCCCTTGATCCTGACTAGTCTCCCAGTCCCTGCCACTGAAAAACAGAGTTAGTCTCATAGCAAAGGGTCTGAATACTTATGTAAATAAGTTATTTCTGTTTTTTTATTTGTAGTAAATGTGCCAAAATTTCTCAACCTGTTTTCACTTTGTGTGGATGAGGAAAAACATTTATTTAATTAATTTAGAATAAGATTGTAACGTAACAAAATGTGGAAAACGTCAAGGGGTCTGAATACTTCCCGAATGCTCTGTATAGCCATGTTATTTTTATTCGTTTTTCACTGTCACTTATTAAAATGTTTAATTAAATTGATCTTTAATTTTGCATTGTTGGAATAGGACCTGTAAGTAAGCGTGTGATGACAAATTATTTGATTTGAAAGCGGATTTGATGATGCGCAATTTATAGACTATATAACGATTTCAGATAATGAAATGTTTAAATGCTGAGCTCTTTATATCCCTAACAGCCTATTGTGTCGCACTCGCACATGCTTCAGTGTATTTCTTTATAGGCTTCAAATAATTGAAATAATTTAGCCTAGGTAATTCATTTTCATTCCTTCTTAGGCTCACTGTCTGGCTCCTGACCTATTTAGAGTGTTTATATGCTGTTTAATATGACATGTAGCCTATTTGAAAATGTGTGCGGTTCTTACATTCACATTTTCATGTTTATTCAAATACTTTTCTTTCAAATCATTTGGTTTCAATATTTCAAAAGCAAATGGTAGTCACAAAAATAGATGGGTGTTGGTTAAATTGTGATTTTAACGAATGGAGCGAATTTGGAGTAGCAGTTTTTTTCTTTTAGCGGAGTGGTTGGAAAGGACATGAAGCACGGAGCAGAGAACGGGATTTCCAACTGCTCTACTCCGCTCACATGCTCTGTTCTCATCTCAGCTCTTACGTAAGCAGCTCAGTGGAGCTGAAATGTGAATATACTTAGCTAATGTAATGCAGCCAGCCATTCCTCAGTAGCAACATTCGTTTGATGTAGTTTCTCTCTCTGAGTGATTGGATATTTAATATCCATATAATCAGTAGCCCGAAAACCAGCCATGTTGTCAACTGCCAGTTTGTGGGAACCAAGATAAGAAGCTTGAAGTCTTCTATGTTATATTGTGGCTTATTATTGTTTATAAGACAACAGGCTCTTCCATCACTAGGATCAGAAGGTTTACCTCCCCATGTGACCTGACCAGGAAAAACGCTAGTCCCTAGCCTATTACTTAGCCTAATATGTGGTTGGGAAAAGATTCCTATTCATTACAAATGGGATCAGCGGAAGCCAGAATAGAGCCAGACTCTGCTGACCTCCCATGTCCTCTGGTAACTCCATTATTCATGTGTGTGTATTTATCTACAGAACTGTATGGCTTTGATGTGCTCATCGACTCCAACCTCAAACCATGGCTCCTGGAGGTCAACCTCTCTCCCTCCCTGGCCTGGTGAGTGACTGACTGCATGTCATCTCACGGTTCACAGGAACAAATACATGCTTATGCCAGATCTTCAATTTTTGACCTTACAGCAGTTGCTCTCAACATCATTCTGAGAGCATTACTCTGCTCTGAAAAAAAATGCGTAAATTGCTAAAGGGACTTCAGGGTAACTAAGTGTTCTTCTTGTCCTTCTTTGAGATGAAACACACTTCTGTTTTCCTCCTATAAACCCTTAAACATCCTCTGGTGAGCTCTAGGAATAGACATGTTAATATAACACATAATGAAATGGCATGTTTGAGGATTTACACTTCGTTTGTTGATAAATACCCGGTGGCTAAATGTAAGCTTTTATCTTCTCATCCTCTTGAAATACATCTGAGCAGTTCTTTCCAGCCCAGTAAATTCTGTGAGTTGACTGTGATTGAGACGTTTGTGTCCTCTACAACTTTGGGATTGCACTTGTTTGTGAGGGCATATTGTGTTATTTTACTGTATGGACTTTGATGTCTTTCTAATGTCTTTTGTTCGTTTTTATATGATTTGAATCTTTCATTCCAGTGATGCTCCTCTGGATCTGAAGATAAAGGCCAGCATGATATCAGACATGTTTTCTATTGTGGGTGAGTCCTTCTCTCTCCCTCTCTTTCTGCACATATAAAACAAGTGTTAATGCATGGGTTTTGGGGAGGGAGGAATGCCAAGGGTTTGGTCTGGCGACTACACCTGAATGAATGCTCTTGGCCAAAATGTTTCTGTTTAATTACATACCCACCTGTAGGGTTGGACGGTATCCAGATGTTGTTACCTTCATACCGTGCCTGTGCCATCCTGGGGATATACGGAATTACCAGTAGTGCACACAAGGGGCGCTATATATATTTTTTTTTCAACCGTAAACCCCCTTAATAAAAAAAAGTTACTTATCAGAATGCTAACTACTAGTACTATGGAATCCTCATAGTGGATACTAGGTAAATGCTAACGTGCAAATGCTAACATTTACTACTTAGATTGACAACCCAGCTCATAAAGTTATGTAAGTATACTGAACAAAAATATAAACGCAACATGCAACAATTTCAAAGATTTCACTGAGTTAAAGTTCATATAAGGAAATCAGTCAATTTAAGTACAGTAAATTCATTAGGCCCTAATCTATGGATTTCACATGACTGGGAAGACAGATATGCATCTGGACACAGATACTTTAAAATAAATTGTATTTCGTCATGGTATTTCTGTGCATTCAAATTACTAACAATAAAATGCAATTGTGTTCTTTGTAGCTTATGCCTGCCCATACCATAACCCCACCGCCACCATGTTCACAACGTTGACATCAGCAAACCGCTCGCCCGCATGACACCATACACGTGGTCTGCAGTTGAGGCCAGTTGGACGTACTGCCAAATTCTCTAAAAGGACATTGGATGTGGCATATGGCAGAGAAATTATGTGGCAACTTCTCTGGTGGACATTCCTGCAGTCAGCATGTCAATTGCACACTCCCTCAACTTGAGACTGTGGCATTGTGTTGTGACAAAACTGCACATTTTAGATTGGCCTTTAATTGTCCACTGCACAAGGTGCACCTGTGTAATGATCATGCGGTTTAATCAGCTTCTTGAGATGCCACACCTGTCAGGTGGAAGGATTATGATGGCAAAAGAGAAATGTTCACTAACAGGGATTTGTGCCCAACATTTTAGAGAAATAAGCTTTTTGTGAATATGTAACATTTCTGGGATATTTTATTTCAGCTCATGAAACATGGGACCAACACTTGACATGTTGCGTTTTATATTTTTGTTCAGTACATATCAAAATGCAGTTTGCAGCATGCACAAAACAAACATTAGACAGCAGGGATCTTAATCCAGGAGGGGATTTTCTCTGCTCCTGTTATCAAGAAGCTTGATCTTGCAAGCTAACTTTAGCCACTTAGCTAACATTAGCAAGATAGTAAAACCCAGCTCGAGAGGATTTATTTGGCAATTCTTATATAGTTAACTTAATCATTATACGGTATATAGCTGGCTAACAAAATAGTCTAACAAGCAAAATGATGAACGCGATCTGCTTTATCTATTACCTAGTGCACAAGTTGACTGCAGGTATTTATTTAAAAAGTACTAATATTCAAATGTGTATTAAATGTAATATTGGGTATTGACCTTATTGGTTAGTCATACTGATGGTATTTTGAAATACCCCAGGATACCGCATACAGTGGGGAAAAAAAGTATTTAGTCAGCCACCAATTGTGCAAGTTCTCCCACTTAAAAAGATGAGAGGCCTGTAATTTTCATCATAGGTACACTTCAACTATGACAGACAAAATGAGAAAAAAAATCCAGAAAATCACATTGTAGGATTTTTTATGAATTTATTTGCAAATTATGGTGGAAAATAATATAACTAAAGTTTATCTCAATACTTTGTCATTGCCAACAAAGGGTATATAACAGAGGTCAAATGTTTTCTGTAAGTCTTGACAAGGTTTTCACACACTGTTGCTGGTATTTTGGCCCATTCCTCCATGCAGATCTCCTCTAGAGCAGTGAGCAGTGATGTTTTGGGGCTTTCAACTCCCTCCAAAGATTTTCTATGGGGTTGAGATCTGGAGACTGGCTAGGCCACTCCAGGACCTTGAAATGCTTCTTACGATGCCACTCCTTCGTTGCCCGGGCGGTGTGTTTGGGATCATTGTCATGCTGAAAGACCCAGCCACGTTTCATCTTCAATGCCCTTGCTGATGTTAGGAGGTTTTTGCTCAAAATCTCACGATACATGGCCCCATTCATTCTTTCCTTTACACGGATCAGTCGTCATGGTCCCTTGGCAGAAAAACAGCCCCAAAGCATGATGTTTCCACCCCCATGCTTCACAGTAGGTATGGTATTCTTTGGATGCAAGTCAGCATTCTTTGTCCTCCAAACACGACGAGTTGAGTTTTTACCAAAAAGTTATATTTTGGTTTCATCTGACCATATGACATTCTTCCAATCTTCTTCTGGATCATCCAAATGCTCTCTAGCAAACTTCAGACGGGCCTGGACATGTACTGGCTTAAGCAGAGGGACACGGCTGTCACTGCAGGATTTGAGTCCCTGGCGGCGTAGTGTGTTACTGATGGTAGGTTTTGTTACTTTGGTCCCAGCTCTCTGCAGGTCATTCACTAGGTTCTGGGATTTTTGTGTTCATTTTGACCCCACGGGGTGAGACCTTGCGTGGAGCCCCAGATCGAGGGAGATTATCAGTGGTCTTGTATGTCTTCCATTTCCTAATAATTTCTCCCACAGTTGATTTCTTCAAACCAAGCTGCTTACCTATTGCAGATTCAATCTTCCCAGCCTGGTGCAGGTCTACAATTTTTTGTTTCTGGTGTCCTTTGACAGCTCTTTGGTCTTGGCCATAGTGGAGTTTGGAGTGTGACTGTTTGAGGTTGTGGACAGGTGTATTTTATACTGATAACAAGTTCAAACAGGTGCCATTAATACAGGTAACGAGTGGAGGACAGAGGAGCCTTTTAAAGAAGAAGTTACAGGTCTGTGAGAGCCAGAAATCTTGCTTGTTTGTAGGTGACCAAATACTTATTTTCCACCATAATTTGCAAATAAATTCATTAAAAATCCTACAATGTGATTTTTTTTTTCTAATTTTGTCTGTCATAGTTGAAGTGCACCTATGATGAAAATTACAGGCCTCTCTCATCTTTTTAAGTGGGAGAACTTGCACAATTGGTGGCTGACTAAATACTTTTTTGCCCCACTGTATATGGTGTACCGCCCAACCCTAACCACCTGTTTATTTTTAACCACATGATCTTTATGATGTGACTGAGTAAACCATAACCTCTATATACTTACTTGTTTTAAAGCCTAGTTTGTCAGAAAAGTCCAGGTTTTAGGAGTCCACATATTTCCATGCAGGCTCTTTATCTCATTATAGCCACTGTTGCTAAGACACCTATTTCCATTTTGACAATATAATGAATTGTAAGGACCTTTTCTCAGGCAGACATCTGTCTAATCATGCACACAAACATTTTTTAAAAGCCATCTCAATAGCTATGCATAGTAAGTCAGTAAAGAACAGGCCCGATTCTCAACACTTCATTTAGGACGTGTCATGGGCAGGCTGCTTAATGAGCTGCCCTTTGTGATCACTTTGCTCATGCCTTTAACACCCATTTCCATGTCTCGTCCAAGGCCTCTCTTTACCTGTGAACTGGGCTGGGGCCTAGCTGGGGAGTGCCAGCGTAGATGGAAACTTTGTTGGACCTGGCTCCTGCCATCCTCAGCATTTAGCCTGCAGCAGGTTCCACTACGTGTATTTTTCAGCCCGGTGTCTCTTGTTATTAGGGCTTTCTTCAGCAAATCCTCATTGCGAATGAAGAAAGCCACTAATTGGCCGTTCTGCTGCCTGACGCTTGGTTTCAGTCAGGCATTGTTTTACACTAACTTTTGCCCCACACTTAGTTTAACGTTGTATATTAGAGAATATGCCTAGTAGGATTGCTCCATAATGGGGCCTCAGAATTGTGGAGAAACCACAGGCATCATTGTAATTGACATTCAATGACTGGCAGGGGAAATTGTCAACAGATGACTTAGTTGTTTTGGAGTCATTAAGCTCTCTTGAGAAATGCGATCTCACATTATTAAGCCAAATAAATCCTTAGCTTGCAAACAAAAAATTGGTTAGCCCTAGGTGCAGATTAACACTGTTTATACAACAGACACTTAATGCAGAGAATAACATGTCTTTGTTATGTCACATTCCTTCACAATTAATGCATTCTCAGGTAGCCAGGTTAGAGCTGTGGAGAATATTTGATAGAAATTCAAGTCCACATCTGAAATAAATATTCTTATTACACTTTCAGTCTCAGCCAATTTTTTCCAAAGCAAGTTGAGCATTGACAATGACACTTGTACTACAAGTACAGCTCATTTGGGGTGGCAGGTAGCCTAATGGTTAGAGCATTGGGCCAGTAACTGAAAGGTTGCTGGATTGAATCCCCAAGCTGAGAAGGTAAAAATCTGTTGTTCTGCCTTGTTCACCCACTGTTCCCCAGTATGCCGTCATTGTAAATAAGAATTTGTTCTTAACTGACTTGCCTAGTTAAATAAAGGTTACATTTAATCTCCCCGTATGTTCATATCAGTACTTTTGTCATCTTGCTTGTACCTCCCTGTCATGATCAGTTGACGATATAAAATGACACTGAGCCTGGAGGCCATATCTAATGGCGCTGTGTGAGGGACTGTGATGTGTATGTCTGTACCAGGGCCAGCTTGCGGCTGGATCTCCCTCCACTCCCTCCCGCTCATTAAGTGAGAGGAGGGAATCATAAATATCCAGTTATCTTTGGACTGATGCATGAGTGCAGGCCTGGGGAAAATGAGCAGTGACATGTAAAACATACCCCATCTATTATTCACCAAACAAACCCCGGCGCTTTTGGCAGATAACACTTGGGCTGCATACCAGCTCTGTAAATAATGACAGCATGCCATTAGCATTCATTTTCCCCTTGTGTGTAGCTGTCAGTAACGCGTCAGCCGTGCTTGTAATAATTGCTGCATTTAGACAAGAACGTGGCAAGAGCCCGATTCTTACCTGACGGCTTGGATGAGGCAGTACAAAGAACCTCAGGACCCGAGCTGTCGATTTGATCCAAAATAAGTTTTCCTATCACTCTGAATGAGAAAGTATGAAGGGAAAGTATAAAGTAGTTTTTCTATCTTCACTTCTTGGATCAGTTAGCTCATAGTGAGTTTTAGAAAGAGAGAGCATATGTCAATTATTGGGAGTCGGTGTGAGAAGAACTGTGGAGAAAGATTAGGACTAGAGCTGCCATATTGATGTCACAAATGGTAGTATCAGATTGATCTTTATTCATGTGGTTTTACTGCTATAGATAACACATGCTCTCAAGAATATTTGGCCACTGTCATTTACTCATTGTAGTGTCATGTCCCTGCAGGCTTTGTTTGTCAGGACCCCCTGCTACGACAACCCCGCTCTGAACGGGTGGCTCTGGACCCGGGCCTGAAGTACCCAGCCCCCAAAGCACAGGTATGGGACACCACCCTTCTTATTGTTTCACAAAAAGTGATTTAGTTTTAGACATCTGAAGGAACCGTCTTTCCATGCCATATACAGTTGAAGTCGGAAGTTTACATACACCTTAGCCAAATACATTTAAACTCAGTTTTTCACAATTCCTGACATTTAATCCTAGTAAAAATTCCCTGTTTTAGGTCAGTCAGGATCACCACTTTATTTTAAGAATGTGAAATGTTAGAATAATAATAGAGAATGATTTATTTAATATTTTATTTATTTCATTACATTCCCAGTGGGTCAGAAGTTTACATACACTCAATTAGTATTTGGTAGCATTGCCTTTAAATTGTTTAACTTGGGTCAATCATTTCGGGTAGCCTTCCACAAGCCTCCCAAAATAAGTTGTGTGAATTTTGGCCCATTTTTTCCTGACAGAGCTGGTATAACTGAGTCAGGTTTGTAGGCCTCCATCACGCTTTTTCAGTTCTGCCCACAAATTGTCTGTAGGATTGAGAGCAGGGCTTTGTGATGGCCACTCCAATGCCTTGACTTTGTTGTCCTTAAGCCATTTTGCCACGACTTTGGAAGTATGCTTGGGGTCATTGTCCATTTGGAAGACCCATTTGCGACCAAGCTTTAACTTCCTGACTGATGTCTTGATGTTGCTTCAATATATCCACATAAGTTTCCTTCCTCATGCTACCATCTATTTTGGGAAGTGCACCAGTCCCTCCTGCAGCAAAGCACTGCTGCCAACCCCGTGCTTCACTGTTGGGATGGTGTTCTTCGGGTTGCAAGCCTCCCCCTTTTTCCTCCAAACATAACGATGGTCATTATGGCCAAACAATTCTATTTTTGTTTCATCAGACCAGAGGACATGTGCAGTTGCAAACTGTAGTCTGCCTTTTTTATGGCGGTTTTGGAGCAGTGGCTTCTTCCTTGCTGACTGGCCTTTCAGGTTATGTCGATATCGGACTTGTTTTACTGTGGATATAGATACTTTTGTACCTCTTTCCTCCAGCATCTTCACAAAGTCCTTTGCTGCTGTTCTGGGATTAATTTGCACTTTTCACACCAAAGTACATTCATCTCTATGAGACAGAATGCATCTCCTTCCTGAGCAGCATGACGGCTGCGTGTTCCCATGGTGTTTATACTTGCATACTATTGTTTGTACAGAGGAACTTGGTACCATCAGGCATTTGGAAATTGCTCCCAAGGATGAACCAGACTTGTAGAGGTCTACAATTTCTTTTCCTGAGGTCTTGGTTGATTTCTTTAGATTTTCCCATGATGTGAAGCAAAGAGGCATTGAGTTTGAAGGTAGGCCTTGAAATGCATCCACAAGTACACCCCCAATTGACTCAAATTATGTCAATTAACCAATTAATCAGAAGCTTCTAAAGCCATGACTTCATTTTCTGGAATTTTCCAAGCTGTTTAAAGGCGCAGTCAATTTAGTGTATGTAAACTTCTGACCCACTGGGATTGTCATACAGTGAAATAATCTGTCTGTAAACAATTGTTGGAAAATGTACTTGTGTCATGCACAAAGTAGATGTCCTAACCGTCTTGCCAAAACTGTAGTTTGTTAACAAGAAATTTGTGGAGTGGTTGAAAAACGAGTTTTCCGACTTCAATTGTAACCTAACTTCATGGAATGTCTTTCTCAGCATCTCATGTCTCTTACTGTGCTCTACTGTACTTGTTTAGCTGTTAGAGCTGAGCCCTTTTTGCCCTCATGGAAAATCATTCTCATGAAAAACAACTGTTAATGTAATTGCAGTGTTGGGGTGACATCATCAGCACTGCGAGTGCAGCGCGCTGTGGATTATTATTTATTGTTTTTTATCAAGTGACTAATCCTCTCACTAGGCCCTTTTGCTAAATGATGCCACAGCAGCTAATACACTTGGCTCAGTGCAGTCAACTACTGCACCCGGTCTGGGTTGGGATCTGCTGGTGGGACATCAAATCAGACATTTTTCTACTCCACCTTATAGCTATCGTGCAATGAGCACAGATAGTTTCTCTACAGTAAGAAGGCTGGAAGTTTGTTCATATGTGTTCTGTATGCATGTGTCTGTTTGTTTCTTTTGATGTGCTTGTCTAAGTGTGCTTCTTTGCATGTGTGTATGTTTACAGTGAGGTGTAGTTAGCGGCTGATGTTCATCTCACTGTCACTTACACTCCATTGCTTCTCTTAGCGTCCTTTATCTGCTCAGTCCACCATTGCACCCTCCAGAGTGGTAAGTTGTCCTGCCTTCTCATATCCTCTAACCCAACCACATTAACCCTGCTGCACCTTTTCCCTCTCCTTCACCACCGTGACGTCTTTACATTTAACTGGTAAGAAAGTCACTTTTTCAACCGCTTATACTCTTTTTGAGTCCAAACTATTCTGTTATTTTCCCTACTTGCGGCTTCCAAAAAGTACCCTCTATCGATTTATGCATCAAGGTCTTAAAGTGGTGCTTTAAATCGAATAGTCTTTAGTAGATTGCTCTGGGCAAGACTATGATTTCTAAGCATCGCAATGCAGCTCTTAGAATCCATCACATTAGTACAAGTGTGCAATGCCTCAGCCCCTCTGCCGGTTACAGACACAGCAAAACAATCTTGCCACTATAGCAGTCCTGTTAGAGGCAGTTACAGAATCCTGGGCTCCTTTTCCCTGTCCTGTCCTGTCCTTTTCCCCTATACTGTGATTAGGAGCAAAAGTTGAGATTATTTCATATTTCCCCCAACCAGTCAGACAAATTAAAAGTAATCTCCCCCACTATTTAGATGACAAATGCTGTATGTGATCCTGTGGGGTTATGCCCCTAATGTCTGACCGGGTTCAAACCTGCGCTCCAGTCATCAATCAGCCCTGGTAATTTTTAATTTGTAATTTATTTCACCTTTATTTAACCAGGTAGGCAAGTTGAGAACAAGTTCTCATTTACAATTGCGACCTGGCCAAGATAAAGCAAAGCAGTTCGACACATACAACGACACAGAGTTACACATGGAGTAAAACAAACATACAGTCAATAATACAGTATAAGCAAGTCTATATACGATGTGAGCGAATGAGGTGAGATAAGGGAGGTAAAGGCAAAAAGGCCATGGTGGCAAAGTAGATACAATGTACCACTGGAATGGTAGATTTGCAATGGGAGAATGTGCAAAGTAGAAATAAAAATAATGGGGGTGCAAAGGAGCAAAATAAATAAATAAATTAAATACAGTAGGGAAAGAGGTAGTTGTTTGGGCTAAATTATAGGTGGGCTATGTACAGGTGCAGTAATCTGTGAGCTGCTCTGACAGTTGGTGCTTAAAGCTAGTGAGGGAGATAAGTGTTTCCAGTTTCAGAGATTTTTGTAGTTTGTTCCAGTCATTGGCAGCAGAGAACTGGAAGGAGAGGCGGCCAAAGAAATAATTGGTTTTTGGGGTGACTAGAGAGATATACCTGCTGGAGCGTGTGCTACAGGTGGGAGATGCAATGGTGACCAGCGAGCTGAGATAAGGGGGGACTTTACCTAGCAGGGTCTTGTAGATGACATGGAGCCAGTGGGTTTGGCGACGAGTATGAAGCGAGGGCCAGCCAACGAGAGCGTACAGGTCGCAATGGTGGGTAGTATATGGGGCTTTGGTGACAAAACGGATTGCACTGTGATAGACTGCATCCAATTTGTTGAGGAGGGTATTGGAGGCTATTTTGTAAATGACATCGCCAAAGTCGAGGATTGGTAGGATGGTCAGTTTTACAAGGGTATGTTTGGCAGCATGAGTGAAGGATGCTTTATTGCGAAATAGGAAGCCAATTCTAGATTTAACTTTGGATTGGAGATGTTTGATATGGGTCTGGAAGGAGAGTTTACAGTCTAACCAGACACCTAAGTATTTGTAGTTGTCCACGTATTCTAAGTCGGAGCCGTCCAGAGTAGTAATGTTGGACAGGCGGGTAGGTACAGGTAGTGATCGGTTGAAGAGCATGCATTTAGTTTTACTTGTATTTAAGAGCAATTGGAGGCCATGGAAGGAGAGTTGTATGGCATTGAAGCTTGCCTGGAGGGTTGTTAACACAGTGTCCAAAGAAGGGCCAGAAGTATACAGAATGGTGTCGTCTGCGTAGAGGTGGATCAGAGACTCACCAGCAGCAAGAGCGACCTCATTGATGTATACAGAGAAGAGAGTCGGTCCAAGAATTGAACCCTGTGGCACCCCCATAGAGATGCAGGTCGAATAAGAGGGAGTCAGGAATGCCAGCTAGCCGAGATAGAAAATGTGCCATTTATGTAACCCAGGGAGGGAGAAAAGAGGATTATTTATTTATTTTTAAACATTTTCAATGTAGTTGGTGCTTTTCTGTATGTAAAGATTGTTACATTTTAAGATGTATTAGTTTTATCAGTGTGTGAGATGATTTCTTAGGTGCAAATGTAAGAATTTAACAGAGCTAGCCAACTTGCATTAACACCCTATTCATTAACACCCTATTCATTACACTTATTAAACCAGTATCAGGGTGGATTTATGTATTAAACCAGTATCAGGGTGGATTAATGTATTAAACCAGTATCAGGGTGGATTTATGTATTAAACCAGTATCGGGGAGGATTTATGTATTAAACCAGTATCAGGGTGGATTTATGTATTAAACCAGTATCAGGGTGGATTTATGTATTAAACCAGTATCAGGGTGGATTTATGTATTAAACCAGTATCAGGGTGGATTTATGTATTAAACCAGTATCAGGGTGGATTTATGTATTAAACCAGTATCGGGGAGGATTTATGTATTAAACCAGTATCAGGGTGGATTTATGTATTAAACCAGTATCAGGGTGGATTTATGTATTAAACCAGTATCAGGGTGGATTTATGTATTAAACCAGTATCAGGGTGGATTTATGTATTAAACCAGTATCAGGGTGGATTTATGTATTAAACCAGTATCGGGGAGGATTTATGTATTAAACCAGTATCAGGGTGGATTTATGTATTAAACCAGTATCAGGGTGGATTTATGTATTAAACCAGTATCAGGGTGGATTTATGTATTAAACCAGTATCAGGGTGGATTTATGTATTAAACCAGTATCGGGGAGGATTTATGTATTAAACCAGTATCAGGGTGGATTTATGTATTAAACCAGTATCAGGGTGGATTTATGTATTAAACCAGTATCGGGGAGGATTTATGTATTAAACCAGTATCAGGGTGGATTTATGTATTAAACCAGTATCGGGGAGGATTTATGTATTAAACCAGTATCAGGGTGGATTTATGTATTAAACCAGTATCAGGGTGGATTTATGTATTAAACCAGTATCGGGGAGGATTTATGTATTAAACCAGTATCGGGGAGGATTTATGTATTAAACCAGTATCAGGGTGGATTTATGTATTAAACCAGTATCAGGGTGGATTTATGTATTAAACCAGTATCAGGGTGGATTTATGTATTAAACCAGTATCAGGGTGGATTTATGTATTAAACCAGTATCGGGGAGGATTTATGTGGGAAGTATGTGGATGGTACCGTATCAATATAACAATGTGTTCACTCTCCTCCTCTCCTGCAGCGGCAGAGACCCCTGTCAGCCAACAACACTGACACAGACGGGCCTAAGGAGAAGCCAGGAAGTAAACAGGGGGACAGCACCCTGGGCCTGACTGCTGAGGAGGTAAATATACATAGCTGAAGTTAGTTTCCCTCTCATGCAGATCTATCATATTATCTATCACTAACATAGAATTGTAGTTAAGGGTTCTTTTTTCTTCTTCTTCTCCATGGCAGTTGAAAGTCCTGAGGAGGATAAGAGAGGAGCACGAGAGACGAGGGGGGTTCATCCGAATCTTCCCCACCCCAGAGACATGGGAACTGTATAGGTGAGAGGGATTCAGACACGTTGGGTAATGTTGCACACTAATCAAGTGTCTAGATACATTTTAGAATAACATTTAGCCACTGCTATTACTACTTAATACATCTATTACTACTGCAGTTAGGAGTAAGGTGAGAAGCTGATACACATTAGAGAATTGGCTGGTTACTGTACATTACATCTCAGAGTATTTATAGACTTTACATTTTTATATTTTCCCCAAACATGGCTGAAATCCCATGATGACTTCTAGTTGAAACAGCATTAAACCCCCTATTTAGGAGGAAATCTAGTTTTGTGCTTACAGTCCATATTCCTGTATGAGGGATTTGCTGCTTGATTAGCTTTATGGGCCTGTTAATACTGGGGATTTTGTGGCTTTTTACACAGTATGTTTCGAAGTGGTCTTGAAATTACTGGGGCCTATGACATTGAGTATCACAATATCCCTGTTGTAACACATTCATCCCCCCACAAATTAGACAGAAGATGCTGAAGCCCAGTGCAGTCTGTGATGTTGATGGTTGTCATTTTGTCATTATCTGTGTCTCTGTTTTTGTCAGTGGTTATCTGGAGTATAAGACATCGATGAACTCCATGTTGGCGAACAGACTTTTCCATGGAAGGTAAGCATTTCCTTCATAGTTGGGAAAGGGAACAGCTTCTCCATCAGTTTGTGGAAACGGTTGGTTGACTGTTTGTTTTGTCTCCAGATGAATAGGTGAGGACAACAGCTAATAAGATCTGTATGGTAATAGTAAACTGTAAAGTTTTCCAGAGCGAGCACAGTGTCTGTATGGCAGTGTGGCTTTGGTAGTCTAGTCCTCAAACAGTATTTGGTGCTGGGGAGAGTTTATAGAGCAAGGAAGAGCAGGGAAAATGTTATAGAATTAACAAAACTATAAAGAATTTTGGTACACAATTCAACACATTTATTTATTCTGTTGCATGGGTTCAGACTTCAGATGCATATTGTGATTATGAGTTTTAGGTTTTTGTACAGTATTTCATTTACTCAGTTTCACTATAGCATCATATTTTCTGGGGAGCTGGCATCCCTCTGGCCCTTTATGATTTTTCCATGTCGCTTGCTTTGGTCCTCAGATTGGGGAAAGCGGTGGTGACCTCAAGATCACGGTGGGTGTTATTGCCGCCATTTTCCCTTACTATCAAATAAAATGTAAATAGTTCAGGTGGCCATTTGATTAATTGTTCAGCAGTCTTATGGCTTGGGGTTAGAAGCTGTTTAAGAAGCCTTTTGGACCTAGATTTGACGCTCCGGTACCGTTTGCCGTGCAGTAGCAGAGAGAACAGTCTATGACTTTGGTGACTGGAGTCTTTGACACCGGCTAGTATATAGGTCCTGGATGGCAGGAAGCTTGGCCCCAGTGATTTACTAGGCCGTACGCACTACCGTCTGTAACGCCTTACGGTCGGATGCTGAGCAGTTGCCATACCAGGCAGTGATGCAACCGGCCAGGATGCTCTCGATGGTGCAGCTGTAGAACTTTTTGAGGATCTGAGGACATATGCCAAATGTTTTCAGTCTCCTGAGGGAGAAAATGCATTGTCGTGCCCTCTTCACGACTGTCTTGGTGTGTTTGGACCATGCTCTCGACCTGCTTCACTGCAGTCCTGTCAATGTGAATGGGGGCGTGTTCGGCCCTCCTTTTTCTGTCGTCCACTATCAGCCCCTTTGTCTTGTGCACGCTGAAGGAGAGGTTGTTCTCCTGGCACCACACTGCCAGGTTTCTGAACTCCTCCCTATAAGCTGTCTCATCGTTGTCGGTGATCATGCCTACCATTGTTGTTTCGTCAGCAAACGTAATGATAGTGTTGGAGTCGTGCTTGGCCGTGCAGTCGTTGGTGAACAGGGAGTACAGAGGGGACTAAGCACGCACCCATGAGGGGCCCCCGTGTTGAGGATCAGCATGGCAGATGTGTTGTTGCCTACCTTTACCCCCTGGGGGCGGCCTGTCAGGAAGTCCAGGGTCCAGTTGCAGAGGGATGTGTTTAGTCCCAGGTTCCTTAGCTTAGTGATGTGCTTTGAGCTCACTATGGTGTTGAACACTGAGCTAAATGTATCAATGAACAGCATATATACAGTGCCTTGCGAAACTATTCGGCCCCCTTGAACTTTGCGACCTTTTGCCACATTTCAGGCTTCAAACATAAAGATATAAAACTGTATTTTTTTGTGAAGAATCAACAACAAGTGGGACACAATCATGAAGTGGCACGACATTTATTGAATATTTCAAACTTTTTTAACAAATCAAAAACTGAAAAATTGGGCGTGCAAAATTATTCAGCCCCTTTGCTTTCAGTGCAGCAAACTCTCCAGAAGTTCAGTGAGGATCTCTGAATGATCCAATGTTGACCTAAATGACTAATGATGATTAATACAATCCACCTGTGTGTAATCAAGTCTCCGTATAAATGCACCTGCACTGTGATAGTCTCAGAGGTCCGTTAAAAGCGCAGAGAGCATCATGAAGAACAAGGAACACACCAGGCAGGTCCGAGATACTGTTGTGAAGAAGTTTAAAGCCGGATTTGGATACAAAAAGATTTCCCAAGCTTTAAACATCCCAAGGAGCACTGTGCAAGCGATAATATTGAAATGGAAGGAGTATCAGACCACTGCAAATCTACCAAGACCTGGCCGTCCCTCTAAACTTTCAGCTCATACAAGGAGAAGACTGATCAGAGATGCAGCCAAGAGGCCCATGATCAATCTGGATGAACTGCAGAGATCTACAGCTAAGGTGGGAGACTCTGTCCAATCAGTCGTATATTGCACAAATCTGGCCTTTATGGAAGAGTGGCAAGAAGAAAGCCATTTCTTAAAGATATCCATAAAAAGTGTCGTTTAAAGTTTGCCACAAGCCACCTGGGAGACACACCAAACATGTGGAAGAAGGTGCTCTGGTCAGATGAAACCAAAATGTAACTTTTTGGCAACAATGCAAAACGTTATGTTTGGCGTAAAAGCAACACAGCTGAACACACCATCCCCACTGTCAAACATGGTGGTGGCAGCATCATGGTTTGGGCCTGCTTTTCTTCAGCAGGGACAGGGAATATGGTTAAAATATGGTTGTGAAGATGGATGGAGCCAAATACAGGACCATTCTGGAAGAAAACCTGATGGAGTCTGCAAAAGACCTGAGACTGGCACGGAGATTTGTCTTCCAACAAGACAATGATCCAAAACATAAAGCAAAATCTACAATGGAATGGTTCAAAAATAAACATATCCAGGTGTTAGAATGGCCAAGTCAAAGTCCAGACCTGAATCCAATCGAGAATCTGTGGAAAGAACTGAAAACTGCTGTTCACAAATGCTCTCCATCCAACCTCACTGAGCTCGAGCTGTTTTGCAAGGAGGAATGGAAAAAAATTCAGTCTCTCGATGTGCAAAACTGATAGAGACATACCCCAAGCGACTTACAGCTGTAATCGCAGCAAAAGGTGGCGCTACAAAGTATTAACTTAAGGGGGCTGAATAATTTTGCACGCCCAATTTTTCAGTTTTTGATTTGTTAAAAAAGTTTGAAATATCCAATAAATGATTGTGTCCCACTTGTTGTTGATTCTTCACAAAAAAATACAGTTTTATATCTTTATGTTTAAGCCTGAAATGTGGCAAAAGGTCGCAAAGTACAAGGGGGCCGAATAATTTCGCAAGGCACTGTATATATATATATATATATATATATATATATATATATATATATATATATATATATATATATATATATATATATATATATATATATATATACATTATATATATATATATACGAATTGGAGTGGGTCTAGGGATTCTGAGATGATGGTGTTAGCTATGACCAGCCTTTCAATGCACTTCATGGCTACCGACATGAGTGCTACAGGGGCGGTAGTAGTTTAGGCAGGTTACCTTCCCTTTCTTGAGCACAAGGACTATGGTGGTCTGCTTAAAACATGTAGGTATTACAGACTCGGTCAGGGAGAGGTTGAAAATGTCAGTGAAGAAACACTTGCCAGTTGGTCAGCCCATGCTCTGAATACACGTCCTGGTAATCCGTCTGGCCCGCGGCCTTGTGAATGTTGACTGAATAAAAGGCATTTAGCTCGTCTGGTAGGCTCGCGTCACTGGGCAGCTCGCGGCTGGATTTCCCTTTGTAGTCCGTAATAGTTTGCAAGCCCTACCACATCTGACGAGTGTCTGAGCTGCTGTAGTAGGATTCAATCTTCAGTCCTGTATTGACACTTTGCCTGTTTGGTCGTTCGTCTGAGGGCATAGCTGGATTTCCCACTCCTTGAAAGCGGCAGCTCTAGCCTTTAGCTTGGTGCAGATATTGCCTGCAACCCATGGCTTCTGGTTTTGATATGTACGCACTATGGGAATGGCGTCGTCGATGCACTTATTGATGAAGCCGGTGACTGAGGTGGTATACTCCTCAATGCCATTGGATGAATCCTGGAACATATTCCAGTTTGTGCTTGCAAAACTGTCTTGTAGCATAGCATCTGCGTCATCTGACCACTTCCATGTCTTCCAACTTTCCATATCTTACCACAATATCTCGGAAAATTATAATCTGATACATTTATCTTCTCAGGGACTTATTCAGCCACACTTGTCTTAGCAATGTCTAATGTACCTGTATATTATTACAGTGCCTTAAATAATTCTGCTGTATTATTTGACATTGGGAGTAAAGCAACACTTGAATGCTATAGCAGAAATATCGCAATGCAGGCTGAATGAGTTGAACTGATCCCTCAGTTTTATTATACTGAATGGGAATCTATGGTTCAGGAATCATATTAAAGCCGTTCCTCTCGTCCCCCATCAGGAAGCTGAATGGTAATGTGCAGCTGCAGGTGGATGTGTTCCACGCGTGTCACGTGATCCAGTACGAGAGGAAGCTGTTATCGCTGGAGGCGCGGAGGCGGAGGCTGCGCCACCTGGCAGAGCACTCCGCCAAGGGGAGGAAAAGAGCAGGTAGGCCTCAGGGAGTCTGTCCTCTTCCAGCTGACACAGCATAGCAACACTCTGTCTAGTCTCAGACCCAGACCACGGCCTGTCTGGCCAAGCCAAGGGGGAGACAATCAGACGCGTTCATTCCTTTACTTTCTATGAAGAACTCCCCACTACCAGAATGAATATGGCCAAATATGACAGTGAGTTTATATAACAACTACCATAAGATCTCTTGTGTTGAAGTGTGTTTGCATTTGATCCAGTAAAGACACAATGATGTAATTGACATTGTGAGGTTTTACTTTTTTTCTGTAATGCTTTGTACTTAAGCGAGGGGTCGCAAGGCCTCCCCTACTGGGACCAGTGACGAGGAGGATGTTGAAGAGGGGGAGGAGAGGGTTCAGGAGGAAGAGGAGAAGAATAAGAAAGCCCTGGGTTCGTTAGTGGTGCAGACTGACAGTGTGCCCACCTCACTGAAGCGGTTCCACAATGAGGCCCTGTCCTCAGCAGAACCGGCCCGATGCACCACTGCCATTACCAAACCCAAAGTCAACCTGCTCCACATCCTCCAGCAGGGCTGGGACCTCAGGTCAGTGCACACCGCAGGCTTCTGCTCCTGTTGGCAGCCCTCTCCGAATTCTCCTCTCCCCCTTTTCATCCATCCCACCACCCCTCACGTTGCTTCTCTCAGCAGCAGAAGGAGAAATATGAGGCTCCCAGAGCAAGGGCCAAAAAAGCAAAGGAGAAAATCTGGGCCTCTTTTCTTACCCCGGCATGTTGTGATCAGTCTCTTCCATGTGTACCTAATTCACAACATAGAGAAAACACTGAGGAAGCGAATCCTGGGTGTCAGCCTTGAATTCAATGTAGAGACACTCCCTGTGATTTGACTGTTAATTGCAAATTGTCCTTTCTCTGTTTTAATTTGGAAGGACTTGAAAGGCTCCCCACCATCTATAATTTTGTAATATGTAGACCTCTTTTTGTTTTTACAATAACATTAATGAATATTACATTCTTCTGTCTAAACGGCAACAAAGGCTCCAGTCTCCTATAGATTTTTTTAAGTGTGTCTGAAATTGTAATTTGAGGGGGAATTACAATAACAAGTCTACGTTTGTCGAAATTCCTCTGAGCTTGCCAGGACTGTGAAGGGACCTGGGAAATTATAGTACAGTATATCATTGTTTGTGTTTGACAGCTTTCTCCAAAACATGTTTCCACTACAATGTACTGGCAGTACCCATTTCAGGTTCATTTGGGCCATGAAAATAATTATTCACTCTTGGTGCTGGCTGAGAGGACAAGTCACACTGTGCTCCAACACTCTGGCTGAAAATGATACATACCTGTATTTGTTTTGTCTCTTGCATGATGCCTAAAATAACAAACAGAATATGCGTCAGTGCTTGTGCTTGCTGTTGTAACACATGTATCTGAGATTTCTGAAAGGCAGTAAACCTTTGTTCCCATTTAAATTGTCTGGAGACCGGGTGGAGATTATTCATTATTTACTGTCAGGGAATGACAAAGTTGGAGATATGATCTGTGTTGCGGTGTGTGTGTTCCTGTGTGGGCAATTCCTTTCTCTACTGTCATTCTCTCCATCCCATTTTGTCTTGTTTAACCATGCTTATCTTTGCAATTATTTTATCTTTACAAAATGTTCTTTCCTCTTCCTGTCTCTGTCATATTTCTTTCTCTTCCTCCTTAGTTTCCTCTCCTCAGCCTCTCATGTCCTCCTAAATCAAGCCTCTCTCTCCCCCTGTTCTGCAGTAAGGTCCAGGCTCGGATGGCCTTCTCCTCCTATCTCCTTCGGGTGCAGATGAGGCTACTCGCAGAGAGCAGGACTATTGCTAACTCCGCCTGGCCAGAGAAGGACAATGAGCAAATGGTAATACAACTGTCTGATACCATTGCCCCGGGAAATGACTGTATGGAAAAGGGAACCTGGACCCTTGTGTTATGTTTATCTGCATTATGCTACTCATCGGAGCCACTTGGGTCATAATGTGCTGAGGTGTTTGTGGCCACATAGAGAGGAAAATCATGTGAGTGCGTGACTACGTCAAAGTTGATTTTATCAGAAAGCCTCTGGAGAGGCCTCTGTGTCCATGAAAAGTCCATTTTTTTTTGTTGTTGCAATAAATGAAATAATAACACAATGTAAAAGTGAGTGTAATGATGAAGTGCGGTGACATCAGGTCTCATCTCCAGGAGCTGGTGATCCGCTTCCTGAAGCGTGCGGCCAGTAACCTTCAGCAGGACATGAGGATGGTCCTGCCCAGTCGCCAGCTCCCCCTCCAGGATCGCCGACGCATCCTGTCCCACCAGCTAGGAGAGTTCATCCACTGCTACAACAAGGTGTCCACTGCCAGCCAAACAGCAGGAGACTCTTCAGCCTCTAGTGTCTGCTACTGTTCTAGGACCTGTTTATAGTTATTACACTAGTCAGGGAGTCTCCATTTATTTTCATTATTAGTTTAGTTTTTCCTTTGAGTTCTTATCCAATTACAAATGTTTGGTTCGAGGGCCTCCCGGGTGGCGCAGTGCTAACTGTGCCTCTAGAGATTCTGGGTTCGAGTCCAGGCTCTGTCGCAACCGGCCGCGACCGGGAGACCCATGGGGCGGCACACAATTGGCCCAGCGTCATCCGGGTTAGGGGAGGGTTTGGCCGGCAGGGATGTCCTTGTCCCATCGTGTAATCGCAATTCCTGTGGCAGGCCGGGCTCAGTGCACGCTGACACGGTCACCAGGTGTACAGTGTTTCCTCCGATGCATTGATGCGGCAGGCTTCCGGGTTAAGTGAGCATTGTATCAAGAAGCAGTGCGGCTTGGTTGGGTTGTGTTTTGGAGGACACACGGCTCTCGACCTTCGCCTCTCCCGAGTCCGTACGGGAGTTGCAGCTATGAGACAAGATTGTAACTACCAATTGGATACCCTAAAATTGAGGAGAAAAAGGGGTAAACAAATGTATTAAATTGGTTGAGTTGTTCATTTTATGAGGAAGCAACAAATGACTTTTAATACTGAGTTGCTCAGACAGGCCATTGTACTTGGTCTCTGACTGGTCTCTTTCCTCACAGGAGACAGAGCATATGGTGAAGAAAGTGGAGAAGATCAAAGACCAAGAACATTGTATCAACCCCAGTGTGTTTCAGGAGTTTATTGCTGAGGCAAGGTAAGTGAGCCAGGACCTACTCGCTCCTGACTGTTTCACTTCTGCTACTTAACACTGGTCTTACTCTTGGTATCGTGGAGAATGTTCACACTGCTCTCTTCTCTTCCAGTGAAAGTGATCTGGAGGAGGTCCTGACATTCTACACACATAAAAACAAATCAGCCAGTGTCTTTTTGGGAACCAAATGTCTGAGCACTAAACCTGACAATAGCAAGAGCCTAGGTTCAAGAGAGCCAGCTACCACAGAGAACCAGAAAAGTGAGTAGAAATTGTCAGATGAATTACATCTGTTCAGTAGGAACTTTTGTATTCCAGTGTGCCACAGATTCCACATATTTCTACAATTAGTTCACATTTAATTTTGTCCTTTGTTGACAAATCCTTTAATGTATTTGGGAATTTTGCAGTTTTGATTTTGAAAAGTCACATTAAGGAAAAAAAGGCTGAGTCATACAAAGTCAAGTACAGGTCAGCTTCTAATTATTAACCCACGTGTGTCAGAGCCATGGAATGGCCGGCTGGATGATAACAGGGATCTGGCTTATTTTGTGCTCTGAACAGCTTTGCCCATGGCAAAAGAGGGCTCCAGCGCCTCTGAGTCCTCAACGTCTGAAGTCAGAAACAGCACAGACCAGGCCAGTGTAGTCCAACCCACTGCTGACCAACCCACTGGAGAGCAACCGGCTGCAGCCCTCAGAAGTAGTAAACAGCCCGAGGTCCAGGCCTCCCAGCACTCCTCCAGCTTTCCAGCTGCCTTAGACTGTGGCCACATCCACCTGCAGCACTACTCTCACCCCCAGAACCCACCCCAGTCTCTTCCCCTGCACTGCCCCCCACCACCGCCCCCATCTCAGCTCCCATCCTACGACCAGTCCCACTTTCGCCTCCACTCCCCTCGCCAGCCAGAAACCCATCCACAGCCCCAGGCCTCTGTGTTCTCCTCAACCTCGACCCTTGTCCCCCAGCCCCCTCGGGTAATATGGGCAGCTGCCCGCTCTGGTCCCACCACAGTCTCAGCACCACCAGTCTCCCAGGTCCTAAGGCAGGTCCAGTCCTTTACCTCCACCTCCTCTGCGGCTGCAGCCTCGTCCTCCATGCCTGGTGCCATCCACATCTACAGCCAGAAGATCTCCAGGCCCACCTCTGCAGGTCAAGGTAAACCTTTGATGGATAACATCCTGATAGATGTTTGGTGTGTTCTCAGCTCCCAGTCTTTCTATG
Organism: Oncorhynchus clarkii lewisi; assembly: GCF_045791955.1. Taxonomy (NCBI): domain Eukaryota; kingdom Metazoa; phylum Chordata; class Actinopteri; order Salmoniformes; family Salmonidae; genus Oncorhynchus; species Oncorhynchus clarkii. The sequence continues at coordinate 41,870,578 of NC_092165.1, forward strand.
GCCTAAGCCAGTGGTCTTCCACCTCTTCTTGCCCAGGGACCCCCTCCCGGGCAAGCTGGCGACCCATGGATCCCCATCATAAGTTAGCAAAAAATTATAATTCCTTATTAGGTGACTGATAATGGCAAGGAAAAGTAATCAGCTTTTTAAAATGAATAGATTTGGTTGGTAGTTTTTTCATTATTTTGTGTAAACTCTAACATAGCCTATTAGCTAGAAAAGTAACTCTAAACACATTTTTGCAATGTGTAGCTGATTATACAATAATATAAAATAAGGGTAAACATTTTATTTAATATATATAATATTTTATAAATATAATATTTTATAAATATACAAATGTTAGCCATGTGTTGGCAAAAATGTATGACTAAGTCGAGAAAGGTTACCAGCGGCAACTTGCCTCACTGGTAGCCTATTCGCGGGTGCTTTTGAAAAGCCTATGTCAGATATGAGTATAATTTGCTCATTATTAGGAGTTGAGAAATGAAGTTGACATCATTGGAAAGAAGATATTCTCCTCTATTCTACTGTAGGTATGTAATTCAGAATCGCCATTAAAAATATATATATATGCAGTACCTCTGGACCCTTACACCCCGTCATTCATTTCATGTTTCTCTCTGCTTCAGCAATCAGAAGGACGCCCTCCAGCCGGCCCAGACCAGATCCAAATGGGGTCTTTAATAAGGACCTGGACTCACTGCCTGCTCAGGCGCAGTCCAACCAACAAGCCATAGTCTCAGCCCTGCAGAAACTGGCAGAGAAGCAGGCTGCCCGCCAGTACAACAGCTCCAGCCACATCAGTCTCCTAACACAACACGTGAGTCTCCTGTCACCCTATCCAACCCCTCTGCCTTTCCTGCTCAACAACTAGATACAGTCATCTGATGCACAGGTAGAGTGATCATGTCAGGAAACAGAACTCCTACAATTGTATGATGTACTGTAAAGTGATCTGTCTTGCACAGTGGTCTTACTGTGCGTGTTTTAATATTCCGCTGTGTTGTTAGTGTGTAAACCTCTCTGTGACCCCATGGGGAGTGATGGCTCAGAGCTCAGTGCTGCTTGCTCATCCAGCAGGCGGAGAGGGTTCCTGGAGCCTACAGCCTGTGGGCTGGAGCTGGCTGATCTGAGTGGTGGGTCGGTGAGCTGGGGCTCTGTGTGAGGTCTCATTATCAGATGCACTACAGGGAGTGCTTTCTGTTGATATTTAACAGGCAGTCACTTTTTTGTGGTAATTGATGCTTATAAATGGAAGAATGTGGCAAATTGGCACTGAGTGGGGGAGCAAGGGCTCTGCTTCCTCCACCACCTCCCTGTTTCCTCTCTTCCCTGAGGGTTTGACGTTCTCAGTGGGTAAGCCCACAAGCCTCCCACTCTACCTCGCTCCCTCCCTCTCTCTCGCTCTCCCTCCCTGGGAGTTTTTTGTGATGGCACTAGACCACACAGACTGCAGTTTTATGGCTTCCTCTTCTCTGTACAGTATTCTATTCCTCTGAAATATGTTTTCTGTCATTCCCATGCATAGTTAATCCTGGTAATGGCAAAAGCTTATTTTGCAGTGCAAAATAGTTTAATGGTTTGCACTTAAAGGGTCTGAATATACTTGGCCTTTCTCTCGACTCAGATTAGAAGTAATTAAATTACTTATAATAGAGTGTTCTGTATAGAGAAGCAACACCAGGTTCCTCCCACCCTTTGTCATAGTGGTGTTAGTGTGGACAGGGTGGTAGCCTAATGGTTAAGAGGTTGGGCCAGTAAAGGTTGCTGGTTTGTTTCACTGATTGACCTTTGAAGATTCAGCAATTACTATTTTTCACATGCCAGGCCTCATCTTTTGGGAATAACCTTAACTAGTTTCACAATGTAATAATTTTGAATGGGGTAAATTTAAGTATTTCTTATCATGTGTAATCAAATAAATATGTGCTGTATTGTCAGTCCTCCCTCTATGTAACTTGTACCTTGAGGGCGTGAAACATGATTACACTTTCATAACAGGCCCATGTACACCCCAACATGATTCTACATGATATAGTATTTAATTCATTACAATTTGGTTTGGAGACGTGTGTTCTTTACTTCCATTGTGGTGAAACGTGATAGTATTAATGTCAAATCTCTTATGTTTCGGGTATATCAAACATATCCACCCAAAACAGAATTGTAAATTCAAGTAATTTCCTCCCTGTCCCACCCAAGAGAGCAGCAGCAGACACATGTCAAGTGTAATCCTAGTTGGATGCAGTAATGGTAGGAATGTGCATATTAAGGTAGCCTGGAGTTGAGAAACACCTTAGTCCTGATGAACAACATGGGGAGTTCCTTTTGGGGAAATGTAAGTTACTCACGGTTGATTGTGAAATGTTGGAATTTCCGATTTCATGGATTCAAACTTACATTCAAATGTAATTATGGATTTACTGAAGATAACTGGCATCCCAGCACTTCTAGGTCAGCATGGTTGAAGAACCTTCACCATTGAGATCTGTTGACAGTGTATTATAGATTCCTTCCAAATCCTTGAGGAATGAAAATAAACTCTGTATTGGGCCCTGAAAAGCTCCCCGACCTGGCTGTGTTCTGTCAGCTCTTGCATTAATTTAAACACCTGTCGTTTAGGAATGTTTGACATTTCCCTTTCTCTGGCATGACTACTAGCCAAACAATTCGTTCACCTGCCCAGAACTTGGCTTTTAAAGCGCAGAGAAAATAAACAGCCCTCCCAGCTAACAATTCTAGGGAGAGAGAACCTTCATTTTGTAATGCTCCCCTAATGTTTGAGTTTCCAGTTCCTTTAGTTAGGGGAACATTCTATTATGTTAGCAAAAACCTTCTGAGAGAACCTTTTTAGCATATTCTGGTGTTAAATTTGAGAGGACATTCCCTTAAGTTCTGTTTGATATTATCTAGAACATGGTTACAATGTTCTCAGAATATACAACATTAATGTTCGAGCTGAGATTTACTTCAAAGTGTATTCACCCTTTTGCTTACACCTATCAAATTGTTTCAGATCTACACAAATGCCTAGGGAAGAAAGGGTTAGGGTTTGGTCTGGACAGGACCTAACTATTCTGTCCCAATAAGCACATGCTCTAGAGATATCTCTTATTGGGACACTGGTTAGGGTGTTTGTCATTGGTGCTGTTGGTCTGGGTTCGAAACCCGCTAGGGGAGTCACCCTACTCACATTCTTGCAATATATGTTAATGTCATCATTTGGCAACAGTTACAACACACCTACCTATCTGATCTAATTAAAATTAGTTTCTCATTGGAAGATGGGTTTCAGTGGAAATCTAGATAGAGATTTCTCAGATGCTCAGCTATCCTCATCAATCTACACACGATACCCCATAATTATAAAAATAAAAAAAACGGAAATATCAAATTTACATAAGTATTCAGACACTTTGCTCGGTGCTTTTTTGAAGTGCCTTTGGCAGCGTTTACAGCCTTGAGTCTTCTTGGGTATGACACTACAAGATTGGCACACCTGTATTTGGGGAGTTTCTCCCATTCTTCTCTGCAGACCCTCTCAAGCTCTGTCAGTTGGATGGGGAGCATTGCTGCACAGCTATTTTCAGGTCTCTCCTGAGAAGTTCAAGTCCGGGCTCTGGCTGGGCCACTCAAAGACACAGAAACTTGTCCCGAAGCCACTCCTGCGTTGTCTTGGCTGTGTGCTTCGGGTCGTTGTTCTGTTGGAAGGTGAAACTTCACCCCACTCTGAGGTCCTGAGCACTCTGGAGCAGGTTTTCATCAAGGATCTCTCTGTACTTTGCTCCGTTCATCCTTCCCTCGATCCTGACTAGTCTCCCAGTCCCTGCTGCTGAAAAACAGCCCCACAGCAGGATGGTGCCAGAGTTCCATTTAGGTTTCATCAGACCAGAGAATCTTGTTTCTCATAGTCTGAGAGTCCTTTTAGGTGCCTTTTGGCAAACTCCAAGCGGGCTGTCAGGTGCATTTTTACTGAGGAGTGGCGTCCGTCTGGCCACTCTACCATTAAAGGCCTGATTGGTGGAGTGCTGCAGAGATGGTTGTTCTTCTGGAAGGTTTTCCTAACTCTAAAGCTCTGTCAGAGTGACCATCGGGTTCTTAGTCACCTCCCTGACCAAGGCTCTTCTCCGCCGATTCTCAGTTTGGCTTGGCGGCCAGCTCGAGGAAGAGTCTTGGTGGTTCCAAACTTCTTCCATTTATGAATGATGGAGGTCACTGTGTTCTTGGGGACCTTCAATGCTGCAGACATTTTTTGGTACCCTTCACAGATCTGTGCCTCGACACAATCCTGTCTTGGAGCTTTACAGACGATTCCTTTGACCTCATGGGTTGATTTTTGCTCTGACATGCACTGTCAACCGTGGGACCTTTTTATATAGACTGGTGTGTGTGCCTTTCCAAATCATGTCCAATCAATTGAATTTACCACAGTTGGACTCCAATTAAGGGTGATCAATGGAAATAGGATGCCCCTGACTTCAAATTAGAGTCTCATAGCAAAGGGTCTGAATACTTATGTAAATAAGGTATTTCTGTTTTTTATTTGTAGTAAATGTGCCAAAATTTCTCAACCTGTTTTCACTGTGTGTGTATGTGTGTGTATTTATTTAGATTAAGGTTGTAATTTAACAAAATGAGGAAAACGTCAAGGGGTCTGAATACTTTCCGAATGCTCTGTATAGCCATGTTTTTATTCATTATTCACTATCACCATGTTTTTATTCATTATTCATTATCACCATGTTTTGATTCATTATTCACTATTACCATGTTTTTATTCATTATTCACTATCACCATGTTTTTATTCATTATTCACTATCACCATGTTTTTATTCATTATTCACTATCACCATGTTTTTATTCATTATTCACTATCACCATGTTTTTATTCATTATTCACTATCACCATGTTTTTTTATTAATCTTTAATTCTGCATTGTTGGAAAAAGACCTGTAAATAAGTGTGACGCCAAATTCTTTTGATTTGAAGCTCTACGGACAATTCGTTCGACCTCATGGCTTGGTTTTTGCTCTGACATGCGCTGTCAACTGTTGGACCTTTATATAGTCAGGTGTGTGCCTTTCCAAATCATGTTCAATCAATTGAATTTACCACAGGTGGACTCCAAACAGGATGCACCTGAGCTCTATTTCGAGTCTCATAGCAAAGGGTCTGAATACTTATGTATTTTCGTTTTTTATCATTATGGGATATTGTGTGATATTGTGTGATTGATGATATTGATGATATTGTGTAATAGATTGATGAGGAACATTTTAGAATGAGGCTGTAAAAGTAACAAAATGTGAAACGGGGTGGTGTACCTAATAAACTATCCAGTGAGGGTATAGTGCTAAGAATGTGACAGTAGGGTGACTCCTCTAGCGTGTCTCAAACCCAGGCCACCAGCACCAATGACAAAAGGCCTAACCACTCTCCCAATAAGGGGTGTCACTGGGGCATATGCTTATTGGGCCAGTATTTAGTATTTATTAGGATTCCCAATTAACTTCTGCCGAGGCAGCAACTACTCTTCCTGGGGTCCAAGCAGGAAACAACACAACAAATAAAATACATAATATACGTAAATATACATAGCACTACATTTACATTACTTTACAATTTAGCCATTCAGCAGACGCTCCCATCCAGAGCGACCTACAGAGTGGATTCATCTTAAGATAGCCAAGCTGAGACAACCATATATCACAGTCGTATCCCAAGCACGTATCACATACAAAATGAATAACAATGTCTGTCTCTCCACAGTCCCAGAGTAAGGTGTTCTTTTTATCAGATTTTTGACTCTGTTTTTATTGCTAGCTTGAGTTACATGAGGTGGCAAATAGTTCCATTTATATAGCTCTATTTAATACTGTGTGTTTCCCAGCCTCTATTCTGGACCTGGGGACTGTGAAGAGACATCTTTTTGCATGTCTTGTGTGAAACAGACCGTTGGGTACCTTCTACACATCACACAAAAAACAATAGTGATGCAGTCAATCAATCCTCAATTTTGAGGCAGGAGAGATTGACATGAATTTCATTGACATTCGCCCTCCATGTAACTGCATTCGCCCTCCATGTAAGTGCAATATGTGCTGCTCTGTTTTGGACCAATTGCAATTTGTCTGTTTTTTGTTTGTTTGTTGTTGCGGCACCTGACCACACAACTGGACAGTAGTCCAGGTGCAACAAAACTAGGGCCTGTAGGACATGTCTGGTTAACTGAGATATCAAGAAAGCAGAGCAACGCCTTATCATGGATGGTTACCCATTCTAAAACTGACTGGAACTCTATGTTAAGGGTGTCAGTTATTTATTTTACTGTTGCAGCCAACGTTTATACTGTTGAGTTGTCAGCGTACATGCACATACAGGATTTATTCAAGGTCAATTTAAGGTCATTATTAAACACAGAAACATTAATGGTCCAAGCTGGCTGCCCTGCGGTACACCACACTAAACCGAATTTGCATTAGAGAGGCTTCCATTAAATAAAAACCTGACTTCTATTGGCATAGCCGCAGGAAGTAGGGGTGCTGAGTTGCTGCTGAACCCCTCTACATTTTTTTATTATTGTTTTCTCACAAAGGTAATGGGTTTACTTGTCCTGTATTAGCGGACCAATATGGTCTTCTGTAGCACAGACAAAAACAATATATATTTTTTAAGATCGCTGTACCGTGAACCAAGAGGTTGTGAGTTCAAATTACAAGTGAAGACATGTTGTATAACAATTACTGTATACATGAACATGCACAATGTAATCATGTGTGTCAAATATGTAAGTTAAAAAGTGCAATAACCTGCCCAGGGACTGCGGTTGAAAATTAGCCGGCTGGCTAAAACCGGCACTTTTACTGAAACGTTGATTAATGTGCACGGTTCCTGTAAAAATAAAATTAACTCAAACTCAAAACACTAAAAGCACTGCACTGAGGTATGTGGGGCGACGTACAATTGGCTTGGCCTGGCCTAACCTTCTGGGTTTGGCTGGTTTGGAAATCCTTGTCTCATCTTAACATTGTGTTAAGCAGTGCGGCTTGGTTGGGCTTGGTTGGGTTGTGTTTCGGAGGACGGATGGCGGATGGCTTTCGACCTTCGTCTCTCCCTAGCCCGTACAGGAGTTGTAGCGATGAGACAAGATAGTAATTACTAACAAAAAAGCCAAATTATTAAAAAAAAAACTTGTATTTTTATTTTTTTAATGCCACCATTTTTGGGGGGGCCACAAATGTTCCCATGAAACATGTCTAAAATATTCATAGATTTTGAGAACATGACAAACATACATGTTCTGTGTATGTTTTATTTGACATTTTAAACAGTTTGGATCCTGGATGCTGATTGGATGAGCAGCGTGCTTTATTGGCCTGCTATCGCGTCGGTCCGAACCACGCCATTTACCTGTGACTGCATTCATGATGCAACACTGCCTTTTGTGCCGTATTGCTTAGTTAAGGGAATGGTCTCTTGGAAACATTCCTATGAGCACAAGAATTAATGACCTAATATGCAGTGGTGTAAAAATACTTTAAAGTACGACTTAATTCATTTTTTTGTGGTATCTGTACTTAACTTTACTATTTATATTTATGGAAACTTTTACTTCACTACATTCCTAAAGAAAATAATGTACCTTTTACTCCATACATTTTCCCTGACACCCAAAAGTACTACATTTTGACAGGAAAATGGTCCAATTCACACACTTATCCAGAGAACATCCCTGGTCATCCCTATTACCTCTGATCTGGCGGACTCACTAAACACAAATGCTTTGTTTTTAAATTATGTCAGAGTGTTGGAGTGTGGTTATCCGTACATTTGTGCTGTCTGGTTTGCTTAATATAAGGAATTTGAAATTATTTTGACTTATACTTTAGATACTTAAGTACATTTTAGCAATTCAATTTACTTTTGATACTTAAGTATATTTAAAACCAAATACTTTTATACTTTTACTCAAGTAGTATTTTACTGGGTGACTCACTGTTACTTGAGTCATTTTCTATTAAGGTGTCTTTACTTTTACTCAAGTATGACAATTGAGTACTTTTTACATCACTGCTAATGTCTTAAGGGACTGTTCTCTAAAATTGTGGGAACATTTGTTAGCTGGGCTGTCATTTCTAAAAAGAACTGTAAACAAAATTACTTTTTCCCACTTTGCAGAATCACATAATCATGCATGAGAATATATATATTTTTAATATCAACTGTCACTCTTAACTGAATTCATCAGGAAACATATTCTACATTTTTCATTTGTGATTCTCTCCTGTCTTTCCCCCCAGTCCACTGCTTTTAATGAGCCCCTCTGTTTGGTTGGTTCTGCACTGTATGCTGGAGGGCAGGAGACAGAGAAGGGCCACAGAAGATCTGAATAAGTATTCATTTCCACCAAACTCCCAGGGCAGTATAGACCGTACAGTATGTAGGGAGAGTGCAGCAGCCCCATGCAGTCAGATGATGCTGTAGCATGTACTGTAGTAATGGGGTTGGATACTGTAGCACCTCACTGCTAATTGTGCTGTTATGGTGGTAAACTGATTTGGCTGGTGACCAGAGTCCCTCTCAGGGGGGTGGGGAGTTACAGGGAGGGGGGGACCATCTGCCTGCGGAGTGGAGACTGGAGACTAGCTCCGAGATGCACTGTGTACATTTCACACAGCTGGGGAGGGAGAAATGAGACTGCTGCTGAAGCACACAGGGTGGCCGCCAGTGCGTATGAGTCCAATAAGAAGAAATCGAAAGCCCTGGTGTCTGCAGTACCATAGTGGGAAGACAAGTAACTCAAGCAGATTATACTTGTTTAATATCACTATTTGCTTGCTTACTCAATAAGACCATGTATTGACAGTTCAGGTTTCACAATTTTTCTCTACAGAGATGATTGCAGACATTTTTCACCACAAATTCTCACGATTTAGCAGTTAGCGTGCCAATGATGAACACAGTTGCGTTTCTGATGCGTTGTTGCTGTGTGTTCTCTTGTCCCTGCAGTTGACCAACCTGAACCTGACTAACAGGGTGCTGAGCAGAGGGGCCATCACCCTGACCCCAGCAGTGCGGCATGGTCATGGGACTGGAGCTGTGACCCAGCGGCCTGTCAGGGCTGTCCACTCTGACACAGGGCCCATCCACAGCACTACTGGGTGAGTCAAACACACACACCCCAACAGACACCTTCCTAAAGAGTTGCACGATGCTCACATGCAACAACGTAATGCATTTATACTGACCCACGTGCAGGAAATTCCCTTGACCATCACTTATGTCCATTGGTTCATTGCGCTACTCTGTTCATGTACTGATAACGACTGTTTATGAGATGGAGTCAAGGGTCTGTTTGGAATGAGATGATTAGTTATATACAGTACCACTGATACTACATTGGTTGTACAATGAGAAATTATGTAGGATTAAATGCAGTCTTGAATCAAGAAAGGCGGGGTGACTGTCTGCAATACCCCTTGATTGTCACCAGTATACCATCCATTTGTCCATTTGTCATGCACTACACCTCAGTTCCCTAATAAGACCTCTCGTGTTGCTTTGGGCAAAATATTACCATTGTGCTTCACTAGTGGTATTTTCACTCCCCAAAGGCTGTGGAGAGGGAATGGTGCGTTGCAATCTCAACGAGGTTCACTGCCAAAGTAAACAGCAATTCCTCTCCTCAGAGAGACTGGAGTCTGAGATGCTGGGCAGTTGTATACAGCCATTCAGAGCAGCAGGTTGAGTGTGGCGCTAGGGCAGTGGAGGCCTCATTAAGAATAATCAGAACTGTTTTTACAGACCTCCTCCGTGGTCTAGTCTGTACTGCATCCACTATACTACATAGTCACTATTTTTATGTCGTTCTGATGGTCAAAGGTAACTTGTATTACCAACTTTTGTAGCATTGGAAATGGTGTGCTCTCTTTTTTCTAGCAGTTTAAGCCCTTATAGTGATGGATGTTGCAACCCCTCTGGGAGTTGGAACATCTCTGATCAGTGGCTTGAACAGTCATTTTGATTAAATGCATCACTGCCATGAATATAATGCACAGGTCTGGCACTTTCTTTTCTTAACCCCACGTGCCACCTGTTTTTACAGAGGCGGCTTGGATCCCATTCGTCATTTTGGAGAGGACTCTCCAAGTGTGTATATTGAGTGTGCATTTGAAAGGTCTATCCTTAATGCAGATGCCTTTCTCTTGGTCTCCCTTCTAAAGCTTGCCGGTGAGAGGTTCACACGAGCTGTGCTCAACCTCATGAGAGGCTTTTAGTGGGACTATGCTAGGAGCCTTCACATCGGGGAAAATTAATGGGGAAAATTAACATTTTGAGGATTTTCTGTATAAGCGACATTGGACAATTTTTATAGGTGCTTTAGTTTGTGGTAGCCTATTTGGTCACAGTCAATAAATACTCAAGCCAGGTTTAATGGTCTCTGAAGAATCTTTAAATTGAAGACTGAGTTTTTGGAAAAGTATTTTCAACTTCTGGGCTTAATGGGGTATTTCAATGTAGGCCTTTGACTAACAAAATGCTTATTTTGAAGCGTTTTAATTGTGCTTTGTGAGGCTAGCTGTGGAGTTAGCTGATAATTGCCTGGAGTGTGTGAAGCATGCTGGCAGCCTAATACATTGCATTGGATAAGTGGGGGCAGAGTCAACAGTAAGTCTGCCACATAGCCAGTCTGCTCCAACCCTCTTCTCTGCAACCATGCTTTCTCCCTCACATGGGCCAATGCAGACTGCAGAGAGGGAGAGGGGAAGAGAGAAGTGAGCACATGGACACTGTGAATATGTGTGCCAGACTGCGTCACGTGAGTTAAGGGGGGGTTCAACCTCTGCTGGATGCTGCTTCTGGAAGAGGTGGCCGAGCAAGGTTTAAGCATACATGGTTGCTCTCTCTATTTTTACAGTGATATGTGAGTGACAATGTCTCAGACAGTTTGGCCCTGATCTCCCGTTCTCTGTTTTTCCAGTCCAGCCCTTCCTTATGTATGGAACTGTGTGGGAATTCCTGGAATGTCTGGCCTTTTCCTTTTTAAAATGTTTTTATTTCCACAAATGGAGGAAGATGCATTCTATTAAATGTATCATCTCAAAGAGTAGTTGTATGGAGGGAGACAGACGTTAACTTTTACATTTCACATTTTAAATGTAGCCTAATTGTTATGACCTTGATGGATTATCCTCCTTTCTATTGTAAGTCCAAAACAGAAGATGGCGCCGTACTGTATGGCAGCCATTTTGCAAGCTCCAACCCAACTTTTCTATTTTGTAATCTTTTAGCGTTTTATTTTTAATTTCCACAAAATCTATCCGCTATAATTATAACAGACAAACTTTTGAACATCAGATCTGCAGTTACTTGCCTCAATTCTGGCTTCAACTTCGACTCATCTGCCCTGGGCTCTTTCTGTAACTGACCCAATTTTCGGGGTAACCAAGAGGAAATGCCGGCGTTGGAGACAATCTCGCCTGGACTCCCCAATTCTTAAGGCGAGGGGAAAACCAGCCACCTCTTCCCTTCATTCTATTGGCCATTGCCATCCTATAATTAAATGGTTGACCTCTGTTCGTGGATTTGCTACCAATGGGACTCTCGTAACTGCAATATTCACTGCTTTTCTGAAACATGGCTTTAGACAAGATACTACCCATGGCTATCCAATTCGATTCTCCATTCACAGAGCAGACGGAACAGTAGAGTCAGGGAAATTGAAGGCGGAGGGTTTTGCCTCTTCATCAAAAACAAATGGTGTGTTGACTCGAGCACAGTGGAAGTCTCGACCCATTGTTCACCCGTCTTGGAATACCTGATGGTCAAATGCTGACCCTTCTACATCCTGGGGGAGTTTTCAGCTGTTATTACTGTTGTATACATTAAACTCAGGATAAGAAAAATAACAAGTTTGCACTTTTAATTCCACATCATTGAGACACATTTTTTAAAATTGTACTTTTATTTAACTAGGCAAGTCAGTTAACAACAAATTCTTAATTACAATGACGGCCTAGGAACAGTGGGTTAACTGACTTGTTCAGGGGCAGAACGACAGAGTTTTACTTTGTCAGCTCGGGGATTCGATCTAGCAACCTTTCGGTTACTGGCCCAATGTTCTAACCACTAGACTACCTGCCACAACATGATATCAAACTTCCATCAACACGTCTCCTTCGACATAAAGTCCCAGACCACTGTTACTTTACCCACAAGCAAGCATACAAGGCCCTCCCTCATCCCCATTCGGCAAATCAGATCATGACTCTGTACTCCTTCTTCCGTTTTACAAGTGGAAGCTCAAACAGGAAGTGACTCTTCCCGGTTGAGAAATGGTCATCAGAATCAGAGAATATGCTACAGGACTGCTTTGCTAGTGCTAATTGAAATATGTTCAAACACTCCACCAATAACATCAAGTTAACCACCTCTGTCACTGGCTTCTAGGAAATACATCTTCGCAGATGTTGTCCCCACAGTTTTCTTTATTTTATTTCACCTTTATTTAGCCAGGTAGGCAAGTTGAGAACAAGTTCTCATTTACAACTGCGACCTGGCCAAGAATAAAGCAAAGCAGTTCAACACATATAACAACAAAGTTACACATGGAATAAACAAAACATACAGTCAATAATACAGTTGAAGAAAATCTATATACAGTGTGTGCAAATGAGGTAAGAAAAGGGAGGTAAGGCAATAAATAGGTCATGGTGGCGAAGTAATTACAATATACCAATTAGACACGAGTGATTGATGTGCAGAAGATGAATGTGCAAGTAGAGATACAGGGGTGCAAAGGAGCAAGATAAATAAATACAGTATGGTGATGAGGTAGTTGGATGGGCTTTTTACAGAGGGGCTATGTACAGGTGTAGTGATCTGTGAGCTGCTCAGACAGCTGGTGCTTAAAGCTAGTGAGGGGGTAAGAGTCTCCAGCTTCGGTGATCTTTGCAATTCATTCCAGTCATTGGCAGCAGAGAACTGGAAGGAAAGGCGGCCAAAGGAGGAATTGGCTTTGGGGGTGACTAGAGAGATATAACTGCTGGAGCGCCTGCTACGGGTGGGTGCTGCTATGGTGACCAGTGAGCTGAGAAGGCGCGGCATTACCTATCAGAGACTTGTAGATGACCTGAAGCCAGTGGGTTTGGTGACGAGTATGAAGCGAGGTCCAGCCAACGAGAGTGTACAGGTCACAGTGGTGGGTAGTATATGGGGCTTTGGTGACAAAACGGATGGCACTGTGATAGACTGCATCCAATTTGTTGAGTAGAGTGTTGGGGGCTATTTTGTAAATGGCATCGTCGAGGTTCGGTATGGTCAATTTTACGAGGGTATGTTTGGCAGCATGAGTGAAGGATGCTTAACCACAGTGAAGGTTAACACAGAGGTTTGCGCTAAACTAAAGGACAGGGCTGCTGTACACACAGCTATCAAATACAACCCTGAGGTTACCGCTGAGGACAAGAACAAGAAGTCCCACTACGACCTCCGCACATTCATCAAACGAGCAAAAGGACAATATAGGAATAAGAAGGAATCATATTACCAGCTCTGCCGCCCCTGCCGCATGTGGCAGGATCTACAGTCCATCACAGATTACAAAGGAAGACCAAGTCATGATATGCCTAACGTTTCCTCTACCAGACGAACTCGATGCATTTAATACATGCTTGAACAACACTGTGTCGTGCGTGAGGGCCCTCACTGACCCAGTGAACTAGGTGATCTCGCTCTCTGAAGCCGAAGTGACTAAGGTCTTTAATCAGATCAACACTCGCTAGGCCGCTGGGCCGGACGGTATTCCAGGGCGCGTTCTCAGAGCATGCGCAGAACAGCATATTCACGATCATTTTCAACTTCTCCTTGTCCCAGTTTGTAATCCCTACATGTTGGGTTGACCACCATCATTCCTGTTCCCAAGAACTCGAAGGCTTCATGCCACAATGACTACCGTCCTGTAGCACTCACATCTGTGATCATAAAGTGCTTTGAAAGGTTTCCTATGGCACACATCAACTCCATCCTAGACCCACTCCAATTTGCATACCGCCCCACAGATCCATAGACGACGCAATCTGAATTGCATTCCACACTGCCCTCACCCACCTAGATACGAGGGATGCCTATGTGAGAATGCTGTTCGTTGACTACAGCTCAGCTTTCACACCCACATCGACTGGGCTGCAGTGGAGCGGGTCGAGAGCTTCAAGGTCCTCAGTGTCCAAATCACTAAAGACTAAAGACACACATGTGGACAGTTGTTAACAAGTTCCAAAGTTGCGCCTATTCCCCCTCGGGAGGTTAAATGTTTGGCATAGGCCCTCAAATCCTCAAAGTTCTACAGCTGCACCTTTGTGAGCATCTTGACTGGCTGCAACACTGCTTGGTATGGCAACCGCACCGCCCTTGATCGCATGGCGCTACAGAGGGTGATGCGGACAGCCCAGTCCATCACTGGGGCCGAACTTCCTGCCTTCCAGGACCTCTATATCAGGTGGTGCAAAAGGATGGCCCGGAAAATTGTTAGACTCCAGCCACCCAAGCCATAGACTCTTCTCTCTGCTTCCCCACAGCAAGCGGTACTTGTGCATCAAGTCTGACACCAACAGGCTCCTGAACAGCTTATATTCCCAAGACTGCTAATAGCTAACCAAATAGCTACACAGACTGAGTTGACCCTTGTATTTTATTTATGCACACTCACTTGTGCATGCGACATTTCAACTTTAAGTACTTTTATCTTATCTACAGTACTTTCTCCTTTTTGATCCCAGTTCATGTAAGGACTATTATTCTACTATTTAACTGGAAATCCTCTGAGGTAAACTCATAAAATACTGTTCTTGAGTGCACTAAAGTATGTTGCCACTTAGGAGCTCTGCTGTTAATACTTCATAACAGAGATTTTGATGAGATCCTTCACCTCGTCACAGGACAGCTCAGGTAAAAAGGATCCCTTTGTCAGAAGGTTCTCCTGTTAAGAACGTGCCATCCATCACTTTCTCTCTGTTACTTTCCGCACCAACACAAACCCCAATTTTTTTTCCACCCCATTACCCGCAACCGTAAATTTGGCGTAGGGATCTTAGAAAGCGGTGTAACATCGTTGATGAGATATTAGGATAAATTATCTTGATTTTGACTTTGAGTGCTGTTTCTTTCATGTAGGATTTCCTGAGCCCCCTACAACTGGGGCCGGTGGTCTGTGCCAAACATACTGAAACCGTTAAGCACGCTGGCTCTTTAAGCAGCAACCACAGGGGTGAAGCATGATGGGTTTCAAAGAGTAGCTTGGCCCTTTGATGTGCCGACATGCTGCCAGGATCTGCCAGGTACGCTGCCTCAGCACTCTGAAACACACAGAGAGAGAGAAGCTGCTTCCCCACTCCTCTCACTCCAGTCTGCTGTCAACCTGGAGCAGGGGGCTGCTGGCTACACTCACTTTCATAAACACCATTATACTATTACTATATATACACCTCACAACTCTGTTGTCAGGAGTAACGCTTGACTTCCCGATACTTTGTTTTTTGAATTGTCCCAAACCGCATCATTGATGTGAAATTGTTTGATTTCTCATAGGCATTAATTTGACCTTCTAAAAGTCTCTAACATTGTTTTATTTTTCTAACTAGGCAAGTCAGTTTGAAGAACAAATTCTTATTTACAATGACGGCCAAACCCAGGCAACACTGGGCCAATTGTGCGCCACCCTATGGCCGAATGTGATTCAGCCTGGATTTGAACCAGGTACTGCAGTGAAGTCTCTTGCACTGAGATGCAGTGTCTTAGACCACTGCGCCATTCGGGAGCCCAAAACATCAGGGTGCATAACCAATGGGTGCATGGTGTTTTATCATTAGCTCTCTTTTGCTAGTTTAGGACAAGCCTATAAAAGAAGGCCAGATTGCTTAGTCTCTGTATTTTACTAATTTTACCCGATCCTGGATCGAACAATTGGCTCAGGTAAGAATTCATTTCCAGTAAGTTTTTGGGTAACAATAGCTGTGGTTTGAAATTGTGATTGAGCACCACAATTGTGTATTTAGGGTTGTAATACGTCATGGTTGGCACATTCTACTCCCCTCAGTGAGGAGAACACTAATGTCTCTCTCTACCTTGGCACCCAACTCTCTCTCCACTGTTACCTCCATCTCTGTCTTCATATCCAAATCACATCAAATCAAATGTATTTATATAGCCCTTCGTACATCAGCTGATATCTCAAAGTGCTGTACAGAAAACCAGCCTAAAACCCCAAACAGCAAGCAATGCAGGTGTAGAAGCACGGTAGCTAGGAAAAACTCCCTAGAAAGGCCCAAACCTAGGAAGAAACTTAGAGAGGAACCAGGCTATGAGTGGTCCTCTTCTGGCTGTGCCGGGTGGAGATTTTAACAGAACATGGCCAAGATGTTCAAATGTTCATAAATGACCAGCATGGTCAAATAATAATAATCACAGGCAGAACAGTTGAAACTGGAGCAGCAGCACGGCCAGGTGGACTGGGGACAGCAAGGAGTCATCATGTCAGGTAGTCCTGAGGCATGGTCCTAGGGCTCAGGTCCTCCGAGAGAGAGAAAGAAAGAAAGAGAGAATTAGAGAGCATACTTAAATTCACACAGGACACCGGATAGGTCAGGAGAAGTACTCCAGATATAACAAACTGACCCTTGCCCCCCGACACATAAACTACTGCAGCATAAATACTTGAGGCTGAGACAGGAGGGGTCAGGAGACACTGTGGCCCCATCCGATGACACCCCCGGACAGGGCCAAACAGGAAGGATATAACCCCACCCACTTTGCCAAAGCACAGCCCCCACACCATTAGAGGGATATCTTCAACCACCAACTTACCATCCTGAGACAAGGCAGAGTATAGCCCAAAAAGATCTCCACCACGGCACAACCCAAGGGGGGATGACTCAGTGACTCACCCACTCAAGTGACGCACCCCTCCTAGGGACGGCATGAAAGATCCCTAGTAAGCCAGTGACTCAGCCCCTGTAATAGGGTTAGAGGCAGAGAATCCGAGTGGAAAGGGGGGAACCGGCCAGGCAGAGACAGCAAGGCCGGTTCGTTGTTCCAGAACCTTTCCGTTCTCCTTCACACTCCTGGGCCAGACTACACTCAATCATATGACCCACTGAAGAGATGAGTCTTCAGTAAAGACTTAAAGGTTGAGACCGAGTTTGCGTCTCTCACATGGGTAGGCAGACCATTCCATAAAAATTGAGGTCTATAGGAGAAAGCCCTGCCTCCAGCTGTTTGCTTAGAAATTCTAGGGACAATTTGGAGGTCTGTGCCTTGTGACCGTAGCGTACGTGTAGGTATGTACGGCAGGACCAAATCAGAGAGATGGGTAGGAGCAAGCCCATGTAATGCTTTGTAGGTTAACAGTAAAACCTTGAAATCAGCCCTTGCCTTGACAGGAAGCCAGTGTAGGGAGGCTAGCACTGGAGTAATATGATCAAATTTTTTGGTTCTAGTCAGGATTCTAGCAGCCGTATTTAGCACTAACTGAAGTTTATTTAGTGCTTTATCCGGGTAGCCGGAAAGTAGAGCATTGCAGTAGTCTAACCTATAAGTGACAAAAGCATGGATTAATTTTTCTAAATAATTTCTGGACAGAAAGTTTCTGATTTTTGCAATGTTACGTAGATGGAAAAAAGCTGTCCTTGAAACAGTCTTGATATGTTTTTCAAAAGAGAGATCAGGGTCCAGAGTAACGCCGAGGTCCTTCACAGTTTTATTTGAGACGACTGTACAACCATTAAGATTAATTGTCAGATTCAACAGAAGATCTCTTTGTTTCTTGGGACCTAGGACAAGCATCTCTGTTTTGTCCGAGTTTAAAAGTAGAAAGTTTGCAGCCATCCACTTCCTTATGTCTGAAACACATGCTTCTAGCGAGGGCAATTTTGGGGCTTCACCATGTTTCATTGAAATGTACAGCTGTGTGTCATCCACATAGCAGTGAAAGTTAACATTATGTTTTCGAATGACATCCCCACGAGGTAAAATATATAGTGAAAACAATAGTGGTCCTAAATGGAACCTTGAGGAACACCGAAAGGTACATATGATTTGTCAGAGGACAAACCATTCACAGAGACAAACTGATATCTTTCCGACAGATAAGATCTAAACCAGGCCAGAACTTGTCCGTGTAAACCAATTTGGGTTTCCAATCTCTCCAAAAGAATGTGGTGATCGATGGTATCAAAAGCAGCACTAAGGTCTAGGAGCACGAGGACAGATGCAGAGCCTCGGTCTGATGCCATTAAAAGGTCATTTACCACCTTCACAAGTGCAGTCTCAGTGCTATGATGGGGTCTAAAACCAGACTGAAGCATTTCGTATACATTGTTTGTCTTCGGGAAGGCAGTGAGTTGCTGCGCAACAGCCTTTTCTAAAACTTTTGAGAGGAATGGAAGATTCGATATAGGCCGATAGTTTTTTATATTTTCTGGGTCAAGGTTTGGCTTTTTCAAGAGCGGCTTTATTACTGCCACTTTTAGTGAGTTTGGTACACGTCCGGTGGATAGAGAGCCGTTTATTATGTTCAACATAGGAAGGCCAAGCACAGGAAGCAGCTCTTTCAGTAGTTTAGTTGGATTAGGGTCCAATATGCAGCTTGGAGGTTTAGATGCCATGATTATTTTCATCATTGTGTCAAGAGATATAGTACTAAAACACTTGAGTGTCTCTCTTGATCCTAGGTCCTGGCAGAGTTGTGCAGACTCAGGACAACTGAGCTTTGAAGGAATACGCAGATTTAAAGAGGAGTTCGCAATTTGCTTTCTAATAATCATGATCTTTTCCTCAAAGAAGTTCATGAATTTATTACTGCTGAAGTGAAAGCCATCCTCTCTTGGGGAATGCTGCTTCTTAGTTAGCTTTGCGACAGTATCAAAAAGGAATTTGGGATTGTTCTTATTTTCCTCAATTAAGTTGGAAAAATAGGATGATCGAGCAGCAGTAAGGGCTCTTCGATACTGCACGGTACTGTCTTTCCAAGCTAGTCGGAAGACTTCCAGTTTGGTGTGGTGCCATTTCCGTTCCAATTTTCTGGAAAATAACCACGGGGCCACCATTTCTGATTCTGCAGTACTCAAGAACCGCTCAGACCCTGGTCACCGCAACACACATACTGGTATTTTTGGTTTTGTTCAATATTTTGTCAGACTGTTGTTTTACTTGGTCGGATGTTGTCGCAGCATTTAATTCCAGTACATTTTGTGACTGTCCATTTGCAGAGCCTATTTGGCTCCCCAGAAAACTCAGGGAAACTTAAAAATGAATGGGGCAAAAATGGTTTGATATCTTCCTCCTTTCAATAAAAAGCTTCTTTTTTTTCACCTCAATTGGACCCAGATGTAGTGCTGGTAGTAAGGTATCCCCTTAGGTAGGGAAGAGAGAAATTCCAACCTGGGATAAGGGGACCATGTTAATGAGTTGACATCGACACCCTAGTAACATCCCTTCCCCCCTCAACAGGCAGTATGGACTAAAACCCTCTCCCCCCCATTTCAGTCACACACATGAGAGATGGACTTATGCACTGCACTCACACTGGCACTTTGAACCCATCCACCAGCTCTCTGCTTCTCAACATTGTAGGCTCCAGTACTCTGTGTTTCATAGTTATCATATCAATGCCCCTCTAGATGGAGGACAAGGGGGAGAAAATACAGTACCAAAGTTTGGACACACCTACCCAGGGTTTTTTCTTTATGTTTTACTATGTTCTACATTGTAGAATAATAGTGAAGACATCAAAACTATGAAATAAGTATGGAATCATGTTTAACACTTTTTTGGTTACTACAAGTATTTTACCTATTTGGAAAAAGACAAAGTCCATATGGCAAGAACAGCTCAAATAAGCAAAGAGAAATTACCGTCCGTCATTACTTTAAGACATGAAGGTTAGTCAATCCGGAAAATTTCAAGAACTTTGAAAGTTTCTTCAAGTGCAGTCACAAAACCATCAAGCTCTTTGATGAAACTGGCTCTCATGAGGACCGCCACAGGAATGGAAGACCCAGAGTTACCTCTGCTGCAGAGGATAAGTTCATTAGAGTTAACTGCACCTCAGAAATTGCAGCCCAAATAAATGCTTCACAGAGTTCAAGTAACAGACACATCTCAACAGCAACTGTTCAGAGGAGACTGTGTGAATCAGGCCTTCATGGTCAAATTGCTGCAAAGAAACCACTACTAAAGGAACACGAGCAATGGACATTTTGTCCAGAATTGAGATTTTTCGTTCCAACCGCCGTGTTTTTGTGAGACATCGAGTAGGTGAGGCATGTGTGGTTCCCACCGTGAAGCATGGAGGTGTGATGGTGTGGGGGTGCTTTGCTGGTGACACTGTAGGTGATTTATTTCGAATTCAAGGCACACTTAACCAGCATGGCTACCACAGCATTCTGCAGCGATACGCCATCCCATCTGGTTTGCGCTTAGTGGGACCATCATTTGTTTTTTCAACAGGACAATGAGCCAACACCCTCCAGGCTATGTAAGGGCTATTTGACCAAGGAGGATAGTGATGGAGTGCTGCATCAGATGACCTGGCCTCCACAAATACCCAACCTCAACACAGTTGATCGTTTGGGATGAGTTAGACTGCGGAGTGAAGGAAAAGCAGACAACAAGTGCTATGCATAGACTCCTTCAAGACTGTTAGAAAGACTGTTATAAAAGCATTCCAGGTGAAGTTGGTTGAGAGAATACCAAAAGGGTGCAAAGCTGTCATCAACGGTGGCTAAAAATCTTAAATATATTTAGATTGGTTTAACACTTTTTTTTTGGTTACTACATGATTCCATATGTGTTATTTCATAGTTTTGATGTCTTCACTATTATTCTACCATGTAGAAAATAGTAAAAATAAAGAAAAACCCTTGAATGAGTAGGTGTGTCCAACATTTTGACTGGTGCTGGAAATACCCCTGAACCCCTGAGCCTGATGTCCACATTGACCAGCTAGGCCAGGACTTGGAGGTATGGTGGGCTGAAGCAGCATGATGTCATTTCATAACGGCCTTTTTCCCACATTCGGCGCTGAGTTAGATTGATGCTGCACATGTGCTTTGCTCACACTGCTGTGTTATTGTAAGTCATATCAGCATATTACAGTACAGTGAGTTCAGCAGGGTTCACACTGACACCCACATGCTGCAGGCAGGCAGAGCAGGCTCCAGGCTGCTACAACTGCACACATGTACTGTACCAGTGATGGGAAACTCAGATGTGCCAGTTTTTTTCCCCCTTTCCTATTTGTTATTTATTGTGCTGGAATTGAATGGCCAGGAACTGAGGCCCCTGATGTGGGACTCAGAGGATTTGTGATTTGGCCTCCCATGTAGCTCAAGTGGAGAGATATTGGTAAAGACTAACTGAAGCATACTGTACTTGGAATAGTTTTGGGGAAAAATGTTTAAATACAAAAAAATGGAGGCGAAACCATCCATCAGGGTTTTGTTTTGTCTTGTGGTCATTTGGACTCTGTTGTCTTAAAGGGTTCACAGACAGACCTTTGTTAGCAGAAGAGGGTGAAAAAAGTTTCAATGGCTCTGGGTCACACCAGTTGTTTTTGCAATATACATGCCATTACGTGAAATGAGCGGGCGGATAGCGCGTTCACATGACTTTCAGATCCCTTGTGTCTTTGTTTGGCTACGCCGGACGGGAATATTTTTCATGTAGCCTGTGTGAGCGACACTGGATTATTTTCCCGCAGCGTGCATTGTTATTCAAGATTAATTGAATTCTAATTTTAGACCTTATCTCAGTTCTGTTCTAAAAATGTCCTGGTGAATTGTGTTATTTCAAGCCCTGATAATATTTTATTTAACTTTTACTGTATACAAATGTTATTACAATGTTATCTATGTTTCTTATATATAAAAAAAACATAAGCCTGTCATGAACTAGCACTTAACTATTCCCCCCCCCTATTAGCTCTGACTTTGCTGATAGCTAATTTATTGAGGGAAAATGTACTTACTATGACTATGTGGTTGTCCCACCTAGCTATCTTAAGATGAATGCACTAATTGTAAGTCACACTGGATAACAGTGTCTGCTAAATGACTTAAATGTATGGGAGGAATTTCCACTAGCTCTTCATCCTCAGGAGTTCTATTTCTTTATCTTTCATTCTTTCCATTTTTTCTTTCAGCACCCTGCTCTTTAGAACAGTGCTTTTTGGCTGAAGGGGTGCCTTCCTTTTCAGACTCTGCAGTGAACTTGTGCTGGAGGGGCGAGCCCTGACGCCCCCCCATTGCTTTAGATGGGGCCAAAAAGGCTGAAAGGCTTAGTCCTAGTGAAAGATAATCCAGTTACAAATGTGTGGAGCCGTTCAAAGGTTGGCTTTCCAGGTTGTGGCTTTGTGATGTGGATGGAACGCGATGCGCTGAGAGCCCTGAGGCGGGAGAGGTTTCAATGTTTTCTAAGTGCCCCATGTTTGCCACGGGTCGGCTCTCTGCTTTGCCTCTTTGATTGGTCAGTTTTGACAGGAGGGCATCTGGGTGCCGCACGCTGTCTTGTCCCCTTTACTTGTTGTTCAGTCTTACTACTCAACATGTGGAGGGAAATAAGCCATGAGCTAACACTACATTTCAGTCTTGGTTGCATAGTCAAGTGACTGATGATGAGATGGTAGGCCTAAATACTTACATGGCTCCCCACTGCTGTTATTTCTGTTCCACTGCTGTCTGAGCCTAACCTTTTGCATCAGTAAAAGCTAGATGCTCAGTTCTTAATTTATCAAGCATACAGTACACATTAACTTTGGAACTATTTTGATCTAATTTATTTTGCTCCCATAGCCCCAGGGCGCCGAGAGATGAGGAGGGTCTTTGGGATGGGGAGACCCAGAGTGCCTACAACCTGGTGAGAGGCGTCAGCCCCCAGCAGCGCTACCAGCCCATCCCAGGCAGCTACCAGCTCCAGTTCGCCATCCAGCAGCTGCAGCAGCAGAAGTTACAGTCCCGCCAACTGCTTGACCAGAGTCGCACCCGCCACCAGGTCAGTGAGCTGCAGTCCACAATACCACAGACCGAACGGTAGGGTAAATGTGGCTGTGGAGTTTAGAGAAAAATATCACTGCTATGTAGTTCTGGTTGCCTTGGAACTATTCAGCCCAACGAAATGAGAACCATGCCTTCCTATAAACCACAGGCTGAATGTGGAGAACCTCATGTTCAGGTAGACCCAGACTAGAAACCCTGCAAGACTGTATATACAGTGTGGTGAGAGTGTATTAGAAACGCTCCTTCTCTCACTGGGCTGAAAGTTGCACACAATCCAATCCTTGGAACCAGTGTTCAGCTTTGTGTCAAAACCATTTTACAGACTTTTTGTGATTTTCTCTGATTGGGGTTCAGAGAAACACTAGAAGTTGCAATTCTCCCTTTCCATCCCTTGATCTTTCCCTCTTACTCAAATAAAGCATAGATGTAAACACTTAGTAGGGTATTTGAGTGCTATTGAATTATAAATCAGGAAAACCCTCATCTCTTTTTGTCTGGGCAATATCAACTGCTTGTTTTTGTTAAGCAATGGGGATACTCTCCAAAAGCTCCCCCATCACCCGTAGAGGAAAGCCTTGATGTTTGTGCTTGCAAAGTTATTCTGGGAATTTCTCCTCCAACCGCCGAACAAAATGGTGTCCAGTGGGAACATCCTCACAGGGAGCTCGTTTCTTGAAAGCAAACATGAATTCTCACACCAAGCGAACTCTTTGTTCTACTGAGTCTGTGCTTATATTGGAAGGTAAGTAATCAAGGCTGGCTGCCCACAAGGGCTCCGGCATGGCAATGCCACTGATTCTACACTGAATAAGAAGCCTAATCCCATCATTCACAGCTCATATCAGATTCTACATTCATTTTGTTCCCATTACAATGCTGAAACTGATTTCTGAGGCATAACTTTTCTAAACCGTTATAGTTACAAAACCTTTTAGTCTTGCTTGACTAGTCGTGACATATGCGATTTCTGTCATTGCTGAATGAGATTAAACTGAATGCCTTGGGTTACTTGACACTATATATCATTTTGAAACTGGAAAAAAAAACCCACATTGGTTCTTGGTTTGCTTTGAAAGGAGATCTGGACAGGAAATCTGTGTTTATTCTTCTTGCAGCATTTGTTGTAGAGCCGTTCTATGAATGGAGGCTGGGGAGAGACTAGAGGTATATTTTCTGGGTGATTTAAATATTGACTGGCTTTCATCAAGCTGCCCACTCTAGAAAAAGCTTCAAACTGTAACCAGTGCCTGCAACCTGGTTCAGGTTATCAGTCAACCTACCAGCGTAGTTGCAAACAGCACAGGGATGAAATCATCAACATGTATTGATCACATCTTTTCTAATGCTGCAGACATGTGCTTGAAAGCAGTATCCAGACCCATCGGATGTAGTGATCACAATATAGTAGCCATATCTAGGAAAACCAAAGTTCCAAAGGCTGGGCCTAATATAGTGTATAAGAGGTCATACAATACGTTTTGTAGTGATTCTATGTTGTTGATGTAAAGAATATTGCACTTGACACATTTATGAAATTGCTCATTCCAGTTATTAATAAGCATGCACCCATTTAAGAAAATGACTGTAAAAATGGTTAAATTCCAGTCGCTTGATGAGTAATTGAAAAATGGTATGGTTGAGGGATGAGGCAAAAGCAATGGCAAATAAATGACACACACCACGAAAAATGTATTTGTGTGGAGGTGCTGACTAACAGCGAATAAACTATTAAAATAGAGTTACCCAATAAATTACTGGGAGTTTATATATGGAGTGTGTGACTCTCTTTATTTTGATAGTATAAAGAATGATAGTAAAAAGCTTTGGTGCACCTTAAATTACATTTTGAGAAAAAGGACAAACTCTGCTCCATCATTCATTGAATCAGATGGCTCATTCATCACAAAACCAACTGATATTGCCAACTACTTTAATATTTTTTTATTGGCAAGATTAGCAAATTTAGGCATGACATGCCAGCAACAAACGCTGACACTACACATCCAAGTATATCTGACCAAATTATGAAAGAAAGGCATTGTAATTTTGAATTCCGTAATGTGAGTGTGGAAGAGGTGAAATAATTGTCTATCAACAATGACAAGCCACCGGGGTCTGACAACTCGAATGGAAAATTACTGAGGATAATAGCGGACGATATTGACAGTCCTATTTGCCATATTTCAAATTTAAGCCTACTAGACAGTGTGTGCCCCCATGCTTGGAGTGAAGCAAAAGTCATTCCGCTACCTAAGAATAGTAAAGCCCCCTTGGTCGGCTATTTGAGCCAGTAAATCAGCCTGTTACTAACCCTTTTAGTAAACTTTTGGAAAAAATATTTTTGACCAGATGCAATGCTATTTAACAGTAAACAAATTGACATCAGAATTTCAGCACGCTTATAGGGAAGGACATTCAAAAAATGATTGAGGGCTGTTTTGGGGGCTGTTTTGTTAGACTTCAGTGCAGCTTTTGACATTATCGATCACAGTCTGCTGCTGGAAAAACTTGTGTTATGGCTTTACACCCCCTGCTATATTGTGGATAAAGAGTTACCTGTCTGACAGAACACAGAGGGTGTTCTTTAATGGAAATCTCTCCAACACAATCCAGGTAGAATCAGGAATTCCCCAGGACAGGTGTCTAGGCCCCTTACTTTTAAAAATCTTTACTAACGACATGCTACTGGCTTTAAGTGTCTATGTATGCGAATGACTCAACACTATACATGTCAGCTACTACAGCGACTGAAGTGACTGCAACACTTAACAAAGAGCTGTAATTAATTTCAGAGTGGGTGGCAAGGAATAAGTTGGTCCTAAATATTTCTAAAACTAAAAGCATTGTATTTGGGACAAATCATGCACTAAACCATTAACCTCAACTAAATCTTCCAATAAATAATATGTAAATTGAGCAAGTTGAGGTGACTAAACTGCTTGGAGTAACCCTGGATTGTAAACTGTCATGGTCAAAACATATTGATACAACAGTATCTAAGATGGGGAGAAGTCTGTCCATAATAAAGCACTGATCTACCTCAACAGCACTATCAACAAGGCTGTGAAGCAACACAATCATAGGCACAGACAGATGCAAGCACACACACTCGTTAACATACACACTATACACACGTACACATGAATTTTGTACTGTAGATATGTGGTAGTGGTGGAGTAAGGCCAAGAGGGCACACAGTGTGTTGTGAATGTATTGTCATTTTTTTTAAATTGTATGAACTGTCTTAACTTTGCTGGACCCCAGGAAGAGTAGCTGCTGCCTTGGCAGGAACTAATGGGGATCCATAATAAATACAATTACACCTTTCGGGGTGGGATGATGGGAGGCGCAGTTTTTTTTTTTTTTTTTTTTTCTTTGAGTAATGCAGTTGCTCTCATCATCATTTTTACGTCTAGGTTGAGTGTAATTAATGCAATTGAGGGGATGTTTTTCTTGGCCCGGACTGGCTGGGTTACGCAAGACTCTCTTTGAAAGTGATCCCCCCCAGCTCCTGTTCACTCCCCTCCCATCGCCAGCTCGCTGATTGAGCACAGTTCACTAGTTCACCAAGCCACAACCACTCTCAGCCAGCCACTCACAGCATCCATCCATCCACGATTACCAGGTAGGGTTGTGCAGGGACCATCTCTCCCCCTGATTGCGAAATTGCAGGAAATGGTTTGCAGCATTAGTTGGTGTGTGTGTAATCATATGCCATAAAGGGCACAGCATTAAGAAAGCCAACCTGTTGTTCTCCCCTTAACAAACAGCCCTTTTACTGAGCTCATGGGAGGGCTGACTGTGCGCCTTGAGTCACCACCCAATCAGGGAACCGTCCCTTAAATATCCTCTCCTTCTGCTCTGTCCCTCAGTCTCTCTCGCCAGCTTGACTTGAATGGGAGTCTATACTAACAGACGCCCTGCAATTCTGTAGTGTTTCCATGTGTTCCATGGCTTTAAGACTCATTCACTTTGGCTCAGAGTAGAATTGCACAGTAAACCCTACTTCCAAGACTGTGTCCTTCCATTGGTCAGGAATTAGTCAATGCCTTGACCCTACTCTGTAATGACACGTGAAAAACCATTGCAGGTTTTGGTCTTATTGAAATAAGCGCTCTCCACATTCCGGCACTCACCTCCCCTGCCTTGCGGCAGAATTTATTGAAGTATTTGGCTTAACTGAATATAAAACTGTATCCAGGGGAGCATAGGTGTGTGTGTGTGAGAAAGAGAGAGTGCTGTTCCGGTGCTCTACTCTGTTCCAGTTACTGGGTGCAGACTGCGCGGCTCCTCCACAGGCTTGGCCTGGGGCCACCTGGCAGCCAAATAAAGGTGCCCTCCCTGGCCCTGCTCAACTGCTCCACAACCACAGACCCTCCAACCTGGAAATTCAGTTTCTCATTTATCAACACAGAAATTACACCAAAATATTCTCTGTCATGCTGCCGGCCCTTTGAAATCATGCGCTGGGAAGCTGGAAAACCATTAGCTTGTTAGATAGATAGATAGATATATAAAGTGGCAGAGAAAATAGCATAGACATGAGATCTGGAGAGAATGTCTGTGAAGCATTCCCCAGCAACACAGGCAACCGGTAAACGGTAGTTCTTAAATATTATGTCAGGATGAACATGTTGTTTACCAGGTTTCTAGAAGCCATTAAAGAGATCTTGTCTTAACAAGTATGAAATGTGAAGAATTTGTGTTGCACTGCGTCCAACCTCAAAATATGTAGAGTATGTTTTGATAAAGGATAGCACTTTTTTCAAAGCTAATTGATGTAGTTGTCTTTTAGATCGATGATGTTTGACCTTAGATCACCTAGAAGGCAGAACTTTTTTTTGCTGAAATCAAAGTCTGATCTTTTTTATGGTTGTACTGAGCACATTTACAATTTGATAGCCTTTCCCATCCCTGATTTAGGTAGGGGATTAGGTACATGATGCCCTATTGTATAAATCCTCTTATGTGTAATGTCATAACTAACTTGATTGTGAATCTGAAGCTAAATGTGTGGTTTTTGCTCCTTAGGCCATGTTGGCTGCTAAGGCCATGATGCCACCCTATCCTGTGACGGCTCCTTGGCCCCAGGCTCCCACCGGCCCATCCTCCTCCAGTCTACCAGTGACCCACCCAGGCCGCCAGAACCACAGCCATGCCTGCGCAGGCCCAGGACACATCCTCAACCCCAAACCACCCAGCAGTGCCAGGGAGGGCCTGGTCAGAAAGACAGCCACCCAGCGCCTCAGCAAGTAAGACCTGGGGCTAGAGCTGCCTCTGGGATGCTGCTGTTCATTAGTCTCTTACTAGAAAGTTCATTATTACCACTGTAATGTGGAAACGTTGATTGGACCATGACATGAATATGCAGTATATGTGATGGCAAGCTAGTGGGTCTAGAGGACTATGGCTGTGCTGGAGGGGTGAACCAGGGTCCAGCAGCAGCAGAGAGTTCAAACGGAACTGAGAGTTAGACTAGCCTACATGAAGCGTGGAGCGAACAGTACCAGTCCCTTGGCTTCAGGCTGTATCTGCCTGTTCCGTAAACAACCTCATCACAGGTCTGATTTCTGCATGCTCAGTAAACACAATGCGGTTCAACTGCAGGGCCCTATTTATGAGCGCTGTTTAAACCCTGTTTTGTTTGGAGATTAACAGAAGAAGAGAGGAGGAAAAATGGAGAAAGAAAGAAAAGTTGGGGAGAGCGCAAACGGGGCGAAGCCTGAAACTGCCATCACTTTCCCACGCTGCAGTATGACTTTATTACCCAACATCTGGCTAAATTACACAGCAATGGCAAAACTCAGTGATATGGTTGCTTGTTTGTTTAAAGCACATGGCTTCGATGGAGGGCTCCTCTCTCCCAGTGTGAGGCGCAGTGGTCCCAGCTCTGTCATTCTCCTCTCCTCAACCTCCACCCCCTCTAGCCATGATGTGTTCTTCTCTAGTATTACATCAGAGAGATTTATATGGACCGGGCCATTTTGAATTTGACTTTTTTGCTAAGTAGGGATATTTATAGAACTGTATGGTAAAGCCATTGCTCTACCCGTCTGCTCCTACTGTATCTCTGTCTGTGTGTGTGCATGTCACTTGTCTTTCTGTCTGTATCAGAGGGTCCGTGTTGGTGCCTTTCATCAGGGGTACAAGGATTTGGATAATGACACAAAGCCTTAGTTGCCGCCTCAGCAGATAGCAGCTTTGATGTGGCGGCTGAGGCCAGCCAGGGAGCAGGAGAAGCCAGAGGGATGTGGTTGTGTTATGTTGCTGATGTGTGAGGAGCACTCTCCTGGACTCTTGTCATGGTCAGAGGGGAGGGAAGGCAGTGAATAGTTAAGGGCAGGGTAGGGCAGGGTCGGTTATGGCAGGGTAGGTGCAATGTTTGCTCCTCTCTGTGTGTCTTCCTGGCAGTTACTGTGTTTACCCTCAACATGCGGAATTCCAGAACCTCCTCACACTCTCCACTGTCCTGCATTTTTGTGGTCGGCCTGTGTGACAGGGGAGAGTGTGGGAAAAACGGAAGCTTCTAGACCAAAAATGCACTGATGGAAAAAAGGAAGAAAAGAAAGAAAAGAGGGAAACAAAGAATGACGGATAGAAAGCAAACCTCTGTCTAAAAAAGACGAGATGATTGTTCACAGGAAATGGATAATAAGTTGTTTCCCTTTATGTTAAACTCATTTCAATGGCAACGCAATACCTTGGTTAAGTAGCCTTAGCTCATCCACCCCAACATGAAATCACTGTACTGTAGGTATTAGAAATGTTCAAGGTTATTTAATCTTCAAAACACACCCTCCCAACTGCTGAACTCAAAAACACATTACATTTGATACTTATCTCAAAATGTTGCCCCTGCTGCCTGTTTTCCTACAGAACAATACATCATTGATGAACACAGAGAGTTAGTCTTTGTTATTGAATCTAGGATCTGAATGACATGTAGTTTTGGGTTTGTTGGAGAACGGAAAGTGAGTAATAAGGATCAAGATTAGCAGTTGTGTTTGGGAGTCAAATAAAGAAGGGAGTGGATTTATATGTTGGAGCAGCCAAACTGTCTCCTCTCTCTCTCGCCGAGGGCTGGGATGTAGAAAGAAGAGCCAATTCACTGGACCCACCACCAAGCTGCCCTGTCAGCCAATCAGAGCGGAACATCATGAGGAAATGCCAAGTCTGTTCAGCCACTGATTGGACAGACTTGTCAGTACATTTGTCAGAATTAGTTTCTGTCTCATTATATGTTAATTGATGAGAGAGATGACCGAAAGAATGTGAATGGACCAAAATTAAGCTTAGTTTCGCAACAATGACTGCTTCTGAGATATCCTAAAATGAAACGAAAGCATCAAGGCTTGTCTATTGCTATGGACAACGTCAATCAAACTTCACCCATACCCCAATTGTCATGCTTTTCTGCATAACCAAATTGCTACTGTAGCTGTGGCATAAAGTAGGGCAGGACCCTAGAGTGTCGATTGGCCTAACATGGTTGCAAACTGGGAATGACTTCAGTTACAAATTTGAAAGCAATTTGTAACACAAATAAATGATTGTGTTTGGTGTTTGTGAGGCTTGGCGGGTTTTGCAGCTGTAGCTACGGAAACCCAGGCTGTCATGTGGCATTCTTAATAGGGTGACAATTACAGCAGAACCATTACTGTCAGACTGGCTGCTGCCTTCGCTGCCTATTAGTCAGCTGTAGGAACGACTTGATACTATAAACAAATCACGCTGCCAAAACTCTGTTTATAAATGAACACTAATCCCCCCCCCCCCCGGTTAGACGTCCAGATAACATAAAGAAACGCTTGCTTCCACCATACACAAAGAAACACACAACCATAGGCAACCTTGTTCCTATATTTCATAGTCTATCTGGGAAAATCCACTCAAGCCCCTCTGAAAGAAAAGGCTTCTTACAAGGCTTTACATTTATTTCCAAAACGTCTAACTGTGGGTGCGTACTCCATGCAGAGATACGTGTTCAATATATTAAGCCCTTCCATACTGCGGTGTTTGCCACCTTATGACGTGGAGAAGTGAGAGACTGTTGACAAAGTGATATGAAGAACCCAGAGGTCAAGCTTTCTCCAAATATTAAAGGGTTGCTTCCTGTATAGTTATGCCGCACTTTAAGTGAGCCAGTCCTATTTGTGGTTGTGTAATGGTGTGAAGGAACAACTGTGCAGCCCCTACAAGGAAGCAGTGTGTGCCCTCATTACCTTGTTAATGCTGCTTTGTCAAGCCACTGTTATGGGGCGATAGGTTAATACCAGCTAAGCTTTATTTATTGTTCCCCAAAAAATGCTTAGCACATTTAATGTATAGAGTTACAGGCTTGTTGGCCCCTGCTTTACGTCCTCCTTCCACCCATAATGATTTAGTCTGAAAAGCTGTATACACATATTGTCCCTGTGTCGTCCGTCTCTGTGAGAGCCAGTGTTGTGTGTTCTATTAAGAGGCAGTGCCCTATACACATTGGTAGTACTCGCTGGAAAGAATTGGTCACCCATTTTATGAAACGGTATCAGTCACAATGAGACCTGTTCTCATTACTTTTCTATTTAAAAACACACAGGTAATTCCACAAATGACCCAGCTGGCACCACAACTCTATCAGCTAACCCTACGACGTATGTGTTCTTTTGGAGCGTCAGTGTTGAGGAAAACGTCATCCAGGACAGCTACCATGGTAGAGGAATGTGTCCCAGCACTCAGTAAACACTTAACCTCTTGGAGTGTCAAGAGACCCCCACCAGACCATATGGACAGCACATAGCAAACCACCACGCTTGACATTTTTCCTGCCTGGTGATGTCACAGTACACGCACAATGTATCCATAGTTGTAATAGGAGACAGTAATCCTTATGCCACTACTGTAACTCTGTAAGAGAATTGGCCTTCACAATGCTCTTACAATAAGAGTGAAGGGCACTACAGTATATCAGTGGAACCCTCCACAACAATGAATGTGGAACAGCATTGGTTTGTTTTTGCCCTATCTCTGGATCTCTCTGGGTAATGTACTGTACAGGAGTCGATCACTCTTATCTTGTCTCTGCCCACAGACAGACCTCATCAGAACGCCCAGCCAATGGAGCTCTGACGTCCAACTCGCAGCATGTGGTCTACGAGGCCGTGTGTGGGAAAGCAGGTAGGTTTGACAGTCCACACACATGCTCCCCTCCCTGTCTGTTGCTTGCCCACTGGTGCTGTAGTCCTTGGGCAGATGGTATGCCCTCTCCATGCCAGTGTCAGTGATCACAGCCAGGCATAGTGACCATTCTTCCATCGAGGACTGATCAACACCATTTTGATATTTTTGGCCTGACTACTTCAGACCGGATCTGCAAGCAATGACAAGAGTATAGCTATTGTAAGGCTCTTCTCATTGTGCACAAATCCAGGCCTGATGGGTCTGTTTCAAAAGATTTAGGGGGCATCTGACTGTATAAATACTTAACTTTCTACTACAATGATGATCTGCTGTTTGATCAAATAGGCTCCATGTATCTAACTATAGAGGTCAGATGACTGCTAGTGGATGAGTGTGATTGCCATTTCTCTTTTGTAATGGGATCTAGTGGTGGGATATAGACACAGTTTGGGCATTCCCAGCTGTTGGCTGTGCTTCCCATCCTAATTGCTGTCCAGCCACCTAAATCCCTGGCCAGTTGTGCCCCAGAAATCACACATGAATGAGCAGGTCTTTCATAGTAAATGGAGTATGTGCATTTTGGTCTCATTGTGGTATTGCATTTTGTTATTTTATTGCTGTTATATTAACATTATTCAATTTAGATTGATGTCTGCAAATCGTACATTTTGTTACTTATACCTTTATACTTTTTAGAGTGTGTGCGCGTCTACCGCCTTCTCATCCTGCAGTTGCACAACTCTTTCCACCCTGGAGCCTGAGAAAGGGACTGGTGGAACTGTTGAGTTTATTGCAGTAACAGTGATATTAAGCAGTTTTAGCGGATGCACATCTGTTTGTCTGATCAGGGCCTTTTTCCATAGTCCTTCTATACGTTAGCATTAGTGTATCACACCATTCATCATGTGAGCGTCACACTTGAGCCGACCAAGAGAAACCCAGATCAGCCTGCATCTGTCCAAACGGAGCTGGAAAAAGACAGCAGCTATGCACCAACCCAAAAATGTGTGCCACCAGAACATTTATTTTTTTCTCAGATTTTCTCTCTTCAAAGTATGAAGGTTGGCGTAGGTTAACAAACATCTTATAAAGTCATCAATAACTGTAACTGGATCCGTGGGGTGCAGCTCCTGAATTTCATGAATGCATTTTATTCCATAATTTAGGGCACCAGGTTGGGGGAGATGCCTGGTGACTCCAATACAACGCCAAGCAGTTAGCTTAGGAGAGCGAGAACAAAAAAAAAGTCAGTACCAAACCTTTTAACAAGCCAGCCCTGGACCAGGTTTAGCCATGCATTGAGAATGGAGCAGTCCTGAAGCCAGCGCTGGTATCGCTGGTGTTATGCCCTTTGTTTTTCGAGAGGACATAGCTTTGTGGGGCTTAGGAACGCTGCCTGCCCAGTGTCCCTTTGTAGTGAGGTGACTGGCCTCCTCTGATCCACTCTGACAGGGAGTTAGAATGGGTCCGAACAGACAGCATTCTCTCTGATCAGCTGTCAGCCAATATTAATCACACACTCGCTCTCTCTCTTTCCTCTTTCTCTCTCGCTCACTTTCTCCTCCCTCTTTCTCTCTCACACTCACTCTCTCAACCCCCACTCTCTCTCATGCTTTCTCCTCAAATGAGGACCTATCAAAGCTTATGAAAATATTTATACCTATTGGTCCCAAATGGTCTTTCTCTCTTGAAGTGGGTGGTGCTACACAGAAGGCAGCTGAGGAGAGATTTATTGTATTCTGTTTGAGAAGGAAATGAATGCTGCACTTGTGTCGTTTTAGTAGGAGACCGGTACAGAGTAATAGTTCTGCCATTTTGTTTTTGCTTTGCTAGCCAGGTTTTTCCAGTTTTGCTTTGCTGACACTTTGCAGTTGAAGACAATTCTAAGTGAACCAAGTAAAGACTCATCACTCTCATTCTTCTTTTGTCCAATTCAGAAAAATCCTGGTTTCTCACAGGTATCATCTAGTGTTCTTTATCAGTCTCTCTGTTTGGTGGCTTTGTTTCATTAGTGTTTGTTTATGCTTTTGATTTCTGCATTACTGTTGGGGATAAAGGAAGGGGAATATTGGCCTTTCTCTCTTTTGCTGAGCTAGAAAAAGCTGCTTCCAGCGGTCATGTCATCGGATTGCAAGTCTGGGAGATGTTTTCGTTTTCCAGCTCCATCAGGCCCCACGGTGTAAAAGAGCACCAAAATAAACAGTCTGCCGAGAGGGAATGAAAGGGAATACTGTTTGGAAGCACAAATACAGCAGCTCGACCTGCACTTGGAATTCCTTTT
This sequence comes from Oncorhynchus clarkii lewisi, assembly GCF_045791955.1. NCBI lineage: Eukaryota > Metazoa > Chordata > Actinopteri > Salmoniformes > Salmonidae > Oncorhynchus > Oncorhynchus clarkii. The sequence goes on from NC_092165.1 coordinate 41,905,071, forward strand.
CTACTGGATGCCTGGCGCTGGGCCAGGCGATATGCAAGGGGTGAGGGGACAGCAGGAAAAGGGCTGCTGCCCAGTGGCTGCCTGGGCGGCTCCACTCATACCTGTATTGGCCATGAAAAGTAACACAGCCGTACCATGACATTTTGCCAGCGGATTCCTCTTTCTCTCCATTGATTTTGCACGTTCCTCCGAAACGTTTTAAAGTTCAAGAAATATTTCTACATCCAATACCTCATCTGATTTTATTTTCAGAATTATCCTTAGACTAATTCTTCTCCCTATAACAATTCAAACATCTAGCAAACTGGCGACCCAGGGATCCCCATCATATGTTACCAAAAAAAAAGTATTGTCTTATCAGATGAATGGCAAGTAGAAGTAATCAACATTTTAAAATGAATAGATTTGGTGGACAGTTTCTTTTTATCTCCCCACAGTTCATTGGAAGAGGAGGTGTAAACTCTAACATACAGTGCCTTCAGAAAGTATTCATACCACTTGACTTATTCCACATTTTGTTGTTACAGCCTGAAAAAAAATATATATATATATATCACCCAGTTTGGTCAGACGTCCAGCTCTAGGCAGAATCTGGGTAGTTTCATTTCCAAGAGCACCACTGTAGAAATGGTCTTATACCCTTCCCAAGACACAGTATATGCCTCATCACAATTCTACCTCAGAGATCTACAGACAGTTCCTTGGACTTCATGGTATAGTTTCTGCTCTGACATGCACTGTCAACTGTGGGACCTTATAGACAGATATGTTTCTTTCTAAATAATGTCCAAACAACAATGAATTGGCCATAGGTGGACTCCATCTATTTGTAGTGACATCTCAAGAATGATCAAAGGAAATTGAATGCACCTGAGCTCAATTTGGAGTGTCATAGCAAAGGGGTGTGAATACTTTCAGTGTCTTCAGAAAGTATTAACGCCCTTTTACTTTCTCCACATTTTGTTGTGTTACAGCCCGAATAAAAATGTTAATTAAATTGACATTTTGTGTCACTGGCTTGCCCACAATACCCCATAATGTCAAAGTGGAATTATGTTTATTTTTTTATATATTTTTTTACTTTCTTGGGGACCTGAATATTGACTGGTTTTCATCAAGCTGTCCGCTCAAGAGGAAGCTTCTTACTGTAACCAGTGCCTGGTTCAGGTTATTAATCAACCTACCAGGGTGTTTACAAACAATACAGGAACAAGATCATTCACATATATCGATCACATCTTTACTAATGCTGTCGAACTTTGTTCTAAAGCTATATCTGTATCCATTGGATGCAGTGATCACAATATAGTGGCTATATCCAGGAAAGCCAAAGTTCCAACAGCTGGGCCTAAAATAGTGTATAAGAGATCATACAAAAGATTTTGCTGTGACTCTTATGTGGATGATGTTAAAAATATTTGTTGGTCTGATGTGATTAAGGAGGAGCATCCAGATGCTGCGCTTGATGAATTTATGAAATTGCTTCTTCCAATTATTGATAAACCTATACCTGTTAAGAAACTGACTGTTAGAACTGTTAAAGCTCTACTCCATCTTTCATCGAATCAGATGACGTATTCATCATCATCTAATGTTTCCAATTATTTTAATCATTATTTCATTGGCAAAGTGGGCAAACTTAGGCAGGAAATGCCCACGACAAACAGTAAGCAATTATATTCATGCATGAAAAAACAAATAATGAAAGAAAATCAGTGCATTTTTTTTAAAAGTTAGTGTGGGAGAGGTGGGGAAATTATTGTTAACAATCAATAATGACAAATCTCCTGGCATTGACAACTTAGATGGAAAGCTACTAAGGAGTGACTATAGTCAGCCACCATCCTATCTGTCATATTTTTTATCTGAGCCTAGAGGAAAGTCTTTGTCCTCAGGCCTGGAGGGAAGCCAAAGTAATTCCGCTACCCAAGAGTGGCCTTTACTGGTTCTAACAGCAGACCTATAAGCTTGCTGCCGGCTCTTAGCAAACTGTTGGAATTTTTTTTAATGTTTTAACCAAATACATTGCTATTTTTCTGTAAACAAATTAACAAAAGACTTCCAGCATGTTTATAGAGAAGGGCACCCAACATGTACTGCACTGACACAAATGACTGATGATTGGTTGAAAGAAATTGATAATAAGAAGATTGTGGGAGCTGTACTGTTAGATTTCAGTGCAGCTGTTGATATTATTGACCATAACCTGTTGTTGAAAAAATGCGAGTGCAATGGCTTTTCAACCTCTGCCAAATCATGGATTCAGAGCTATCTATCTAATAGAACTCAAATGTTTTTCTTTAATGGAAGCGTCTCTAATGTCAAACATGTAAAGTGTGGTGTACCGCAGGGCACCTCTCTAGGTCCTCTACTCTTTTCTATTTTTACCAATGACCTGCCACTGGCATTAAACAAAGCATGTGTGTCCATGTATGCTGATGATTCAACCATATACGCATCAGCAACCACAGCTAATTAAGTCACTGAAACCCTTAACAAAGAGTTGCAGTCTGTTTTGGAATGGGTGGCCAGTAATAAACTGGTCCTGAACATCTCTAAAACTAAGAGCATTGTATTTGGTACAAATCATTCCTTAAGTGCTCGACCTCAGCTGAATCTGGTAATGAATTGTGTGGCGGTTGAACAAGTTGAGGAGACTAAATTACTTGGCGTTACCTTAGATTGTAAACTGTCATGGTCAAAACATATAGATTCAATGGTTGCAAAGATGGCTAGAGGTCTAGCCTAAATAAAGAGATGCTCTTGCTTTCTTTTGACAGCTGGCCCAGGACAGAGCGGCACGTTTTGCTCTTAATTGTAATCGGAAGGCTGATATAAATACTATGCATGCCAGTCTCTCTTGGCTAAGAGTTGAGGAGAGACTGACTGCATCACTTCTTCTTTTTATAAGATACATTGTGTTAAATCCCAAATTGTTTGCATAGTCAACTTACACACAGCCATGAAACAAACACTAATGCCACCAGGGGTCATTTCATAGTCCCCAAATCCAGAACAAATTCAAGGAAATGTACAGTATTATATAGAGCCCTTATTGCATGGAACTTCCTTCCATCTCATATTGCTCAAATAAACCGCAAACCTGGTTTCAAAAAACATATAAAGCAACATCTCACTGGACAACACCTCTCCCCTATTTGACCTAGATAGTTTGTGTGTATGCATTGATATGTAGGCTACGTATGCCTTTTTAAAAATGTATGTAGTTATGTCCTTGAGCTGTTCTTGTCTAATAATGTTCTGTATTATGTCTTATGTTTTGTGTGGACCCCAGGAAGAGTAGCTACTGCTTTTGGGATCCTAATAAAATACCAAGCCATAAAACCCCTGAACATCTAATCAAATGGCTACCCAGGCTATTTGCATTGCCCCCCACCCCTATTTTACGCCGCTGCTACTCCGTTATTAACTATGCATAGTCACTTTAATAACTCTACCGACATGTACATATTACCTCAATTACCTGGACTATGCGGGGCCACCGCACATTGACTCTGTACCGGTACACCCTGTATATAGATTGGCAATTGTTATTTTACTGCTGCTCTTTAACTACTTGTAACTTATTTCTTATTCTGATTTTTTATACTGCATTGTTGGTTAGGGGCTTGTAATTATGCATTGCTCTGTAAGGTTCTATGCATTGCACCTGTTGTATTCAGCGCATGTGACTAATAACATTTGATTTTAGTTAGGAAGGACAGCTTTTTTTTTACCCATCTACCAATATGTTCCCTTCTTTACGAGGCATTGGAAATCATATTAAACACTATTGCACACAGTGAATCCACACAACCTATTTTGTGACTTGTTAATCAAATGTCTACTCCTGAACTTATTTAGGCTTGCCATAACAAAAGGGTTTAATACTTATTTACTCAATACATTTCATATTTTTCATTTGTAAACACATAATTGCACTTTGCCATAAAGGGGTATTGTGTGTATGCCAGTGACACACAATCTAAATGTAATCCATGTTAAATTCAGGCTGTAACACAACAAAATGTGGAAAAGGTCAAGGGGTGTGAATATTTTCTGCAGGCAGTATATACACTGCATTCAGGAAAGTGTTCAGACCCATTTGACTTTTGACACATTTTGTTACGTTACAGCCTTACTCTAAAATTGAGGATTTTTATTTATTTCATATATCTACACACAATACCCCATAATGAGAAAGAAAATTTGCAATTCCTTGCAAATTAAACAAGCACCTTATTTACATAAGTATAAAGAACCTTTGCTATTAGACTTAAAATTGAGCTCAGGTGCATCAGGTTTCCATTGATCATCCTTGAGATGTTTCTACAACTTGGAGTCCACCTGTGGAAAATGAAAATGATTGGACATGATTTGGAAAGGCCCACACCCGTCTGTATAAGATCCCACAGTTGACAGTGCATTTCAGAGCAAAAACCAAGCCATGAGGCCGATGGAATTGTACCTAGAGCTCCGAGACAGGATTGTGTTGAGGCACACTTGTGAAGGGTACCAAAACATTTTTGCAGCATTGAAGGTCCCCAAGAACACAGTCACCTCCATCATTCCACCAATCAGGCCTTTATGGTAGACTGGCCAGACGGAAGCCACTCTTCAGTAAAAAGGCACATGACAACCCACTTGGAGTTTGCCAAAAGGCACCTAAAGGAGACTCAGACCATGAGAAACAAGATTCTCTGGTCTGATGAAATTAAGATGGTACTCTTTGGCCTGAATGCTAAGCGTCACATCTGGACGAAACGTAGCACAATTCCTACGGTGAAGCATGGTGGTGGCAGCATCATGCTGTGGGGATGTTTTTCAGCGGCAGGGACTGGGAGACTGGTCACAATCAAGGGAAAGATGAACGGAGCACAGCGTACAGCTGTACAAATCCGGCTTTAAACTTCTTCACAACAGTATCTCGGACCTGCCTGGTGTGTTCCTTGTTCTTCATGATGCTCTCTGCGCTTTTAACGGACCTCTGAGACTATCACAGTGCGGGTGCATTTATACGGAGACTTGATTACACACAGGTGGATTGTATTTATCATCATTAGTCATTTAGGTCAACATTGGATCATTCAGAGATCCTCACTGAACTTCTGGAGAGAGTTTGCTGCACTGAAAGTAAAGGGGCTGAATAATTTTGCACGCCCAATTTTTCAGTTTTTGATTTGTTAAAAAAGTTTGAAATATCCAATAAATGTCGTTCCACTTCATGATTGTGTCCCACTTGTTGTTGATTCTTCACAAAAAAATACAGTTTTATATCTTTATGTTTGAAGCCTGAAATGTGGCAAAAGGTCGCAAAGTTCAAGGGGGCCGAATACTTTCGCAAGGCACTGTGTATATATATATATATATATATATATATATATATATATAGTTGAAGTCGGAAGTTTACATACACCTTAGCCAAATACATTTCAACTCAGTTTTTCACAATTCCTGACATTTAATCCTAGTAAGAATTCCCTGTCTTAGGTCAGTTAGGATCACCACTTTATTTTAAGAATGTGAAATGCCAGAATGATAGTAGAGAACAACTTATTTCAGCTTTTATTTCTTTCATCACATTCCCAGTGGGTCAGAAGTTTACATACACTCAATTAGTATTTGGTAGCATTGCCTTTAAATTGTTTAACTTAACACAAGCCTCCCACAATAAGTTGGGTGAATTTTGGCCCATTCCTCCTGACAGAGCTGGTGTAACTGAGTCAAGTTTGTAGGCCTCCTTGCTCGCACACGATTTTTCAGTTCTGCCCACAAATTTTCGATAGACTTGAGGTCAGGGCTTTGTGATGGCCACTCCAATACCTTGACTTTGTTGTCCTTAAGCCATTTTGACACAACTTTGGAAGTATGCTTGGGGTCATTGTCCATTTGGAAGACCCATTTGCTACCAAGCTTTAACTTCCTGACTGATGTCTTGAGATGTTGCTTCAATATATCCACATCATTTTCCTTCCTCATGCTGCCATCCATTTTGTGAAGTGCACCAGTCCCTCCTGCAGCAAAGCACCCCCACAGCATGATGCTGCCACCCCCTTGCTTCACGGTTGGGATGGTGTTCTTTGGCTTGCAAGTCTCCCCCTTTTTCCTCCAAACATAACAATGGTCATTTTGGCCAACAGTTCTATTTTTTGTTTCATCAGACCAGAGGACATTTCTCAAAAAAGTATGATCTTTGTCCCTATGTGCAGTTGCAAACCGTAGTCTGGCTTTTTTTATGGTGGTTTTGGAGCAGTGGCTTCTTCCTTGCTGAGCGGCCTTTCAGGTTGTCAATATAGGACTCGTTTTACTTGGACATAAATACTTTTGTACCTGTTTTCTCCAGCATCTTCACAAGGTCCTTTGCTGCTGTTCTGGGATTGATTTGCACTTTTCGCACAAAATACGTTCATCTCTAGGAGACGGAACACGTCTCCTTCCTGAGCGGTATGACGGCTGCATGGTCCCATGGCGTTTATGCTTGCGTACTATTGTTCAGAAAGATGAACGTGGTACCTTCAGGCATTTGTAAATTGCTCCCAAGGATGAACCCGACTTGTGGAGGTCTACAATTGTTTTTCTGAGGTCTTGGCTGATTTCTTTTGATTTTCCCATGATGTCAAGCAAAGAGGCACTGAGTTTGAAGGTAGGCCTTGAAATACATCCACGGGTACACCTCCAATTGACATAAATGATGTCAATTAGCCTATTAGAAGCTTGTAAAGCCATGACATAATTTTCTGCAATTTTCCAAGCTGTTTAAAGGCACAGTCAACTTAGTGTATGTAAACTTCTGACCCACAGACATTGTGATACAGTGAAATGATCTGTCTGCAAACAATTGTTGGAAAAATTCCTTGTCATGCACAAAGTAGATGTCCTAACCGACTTGCAAAAACTATAGTTTAACAAGAAATTTGTCGAGTGGTTGACTTCAATTGAATATATATATATATATTTGCTTGCAAAAGAAAAAAAACGTTTTTTGTTTGTCATTATGGAATATTGTGTGTAGGTTGATGGGGGGGGGCAAACAATATAATCCATTTTAGAATAAGACTGTAATGTAACAAAATGTGGAAAAGTAAAAGGGTCTGTATATTTTCAGGATACTCTGTTTATAGTTCAATATCTTTTCTGCATTCTTTCTATCTGGTTTTGGTCATTTAAAGTTGAGACTGTTTTTCCAATTGGAAGCTGGGGATGATTAAGCCATGATGGTATGCGGGTCAGATTGGAAATTTAGCCAGGATACCAGGGTTAGCACCCCTACGATAAGTGCCATGGGATCTTTAGTGACCACAGAGTCAGGACACCCGTTTAACATCTCATCCAAAAGACAGCACCCTGCACAGGGCAATGACCCCAATCACTGCCCTGGGGCATTGGGATATTTGCTTTTAGACCAGAGGAAAGAGTGCCTCCTACTGGCACTCCAACACCACTTCCAGCAGCATCTGGTCTCCCATCCAGGACCAACCCTGCTTAACTTCAGAGGCAAGCCAGCAGTGGGATGCAGGGTTGTATGCTGCTGGCAGTCATTACAATAACGCTAGTTAGCGTATGCACGTGAAACTACCTCTGACTTCCTTCATACTGGACGCAGGGACATAAAATGTATATCCATGATGGTATTCTGTTGCAGCCTGCGATATTCATGAAATTCTTATTTTTCACACACAAAAAAATCCCAACTATTTTTTTTCTCCCAAAAGATAATATTACAAAAAATTGCAGACCCCTTGGAGTACCTCCGCAGACCCCCAGGTTAAAAACCCCTGATCTAACATACTTTTGCAACCATTAGCAAAATAGAATTCCATATAGAACTTTTAAAGTTTGGCTCAACTCCTCACACTATTTGTATTTGGCATTGACCCTAAATGCTCTTTTTTTTTTTAAAGTGTAAGATACACCAGTCAGCACTATGGCATACTTTCTTCCCCAGCTTCTGCCCTGACCTGTTTCTAACTACTGCACACTAAAGATTCGGCCTTGAAAGCACGAGATTCGATGTTCACCCAATGTAGTTATTTTATTCATCTTAGTTATCTTCTTTCCTCTGCAGGTCTTTCTGGGTACAGCAAACTGTTTCAGGGACAGGGGTCCAAGCTCAGATGACAGCGAGATAACCAGGGAAAGGACGGGAGCTATGGCACACCATCTTGCCGACAGAGGTGTCTCTGCATGTGACCACAGGTGCATGCTGGGTAGGAAACAACTTAAGGATCCCGCTGCTGTGACTGTATGTCTGACACACACCAGGCCCTGTTACTGCTTCTATATGAAGGAGACATGCAAGAGGATAGCCTGCCCTTTCAGGAATCCCTGGGCCTGACGCAGGTCGGGATCTGTTGCACAGGCCAAGACTTTCCAGTGGCTTTCTGTATCACCCCACCCCCCCACAGCCCCAACTCCATAACCCTATCGCAGCAGTTGTCATCCCTCATTCTCCCCATGCTGTCTGTCTGTGTCTATGCCATGGAAAGACTTCAGTGACAGACACCCAGCAACAGCTGGTTCCCACCAGAGGCCCCATGGGCACCATCACTGGAGCTCAGAGTATAGTCTTAATACATTATAGCAATTACTGTACAGGCAGAGAGATGTGCTTTATCACCCCCTTCTGTCTCATTTTAAACATATGTTTGCGGCGTAGGGAAGTTTGGGTACAAGAGAGAAACTGCAATTGACCAATATTTTAGAGATTGCCTCAATGATCTTGTTTTACTGAGAAATGAGCAAGTAAAGGAAGTGTTGTCTGGTGAGGCAGGCTTGATGTTGTGCTTGGGAACCAACCATCCCATTCTCTCATGAATGAATTTATCAGAGAGTATCACAAACAGTTGCCAATCCAGTTATTTTTGGTCCTTGTTTATGTATACTGATGGGTTTCCTCTCTCTTTGTGAAGACTTGTTACATTGGCTAGCAGGACACTTGAATGAGTTGTATTGTTGCCTTTACAGTTCTCATGTTTGCACTCCCTTGTTTGTCTATACTCTACAGTAACATTATATACCAGACTTTTCCCACTATGAACTGTTATACTGCCATTCTTTGTGCGCTCTGGCTTAGTAATGTGCAGTATACTGTTAGACCTGCACAGTAATGTTTTTAACGCAATTGTATGCTACAATACCTTGCAATCAGTCGTTTCGGACTGTAATGCAATGACAATGTTGTCCATTTGTAGTGTGTGCTCTTTTACAACTTGAGGGAAAAAGCTATTGAACGTGTCTCATGGCCCCTGTTCTCAGAGCATGGTGATGAAGGGGTCTACCTATGCAATGCCATCTTTTGTATAGTAAACATACTCAACCCTCCTTTCCACAGAGGGTTCTACCTGGAACCCAAAAAGGTTATTCAAAGGGTCCTGCTATGGGGACAGCTGAAGAACCCTTTTGTCTAAGAGTGTATGCCAGCATGCTGTTATCGAGTACAAACTGGGGAAGAACATATGCAGCAGTGGGTTGGGTCATGTATTATTGAAAGGGAATACTAAGTTAGTGTGTTAGCCTTTTGCATGTGTCTCCCCAACTGCTGTATTGTGAGGGCCAAACTTCGGGAACCATCAGTGACCATTTGCAAGCAAGACCATTAATATCAGTAGCAGCCAGTGTCGTCTATATGTACTGTAAATTGTTGCATTGTATATATTTTTTATTTATTTAAAGGTTGTCAATCAAATCAGTTTCCTGCACCTCAAAGTGAACTAGGGCCTAGTTCAATCAGATCCAGCGTTAACTGGCGCTAGCCTACACCATCATAGCTGATGTTGTGGCGGGCTCGGGAGTGAAACTGCATTGAGCTGTCAAATCTGTGAGCAGCTGCTCTTGTGGTGATTGTCACAAAGCCAAACCCGTCCCACTCGCATTAGAAGTTCAGAATGAGAAAGTGTACTCTATATAGAAATAGTGACTTCAAATTGAAAATCATTAAACAAAATGAGGATTTCTATCAGCCTAATGGAGGTGTAGACTACATCTCACATTCCAGTGTTTGAATCATTTCAATGCGACTCCATGCAGCCAATGGCAATGTCCACTTTAGGTATAATGCCAGGAGCTGTTGTGGATTTGAGCACTTTAACCTAGTTCCACCTCCGACACGTCAAAACATCATCTATGCGGATTTTGGCTAAAGATGATCTGATTGAATCTGGCTCTTCATCACTAGGATCTCAATATGGATAGCGGTTGAGCTGGGAAAAAATGCATAATTTTTACTGATACCCACAAATGATGATTATCTAAAGATTTAGAAAACATATATACATCTGTTTGTCCAAGACCATTTTTCATTTAAAAAAGTGTTTAAGAGTAATAGCAATAAACTTTTACAGTTTGTGATCTAGTGAAGTGTTCACCTAGTGACATACATTGTCTTGTACAGAAAAGTCAGCTTCATTTAAGAAAAAAATCCAGAAAACATGATTCTGTTGCATAACAGAGGTAAACATAACCATAAAGATACTTTGTTGAATAAAGGTTGTTTTCCAGCATTTTGTATTTTTCCTAAGATTATTAGAGTCCATCAGCATCTGTCCTAGATTAACCAGTGTAGGGAAATGTGGTGCACGCTGCGCTAGTTTCCAGCTTGGACAGTCTGTTTGTCCTGTGCGTCAAGGCTTTGTGTCAGCCCTCCATTAAAAAGGATGGTTCTCTTTAGGAAACAAAAGTCTGACAGAGCTTTTGCTTTAGCCACTTTGATTAATTTGCACTGTAAATCCAGGTTCTCAGTGGGTCTCTCTTTTTGACTGCAACTACTGTATGTCCTTGAGTAGGCAGTGGTCATGGCTAGAACAGCTTACGTCAGTTCTTTTCCTCTGAGCAGACAGAGGTTGGCTTTGAATGCCCGTGGTCATATGGCACAAAGCTAAAGGCAGTTCAGAAGGCCGAAAATATTGACAAAAAAAATAATGGAAGACACTTGACATTGAGAAGAAAAAAAACATTGTAAAAGGCCAATAAAGTTCTGTTGAGATTGCTGGGTCTGGAGTGATGTTTGAAAGTCATTTGGGCACACAGCCTGGGAATTGTGGGTAGAGTGGTGGGCTGCGTCTCTCTCTGCAGGGCCTCTGTGTGGGCTCAACTAAGGAGGGGGGAGAGTGTTGAGGGTGGACAGGTGTACTCTTGGTGGTGGGACAGACAGCATACCACCCTCCCCTTCCCCTCCCTCGGTGTAGTGCCGTGTGTGGCCCTGTCAGATCCCAGTGTGCTGGGCCCGGGGCCCTTAGCTACACTTGCAGGACTTGACGATCATGTTGGAGAGCTGCTCCACCTTGGGCGTGCGGCCCACGTAGTAGAGGATGGTGAGGGGCTCCAGGTCCTGAGGCACACAGCAGGGAGAGGCAGACGCCTCAGGGTTCAGGGTGTTGTACAGGCTCAGCATCTACGGAGGGATGGAGGAAGGGAGGGGACATCAGGATGAAAAACAAGTTTGATTTTGAAGTTAGACCTTCAATCAGATCAAGCGTTAACCGGTGATAGGCGACACCCGCATAGCTGCTGTCTTGGCGGGGTCGGAGGTGGAACAGAGTTGGCGCTTTCAAATCAGTGAGCAGCTGCTCTTGATCATTATCACACCGTCATACTCGCATTAGAAGTTCAGAATGAAAATGTGTAGGCTATATAGAAATAATTAAATCATTGAATGAATAAATGCAGATTTATATCAGCCTAAGTTAGGTTTACATTCCATGTCACGTTCCAGTGTGACTCTTGTGGATTTGACAGCACTAACACAGTTCCACCTCCGACAACACCAAAACAACCGTTATGCAGATGTCAGCTAAAGCGGATCTGATTGAATAGAGCCTTAATACTAAGCAATGTGATGATGTGTTGGTATTTGTTCATATTGGCCTGGGAAACCTCAGGCTATCAGATTGTGTAGGTGGGTGTTGTCTGTTTAGGTGTGCCAACATACAGTACATGTTTGTAAGTGCCTGCATTCCATTGTGTCATTTAGTGGTAATAATACTTAACACAGGGTAATGAGTGCATTACTGGTGTACAAGCCGTGTCTTACCGAGCTGTGTGTGGTGTCTGCGCTCCGTAAGTAAGGGCAGGGCCCGGAGCAGAAGTTAGCGTAGTATCCCTTAGGCTCGTGGATCCACCTCCAGCCCAGGTGCTGGCGGAAGTCAATGTAGAGGGGTCGTACACAGCAGTTCTCCTCATAGTTACTACAGTAGGCAGGAGAGAGAGATCTTTATGAAGCAATGAAATACCTCACCTGAAGGAGAAATGCTCTATTTCTAGTTTGTGTACATTTCACTACATGCATGCAGTCTGACTGAGCCCTAAGAAGACCACAAATTCCACTGGAAGGTGTGTCCTCATTTCCCTCTTGGAGCCAGCCCAGGTGTCTTGCTGTTGTCAGTGAGACTGACAGAGAGATTCCAGAGTGGAGAAGAGGGGACAGCATGTAAGAGAGGGGAGAGCGGCAGCTATCGTACAGGGACAGATCTTGACTTGTATCAGGTTGCTAATGCCTCTGCCATGCTACAGACTATCGCTACGCTCCTCTGCCAAATGAATTACAAACGAGAGAAGCCACCATTACCATTTGAGATCCAACTTGACCTACTGTGTTGCTTACAGGAATAACCAGGGGCTATTTATCTATTGGACAAAAATGTGGCTACTCATCCTGCAGTAAGTGTTCATCTAAATTAAATATATGACATGCACTCAAATTGTTGTTGTTTTCAGCTATGATTTCACAGGTTGATTTTGCACAGTAACTTAGTGATTGAATAAGAAGAGTGAGGTGGTTAGTTACGAACGAGAAGCAGTAGTTGGTGTCCAGGGCTCTCTTGCGTCTGCGGGATGAGGACTGGGCATCTATCCTATGAGGGGGCAGCATCATGAGGATGAGATGAGGGAAGAGCTGCTCCTTCTGCTTCTTCAGTCTGCCCAGGTCCCAGCGGCTCTCATCGTAGTCACCCTCCACACCTACAGGAGGAAGACACATGGACATCAGCGTTAGTACAGAGGTGTCATTAGTGGATTAAACTACGTAGACCATTCCATAGGGAAAAAAGGGATAGATTTGGTAAATCAAGCTGAAGTGCAGTCCTAGTCCATTAGAAAACAAAGTTCAGGTCAATTCAAATGTAGGCACAAGTATTTCAACAGAATTGTTTGGCTAGCACAGACTGGAATATGTTCCGGGTTTCCTCCGATGGCATTGAGGAGTACACCACATCAGTCATTGGCTTCATCAATAAGTGCATCGATGATGTCGTCCCCACAGTGACTGTATGTACAGTGCATTGCGAAAGTATTCGGCCCCCTTGAACTTTGCGACCTTTTGCCACATTTCAGGCTTCAAACATAAAGATATAAAACTGTATTTTTTTGTGAAGATCAACAACAAGTGGGACACAATCATGAAGTGGAACGACATTTATTGGATATTTCAAACTTTTTTAACAAATCAAAAACTGAAAAATTGGTCGTGCAAAATTATTCAGCCCCTTTACTTTCAGTGCAGCAAACTCTCTCCAGAAGTTCAGTGAGGATCTCTGAATGATCCAATGTTGACCTAAATGACTAATGATGATAAATACAATCCACCTGTGTGTAATCAAGTCTCCGTATAAATGCACCTGCACTGTGATAGTCTCAGAGGTCCGTTAAAAGCGCAGAGAGCATCATGAAGATCAAGGAACACACCAGGCAGGTCCGAGATACTGTTGTGAATAAGTTTAAAGCCGGATTTGGATACAAAAAGATTTCCCAAGCTTTAAACATCCCAAGGAGCACTGTGCAAGCGATAATATTGAAATGGAAGGAGTATCAGACCACTGCAAATCTACCAAGACCTGGCCGTCCCTCTAAACTTTCAGCTCATACAAGGAGAAGACTGATCAGAGATGCAGCCAAGAGGCCTATGATCACTCTGGATGAACTGCAGAGATCTACAGCTGAGGTGGGAGACTCTGTCCATAGGACAACAATCAGTCGCATATTGTACAAATCTGGCCTTTATGGAAGAGTGGCAAGAAGAAAGCCATTTCTTAAAGATATCCATAAAAAGTGTCGTTTAAAGTTTGCCACAAGCCACCTGGGAGACACACCAAACATGTGGAAGAAGGTGCTCTGGTCAGATGAAACCAAAATTGAACTTTTTGGCAACAATGCAAGACGTTATGTTTGGCGTAAAAGCAACACAGCTCATCACCCTGAACACACCATCCCCACTGTCAAACATGGTGGTGGCAGCATCATGGTTTGGGTCTGCTTTTCTTCAGCAGGGACAGGGAAGATGGTTAAAATTGATGGGAAGATGGATGGAGCCAAATACAGGACCATTCTGGAAGAAAACCTAATGGAGTCTGCAAAAGACATGAGACTGGGACGGAGATTTGTCTTCCAACAAGACAATGATCCAAAACATAAAGCAAAATCTTCAATGGAATGGTTCAAAAATAAACATATCCAGGTGTTAGAATGGCCAAGTCAAAGTCCAGACCTGAATCCAATCGAGAATCTGTGGAAAGAACTGAAAACTGCTGTTCACAAATGCTCTCCATCCAACCTCACTGAGCTCGAGCTGTTTTGCAAGGAGGAATGGGAAAAAATTTCAGTCTCTCGATGTGCAAAACTGATAGAGACATACCCCAAGCAACTTACAGCTGTAATCGCAGCAAAAGGTGACGCTACAAAGTATTAACTTAAAGGGGCTGAATAATTTTGCATGCCCAATTTTTCAGTTTTTGATTTGTTAAAAAAGTTTGAAATATCCAATAAATGTCGTTCCACTTCATGATTGTGTCCCACCAAAAAATACAGTTTTATATCTTTATGTTTGAAGCCTGAAATGTGGCAAAAGGTCGCAAAGTTCAAGGGGGCCGAATACTTTCGCAAGGCACTGTACATACTGTATCACAACCAAGAACCAAGAAGCCATGGATTACAGGCAACATCCGCACTGAGCTAAAGGCTAGAGCTGCCGCTTTCAAGGAGCGGGACTCTAACCCGGAGCTGTGCTAACAGCAAACCATCAAACAGGCAAAGCGCCAATACAGGACTAAGATTGAATCGTACTACACCGGATCTGACGCTCGTCGGATGTGGCAGGGCTTGCAAACCATTAGACTACAAGGGGAAGCACAGCCGAGAGCTGCCCAGTGACACGACAAGACGAGCTAAACTACTTCTATGCTTGCTTCGAGGCAAATAACACTGAAACATGCGTGAGAGCACCAGCTGTTCCGGAAGAATGTGATCACGCTCTCCGCAGCCAATGTGTGTAAGACCTTTAAACAGGTCAACATTCACAAGGCCGCAGGGCCAGACGGATTACCAAGACGTGTACTGCGAGCATGCAGTGACCAACTGGCAAGTGTCTTCACTGACATTTTCAATCTCTCCCTGTCCGAGTCTGTAATACCAACATGTTTTAAGCAGACCACCATAGTTCCTGTGCCCAAGAACACTAAGGTAACCTGCCTAAATAACTACCGACCAGTATCACTCACGTCTGTAGCCGCAAAGTGCTTTGAAAGGCTGGTCATGGCTCACATAATGGCTCACACCATTATCCCAGAAACCCTAGATGCACTCCAATTTGCATACCGCCCCAACAGATCCACAGATGATGCAGTCTCAATCACACTCTACACTGCCCTTTCCCACCTGGACAAAAGCAACACCTATGTGAGAATGCTATTCATTGACTACAGCTCAGCGTTCAACACCATAGTGCCCTCAAAGCTCATCAATAAGCTAAGGACTCTGGGTCTAAACACCTCCCTCTGCAACTGAATCTTGGACTTCCTGACGGGCTGCCCCCAGGTGGTAAGGGTAGGTAACACATTTGCCACACTGATCCTCAACACAGGGGCCCCTCAGGGGTGCGTGCTCAGTCCCCTCCTGTACTCCCTGTTATGACTGCATGGCCAGGCACGACTCAAACACCATCTTTAAGTTTGCTGACTACAGTGGTAGGCCTGATCACAGACAAAGACAAAACATCCCTATAGGGAAGAGGTCAGAGACCTGGCCCTGTGGTGCCAGGACAACAACCTATCCCTCAACGTGATCAAGACAAAGGAGATGATTGTGGACTACAGGAAAAAGAGGACCAAGCATGCCCCCATTCTCATTAACGGGGCTGCAGTGGAGCAGGTTGAGAGGTATGGCAACTGCTCGGCCTCCGACCACAAGGCACTACAGAGGGTAGTGCGAAAGGCCCAGTACATCACTGGGGCCAAGCTTCCTGCTATCCAGGATCCAGGACCTCTATACCAGGCGGTGTCAGAGGAAAGCCCTAAAAATTGTCAAAGACTCTAGCCACCCTAGTCATAGACTGTTCTCTCTGCCACGGCAAGCGGTACCGGAGCGCCAGGTCTAGGTCCAAAAGGCTTCTTAACAGCTTCTACCCACAAGCCATACGACTCCTGAACACCTAATCAAATGGCTACCGAGGCTATTTGCATTGCCCCCCTCTCTCTTTTACACCATTGCTACTCTCTGTTATCATCTATGCATAGTCACTTTAATAACTCTACCTACATGTACATATTACCTCAATTACCTCAACTAACCGGTGCCCCAGCACATTGACTCTGTACCGGTACCCCCTTGTAGTCTCGCTATTGTTATTTTACTGCTGCTCTTTAATTACTTGTTACTTTTATTTCTTATTCTTATCTGTGTTTTTGTTAGTTAGGGGCTATTAAGTAAGAATTTCACTGTAGGGTCTACACCTGTTGTATTTGGCGCATGTGACTAATAAAATTTGATTTGAGAACCCTGCCCCTCTGCTCAGGAATTGGGTATCATAGTGTACGTCTTGAGTCAGTTATACAGAATTAGAATTCACCACGGCTGTTTTTGTCATAATACTTTCTGTAATGTCTTAAAAGCATTGTCTCCACTGGAAAGAGGCTGGACTTCAGGCATCACCCACTCAGCCCCACTCCTCCTCCTCTCTACTCTCACTCTTCCTCCTCCACCAGAGCTGGTCCCTCTGTCCTCCCCCTGGGTTAGTTAGTGTCTGCTCATCCAATCTGCCCCTGATAGCAAAAGCAGTAGAGATCTCAGGAGAGACCTTGCCGGTGGATTTGGAGCCCCTCTTTAATTCGGGGCCAAGCGTCTGAGTGCCGTGGTAGCACATTCTTTATGGCCAAGCCAGTCAGGGGAGCGTTCCCAGGACTAGGGACCCGGAGGCCCCAAATGCTAAGTGAGATACCAGACCAATTGTATTCCCATGATCTGCTCTCTCCCTCTTTCTCTCCTCTTTCTTTCCTCTCTAGTCCTCTTTTATCTCTTTCATCTCTTTTCCTTTCTCACTCCCTTTCTCTCACCTCG